>NC_139606.1:15879942-16627005 GCF_964270895.1 Podarcis filfolensis | reverse complement strand
TAATCTGTCTGTGGTTTTATTGATCATTTTGTGAATCTCAGCGGTGCCAAAGATCCCAATCTCTTAGACGAAAAGGATGTGAATGTCAATGCAGGACACCAGAGTTAGGGAGTAGATAAATCCCAGTAAATCGTATTGTTATACTAGCCAATTGCCCATCAGTAAGATGGACTGTACTCACTTTATCCCGTAGTTTTTGGAAGCCAGTAAGGGGACTTACAGACTATCACTATTTTGGGGTGGGATTCAATCACATACTGGGAAATTCATATCACAAAGTTAAACCTGATTTAGAGCTCTTATGCAACAAACCCACTCCCCCAAAATATCAGATTATTATTTTTTACAACAAGGAAAATGAGGAGAAAGGTCTAGGGGTGCTGGGAACACAATTGGGGTGAAGTCAGCACACCTGTTCTGCCTCTGCGGACACTCATAACCACTATGTCAAGGGAGAAAGAGAGGTTTCACCCTTCAACTTAACGATTCATCTCCCATAAACTCCTCCAAATGACACCAATGGCTCCCACTGACATGTGTGATAAAAATTAAAGGGATTTCAAGTAGCAACAGACCTGTGATATAGCCAATATCTGCTCTGCATTACTGACACAAACAACCCGAGTGACCCTTCCTTTCTGTGTGTTTCAGTGGCAGGCAGTTCTCTGGCTTTTAACATTTAGCCATCTTGTCCGTATCCTACTGCCCTCTCGAAAAAAGTAAAGAGGTGTACTTCATGAGACTGTTGGGGGAGGGCAGCACATGTCCCCCTCCACTTTGGCAGGTCGCCTTTGTTAAAAGAAAGGAAGTTAGATTTAGCTTACATACTACTGAATTATTTCCCAAAATGCGCCTACTTTCTCTTTTTGCATAGCAGTATCACAGGGAGTACAGCTTTTGCTTCCACCCCAACTGTGGTCCCAAATGTTCTCACTTGGCTTTCTCTCCTGCTACCTTAATCATAAGCAATTTTATGTGAACAAGAAAAAATGAAGGGGTGGGGAGCCTATCAAAACATCAGTAATCTTAGACAAAGAAAAAAGATACACAGCTGGTCTGGAATTCCTAGCCTGCACACAATAAAAACTTCCTATGACATGATGATAATAGGCATAGCACAAGTATGGTTGGCAAGTATAAATCCAATGTCAAGCATTTGTTTCCGCCTGCTGTTCATTCCTATGTGGCTCCAAAAATATGCACATTTTATGTTCATTTGGCTTTTAGCAATTTAAAGTAGAACTTGTGTTGTGATCTGCAACCTTTTGATTATGAACTTCCATGGCATGCAGAGAAGTTTCAAAAGAGTTTTATGGACTGTCCAGCCGTGTCAAAACAGTGCACTGGACAAAGTGATTTATGAAATTTCAGTAAACTTTTATTTAAAAACTCAACCAATCAAGCCTTGCAGTATTTCAGGACTCTAAAAGAATTTGAAGCAAATAAAATCAAATTATATGAACCACCTTTTGCAAATCAAAACATCAAAAAAGTCTTACTGGCATCAGAGATATAACTCTATAAGCCTAGACTACAGTCTTTCAATTACTAGTCTGGATTCAGCAATAGCTTTCTAGATATAATGATAAAAAACTACACTATTAGTAAAGCTGGTGCCAGATGCATTGCTCTGCTTTCCTTTAGTCCATGTCAGTGAGGTGGCGGGGGGGGGGGGTGTCTTGCTTTCTGTGCAGCCCAGGACCTCCATACAAACAGACAGGAAGGTCACTTCAGTGTTGCTAATGCAAAGGTTTGATTTTACCCCTGGAGGTGCACTCCATTGTCTCTTGTGACAGATGGATGCTGACAACAAGTAAAGTCAGCATAGTTTAAGAAAATATGATAAAAGAAGAGCTGTTTGATTTGGCCAGTGACCCATCTATTTCAGCATCCTGTTCTCACAGTGGTCAGCCAAGTGCCTGATAGTTTTTTTGATACTAACAAACCAATCGTAAGTATGTTTACCCCAGACATTTACACTGACTCCAAAACCCAACACTGACTTTACAAAACCCAACAAGACATGATGTTAGGTGTGTGAACACAGCATGCAGGGAGGAGTTTTTAACCCTTTCCCACCCCCTGGTCCTGATGAACGCCTCCTTCCCAATAGCCACTCTGAGGAGGAAATTTCCATGTGACTGTTGCAGATGGGCCAAGACATAACCCCTGTGGTCCTCCCCAAAGAAAGAAAGAAAGAAATTGAGAAAGAAAAGATTAAATGCATTTGTGATCATGTCTATTTTGGCCCTCAGGAACCATGTGTAAGACTGAAGCGTAAGTCCATCTTTTGTATAAACTAGCACACCACAAACTAGTGGTGGGTCGTGCCCATTGGGACTGGAAAGGAAGAAGGTAGGGAGGCCAAGTGAAGGTGGAATCAGAGCAAATGGCAGGCAGAGTCAAGTAATTCTTGTTCCCCCACATACTCCTCCCTGCTGAGTTCTGCAAGGGCAGAACTGACACTAAGGAGGAGGAAGCTAACAGCCAATGCTACCCGCTGGATTGGTTGTAAGTGGGGGCTGGCTGAGGGCAAACTGCTCCAGTGAAGCAGCCTCTGTTGCTAGCAGTGGTCCCAACACACAAAGTATGTTGGGACTCTAAATGTTTTAACACATTGGCCACAACCCCACAGCTCCCATGGCTGTCAGACAGAGCTAAGTGTACACACAAGACCATATCTGCTTCCCCAGCCTGAAATGGGTTAACCTGCCCAGCATGGCAGCTCCTTGCAGGGGAGTCTCCATTTCAGGCTATGGAAGGGAAAAGAGCCTTATGTGTGGCCTGTAATGGAGGGCGGTAAGTTGTGGACACGTTGCTTTGTACTGCAACCCTCTGCATGCCTGCTCAGAAGAAAGTCCCCACAAAGCTCAAGGATACCAAAGTATACAAAAAGGGATGGGGAAACCTTTCCAGCCCAAGGGCCATACACCCTCTTAGGAAACCTCCTGGGGTCCACATGCCAATGGCAGGTAGGACCAAAGGGTGCTGTAGTTAGAAGCACAACTGAATGGAGCTATGTGTGTAACTTTTACTTCTGTACAGTTGGCTACTCTATACATTCTAGGAATGAAAAAGTCAGGGGGCTCTGCATGCACTCAAATGCCTCTCTAACCAAGGGCAAGTAAGAGGCACCATCAGAGTCCAATGATATGTTCAGCCAGACAAAAGCACCCAGGGAAATTGTGGATCAGGAATGTGCCCTAGACATAAAGGGTAAAGTGTAGGGGCAGTCCTGAGGGCCTCATAGAGCAGCCTGGAAGGTCGCATTCAGTCCCCAGGCCTGAGGTTCCCTACATGTCGAAGCTGGCACGTGCTGCCCTTCTGATTCTTGTCCAAATCTGCCATGACTGCACACACAGAGCATCCTGAAAATGAGAGTGATGGCTGTCTTCTTGGAGAAAGTTCTCCACAGGGCCCCCTCTCGCCTTCCTCCCAATTCTTGCTATCACAGATAATAGTCCCAGCAGCAATGCTACTATGCCCATGTAGCATGGTCAGGGCAACATTCCAAAGAAACACATTATGCCAATAAAACCTTTTCCTGAAAAGACTTAAGATATTAATGCTGGCATAGATGCCAGTGTAAAGGCTGATATAAAGAGGGAAGGGGGGTACTCCACAGTTTGAATGAGTTGATAAGGCAGGTGTTAAATAAAGAGCCATTTTCAACAAGCCCAGATGATCATTGCATTCTTCATAATCATGCAATTCTGCAAGAAAAAGATAGCAGCACAATTAATATCTGTGATAAATGACTGAAAGCTATCCCTTGGGGTTTTTAACCTTGCTCTGTTGATATCGAGCAAGCAATACTGCCGTAGTACTCAGCTCCTTTCTGGTTCCTTAAATGTTCTTATAGGAGGCAAAGCTCAGAAGCACCGGGGATAAATCAAGTGCCTTTAAATGCTTTCAAAGGGTGCCCGGGTAGGGGGAATGAATGCCCAGTCCTGCTGTGATTTCATTGTTCAGAGAAGACAATCCATGTGGAAGAGATAAAAAGGCCTCCTCATTCCCAGTTCACCTCCATATGGATGGAGAAAAACAAAACCAGAGGGTGATACATCTTTATCAACAACTGCCAGTCAGCGGCTGTTTCGCCTTATGCAAATCCAGCAGCGCGCATTTGCTGGCTTTGTTCATCAAAGGCATAATCCTTTTGGAAACAGAAATGCTGACAAGTGGAAAAGGCTATTACATGAAGAGCACAGGCAAAACAAAACAAAACAGAACCCTGCACCCACTTTATTGCCAGAGAGACTTCAGAAATAATATTAATGACCTCCTGACCTCCTGAGTGTTAAGTTTGAAACTGGTGCTACAGCTGCTGCTTGACAATGAATTGCTCACTGGTGCTGCTGCTTTTAGCATGGGACATAAAGAAAATGGCCCACTTCCATATGCTCCGATTTAAAATATGAAAGAAGTGGTAATTTGGAGGGCTTGGCTTGGTTTGTAATAGCTCGGGATTTCCAGACTGGCAGAATTCTGTTCTGTGCTTCCTCACTTTTGAAATTATTCTCCTACTGTGGACTTATGCCAAGGAGTATAACAAGTTGGTCAAGTATCAGCTATTTTCTCCTATTTGACAAAATAGAACTTTCCTTTCCTCTTTGTGTGAAAGGCCAGCAGACACCTTCCCTTTTGAGATGGAAGCACTGCATCTAAAATGTTAAGAAGAAGAGGCAACTGACACTGAAGGTGCTCAGGTGAAAGATGTGGCAATATATCCTTTCAACTAAACTGTTCTACAGCAGTGGTGCTTTATTTTTTTTTAAAGTAGTTAAAATATATTTTGAAGGCCTTTTGACCTCATTGCTAACAAAAATATTCAACATTGCTCGATTTGATGAACCATATAGAAATAGAGGTTACATTACTTATAATGATGAGTGACAGCATTCCTTCACTAAATTATCTGTCTGCATGCCTTTGGCCTTCTGGTAATCAGGACTCTGGACAACTGCTTTGGGTGAATCGGGTTCATCCAATCTGGGAAAGTAAAGAGAAGTCCAGTCCCAAAGTTTTGACTCCTAATTGAATCACTGGAATATTCCCCCATGAAATTTTGTGGCATGGGCTCCACCAGTTTCTGGAGATTTCATTTAAGGCATGGATCCACTTTACCCTTTCTCTGTCTCACCTCCCGAAATGAGGGCAAGTTGTTTGACTTGCCAGAGGTTTTCCTTTTGCTTCCAGGCTAGCTCCTCAGTCAGAGTCCTACTTCCAGCTCCCAGCTCCCAGTAAGATGGGAACCCATTCCACTTCTCAATTCATGCACATATTTTACATTTTCCTTCTACCATATGCCCCCTTTCTCTGGGAAAAGTCACAATACCCCAGCTCTCCTTGCACATCCTCCAGCACTTGTATTTCCCTGTTTGCCCTGCCCTGACTTTAGGAGAGCAGTTCTGAGAAGGAGTTGAGCAGATTCCACAGTATGGAATGGGCTAGGCTAGGAGTGAGACCAGCAACAGACTAATGCAGAACTGGAGAAAAAGTTTGCTGTTTGTACATAGGATACTGTTTTGAAACATGGAATGCACATAACTGATCACTGTTGATATATCAGTGTTCCATGGATTTGTCCAATCCATTTAAAAAGCCATCTAAGTTCAAGACCAACACATCTTGTAGGACATTTCCAAGCACTGCATTCACAGATACATGATATAATACTCTGTGGTTTCCTTACCCCAGCTATAGTTACAGGCAAGCAAAAGACTAGATTACATAAAGTTTGTACAGTACACATTCCTACACCTATGTCTGAGGTGCAGTGTAGGCACTTCTGAAGGTTAAATAAATATGCTGTCTCTAACAGAGGCTTATTTGATTTAAGGCAAGTAGACAGGAAACAGAACAAAGCAAGACAGGCAACTAGATGACCTTTTTTAAAGCATGCTGTTCACGGCATCACAATGCTTTTCTGCTTTTAGTTGAAGCGTGACTTGCTAGTAAACCAGCTGATATGTTCTTAAACTCACCACATCCACAAAGTGACAAGTGGCTAATAAGAATGGTTTCCGCAATGATCCCTGCTGCAAGAAAACCACTCCTCAAGTCTTATTAGTATGAATTGATTTATTAAGCAGGACATTAGACTAACATATCATGAAAGATAAAACAATGATCTTGACTTTATGCCATAGAGAAGCAGGCCATAGCAGGCTTGACTAGGCTGTGTGTGGGCCCATTGATTGAGGATATCACATACTGTACTGTTGGACAAAAACCAAAATGCTCTCCCCCCCCCAGTTGGATAATCTTCTCAGCCAGGCCTTGCCTACATGTGAAAATACTTGGGTACTATGAACCTTGATTTGGTGAGGAGGACACCATTTGCTTCAGACAACAAAATGTCTTAGGCCAGCCTGACCATAGAACTAATTCCGCAAAGACAAGAGAAGTTTCAGCTTGTGTTTCTTGAATACAAGAATATAGAAGTTAGGTGGTAGCCCTCTTTTGAAATTGGGGGGGGGGAGTAGGCCTGGACAGGTATGGGGGTCAGAGCGTGATGGCAGCAGTGTAGCAGTCACATCCACATGGCGGCTTTAACATTTGAATCAGCTTTTAAAATGTTCAGACTCAAAGGATGACAGAGAACTAGTTGTTTATGGCTGTTTTCACCAGTTTTGCTTTTCCTCCTATAATCTGTGCCTTATTGTTTGTTTCCTCACCTTTTTTAAGTTAAGTGAAATTTACTGGAGAGGAATTGAGGGGTTTTTACTTGCAAGTGCTAGGTTTGTTAAGAATATATATGATTTTAGTTTCTGCAACTGAAAAATGCACACTGGAGCTTCACTTAAAGTGTCCCAAATACAGAAATATTTTTCCAATAATTGAAAGAAAAAGGAAACGAAAAGAGCAGTGATATTGTGCTGGCATCATACAGGAAAGCAAGTGGATCAACAATATAGTAAGTCTAAGTGAGCCTCAGATTTCCCAGATTACAACTCTCTTGGAGGAAACTAGCAGAGAGAGAGAGAAAGACAGAAAGAGAGACAGGCTGCAACCTTAACTATGTCCACTCAGAAGTAAGTCCCAACAGCAATTGTGTTCAACACTTTCTTCTTCCTCAAGGGTATGCATGTTAATCACAAAGTTCTTTTTTTTATGAACATTAAGCTCATGCACCCATGCACATGTACAGCCCAAGCCTACATTAAATGAAACTTAACTCTACTACCATATATTTAATAGCATCTATGGCTGTTTTCAGACGTGGGTGGCGCTGTGGTCTAAACCACTGAGCCTAGGGCTTGTCAATCAGAAGGTCAGCGGTTCAAATTCCACTGATGGGGTAAGCTCCCCTTGTTCATTACCAGGTCCTGCCCACCTAGCAGTTTGAAAGCACGTCAAAGTGCAAGTAGATAAATAGGGACCGCTCCGGCGGGAAGGTAAACGGCGTTTCCGTGCGCTGCTCTGGTTCGCCAGAAGGGGTTTAGTCATGCTGGCCACATGACCCGGAAGCTGTCTGCAGACAAACGCCAGCTCCCTCGGCCTATGGTGCGAGCTGAGCGCCACAACCCCAGAGTCATCCACTACTGGACCTAACGGTCAGGGGTACCTTTAATTTTTATCACCGTTTTCACATATACAAAAATCAGGTGTTCAGTCTCAATACTCATATGGTAAATTAGGCAATATACTGCAAGGCAATGCTATCTGTAGATCATTGCATTTCATATACTGAAATATAAATACAGCACACTGTGCCATTGGTGATATCCAGTTGCCTAGATCAACGTTTCTCAAACTTCTTTCTTTCAGAAACGCCTAACATAGTCTTGTCTCCTGAAGGATCTCCCTGTGTGTGTGCTACACAATCCCTCCCTTGAAAAGTTGTTGTTTTAGCCACTTCTGCTGCTCATATTCCCATGTACACTCTGCGGTTGTGTATGGCAGGGGAAGATTGGTGGGGGTGGGCAAGTAGTATTTATAAGAATCTTGGCCACCATCATTCACCTTCTTTCTTTCAGAACCTTTCATAAAGCTCCGTTGAACCCCAGGAACCCCAGGATACAGTTTGAAAAGCATGGATCTAGAATACTAAAAGGATCAAGATGAAAATAGATGCAATTTTTCTGACAAAAGTGGTGGAAACAACCAGGCTTAGATCATTAGTTTCTCCCTTTTTAAAGGCAGCTTTGATTTAGTGGTGAAGTGGGTTTTGGTGCATGTAGCTGGTAATTATGTTATATAATTTTAGCTAAAATATTGTAAAATTATAATAAAGAGCAGGTTACTATCCCAACATCAAAAGGATGAAAGCACAGATTACTGCAAAGAGAATATGAGAAGTATATGAATTGTTCATGCAAATAGTGTTATATCATCCTGCTGATCTTTCTGTACATATTATAAAACTCAATACCTTTTTATTAAAAAGAATTTTGCTACCTTAGCTTGCCTCAAGAGTGGAAAAGTTCTACTTTCTTGACAGGCACTATCTGATTGCATTGACATTACTTACAATATCTAGCCATTTTCATATTCTGCACCAGTAGTCAGTAGAAAAACTGTATTACTGGAAATATCAAGAGGACTCCCGTATTTTATGTGCACATGAGCATACGTGTTGTACGTGGGGCTGCCTTGAAGTTGGACCAAAAACTTTAGCTGGTGAAAAAATATGGCAATGAAGAGGTTGAGGACCAGGTGCTATGAACATATAACACAAGTCCTTTTTCATATTCACTGGCTTTCAGTCAATTTCCAATACTCGATTCAAAGGACTGGCTCTGACCTATAAAGTCCTACATGATTTGATACTTGAGTATGTGATATAATGCCCCTTCTAATACCATTCTATTGTTTTGTTAACATTCCATGGCCCAATGAGTCTCCTTTAAGCACACCCATGTACATGATTGTTTTGTGGTCAATTTTGCACAGGGGTGGGAAACCTGTGACCCTCCAGATGCTGGTGAACTACAACTTCCATCAGCCCTAGCAGGCATGGCCAATGGTTGGGGATGATGACAACTGTAGTTCAGCAACGTCTGGAGGGCCACATGTCTCCTATGCCTGATTTAGCAAAAGGTCATTTACATACAGAAAATTAAGAATTAAAGTAAGAGCTGTTTGACATTGAAGCAGTCTGTCTTAGGCAGTGCTGGGCCATGCTTCATTGCGGGTATTTAAGGTGGAGTTGGATGACCAGCTGTCAAGGATGCAGTAGGACTGCTCCAGGACTGAGCAAGAGGAGTTGGAGAAGATAACCAAGTTCCCTGCCAACTCTTATCATGCTATGAAATAAGAAAAGGGCTTTTAAAAAGAAGGTCGATTCTAGCAGTAATACTTAAAATAATGCTCTTTTTCCTTCCTTTCCACTTCTAAAAGGACCAGTGAAACAAAGCAGGAAAGCACAACTGTGTATAGCCAATGGCGTTGGGGGGAGGCGACAAAGGGGCAGTTTCCTTGGGCCCAGAATTGTTAAGGGTGCAAAATTTTAACACCTGGTGCTGCTTCAATGTAGCTGCATACTTCTGTCACTGGGCTCGCCATGTGAACCTGGAAATGATCTTTCCAGACAACATGATGACACTTCTTTTCTTACTCCGTGCCTGCAATCTCCCAGGTAATGTGGACGCCGTTAGGCAGTTGAATGTGCAAGCACACACTGTCCATTTCCCTCCCTTCCACCCACCCCCCTGTGCACGGCCCCGGGTGCTAGCAAGCCATGCTACACCACTGTGCACAGCACAGCTCAATGTGATTTGAGGTTCTGTGCTTTACATTATTAAGAGTAAACAACAAAAACCAATCACTATGTGCAAAGACATTCATTCCAGTTTTTTTCTCCCCAGCCCAACATGTCACCTGCGTAAAATAATTTTTCACTACCTTTGCTTGCCTCAAAAGTGGGAAAGTATCAGGGTAG
The DNA here is from genome assembly GCF_964270895.1 of Podarcis filfolensis. Taxonomy (NCBI): domain Eukaryota; kingdom Metazoa; phylum Chordata; class Lepidosauria; order Squamata; family Lacertidae; genus Podarcis; species Podarcis filfolensis. Next base: position 16,617,119 of record NC_139606.1, on the reverse strand, counting down.
ATCTTTAAATGAGCAGATCACAGTGCCAAATGTCCAGATCCACTATTTCACACAAACACTTGCATACCTGAGGTTAGCGTCACGTGGGAACAAGTCTACTATAGTTGCCTATTAAAGCTCTCTTTAATTTAAGAAAAGGGCTATGGGAACTTTAGCTAGGCCTCTGTCATTGCCTCTGATAGCTCCCCTATGTTCCAGTGTAATTTATTCACGGAGAACAAATTTTCGACTTGTGGAGGCTCCACCTCCTTGGAGGACTTAAAACACTCTCACTATCCACAATCTGTTTTCTAAGCAGTTATGGCAAACAGTTCAGTTAACGACAAGCCAGTCGCCACACATCCTTTTGGACCGAAGCACATACCCTTTTCACTTGGTTGCCTGAATCCTGTCAATGCAAACTTCTAACAAGTAACACACATATCTGATGTCGCTACAATTACTTGAAAGTGAAAAGTTCCATCTGCTTGAGGAGTAATTTTGTGGCCCCCAAGCCCCCATCTCCCTCATCAACCATTATCTGAAAACACCATTCACCTTCTTTCAACCTAGAGCTTTCATTATAAGAGCAGAGAGAGAAATTCACTTTTAGGAACTAGTTTTTTGGGAAAACAAAAAATCCAATAATTACCAGTCATGGCTCAGTAACACATAGAGTTTATCTCTTAAACTAATTGTCAGCGTCATTATCCCGAGTCGTGAAGTGGAGCACTGGATGAAATCCATAAATAAAAGGATGTGTCATTAAGTCATTCAAATTCATATCATTTGAAATGTTCAGTACCTTGGCCCAGTCCTGCCAGAGCTTATGCTTTGTTCCCACAGAGACAACTTAATAGGCTCGTTACACTGGCATTCTTGAGAGTGGGGGAAAAACACATAAAAAACTCAAAGCATTTTAGTTAATTCTCAGCCAGATGCACGAAACCTGGAATCTTAAAACCTTTAGCTTAAAATAACTTCTTTCTTAAGGGCCTCGCTGCTTTTTCTTTCGCAAACCTTCAAAGCCTTTCACAGCAGTTCCTGACAGAATTTATGGGAATACAATAGCATGCCAATTAAATAAAGTCAACTGACTGCTAATATTATGTCTCTAAAATGTCTTCATTATTAATGGAAAGCACTGTTGTGCGGCAACATGCCAGAGGAACTGAAATGGAAAAGTGACCCAGTTTTGCTAATTCTTGCACTTGTCTGAAATTTCCTTATCAAATAAAATGAGGTGGCCTCCACTTTAAGCATGCCTATCAAATCTGACCCATATTAGTGATAGAAACTTTAGGGGCTGCCAAGCAGTACACGCCAGTACTTGATGTACATTTATACCTGGCTGACATTTCATAACCTGTTCTGTCATATGTCATTGTGTTCATTAAGACACCACAGAGAAGTAAGGAACAAATAAAGTGCAACATTTTATTCACACATTTCTTATTGCTGGTACATAAAAAGCATTTAAAATCCAAACCAAAACGTTCAACATGCTGTTAATAAAATAAAGCTCTCACTGGAAGACAGAGAGAAACTGATATAATCAGCACTAGTTGCCATTTATACGCCACTGAAGAAGACTGCAATATTGAATCAAAATTGGAAATGTTAGGCACCATGCTTATTGATGATTAGATCAATTTTTCTCTCAGGCCTCATTCGAATGCCACAGTAAACCGTGGCTAATTGTTTACCCTGACTGCGCCAAATCCATACACTTTGCTATTACTTGTTCATACTGTAAAGCAACAAACCATAATCCCTGACATAGCATATGAACCATGAACTGTAGTATATTTTCCTCCCCAAAACCCACAATCTGTAGACAAGAGGTTTTGTTTTTGTTTTTGTTGGCTTACTGATCATCGTTTGGTGGGAGCAGAAGAAACCATGACCCCAGGCCAGGTATATAACACTAAGCTGGGGTCTGTGGTTTGTATCATCTGTGTGTGAGAGCGGAAGAGGCAAACAGCCCAGAAAGGCTCAACCACAGTAAATGATTAATGGTTGCTTACCATGACAAACTTTCTGTACTAGGCCCTGTCAAGTATTGTACATGTCCGATTTATGTTACCTGACCACAAAGATGGAGGCTGTTTTAACCAGGGCTTGGTTTACCAAAAGGGATAATGAAGCCCTGGCCTAGAGCTTGTGATTTTTATAATACAGTCCACAGGTTTCCCCCTTAAAAATTACCAGTGAAATATGACTGTTGCAGATACCTGGTTAGGACCCAATTTTTTCTGCTGGTTTTGACAACGATGCTGGTGCTGAAGAAAAACACGTTTATTAAATAGTCCCTACTGAGCAATTTTCAGGAGGTCTGCAGAGAGAAATGTTTTGAGAGAAACTGTGCTATACTGCTTTTCAGTTTTGATAGGTAAGAGCAGTGCTTTTTTCTGGGGGGACGCAGGGGGGCACATACCCCTAAACATTGTACTTTTGTCCATTTACTGTACTTATTTTTCACAATTTGAACTATAAAATGGTGGTTTTCTTGAGTCAAAATGAGAGTACCCCTAAAAATATTTTTTTTAGGGAAAAAACACTGGGTAAGAGTTTAACTTTGTCCTCTTGGTAACCATAACACATTTCTCCCCACAAGTATCTCCTAAGCTTTGGGTGCCCTGAATTGAAAACAAACAATTCTTCCAGGTTTCTGAGGGCATCCCTAGACTACTCCAGCCATTTTTTTCAGTATTTACCTCTAATCTGTAACCTGCAAATCACACTAGTCTCATTACTCCTTTGCCATATTGCTCTAGGGAGAGCATTCCACAATCGGGGGCCATCACTAAAAAGGCCTCCTTTCTTGTAGCCATCCATTGAACCAGGACTTGGTGAAGGGTCTCTGATAATATTAAAGCAGAAACGGGGAACCAGTGGACCTCCAAATGTTGCTGGGCCAGAACCCTCTTCCACCCCAATTAGAATGACACCTTCCTTCCTTCCTTCCTTCCGTCTTTCTTTCTTTCTTTCTTTCTTTCTTTCTTTCTTTCTTTCTTTCTTTCTTTCCTTCCTTCCTTCCTTCCTTCCTTCCTTCCTTCCTTCCTTTTATCACCCTTCATCCTAGATCTCAGGGCAGTTCACAACATAAAAATACAATATAAAAACACAAAAGTTAGGGATGATGGGAGTTTAGTCCAGTAATATCTGAAGGGCCTCAGGTTCCACATCCCTGTCTTAAGGTGCATGTAAGTACAAAAAGGAAGAACGCATTCCTTCAGGTACTGAGGTTCTCAACCATATAGCACTGTGTAGTCCAAATCAGCCAAAATTGGGTGTCCTGGAAATGAATCTGAAGCCAAAGTTTGTCATCCATATGCCATCTAGCCTGAACACCTTCCATAGCTATCTGCTGGTTTTACCGATCAGCTGGTTGACAACAATAAACACATTGTCATTATAAATCTCCAGTACTTCATTTTCAAATTCTATTAACCATAGCATTCCATTTTTAGTTTTGCCTCAGGTGCCTCTTTTCTGGCTCCAAGACAACCATCCCTTGTACTCTTACCAATTTTCAGTTATAGCATTCATAACGCCAGCTCTGTCATTTCATATCAGCTGGACAGACATCTTTAACCTTCTCCGAAACTTCATCTAATATCTAATCTATGGGATATTTGACTGTTATCACCTTAATTACTGAATGTCAGAATCATACATTTCCTTCTATATCTTGAAATGCTGGGTTCTGGCAAGAATTAAACCACCTTTCTTATGAAAGAAGACACTTTGAATAAAAGGCTCTATAATGATTTCACTCAGAACCGAAGTAAGTGGGACACAGTCATGTGTTTTTGCCTTAATCTCTCTCTCTCTCTCTCTCTCTCTATATAAATATATATAAAGGTAAAGGTAAAGGGACCCCTGACCATTAGGTCCAGTCGTGACCGACTCTGGGGTTGTGGCGCTCATCTCGCTTTATTGGCCAAGGGAGCCAGCATACAGCTTCTGGGTCATGTGGCCAGCATGACTAAGCCGCTTCTGGCAAACCAGAGCAGCGCACGGAAACGCCGTTTATCTTCCCGCTGGAGCGGTACCTATTTATCTACTTGCACTTTGACATGCTTTCGAACTGCTAGGTTGGCAGGAGCAGGGATTGAGCAACAGTAGTATAGCATCTAGATCAAGGGAAGTAATAGTGCCACTGTATTCTGCTCTGGTCAGACCTCACATAGAGTACTGTGTCCAGTTCTGGGCACCACAGTTCAAGAAGGACACTGACAAACTGGAACGTGTCCAGAGGAGGGCAACCAAAATGGTCAAAGGCCTGGAAACGATGCCTTATGAGGAACGGCTAAGGGAGCTGGGCATGTTTAGCCTGGAGAAGAGGAGGTTAAGGGGTGATATGATAGCCATGTTCAAATATATAAAAGGATGTCACATAGAGGAGGGAGAAAGGTTGTTTTCTGCTGCTCCAGAGAAGCGGACACGGAGCAATGGTTCCAAACTACAAGAAAGAAAATTCCACCTAAACATTAGGAAGAACTTCCTGACAGTAAGAGCTGTTCGACAGTGGAATTTGCTGCCAAGGAGTGTGGTGGAGTCTCCTTCTTTGGAGGTCTTTAAGCAGAGGCTTGACAACCATATGTTAGGAGTGCTCTGATGGTGTTTCCTGCTTGGCAGGGGATTGGACTCGATGGCCCTTGTGGTCTCTTCCAACTCTATGATTCTATGAGTCTATGATTCTAGGAGCTCACCCCGTCATGGGGATTCGAACTGCTGACCTTCTGATCAGCAAGTCCTAGGCTCTGTGGTTTAACCCACAGCGCCACCCGCGTCCCTCTACATATATATAGTCATCAGCTAAAAGCGCCTTGTTACTAGTGTGTCAGTCTTTATGCAGTACTTAAGCTGTTCATACATTCTAGCTGCTCATATTAACTTGCCGTTTAGAACAGTCATATGAAATCTTGAAAGTAATTGCTTATTATCATTAGTATTAATTCACAACAAAGAATTTTTGTCTTCCTCTACCTGTAAGCAGATGAATGCTAGTGTAGTGAGCATCTGAAAAACATTATTCCACTACTTTTTCTTCAGCTAGAAGGCAAAAAACCACTGAATTATTGAACTTCTAATGACAACTATCTTGCTGAGTCAGCCAATGAGAACTCAGAGCTGGGGTTGCCAACCTTTTTAGACATGTGGGCATATTTGCAAACCAAAGAAACTTTCATGGACACATTCACACATTGCAACCAAATGCAACCCCTCCCAGCTCCACAGCAACAAAATTAAGCAACCTGTAACTCTGAATATAGTTTTAAGTCACTGGACATACAAGAGATTGGTCTTAACTATCAGATCCACATGAGTTTTCAGTCACTCTGCTGCTAAAATGGAAAGAGCTTGGAAGAGTGGGATGAAGGGAAATTGAGTTCAGACAACAAGGTAGAAAGCTTGAGAGGAGAAAGTACGGGTCCAAGAAGGTGTCACAGATGCCAAAGCGAGATGGCAAAAGGGCAACTGACCAAGTAACCTGAATTGGGCACACCAACCAATTCAACAGTACAAAATCACAAGCTATGACACACCAAAAGTGTGAAATTTAAAACGAGAAACTGTGGCATAAATCTAAATACAAATGTATAATGACCCCTTAAACCTCCCGATGTGATGACCAGCTCTGGATAGTATGGGTGGAAGCAAATGGCTGCTGTTAAAACTGAACTGATGATGAAACTTACTTATAGGCGGTTGTCTGTAGGCTCCAGCCGTATGTTAAACTTCTGCACAAGCAGCACAACCACTTTCCCACAACTGTTTTGAAATCTGGGGAGATAGGGTACGTGGTGGCTGCAGATAAAATGTAGGTTACAGGTACCCTGCTGTGTATGTTGAAGCAGGTAGAGGCCATCTGCTGATTCCCCTGTCGCATAAGGTTACCAGATGTCCCCATTTCCCAGGGACAGTCCCCGGATTTACAAATCAGTCCCCATACAAAATCCATTGAAGTTAAAAATTGTCCCTGGATTCATTGAAAAGAATCTGGTAACTGCTTACTGTAGCAGTTAGGGATGGGCACTCTGGCATTGCTTCACAGCATTACCCAGCCAGTCTGGTGATCCAGAGGGGAAATACTGGAACACAGGAACTGCCTCAGTACTGAGTCAGAGAGACCAGTGGTCCATCTTCACTAAGACTTCACTAATATTTTCTTTATTCTGAAATATCTTGAGTATGCATTGCTACAACAGTGGAGCCACTGACACCCTGAAGCAAGCATAACAACAATTATACTCTGGTTTCAAATAGAAGCTTTGTTGTCTCTGATATTCAAGGAACAGTTGCCTACTTAGTCCTACAAAATAAAACATATCGTGGAAGGTGTCAACTGTGAGATGGGAAATGTAAATATCCAAGAACCCATACAGCAAAGAGCTTTGTTTTAGTGGCACTAATTAGCAATTATGTAGAATTAGGTCATTACTTACAATAGTACATTCATCATACACAAAGCTTTACAGAGATGTACCGACTGGCTTCTTGCTCTTTAGAAGCCTCGGGGGAGGTGAGTATCACACAATGGCATCAACAATTATTATTTTTCTGAACAGTGATACAGAAAAGAGTTTACAATTCCCTATGAAGTATTTTGAATTACAAGTGAATTAATTATCTTAGTTTTGGCTTACAAAATTGTCCTGCCAGGACAGCTTCACCTGGGAATCTGAGTATGGTATGCTGGGTGTGGTTTCAGAATTAAAGGTAAAGGTAAAGGACCCCTGGCAGTTAGGTCCAGTCGCAAATGACTCTGGGGTTGCAGCGCTCCTCTTGCTTTACTGGCCAAGGGAGCCAACGTTTGTCTGCAGACAGTTTTTCCGGGTCATGTGGCCAGCATGACTAAGCCGCTTCTGGCGAAACCAGAGCAGCTCGCGGAAATGCCATTTACCTTCCCGCCGGAGCGGTACCTAATTGTCTACTTGCACTTTGACGTGCTTTCGAACTGCTAGGTTGGCAGGAGCTGGGCCCGAGCAACGGGAGCTCACCCCGTCACAGGGATTCGAACCACTGACCTTCTGATCGGCAAGTCCTAGGCTCTGTGGTTTAACTCACAACGCCACCCGCGTCCCACAGTTCCTCCTGGTACTGTGACACAAATGAGAGATGAGGAACAAAGGAATCCCAAGCTGTCTAGGCTCCAGAGTTTGTTTGTTGATAGAGTTATCCTCCAAGCAGGGCTCATTGAGTCCTGACAGACGTGAGCCAATGTAAATACTTACACATCCTCCTAAGAGAGTGGGTATCGTGCATCTTTTCTACTTTTAATAGATATGTCATAATTAAAGAGGCACAAAAAAGATTACTGAATGAAGGTAGGCTCAGTCTTGAGATCTCATAAGGGGGGGAATACATTCCCCTGGTGGCTTCTTTAGCATTCGTGAGTGTGATTTGTCTGGTGGGATATTTCAGTTTAGCCATTGGGGAGAAGAGCTAATTCTCTAAGAAGGTAGCCCAAGAGGAGTGCCATAACGTGAGTGAATCCTTATATTTTTGTGTAAAGTTGAAAAGCCTTTTTTCCCCATTATTGACTTAAGCTAGATGACAGTAGGGTGATGGCTGATTTTCATTTCAATCAGCAGCCTGTGATTACTACTTTAATTAGAATATAGAAATAGAAAGCAGCTAATTTTGAGCTACCCGAAGAGAATGTTTTAAAAAGGGAATATAGTGTTGATAATCTAAGGATCCTTACATGCAAAAGTGACTAAAATAGAATACTCCAATGCCATTAGGAAGGATCGGCAAAGTCCTGAAATTAAGATCATGCTGAAAATATTCTTACAAAGATTGCATGCCACTCACAGTCTCTGTGAGTGGTAGCAAGACACCAGGGGGTCCAGGTGATTACCCAGGCTTGTGTTTCTGTTGGGAAACCAAGGCACAACAGAGACTAGTGTAGTGTTTATTCTACACATATTTACACCTCTGGGCCTACTTTGGAGAGAGTTCTGAGCATTACATCTCAAGAACTACTTGTTCCCCACAGCAGCACAGCATTGCAGCCTGTTATGTACTGAGTTGCATAGGATCCAAAATGCAGCAATCTGATTGGTCCTAGAACAATAGGATTCAGAATGCAGCAGTCTGATTGGTCCTAGAACAATGCAGCAGTATGATTGGTCTGGAGGAGCCACCCAATCCAGCTCCAGGTGAAAGTGAATCCACAACCTGATTGGCCTACAGGAGAATCCCGGAATTAGCCAATCACGTGCAGCCCATTGTGTAAATAATGTATATAAAGCAGATATTGAGGGGGAACTTCCATTCCTCCTCACCACTATGAGCTGAATAAAGAGCATGTAATCCACTCTCAGCTCCGAGTATATTTCACAGCCCAAGGCATCCTGCACGCTGTCTCCATGCCTCTGTTCCAGCCTCCCAAGACGGTTCTGTCCTGCATGGCCTTTGCCTGGAGTTCCAGCTCCACCCTGCCCCTTCCCAAAGACCCATGCCAGAAAAAAAACCCCAAGCCTTGTGCAGAACAACACTTTTTCCCCCTTTAGGCTCAGCCTGCCCGCTCCCCCTGTTTTCCTACCTCATGGAAGCTGAAATTCTAAACCTTTCTCAGCCCATGGTAACAATGGGAACTCCCCTCTCTGCCCACTAGCAGAGAATCTCTTGCCCTGGTTTGCATTGATGGGTTAATGACTAGCTTCCATTCTTAAAGACTTCTATCCCAGCCTGGAAAAGAAGCTTAGCCTGTATCTTCCTTTCAATACTCCAAATATTATATAAATTTTACCATTTATTCATTTCTAACACTCACTAAAACTAGCAAACTCTCTTACCCTAGATCTTGAACAGTATTATTTCTTATTTTCCAAACACACAACCTAAGCAAAGGTTTATGCTTTGTTAAGAAAAAACAGTAATCTCTTATGCAAGGTTTTTTGTTTTTTGTTTTTACCTTGAGAATGCTTAACCAACTTTGCTAAAATGAGGAACTACAGAAAGTGAAGATGAGGTTCCCTGCTGATAGATGTAACATGGAAAATAAATAAATAAAGGTTTATTTCAACCAAAAGGACCGGCTTGCTCATAAGCAATCCCTAAAAACAGGAGACTTGCAATAAATAATACAAAAAGAGTAGGCTGATTTTGTGAAACTATCCAGCTCTTATCACCATGTATAAGAGAGATCTCAGAAGTATTGTGTTCTTTGCAGTCACAAAATGACCCTAATCTACCCATGTATATTAGTGTTCTTCATTATAGGGAAGTGACTACCAATCTGGCCATTTTTATGAGGTGATTAAATTTGTTTTTACATTTCCAAAATCTGTAAAGAACATGAAAAGCCTATCTGTGCTTTGTACTCTGCATTAAAATTTTCATAAATGATGCATCCTGGCCAAAAAATATCCTGCGTCTTTGAACACTTTGGATCAGCCATCGGATTTAGCTGCCTCAATCAATTCAAAATGTGGTATGTGGGGCTCAGCCCCTGCTGCAGTGGAGCCAAAGCATTCATTTTTCCAAAAGTCATTCATGATAGGACATTTATACGTTTCATGAAACATTTCACTATACTGTGATTTGATGCACATGCTTAAATAAATAAATAAATATGCCAATAAGTAAGTAAGCAAGTAAGTAAAATAAATAAATAAATAAATTAAATAAATAAATGGTCTTATATAATGCTATGCAGAAAGAACACTTAAGGACACCCAAAGCTTCCTTCTCAGTAAAATAATAATAATAATAATAATCAGTATTTCTGCTCATCTGCTCTGGAGGCAAACTGATTAGAAGTCTCCCTCATAGAGATGATGTCCTTTTCTGAGCAGAGGCCTGTCACAACTAATTTGCGGTGCCACCAGTGAACAATAAAAGACGAATAACTCAATATGTAAGCCCTCAGGGCTGGGACTGTGTCAGTTCAATGTTCTGTACAGCTTCTACTATACCACTGGTGCTAAGTAAGCATTAAACAAAGTATCCGGTTAGAAAATAAAATCAGCAGAAGATAATAATACTAACCAAGAAACTAAACAAAACCTCAAGCACAAGGAAAATGTGGCTTTAGTCAAAACTGCTAATTTCATTAAGTCCTTTTCAACACTGTCGAGATCAGGCCACTGGCAGAACGTCTTTTGCACAGAACACAACTTTGAAACAGAAGTGATAAAAACTTCAGCACGGTGAACTGCAAAGATTTCTACCAAGGAATGGGAAACTGAAACCATTAGCTAGAAAAGCTGCTGTTTCTTTGTAATATTATAATGAGCAAACAAGTGGTCGTATCTCTAACCTTGTCAAATGAGCACCAAAAACAGCATTCTATCCATTTGAGGGGCTTAATGTGCTTTCCTGAATGCATTTCTAGAGGGTAATTTCCTATAGGACAAGGCCCAATTCTATTCTGTGATCTGAAGGATTCTATTAAACCCTCAGAGTATTTTGTAAAATGTGAAAATGTAGTTTACCAAAGAGATAACCTAGGAGGCTGCAGTGAATTAGCCTGGTACTGCTGACTATTGCCATTCTTGTGAACTCAATGCAAAGGATTTCTACACTTACAATATATTGCCATTTACTAACCTCAAACTCGATTTACCCTCTAGCTGCAAGTCAGCAGACTTCAGTGTAAAACATGGCCAGAAATTAGTTCCACTAAGGACTGTATTTCAATACCAGATCAGAGCAATCCGTAAAGAACAACTAGATATGAATCATTATTTACTATGTGTGTTTCTCAAGGGAACCTGGTGTAGATCGGCTTTAGTCAATGCTGCTGCGGTGATCTTCCTCCTACTGGAAGTGCATAAATTGTTTCCACCATGCTGTGTTCTGCATTTAGCATGCAGTAACTTTTGTGCTATATCGGAATAAGAGACTTTGGAGAGGTGGTTGCTAATTTGTATGGATTGTTCATTCAATCCTAAATACATGTGCTTGAACTCCCATGGAAATAAACAGAACACACTGTCTTAGTAAATGTGTTCAGGATTATAGCTGACCAGCTTTGAAATCCTGAGGGGTGTATGCGTGTATGAGCCAAAACAGTTATCCTGATGATTAAAGAATTAACTCTGGCTGTAATCCTCACCCCAGTTGCCTGGGAGTAAACTCAACTGAATTCAACAGGACTGACTTCTGAGTAGATATGGCCGTCAGTCAGTTTTTACATTTAGGTAGTCTCACTTACTTTCTCTTAGCTATCCAAGGGGAGCAATTAGTCCCCCTTAAGTTTTATTTGAGCAGTGGAGCACCAGGTTTTCTTTAATTATTGTCTTATTGTTCTAAGACAATTTGCATGTGCTTAAAACATGGTTTGCTCCAAAATATGGATGATGGAGAATTTTGTCAGAATCAAAAATGAGTTTGGAAATGGCCACAATCTGAATGTATGTCGGAGGTCAGAAATTATGCAAGCGAATACAAGCACTATATGCTATGGTGTGTTGTTTATCCAGTTCACAAATGTTAGGCTATTTTCTGCCTTGCTTTTGATGTTGCTCTTCCAAATTGATTATGTAATAAATTACATAATTAATTATATTCGCTTCAGCCACTGCAAAGAGCAAGACAAAAAACAAGTTTTAGCAGAAGCTGAACTGCAGCAGAACATAAACAGGACAGGACAGAAATCATGGCCTCCTTACATCCCTGAATTCATGAACTATGAGCCAAAGAAAAATAGCCCCAAACGCTAGTTGGCAACTGCTTATGCAATCAATTGCACAATGCCACAGTAGGTAGAGTCTATAGCAGTTTTCAGGGCCAGCCCACCCATGAGGCCAGGGGAGGCAACCTCCTTGGGTTGCAGGAGCCACAGGGGCAGCAGATCTTTATTCCCCAACCCCTTGTTATTGAGGCAGATCTTCACTCACCCCTTCTTCCCCAGCAGGGAGGGGGCTGCCATTTTGCGGTTTGCCTCTGGGGCCAAAATATCTCAAGCTGGTCTTGGCAGTTTTCATCTTACTGCTTATGCACGAGTTCTCAAGCGAAACTGTCATACAACATAGTATATAAACCAAAACTTATATCGGCAAAGGATGCTTTCTATATGCAGTTCTATATGCAGATCTGTTCTATCCACAACAAAATGCCATGACTCATAAGGGAAAAAGGTGAAATGCTAACTGCAAACCTTACCAACATAGATCCCAGCACATAGCGGCGAATTCTAAGTGTTATTGAGTCAGTCTTCACCATCCCCAATCATAGCTGACAAGAGATTCAGAACTACCAAGTCTCACGTTGCTTTTTACATACATGACAAAATAGCGAGCAAAAACCTTGGAGGGCAATTTGTACCTTTTCACACTGCTAGAAATAGTTTACAGGCCAGGTAATAGTTTAAAAATATAGACATTATGTTGTCTGGCTAAGTAACACACAGTGACATCAGGATTCATTTTATATACTACCCCCACAATTCAGGAATCAGTGCAACTGTTCAGTCTCATGGTTTCCAAGAAAATGCAAAGCTCAACATGAAAGATTTTGAACTTATATCTATAGCCATACCTCATGATAATTCTTGCTTAACCATTCCTTGATTGTGGTAAGTGCAATGATTGCAGCTGGCTCGTTTGGAAAACCTAAGCAAAGAAAGAAATAGAAGAAATAGTTTTTATCCATGCAGCTACACATCTTTAAACATAACAGCATAACTTGATGCAAATATTTTATGCATATATGTTCAGATAACCTTTGGGAGAACCTTTCCTGATTTAAGAGCAAACCTTTATTTGTAAGTGAGATGTCCCATTTTGACAACAGATTTATCTGACATCTTCAACTCTGTCTTTGTTTAAAAGCCAGTTACAGTGCAAGTCAATGCATGTTCACTCAGAAGTAAGTCCCAATGCATTCAATTGCATTTGCTCTCAAGTAAGAAATTACAGGATTGCAACCTTGGTTTGCTGGTCAAAGAGGACCAGAGCCTGAGGAACAGCAATGGAAATATAGGAGATTAAGAATTAAGAGAGACAATGTTGAGTTAGGATATGACCATAGTAAGGGATTAAAAACAAAAACAACAACCCTGTGGAGAGAAGAGCAATATGCAATATAATTTAATAATGATATATAATGTATATTGACTTAATTTTGTAGATTCTCTGGGCACTATGGATATTCTCTGGTCAGCATGCATAGTCTTCAAACTATAGTTTTGGCATGTGGTGTTTATCAACTAGAAGTTAAATACACTACAGCTCCCCAATTGCTAATATCCCAGGAAACTGAGGCTGTGGAAGTAAAAGTTTCCAAGTTGTGCACCAGGATCAATGTGTGTAAGAGCTCTAGGTTCAGGCTCACACAGCAGGAAATGATGCAAGTTCATAGTTGCATCATGATGCCAGAGCTCTGTATGTATATGTCAATGTACGCTGGAAGAAAATGATGGGGTCGCAATTATTCCGATTCACTGTTCTGGTAGGTATCATGCACCCCAGTTATGTCAGCGCATCTCAAATCTCAAATCCAATTCTCCAATTCTCTTAGGCAGAAACCTTTCCTATCCCAAGTCATAGGATATAATGTACTGTGATAAAGTACAAAGTGCTCCCTTTGGCCCCTTCCATCTGGATCCTTTGATCCTTTGGATATTATGGAAATAATTAGGAAGTGCAGTACATACTTTAAAATTGGTTCTTATCTTTCCTCGCCATCATTAGTAGCTAGCTCTAGATTAATTAATTCCAAATGTGTTATTGCTAAAAATTATTCTAAGGTTGCTTCCATCTGCTGTATAGCAGGTCATTGACATACAAAGAAACAAAACGTTAATACTGATACTGCTGATGGTTCCTGACAAAAGCTGGGTTTGCAAGACAGACAGGTTATGCTACAGAGTAATTCTCAAAGCAAGATCCCAAAGTGACATTTTATTCCGTGTGTGTGTGTGTGTGTGTGTGTGTGTGCGCACCCACACAATTGCCTTGCTTTGAATGAGACATATCCAATTTGAGGCTGATCTCTTTGGTCTAGCCTCAGAATCTGATCTCATGGCTTTGCTTTGTTCTGGCCCACATGAAATTTCCCCAATAATTTCATTGGAAAGCTTTCCAAGATCTGAGCTTTCCAGATAAAAGCAAATAACTTTGCTGAGCAGCAACTCTCCTGAAAACTTTGCAAGGACTCTGCATGTTAAGCTGATTTTCCTGAAGTACAGCTGCTAGATAGCACAGATCTAAGGTTTTTTTACATGAATTCAGTTCAAAGTTGGGAAATGTTGGCTAATTACCCAAACAATTACCTCCTTAGCCAACAAGCAAACTTGAAAATACCTAGCTTAGAAATCATTTCTCTTAGAACAGATAAGACTTAAACATTCTAAGATTAGGTTCAGCCTTGGCAATAAGAAAACAAAGCACGGCAATATGAGCTACTGTATAGGAACCATTTTGAAATATAATTTGAATGGATGAAAAGATTAAAGGATCCCCCTTTAAAATAATAATAATAATCTGGCTTTGGGGGGGGGGGAAAGGCTAAATTGGCAGACTGTATAAGACTAGGATAAGTTTGATGTTCGTCTAACAATGAAATCACTTTTTAGAAGGTTGCTTTAAACCTTTTTATTCCTCCAACAGTTCTGATCTCTAACCATTCCTGTGCTTACTAAAAACGTATTTCTTCTAATCTCTAGCTCTTTCCCCTGGCTGCTACTATATTTCCTTGATCCTTTTATTTCCTGCATGCCTTACAGAGTCTGCTGGGAATTGTAGTACTGCAGAAGTTCCTGTATGCCTTTTTAATAGAGAATACAGAACAGAAGGTATAGTTGAAAGATTGATTGATCCAATTCTGTCCTAGCTCTATATGCATGGCTCATTATTTTAGATGGAAATTGCATGGCTGTATCCATGGAAAAGTTTTTTTAAAAAATGAACTGCATATCCAATATATACCCACCATTTATAGATGAGTTTAAATTAATATCATAACCCCTTTAGCAACGGCCTCCGCAGTGCATTGTTTCCCTAACTTACTCTTCTATGGCTTCTTGATCATAAATTATAATGAACAGTGTTTCAGCCAACAGTGCCAAAACAGTATTTCAGCCAACTAAAATATATGATTGTTTATGCATAGCCTATTTTCAAAAGAAACATTTTTCTTCCAGCAGGAATGATTCACCTTTAAAATGCTAATATTTACACCTTCGTGTCCTTGCTGGAAGCTCTGATAAAGCAATACAAACAAACACACACACCAACAATCATGTTGCCTATTTATATAGCTCAGATTTGCCTACAGTGACTGGAAGTAGCTCTCCGGGTTTCAGGTAAGAATCTTTTCCTGGAGATGTCAAGGATTCAACCCGACACCTTCTGCATACCAAAGCATGCGCTCTACCGCCATGGATCTGGTTCAAATCCAGTAACTGGTATTTGGGAATTGCAGAGCTTCTTCCCATACCCTGCAGAAAGATAAGAAGCTGTTCAATGTCCAGAGAGTTACTGCACCATTTGAACCAGATTTTTAGAAAGCAGGGCAGGTGATAAAACGAACCAGGGTCTCCCTTATCATGACAGCTAATGCAAAAGGCAAGGCTAT
This sequence comes from Podarcis filfolensis, assembly GCF_964270895.1. Lineage (NCBI taxonomy): Eukaryota > Metazoa > Chordata > Lepidosauria > Squamata > Lacertidae > Podarcis > Podarcis filfolensis. The sequence goes on along the minus strand of NC_139606.1, from coordinate 16,601,600 downwards.
TCACCGACAGGGTATGAGTGACATGAGCTAGAATGCAACCCCAGCTTTCCAACCATTTTCACTGTTTTATCTTGGAGCTGTGTTATTGCTTATCACGGTACGGGTCTGTACTCTTCCACGATGGCCTTCAGCAAAAAAGCAATCTTCATAAGCATGGGGGAATCAAATTACTTGAGTGAAATGAGCTCGAGGAGTCTCACAGGTAACCAATTGCTGGAGAAGCAGCTCAGACAATTCTGGCTAAAGGCTCAATTTCACAAAAGATAAAACAGGTAAAGGTAATAAGAGTGACACTGGCCTATGTTGCTGCAGTGAGTGTGCCTTCGGAATACTGAAAAGGACAAGGGCACCAAAAGCCAGGGGTGCATTAGCCAGTCGACAGAGGCAAGCGGCATAACGGCTTAAGAGAGACATGTTTGACAGGCTTGCTGTCCAAGGGGGAAACAGTTTATTTACACCCCAATATGCACCTCTTTGAGGAATGTGGCCTTCCAAACTGAAAGCAAGCACTTCCTTTCCTATGCAATCAATAAATCTGATAAAAGGAAGTCCTTGAGATAATACACCATTAATGCTTTTAGGCAAACCTAGACAACATCTTAAAAAGCAGAGACATCACCTTGCCAACAAAGGCCCGTATAGTTAAAGCTATGGTTTTCCCAGTAGTGATGTATGGAAGTGAGAGCTGGACCATAAAGAAGGCTGATCACCAAAGAATTGATGTTTTTGAATTATGGTGCTGGAGGAGACTCTTGAGAGTCCCATGGACTGCAAGAAGATCAAACCTATCCATTCTGAAGGAAATCAGCCCTGAGTGCTCACTGGAAGGACAGATCCTGAAGCTGAGGCTCCAATACTTTGGCCACCTCATGAGAAGAGAAGACTCCCTGGAAAAAAACCCTGATGTTGGGAAAGATGGAGGGCACAAGGAGAAGGGGACGACAGAGGACGAAATGGTTGGACAGTGTTCTCGAAGCTATGAACATGAGTTTGACCAAACTGCGGGAGGCAGTGGAAGACAGGAGTGCCTGGCGTGCTCTGGTCTATGGGGTCACGAAGAGTCGGACACGACTAAACGACTAAACAACAACAACAATGCTTCTAGGACCCAGGTCACACAACAGATATGTGTGCCAGGATGCAATTCCCTCCCTCCTCCCCCACCTATCTGGTATATTAATGGGACCTGCTGCTTAACATGGCCTGACGATTCAGCCCATCAAATGGTTGCATTTCTGCCATCCCTTCCACATAATTATTCTGGTACAGAGTGCATGGAAAGCTAGAACTGCTATAAGTCCAGATTTCCCCAGACACTATCAAGATTTCAAAGGCAAAGTTGATGTCGGGGGGGGGGGGCTGGTTCTGAAAGATGACACTTTGTCCTGGGTCTTTGGCAAGTCAATCGAAAAGCTCAACAACTTTTGGGGTGTCCTGGTTTTTATTTTTTGAAATATGGCAACCGTGGGAAAGCAAACTTGCTTTATAAACCAAGCTGTTTGCTGCTGGCTGGCAGCCATTTCCCATGGTCATACACGGCAGATTCAGAAATGGCTGCTGGCCATCGTGAGCTGTACAGCCCAGTCTGCAAAGCCATTTCTCTATGCACCATTCTACCAACAGGGGGTTAAACAGGCCCCGAGGGGAGGGGGAATACAACCCAAGGTGACCATTTTAAAATTTGAACCAGATCTATATCTGCTTTCATTAACTCAACAAACGTGTATATGGTTGGATCCACTCTCAGAGACAAAACACAGACTGTGTGCAGTGACCCTTCATCTGCACTCCAAGGATGCTAGAGTAGTAATCTCTATGTCTGCTCCCCAATTTGCAACTCGTCAGAACTGAGCTAACTGGAACTAGGGAGAGACAAAAGCAAATCATTCTGCTTACTTATTAAAATAAACTTGAAAAAGATAATAAAGTTGGGAAACAGTAAAAATGCTTTTAATGAGGTGGGAGAATAAAGTAAGAGCAGACTTGTATGTTCATTTGATTCATCTTTTGGAAGAAAAGCAAGATGTAGATGTTCATATTAGTACAAGTTCATATTAGGTAGAAAAAGAAAAAGAAAGAAAAAGGTAAAGGACCCCTGGACAGTTAAGTTCAGTCAAAGGCGGCTATGGGGTTGTGGCAATCATCTCGCTTCAGGCCAAGAGAGCTGGCGTTTGTCCACAGCTTTCCGGGTCATGTGGCCAAGCATGACTAAACTGCTTCTGCTGCAACGGGACACTGTGACAGAAGCCAGAGCGCACGGAAACGCCATTTACCTTCCTGTCGCAGCAGTACCTATTTATCTACTTGCAATGGTGTGCTTTCAAAGTGCTAGGTTGGCAGGAGCTGGGGCAGAGCAACGGGAGCTCACCCCGTCGTGGAGATTCAAACCACTGACTTTCTGATCAGCAAGTCCAAGAGGCTCAGTGGTTTAGACCCCAGTGCCACCTGTGTTCCATAAGTTCATATTAGTATTAATGAACAAACGGCACGGGGATTGGGATCACACTTTTGCCAGCCTTCACATGTTCAAGATGCTGTCTTCACAAATACCTGCACGTGCCCACCAAAGCACAGGTAGCCTATAAAAATGAAGAGTATAGATTGTACCTTGAACACATAATGGAATGGGAGGCACCAGCAGGCACAATTCCAATCTCCTATCCTTCCCTCACTTACAGCTGTACATTCCTTTCTACACCAAAATGAACACATTCACAGGACTAAAGCTTTATTCTCTCCTCTGTTACATGTAGGTCTGTGTACAGTATTATTTTCTGCAATCAGACATCTTGACTGTCCAATTATGTAGTACAGACATTTTGCAGGGTAGCATCTAATCTACTCTTAAAAGGCATTACATGCCTAATTTAAAATAACAGTATGTGGAAAATGAAGACCATAACTTGTCCAGTCCTCAGCAAGTTAAGGAGCAAGAAAATTGCTATAGCTTTGTTTTAGTTATTTTCAGGTTGCACAGAAAAACAAGAAGATTCCCCAGCCCCCTCCTGTGTATGTATAGCATCAGCTAAAGAAGTGAGTGAAAAAAATTCTTGCTTGTTTTATCATCAGTTAATGCACCCACACACAAAAAGCCATTAACAAATATTCAGGCACTGTGTGGTTCACATTTCACATGATGCACTTCAAGAAAATGGAAAGAGGCTATTTCTGCAAGCGTAGAAGATTAAATGGGAAAAATGCCAGGAAAGAGATTCACTTCAATGCATTTTAATGACTGCACAATGGAAGAATGGCATTCTTAGGCACTTTTAACTGTGAAATCTAGTGTTGCCTGAAAGCCTATCTACAGTAGTAAACAGGTATGGATTGGTGTTTGCTAACATAATCCATCTGCTGTATCACTTTTGTTTTACTTCAGGCTCTCTTACAGCTTCTAAGTACATCTCTCTGACCTTAATACAGTTATTTACATGTCCTAATGCTGCACACAATGTTTGCTTTCAGAGCAATTCATACAACAGAGGTGAATACACATCAGCAAACATTCCTCCAAGCCTCAGCTAATCAGAAGTGTAACTAAAGCAGAACATTTTTCTGTGGGATTAAGATGACTGATAAATTTTGTCTGGGTTCTAAAATCCTGTGAGTCTCCCCCCACCCCTTTCCTTTTCAACAATGTCAAAATAGAGTTTAACAACTCTCTGTTCTCATATGAAATGCGGGAAGCAACATTTAAAAGGGGGCTATTTCAGTCTTCTGTATTTGCTAATAATGTTCTTGATTGTCATCATTAGAGGACATTATGATTCGTGGAATGTTCGGATCAATAATAGCATCTGATGTGGAAAACTGTCTTTTATTTTCCAAGTTCAATTGAAGGAAGAGTTGCTTGACACTGATCATAAATCTATTCTGAACTTTAATGGTACTAGCAGGGGAGGAGGTCTATTCAGAATGCACATCACAGTGGTGAGCAGCTGTATATCCCAAGCCATGAGTGGCATGCTTTGATCACAGTACTACATCCTGGAGGGGAGTTGCAGAAACAAGTCATATACAAACAGACAGATGCCACTTGAGACAGGATCCAATGCAGGCACTTGCCCACCAGATTGGAATCAAGCATTGTGCATTGTCATCCTGTGCAAGAAATATTTCAAGGACTTATCTTAGTAAACTAAAACTCCAGTGCTGCAGAAATCAAAGGGGCTATTTCCTCTTCCCTTAAGAAGTATTTTGCTACAGCGAGGAAACAAGTACTGGTTCTGGCAATTTGGTTCATCATTTTTCATGTGTGATAGGAATTTTGAGGTCTTATATATATGGTAATATTCATAAATGTACCAACCAAGCACATACCGTACATAGATCAGCACAGGAAGACTGACCTGAAACCATTTTGATTCCCAAACTGACCAAATGTTTTCCCTGCAAGGAGGGGGGGTTAGGGAGCCTTCCCATTGTCCCAGAAATTGAGTAATCAGCATTTTAATGGGTGACAGACTATCAGGAAAGGCAATCAGATAACCTGACAAACAGAAAAAACATTCAAATTTCTGTTTTAGACCGCCTTTTCTGTGATGTAGGTATGATGTATCTGGGGCGTGGTCTTAGGTTACACCCCTTCTGTGATGTATGTATGTTTCTGGGGGTGGTCTTGATCTACAGGGTGGCAATTTCAAAAGTCTATGTAAGGCCTTGCGTGCCATTGTTCTGGGTTCCTCCTCCCTCCCGTGTGTGGTGAGTGAGGACCCTGTTGCAACAGATCAGTAAAGATCAGGCTTACTAGCTGCTTTGCTTCTCAATATTCTCTGGTTGGCCTCTGTTTTTATCTCCTACCAATAGGGAACTTCTGTAAGGACTCTATATGGGCTCTTGGATACCCGATAAGGGAAAAGGGCAATTTTTGTTTACAACACAGGGTGCTGTTATATTGCCCCACCTACACAAGGAAGTTCTGTATAGTGACTTGGAACGGTGAAAGTGAACAACAGTAATAGCCCTTCAGAAGTTATCATACTTCATTTAACCCTTGTCGGCACTCACCACAAACAGCCAGTTATACATCACGATAGCTCAGTGATACAATACAGAAGGGGTACCAGATTTAATCCCTAGCATCTCTAAGGAGGGCTGGGAAAGACCCCTGTCTGAAACCCCAGAGAGTCAGTGCAGACTAGCCTTCCCCAGCCTGGTGCCCTCCAAACTATTCCTGATCATTGGCCACTATGTCTGGGGATGATGGGAGTTCTATTCCAAAACATCTGGAGGTTGGGAGATACTAATATGGACAATACTCCACTGGAGGGACTAGCCTGTCTCTGAATAAGGCAGCTTTCAATGTTCACCTTGTCATAAAAATTAAAAATCAGTATTAAGATGTCAAAATTGCTAGCCGATATGATTTACGTGTGGAGAAACCCATGCTGCTCAAATTCAAGTTTAATTTTCTATCTATTGAATCTCAGCCTCTCTTTCCTAACATTCAGCTCAGTGCTGATTATCTTTTTATGTCAAAGTGGGTAGAGCAATTGGAAAGGCAATCAAGTGACAGAGTGTTTTGTGCAAGTCAGTATGTTACAGAGTGGGACTGTACAAATAAAAGAATGTGACACAGCTGTTATAAGCAAGGCTCTGACTCCCCATCCTTGGGGGCAAAAGGCCATAGACTGGACAGCTAAAACTGGAAGGAGGATTTGCACTCAGAATGAGCCTTCAATGCCCCATTCCCCTTTAGGAGTTTAGTACCAGAGGAGCACATGATGCTAGGACTTCTTGGGCCTGAAGAGGTTGCATGGCCTTCTTCAGCCTTCAACAGCTATGCCTTAGAGGCCATACATACAACACAGGTCTCCCTTTTATCACACAAGTCAATGGTTCCTAAACTAGGCTGGGGTCCTTTAAGAGTAAGAATCACCACCTATCGGGGTTGGGCTAATTGTTCAGGGGAACTTGAAGTCTCATTTAATGTCCAGACTGGTATCTCTGGTGGTTGGGAATAACATTCAAGCTTACCTTGTCTGACTGTCAGCCTAGGTTCCACCTGGAGCTATCCAAGTTGCTAACAGACTTGCCTTTTGGACATTGACCTCTGCTTTGTCTGACTTTTCCATACTAGAGCATGACTTTTGCTAGACCTCACTTTGTGTTCTGAATCCTGAACTTGTGTTATGTGTCTCTGAGTCCATGGAATCTGCATCTAGCACATGCCCTTGCTCAGGCTAGAACCTTGTCCCCTGGCTGGGACCACTGCCTGGGACAGAACAACACAAAATAACTTACAACATTCATAGTCTCAGCATTGGTGAAGTGCTACTTAAATCAAATTGGAGAAAGACCAAATCTCTAAGCCTATCAGAGTCAAAGAAAGCATATGATGCTTATCCATCCTGCCCAGCCGATTGCTATTGATTTTCTTTTGGGTCATTCAATAGCCATTGCCCGATGTAGACTGTGCCAAACTGGATGGACTACTCATTCTTAAAGCCACATGACTAATTCAAAGATGTAGAAGGGGCACATGATACAGTTCAGCAGCACTTCAAAGTATAGGGTCTGCTTCCAGGCTCCCAGCATTAAACAACTATTGGGATTCTTTCTTGTCAGTATAAGTTCAAAAAAGAGAATTGCAGGGGTATATAGGCCAAATGCATTAAATGTAATGTGCATGCAAGAAATACAAATGAAAATAAATTAGTTTCAGAACTCTGAATCTAGGATATAACACGAAAATAGATTGGCCACTAAAAGAGTGAACCTAATACTTGATGACAGGAATTCATTATTTGTCTTATTCTAGATTTGAAGACAACAGGATATTCAGCATCAGAGACTTTTAAGCTCAGTCACTGTTCAGCAAGAGAAAGCATCACAGTTTTATCTTTTCCAACAAGTTTACAAAGTACATGTCATCAATCATTTAAAGTGAACCAGTGGAAAAAATATTGATCATTCTGCAAGGAAGCATCACATAGAAGTAGTTTGGCTCCCAACTTCTCTTTTTGATTTCTTCATTAACATCGGTCTGAAAAAAGCCAATAACCTTTGAACAGGGAGCATGAAGATAGTGTGTGGAGTACAGGTGTGTGTGTGTGTGTGTGTGTGTGAGAGAGAGAGAGAGAGAGAGAGAGAGAGAGAGAAGGGAGAAGAATCAGAAACATAGCATAAAACACGTGCTGAAAATGGCTCCCTTTAAGCAATGGTTTAAAGAGAAACTAGTCACGAAGCAATCCTTTTGACACTGATTAATGGGGATCTCCTGTCAAATCAGGATGACACTTCACATTTCTCATCCATAGAGGTTATTAGTGAGGTTCCTGGCTTATGATTCACGTCTGGAGTCAATTGAAAGTCTGCAGATAAAATAAGCTGATTGTTCAACATATAGCACTGCAAATATGATATTGTGCATTCATACAAGGAAACAGAACTCTGATAATTTTATAGGTGTTTCTCCATAATCACGAGAATTTGCTTTCAGCTAAAATGGAACTGAAACTCCTAGCTCTGGGGTTTTAAGAAAAATCCCAGGACTGAGATAGTAGCCCTGTTCAAATAACATCCAAAGTGAGTGAAAACACACGGAGCATGCTCAGCTGAAAATCCACATGGAGCCTATACCTTCACAATTGCTCTGTCCACACAACTGGGACACCACCACCTTGCCACCACTTTCTTTCTTTTTTCTTCTTTTTTCTTTCTTTCTTTTTTTTTTTCTTTCTTTCTTTTTTTTTTTTTTTTTTTTGCAGCAGAATGGGACTCTTGTTTTGTGTCATGAACCACCCAGAGATCTACGGATAGCCCAGTTTGAAGCTCATGTAAGAACTTGAACACCAGCTACAATGCCCTACTTAATCTTGGGTACTGAATCACGTAAATTGGTGCAATGAAAGTTCATATATGACAGATATACAGCCATACTCATTATGAAGCTATGGACAAAATGAAGATGTCATTTAGACTTGCTTGGGGAAAAAAATCTGTGGGTGCCACAACCTGTCTGCAGATATCCAGAGCCATGAGATATAACTTACTTTGACAACTGCAGAAAGTACAGAACGCTGCTGAATGAACATATTTACAATTTCCCTGGTTTACATAGGCAGAACTTTCACTGAACTGCAATGCAGATTTCATGCAAGCTCACAAATACAATTTTCTGGAGTTGTGTTTTGAATAGCATTTACTGCACATGTATTGATAAACATGAATTCCTATGGGCTTGTTTAACACTCCATGTAGCACCTATATCACCAGTGGCGTAGCGTGGGGGGTGCAGGGGGGGCGGGCCGCACCGGGCGCAACATCTGGGGTTAGGGCAAATCCATGGGTTAGGGGGCGCAAATCCACGGGTTAGGGGGCGCAAATCCACGGGTTAGGGGGCGCAAATTACTTGCCTTGCCCCGGGTGCTGACAACCCACGCTACACCACTGTATATCACACTTGCCTTAGGCTTCCAAAAATCTATTCTGAAATGGCGCAGGTAGACTTGCACTGACAACCACAGTGATATGAGACAGTAATGTTTCAAATGTTGTGTCATGGATATTTTCATTATACATGGCTCAAGAAAGCACACGGAAATAGAAGCAAAATACCAAAAGTAATTAACAGAAATTCATAGTCATGGCTATACAATACAGTTTACCATGCATAATATAAATTATTCTATACACCTATTTATGCAAACATAATATATTTTGCATAATTAGGAAATGTTCCTTTGGGGGTTTCTATTAATGATTTTGAAGCTGCAACAACATAGAATGCAACTGCAAGAAACAACCCAATTGTAGGGAAGGAGCCCCCTTATTTATTATCATTTCCTTCATTCAATTAGCTCAGAGCAGCGTACATGGTTTTTTCTCTGTTCTATTTTCACAACAATCCTTTCAGGTAGTGTAGCACAGGGAGGAAGTGACTGGCCAAATGAGTTTTGTGGCACATCATGACTCTGTTGTCTATACTGATTTCCCTGGCACAATTTAGGGTGTCCTCTCCTTTCATTATTTGTTAAAAAAAAAAAGATTCATTAGTCTCACAAGCAGGGCAAGACAGTGAATGACTGATGCAAATAAGCCTCTCATCAGAGATTGGCAGCTGACATGCCCCTCCCCCCCCCAAATCTGGAAATGTATGCTACCATTGATAAAACACATTTAAGGGTGACTAACAGAAACATTAGGGATGCGGGTGGCACTGTGGTCTAAACCACAGAGCCTAGGGCTTGCCGATCAGAAGGTTGGCGGTTCAAATCCCCGTGATGGGGTGAGCTCCGGTGAGCTCCCATTGCTCGGTCCCTGCTCTTGCCAACCTAGCAGTGTGAAAGCACGTCAAAGTCCAAGTAGATAAATAGGTACTACTCTGGAGGGAAGGTAAACGGTGTTTCCATGTGCTGCTCTGGTTCACCAGAAGCAGCTTAGTCATGCTGACCACGTGACCCAGAAGCTATCTGTGGACAAACGCCGGCTCCTTCGGCCTATAGAGAGAGACGAGTGTCGCAACCCCAGAGTCGTCCACGACTGGACCTAACAGTCAGGGGTCCCTTTACCTTTAATGAGGTTCACAACTGCTTTGGTATTGCAATTTTTCAGAGGGTTCAAAACCAACCTCTTTTGGAAAGTCTATGTTCCTTGAGTAGGCATTGTGGACCCTTGTTGTGGCTGCTGTTTATTTTTGTGTTTTATTCTTTTTAGGTTTCATTCTGATGGAAGCCACCTCTAGCTTTGGAGACACAGGGATAAATGCTTTGAAGAAAGAACTAATTAAATGCTGGTAATATGTCTGCAAATCTCAATCATATATTCCCTGAGCAAAGCTGGAGCTTGATATGAACCAGTTTCAATAATTGAAAGGCACACAATCCATCCCTGAACTCTCATATTTTATTATACCTCAACCATATCTGATTTCTGAACTAAGCCTATTCTCTGCACTGATGTCAAAATACAGCAAAAGCAATTTAGAATAAGGCCTAAAGTAGTAGTCAAGTGTGAAATCACCATCATACATTGAATTGAATAGCAGCAGGGTATTGGCTTTTGAGAACTGAACAAGGTTAAACACCTATTTGGCCACTGATATAAATTAATAGAATACATTGTTCTTTATAAAACACATACATGGAAATCATAATTGTGGTTTTCAAAGAACTAATGCTAAAAGAACAGTGACATTTTAAGATCACAATTCTTAACTATAAATTTGTGGTGTCATGGTTTTTCATACTTCCACTAAAGCCGTTATTCCCCAATTCCAAATGTTCATCGACCCTCAGAGGCTTCTAGGGGGTGGCAGCCTGGGAGAGGGCCTTCTCTGTGGCAGCCCCTAAACTGTGAAACGCTTTCCCCACAGAGGTGCATCTGGCTCCTTCATTATACAGCTTCTGGTGAATGCTGAAGATGCACCTCTTAACCCTAGCTTTTGACACATGAGGTGTTTATTTTTGAGACTCACCTTATCTTTGTGATGGTAAGTTGTTTAAAACCCTTTTTAATATTGTCTTTAAATGTTGTAACCCACCCTGGGATCTTAGGGTGAAGGGCAGGCAAATACTAATACTAATAAATTAGAACCAGGCAATATTACACATTTAACAGGTTATTTGTTGTTGATGTTTTTAATGCCAGTTATGGGGCCCCTGATCCACATTTGGAATGTGAAGCATTGGAAGGAAGGGCTGGCATGATTTTCTCATGAATTTTTCACCTGAGTTTGCCACCACAGAGCAGTTATTCAATTTTCCAATTCTTCCCTATCCTCAGTATGCATCACTGTGTTATCACTTTCCGCAGGGTCTGTGAGATTTTAATCCTAGCCTAATGGGCAGTTTTCTTATGCACACTAATTACATAACAAATGTGCTGATAGTTTTGTTTCCTGAGCAGTTGGAATGCTCAAGGACATTCCAGGCTATCATACCATCTCGGTGTCAAGAGGTTTTATTCCACAAGCACAATACAATACAGATGCGCTAAAAGGCCCATACAGGGTAAATTCTATTTAAAAACTATTGTTAACTATATAAAAGCTTAAATGTGGAAACATAATTTCAATGGCAATCCAGACTTTTTCGAAGCTACAGCAGCAGCACAGAATTATTATGTATTGGTGTATGCAAGAAGTATAAGTCTATTATTATTATTATTATTATTATTATTATTAATAATAATAATAATAATATTTTTTTTATTTATACCCCGCCCTCCCCAGCCAAGGCCGGGCTCAGAGCGGCTTACAAGCAATAATAAAAACAAGATGAATGATTACAACTTAAAAACAAAAATAAACTACAACCTTAAAATAATGGAACATTAAAATATTAAAATATAGCCTCATCGCAGGAGGAGAAGGAAAAGAAAAAAGAAAGAGAGGGAGGGAATCAAATTGGCTCCAAGCCAAAGGCCAGGCGGAACAACTCTGTCTTACAGGCTCTGCGGAAAGAAATTAGATCGTGCAGGGCCCTGGTCTCGTGAGGCAGAGCGTTCCACCAGACCGGAGCCAGAGTTGAAAAGGCCCTGGCTCTGGTTGAGGCCAATCCTTAGGGCCTGGGACCACTAGGGTGTTGTTATTTATAGACCTTGAGGCTCTCCGTGGGGCATACCCGGAGAGGCGGTCCCGTAGGTACGAGGGTCCTAGGCCGTGAAGGGCTTTAAAGGTCAAAAGCAGCACCTTAAATCTGACCCTGTACTCCACCGGGAGCCAGTGCAGCTTGAAAAGCACTGGGTGAATATGCTCCCATGGCAGAGACCCCGTGAGGAGCCTCGCTGCAGCATTCTGCACCCACTGGAGTTTCTGGGACAGCTTCAAGGGCAGCCCCGCGTAGAGAGAATTACAGTAGTCAAGCCTGGAGATTACCGTCACATGGATCACTGTGGCCAGGTCGGGGCGGGAAAGGTAAGGGACCAACTGCTTGATGCGGCGAAGGTGGAAAAATGTCGCCTTGGCTGTTGCTGTAACTTGCGCCTCCATGGAAAGGGAGGCGTCAAGGATTACACCCAAACTCTTAACGGAAGGCAATGGCACTAATTGGGCCCCCGCAAGAGAAGGGAGTTGGTCCCTCATCCCCATGCCATCCCGACCTAGCCATAGGACCTCTGTCTTCGAAGGATTTAGTTTCAATCGGCTCCCACGAAACCATCCAGCCACAGCTTCCAAGCATCTGGTCAGTATGTTCGGGGCCGAGTCGGTGTGGCCATCCATCAGCAGATAGAGCTGAGTGTCATCAGCATATTGGTGACAGCCCAGCCCAAAGCTCCGGATAATCTGGGCAAGGGGGCGCATAAAGATGTTAAAAAGCATCGGGGAGAGAATTGCGCCCTGCGGCACTCCACACACCAAGGAGTGTGGCAGGGGCAGCAATTCAGCCGTGGTATTATACTGGTGGTTTGTCTTCTGTAAGTTGCAGTTAGAATAACTGATGGCTAACTTTGTTGTGAATGAGAAGAAACACTCACTTGTCTATTTCATCTTGGAGATCCAGGCAGGTGAAGGCCACATTAATCCATCCTCATGTCTAGAAAATAATCTAAGGGTAAGGATGGATGGACAAAGAGGCCTATTTCTACGAAAAGCAAAGTGTGAGCACACACAAAAACACTGTAACAAAACGGAACATTTAAAGTGTGCCACATTTAAAGACATCAAATGCATGTGTTTGATTATGAGATAAGAAGGCCTTCAGAATGTTACCTCTTCCAGCAGATATTGGTATATTTGCATATATTATTCAGGAAACAGAACCAGACTCTAATCAGTGGACTCTCTACCAGCCTCATAAAGCTGATACTTAGATACTAAACATCCGCTTTGGAGTGGATCAGACTGGCAGCGATCCAAGAGATGCCTACACAAGTCAGCACATGTCTGATTCCCAGGAGAAGTTTTATGACTCCAACACAAATCTTCTGAAACAAATGCCTACCAAAGTAAGTGTTCACCATTTGGCAAAACACAGCCTCACAAGGCAAAGAGGTCCACTTTCTCTAGTCCCCATCGCCCAAGCCTCGGCCACAGTTGAGATGCAAAAGAGGCCAACTCCAACAGACCTTAGGGCAGGGGCAGGGGCAGGCTAGTGTGGGAGGAGGCAGTTCCTAAGGGATCCTGGACCTAAATCATAATGTATGGCAGAAGAGAGCTTGCATGAAACACCTACACTTTGGGATCAGTTTATTGTCCCTCTCCAAAATGAAGAATCCTTCCCAGATGCACAGGAAGCATGCCCTGGCTTTCATCCCTATTAAATGCTTGTCTAGGATTCCTCTTCAACGCTCGTGTGCACTGTTCTTTCAGGACTAAGAGAGCACAACTGTGAGGCTGATGGACAAGGTGGCACGCTTGGTCAAAGCCCCAGACAAGAGTCATCAGCTTACGAGACTCTGCACCAGAGTTGCAGCTTGCCAAGGATTAGACTAGGAAAAAGAAATTAAAGGCAAATAGACCTCTTTTTGAAAAAGTGGGTTGGGGGGGGGGGAGAGAGAGAGACCTCAATCTCCCCTATCCAAAGCTTTATTGTTAATACTGCACAAAAATACTGCAGGGCAAGTTATGAGAAAGGCATGGTCGTACATGGGAGTTATTTAACCTGTTTAAGTTTATTCTGTCAACAAATGAAGTATTGATCTTTTGTTTATGCTCATTATGCAGTTTGATTCCCTTTTGTGCTCCCCCCACCCTGCCCACAGTCTCCCCGAGGGACTAATAAAACCAGGGGAAGGGTTTGCATAGGAATGCTAGCTACCCATGGAGTTCAAAAAATGGCTAGGGATCCCTTTCAGTGTCTCTTGGTTATTTAATGAAGTCTACATTCCACTCCACATTAGAACATTTCATATGCTAAACATAGCTACATAAAATCCCTTTTTTTGAAAAATTCATGTACAGTAAAGCTGACAATGTTATCTCAACATTTCTTATTTCACCATCTCATGAATTAAATATTCAGAGGTTTCTCACCACCTCCTCTTTCAACTACTAAAGTTTCAGCCGCAAACACATTTTGTGGACAAATTTACGTTCAAGTAGGATTTTAATCTACTCAGTTTATGGTAGCCACACATTTGTTGACAGAAACTTAGGAAGCAGTCTTATACCATAGCTGTCAAGCGTCCCTTATTTGGAGGGACAGTCCCTTATCCCAGGGCCATGTCCCGCTGCTGTCCCTTATTGATGGATGTCCCTTAAATTTCCCGGGTTTCAAAGGAAGCAGCTCCTCTCCCTCCCTCCATGCCGGCCAGGGAGGAGGGAGGCTCCAACTGTGTTTCTTGGCTGCCCGGCCCGCCCCCCTCCAGCCTCCTCACATCAGCCTCAGCCCCTGGGAGCCTTTCTCCGCCGGGAATGGCGGGAGCCTCGGGCCCTTCCGCCACCATCCTCCTTGCAGCCGCCGAACTGAGCGTCTCTGCCTGGGGCCTCCCCTCTGCCCGTCGCGGCCGCTCCTACTCCTGCTAGGCCGTACTGCGGCTGTGCCGCCGAAGGACCCGGATGAGATGTGCAGCCTGGCATGGCCTATGAATTGCTGAGGAGCCTTGAGAGGAGAGCGAGGGCAACCATAGAGAAAGTAGTTCAGAGAGAGGAGGGAGAGGAGGAGGCGGAGGCTTGGGCCGGTGTTCCAAGGGCTACAAGGGAAGGACTGCAAGCACTTCTCCCATAGATTTGTAGTGGTAGACTAGCATAGATGGTCTGATCTGCGGGTTTACTTCGGGCGCTATTTCCCCCCCTTCTTCCTGCCCCGCCTGATGGAACTGAGAGCTGCAGATGGAGCATGAGAGAAAAGATACAGAACTGCAGCAGCATCTTCGTAGCTTGGACTTCGTTTTGCGCAAAAAGTGGTTGCTGCTTGTAGTTATTTAATTGCAGTGTTTCATCGGCTGGTGTCTTGAGCAGCAACCTCTGGAAACGAAGGGCTAAAAACCGGCACTGCCCTCCAAAATTATCTGGTCCCTTTTAACTTCATATTTCAGCTGGTTGACTAAAATCCCTTATTTAGGCTGCTGGTCCCTTATTTTCAAATCTGTAAGTTGACAGCTATGTCTTATACAGAGAAAAATCATGGGTTCACCTAGCTCAGCACTGTCCATGCTGACTGACAGCAGCTCTCCAGAGTTTCAGACAAAGCGTCTTTTATCTGGAAATGTGGGCGTTTGAACCGGGGACCATCTGCATGGGAGCTTTCTTCATATTCCAAGGTCCAACAGACAGTGCCAGAAGAAAGGAGATCACGTTTCTTCTTGACAGTCAGATGTTGGTTCAACACATCTGAAGCTCTTATGTGTCAGTACTGCAGATCATATGAACAGATTCCAAACCACAAGTATATGGGTGATAACAGCAATGAGATGTCCTTGAGAGTGTCACACTTTTGAGCTTTGGAGAATTCAAAAATTGCCAAACAACACTTTTCTTGATCATTTGCATTTCATTCACAATATATGCACTCGTTGATTTTTGAATACTTCAGTCAAGGAGAAAATTAAGCAAGTTGCTAATGGCACTTCTGATCCCACAAGTTCAAATTCAGTTTAATCTTGAGCTGAACTCTCTTTCACAGACATATTAAATAGCATTTGCAGCCCATGCTGAAAAATACTGTCAAAATGCAAGCCTGCTGGGGGTTTTCTAGCCTCATATTAAATGCAGTCGCAAATGCTTTTTGCTTGGTGTGTAATGAAAATTCCTAAGGCCCAGGACGATCTATTATATACCCAGAATCAACAGGCCATCTGGCTTTTAGGTGAAAGCATTCAATTTTTGTCAGAGAACTCTTTTGAGGAATAATAAAATCACCATTCTTCACAAATTTCTTAGCATGTCATTTTGCAGTAGCCTTTAGAATATTACAAAAAGAGGAAAGGTCTCACCGAATAGAGAAATAGGATTTGCTAGGAAATAAGAGAATTGATATTTTGGCTGACTTTGTGTCTATCTTTGTGGGGGCACACCAGATGACTAGAAAGACACCCAGCAATCCAGCGCTACAATTCATCTGCAAGCTTAAAGTGGACAACTGGAATGTTACATTATCCACTGCCTATTAGACCGGGCAGTAACCTATGCTCAAACATCAGGACACCCTACTCGTGACATAAGGGCTTACAATTCAATTCCCTTCTCTGACTGGTGGTGATAGTGGGGAGATATGTGGATTTGCCCCCTCCGGTTCTGTTCAGCTAACACTTACATTCTTTAAGGCTGCAATCCTAAACACACTCGCTAGGGAATGTCCTATTAACTGTATTTTTGACCTGGACATAGCAAGTCATCTTAAAAAATAAATATCCTCCACTGCATAGTTGCCATTGCAATGTGGTGCCATTCGTATGATAACAAAAGCAGAATAAGTGGGAATTCTCCAGATTTCCAGAAGCCTTTAGTAGGGTGACAACCATGTGACATCAATGAGGTCAAAAAACCTACAATGCATGGTTCATGAGAAATAAACTCTGGTTCATGAGAAATAAAAGTAGCTTACTGAGAAAGTAGGGGGAAACCCTCACATGGCAGGCAGCAGGACAATGCTGAATACAAGAGTTCTGTCTTCTTGAACCATGAGGGCTCGTCCAAAACAGACAGCTGGCCCTGAGGTAAATGACATATTCCCCATCACCCAAGTCAAGGTAAATAGTACCCAAAGCTAGGCAAGGTATTTCTGCAGCTAAGGCAACACAGGAAATCCGCACAAGACATTCCCTCTATCCTTGGCAAGGGGGGGGGGGAGTACGATAATAAATTAAAGGATTTCTGCTTTTTATTGACACACAAAGTCAGCTGCCTCACTGCATCCAATGCAAAATGGATGGGGGATCTCTTTTTTTGCACGAGAGCCCCATACCTTTACGGACAACATTCTGAAGGGCTGGAGCGCCGGGCATGGCCATGGCCAAAGGCAGAGGGGGACAGGGCAGAGGGGGACAGGGCCAGAGACAAAGGTGGGCAGAGCAATGTGTACAAGTACTACTTACTACAGTAGGCAGCATTCTGACCGTGCAAAAGCCAGAGGCTTCTACAGTACATGCACACACACCTGCACACCCCTGCCTCCCATTCGAACAAGCAAGATGAGTTATCACAGCCCAAGGACACATTCCAGCCAGGTAAAAAAGAGTGTGGGACAAGGTCAGTGAGAGGTGTGTCCAGGAGGGGATGTGTGCTGTCCTCAACTTATGATGGCCTGAATATTAATGCATACAGGTGGAACTCGGAAAATTAGAATATGGTGGAAAAGTTCATTTATTTCAGTAATTCAACTTAAAAGGGGGAACTAATATATGAGATAGACTCACGACATGCAAAGCGAGATAGGTCAAGTCTTTATTTGTTATAATTGTGATGATCATGGCATACAGCTGATGAAAACCCCAAATTAACAATCTCAGAAAATTAGAATATTAAATGAAATCAGCAAAACAAGGACTGCAAATAGAGCAATATTGGACCTCTGAGAAGTAGAAGCATGCATATGTTCTCAGTACTTGGTTTGGGCCCCTATTGCATCAATTACTGCCTCAGTGTGGCGTGGCATGGATGCTATCAGCCTGTAGCACTGCTGAGGTGTTATGGAAGACCGGGGTGCTTCAATAGCAGCCTTCAGCTCTTCTGCATTGCTCGGTCTCATGTCTCTCATCTTTCTCTTGGCAATGCCCCATAGATTCTCTATGGGGTTCAGGTCAGGCGAGTTTGCTGGCCAATCAATCACAGTAATCCCATGGGCATTGAACCAGGTTTTGGTACTTTTGGCAGTGTGGGCAGGTGCCAAAGTCCTGCTGGAAAATGAAGTCAGCATCCCCATAAAGCTCATCTGCTGAAGGAAGCATGAAGTGCTCCAAAATCTCCTGGTAGACGGCTGCATTGACCCTGCACTTAATGAAGCACAGTGGACCAACACCAGCTGATGACACGGCTCCCCAAATCAACACAGACTGAGGAAACTTCACACTGGACTTCAAGCATCTGGCACTGTGTGCCTCCCCATTCGTCCTCCAGACTCTGGGTCCTTGGTTTCCAAATGAGATGCAAAAGCTGCTCTCATCAGAAAAGAGATTTGGGGAGCCATGTCATCAGCTGGTGTTGGTCCACTGTGCTTCATTAAGTCCAGAGGTCCAATATTGCTCTATTTGCAACCCTTGTTTTGCTGATTTCATTTAATATTCTAATTTTCTGAGATTGTTAATTTGGGGTTTCCATCAGCTGTACGCCATGATCATCACAATTATAACAAATAAAGGCTTGACATATCTCGTTTCGCATGTCATGAGTCTATCTCATATATTAGTTTCACTTTGAAGTTGAATTACTGAAATAAATGAACTTTCCCATGATATTCTAATTTTCTGAGTTTCACCTGTATTATTACTATTACTACTACTACTAATAATATACTGCCCTATAACCAGGGGTCCCAGGATTCGTTTTGGGGCTGTATATTATCCCGTATTTTACACTCAAAGCTACACAGACGGGTTTCTGCATTCCCACAAGTTTATCATCGGCTGTCAAGGAAATTAATCAATTGGAAGAGGGACTTTTGTAACATTGTATTTCATCATTATATCCCAAACTGTACCATTTAAAATAAAGGTGAATACAAGTACAGGATGCACAGCGGAAATAGTTAAAGGCGTCATGGTAGATTACACTAACATTGTAATAATGATGCTAGACAAGCCTCATTTGAAACACTATGTTCGGTACTTATCACCTCATTTTAAAGCATTCTAGAACTAGAGAAGGTGCACAGGAGGGCAACTGAATGAAAGTGCATGAATAAAGGATCTTGAAAGGAAAGAAAGAAAGGTATGTTTGCAATAGCGAGATGCAGCAGTTCTCGGGGCGCAATCAATTCTATTTAACCAGCAGGTATATTTTTATATTGCAAATCTAATCTGATGAAACTCTTTCATAAAAGAAATAGCAATTGCATTGTAGGACCAATAAGATAGAACTGTCCAGTGTGGTGTAGTGGTTAAGAGCGGTGGACTCGTAATCTGGTGAACCGGGTTCGCTTCCCGCTCCTCCACATGCAGCTGCTGGGTGACCTTGGGCCAGTCACACTTCTCTGAAGTCTCCCAGCTCCACTCACCTCACACAGTGTTTGTTGTGGGGGAGGAAGGGAAAGGAGAATGTTAGCCGCTTTGAGACTCCTGAAGGGGAGTGATAAAGCGGGATATCAAATCCAAATCCAAACTAGAAACCTCATCTTGTAAATCAGGGGTGGGGGAACCACTTTTGGCTGGAGGGTTGGATCCCAACCCTCCTTGGGTCACATTGACAGGTGGGAGGGATCAGTCTCCTGATATCATGGGCAGGAAAGATAAAAGTCACTGCTGCAAATATACAATTGGTGTGTGCTCCCAATGTGGCTGTACGTTTGACTCTGTTTGAAACTGGCACCTTTCCCTGTCACATTGCTGTAGGAAGGGATTGGATAGACTCAGGAGCACCAGAATGTATCTAATCCCTGCTGAAACCAGCACAACAGGGAATCAGATGTATTGTTGGAAGAAAGGAAAGTCATGCTAGCAGATAGGACACAAAGCTGGTACATAGACTTTCTAGCACATATTCCAGCTCAGCACTGGTGTTTTTGAGCTAAAGCGGCAGGAGCCACACCCCAACCTCAGCTGACCCTATCAAATCCTTTCTTTGCAGAGGTCTCTTTGTGAGGAGGGTCTCACTCCCAAAGATACCTTTACTCTTGGGGAGTTCTTGCAGGTAGACAGGCACTTTTCCAGATGGCACTTAAGGCACCTGACCCATAGCCTACTTTTAGGCCAGGCCCTCTTGGTCCTCCTCTGTTGAAGACTCCCCTGGCTAAGACATGAAAATGTAACCATATTGTCAGGAAAGCATTGTTTAATGTCTGGATAAGATATAAGGACCTATTTGAAAATAAAACCCCAAGGTGGTTGTCACCGATGGAAGCGAAGGCCCAGAAAAAGCTCAATATGGAGGCCAAATGGCCGAAATATTGGGAAATTCTGGAACAAGAAGGAGATAAATTAAAATTGCAGAGTTTTGAGAAACTAAAAGATAAAGTGCGAGACTGGCTTCATTATTATCAAATAAGGGAGGCCTACAATTTGGACAAAAAAATTGGCTTCCAGGTGGAAAAATCAAAATTGGAAACAGAATTGCTAGATCCCAAAACTAAGATACTTTCAAGAATGTATAACTTGCTGTTGAAATGGAATACTCAGGATGAAACTGTTAAATCTGCTATGATTAAATGGGCACAAGATGTTGGACATAACATTATGTTTGCTGACTGGGAACAGTTGTGGACCACAGGTATGAAATTCACGGCATGTAATGCCTTAAGAGAGAATATTATGAAAATGATATACAGGTGGTACATGACACCAGTCAAGCTTGCAAAAATCTATTATTTGCCCGATAATAAATGTTGGAAATGTAAAGATAATGAAGGTACATTCTTTCACCTTTGGTGGACGTGCCCAAGGATTAAGGCTTTCTGGGAGATGATATATAATGAAATGAAAAAGGTATTTAAATAGACCTTCTTGAAAAAACCAGAGGCCTTTCTCCTGGGCATGGTCGGCCAATTGGTGTTAAAGAAGGATAGAACTTTTTTTATGTACGCTACAACAGCAGCAAGAATACTTATTGCAAAGTATTGGAAGACACAAAATCTACCCACCCTGGAAGAATGGCAGATGAAAGTGATAGACTATATGGAATTGGCGGAAATGACTGGCAGAATCCGAGACCAGGGAGAAGAGTCGGTGGAAGAAGACTGGAAGAAATTTAAGGACTATTTACAGAAACACTGCAAAATTAATGAATGTTAAAATGATGCTGCAATGAAATGAAGCGGTTTTACCAACAATGTTAAAAAGGAGTATGTAAAAATGGCTTGTTAATACATGAAAATATAAGGCTATAATATGTTAAGATAAAGAACTAAGATAAAAACAAAGAGGGAAAGGATTTGCTGAATTAATCATTCGAAATAGAATACAAAAAAGGGAGGTGAGAGGAGGTCAGGGAAACAAGTAAATGAAAGGCAAGACATTGAAAGATGGACTTATTTTTAATCGTTTCTTTTTTCTTTTTTTCTATTCTGTATTTTGTATTTTTTGTTTTCTTTTTTCTATTTTCTTATCACCTTTGTAACTTTTTTTTTGAAACTTTAATAAAATATCATTAAAAAAAAAAAAGACATGAAAATGTAGGACATCCTGCCAACACAGGCAGCAATCACATGCACAATTTCATGGAAGTAAGCCTCAACAAATACAGTGGGGCTT
Source organism: Podarcis filfolensis (assembly GCF_964270895.1). Lineage (NCBI taxonomy): Eukaryota > Metazoa > Chordata > Lepidosauria > Squamata > Lacertidae > Podarcis > Podarcis filfolensis. The sequence goes on along the minus strand of NC_139606.1, from coordinate 16,580,378 downwards.
CTGAGTAAACATGCATAGGGTTGTATTATGAGCCACTGAAATTAACTAGCCATTTCCCCCTCCTCTTCAACCTCCTCCCTCTCTAATTATGATAGTCCTCACAATGTTTTGCCTCTCTGAATATATGTGGCACAAAGTTAAAATACTTTTGTATGAGAAATCTAGCATGAAAGCACCATTTGTTTACACTATGTGCACATGCACAATAAAGTAAACCTGAAAGCCAGACCTTGGATGCCCAACAACTGCTGGAAGAAGATGGTACACATAAGTCAAATGATGACTCTATGTGAATAATTTATGCAACATTTCATGCAAGTATCAGTTTTGTATAACAACAATTACAATTCAATCGTAGCCACATCTATTCAGAAGTAAATCTAAATGAATTCAGTGTGTAAGTTGCACCCAATGGGCAAGTTGGGTTAAGATTTCAGCCTTAAAAACAGTTTGTACAGCATCATAGTAACATCTCCAGACAAGAAGTGTGCAAGGCTATTGACTCCACACCTGAAGAAAAAGCCAATCGTGCACATCATGGACAAGATGGCGGATTTAGTTTCCTCCCTCTTTTAGAATTACTTCTTTCATATGTCAGCAGTCACAGAGAGACTAAACCATAGTTTTTCCATAACAGGAATGGGTTTTAATTCAACAGCTTGGACTGGTTTATACTGGTCCTTCCAGCAGACACCAGTATGAACATAATTTCCTTTTAAAATACAACAGGGGCAGACGTTGTTACTGCATGAATATGAGGAGAGTACATAATCCCAGTTGATGTGATGTATGAATATCAGATATGAGGAACATGCCCTGAAGGTATTTTAAGAATGCATAAATAAAGGTTCTCTAACACATCTGAAATTACGCAACCTGAACTCTGACTGCCCTTAGTGATAGTATCATAAGTCAACCCTGAAGATTTTAAAGAATACATATAATATGGAGTGACATTATTTCATCTAATCTATCTGCAAGTTGATAAAATGATATCCAGATGATAACAGCACATACCATGAGTTTGCCAGCAAAGAGAGTAAGTGCCATGACCCCAAAGTCTAGCAATGACCAGCACATGGAATCAGAGGGTATACATCCATTGGCCCAAAATGCTCTGAGTCTGCCATCAGGGCTCCAATGAACATGAGGCTGGCAGGCAAAAGCCCATTGAACTGGATCTCAAAGCAGTGGATCCTATGTAACCAGAGCTAGGACTTTCACCAGTCCAACCATGCAATGAGGTGGCAATGGAGGGAAGCAGGTCTTCAGGTCAGAGGGCTGACCCATTCTCCAGCAAAGCAACACAAAACAAGGCAAAGGCTCAAAAAAGGTCTCAGTTCACCTCCAGCTCTACTTGCAGCAGGTTGCTCACAAGTAACTGTCCTTGGTGCCACAACAAACAACCTAACTTGCTGCCTTGCCCCATGAGCTCCTCCTTGGGACCGTAACAGAACAATGACAATCAATAACCAAACCTCCAAAACCTGAAGACTAGTGATGTGGCAACTATTTTTGTTGCTGCTCCGTATATTCGGGGAGAGTGACAAGGCATTAATCAGGGCATGGGATATCTTGTTTGGTAAATGATTCCACAAACAAAGAATCTTCATTACAGTTGACAGAGATATGTTGCCAATATCCACACTCATTACCTTTATTATTGCTGACAACTTTGATTAGGAAGAATCTCTGCGGCTGATGTGTGGGAATACTAACTAGAAACTTATTGCACTGAGTCAGGGAGGTATAAAGATAAGATGAAGTGCCACAAAGCTAAGGCTTGCCCTCAGATTCTAAGCTACGGTTATGGCCCATATGTGAGCAACAGCTTAGGCAGAGGGAGGCAAGGCCTGATTTGGCCTTGGCCTCACTTGTCATCTCCAGCCACGGTAGTTGCCAAACATTTCCAAAGGTGACGCTGCCACTGCCACGGTGGGAAGCAAAATATGGGGCCATAACCGCTGCCACTATTCCATTTTCAAATTCTTCACCAAGGGACCATTTATTTATTTCATAAAAATTATATACCCCTTGAATGGAAAAAACCCACCACAAAACAGTTTACAAAAAGCATAAAAAAGATAAAAACAGTGATAAACTAAAAACAGATTAAAACATCCATCCACAAAGATATGCCAACTCCACACCAAAGGCCGTTATCACTTGCATAGAGGATGAAGAAGTCTACTCTGAGTAAAAGTTAGTTGACCACAACACTTCACTTGAGAGTAAGTTCCACTCTATTTCAATCTGGCTTTATTTGCAATAATATGTTTAAGAATAACTACTTGTTGGCGTCACAGAATACACCATAACAAATGCACCATAACAAAATAAACACACACACAAACACACAATCCTTGGGATTTTCCAAAGTCTCCAGAAGCCACTTGAATAGATTATCTTTTTGAAAATCACTATTCCCGTTTTTGACTTCTCCACGAAACCATAATGCATTTCTCTAAACTGGACAGAAAATAGTATTTCTTTAATGAAGAAAGTTTAAGATTTAGAAACCAACCTGCTGCTTTGCTAACTGCCAATAAGGCAGAAATAAAGGGGAATAGCTGACCCATTAAAAATATGGTCAGAAAAATCTTGTTGTGCTTTACTTGTCCTGATAACGGCAGCAGGTTAAAGTGGCTGAGGACCCATAATGGGCTCTTATATTATATTTACAACTTTCCATAAAAAGCATGGTTTAAAAAGCACAGCGGTATAATGTATAAAGCCTATTACAGACGTTAAGCATAACTACTTTATGGTAATTAAAAGACATAAGAAAATGATTAATGTTTTGAGGCTATTAAAGTGTATCAAATGAAAAGCTATTATGACTCATTGTCTAAGCTTATGCCTTATATTGGCCAATTACTCTGATAGATCCAATTTGCACTGATATGTACTCTTAGCAGGGTTGACACTGATAGCAATTTTGATGCTTAATATAAGCTCTACACAACACAGTGTGGTCAATCCAATCTAATCCAGAAATCTGAAAGGAGTTTGGGCTTTATAACGTAGCTGGAGGTTTGAACTGGGATCAACACAATATATATTTGACTAAATAATGTATCTTTGGGACTGAAGGTTTCATAAAGTTTAAAAAAAACAATTGCTAAACTGGGGCAGGGCCACTTCTCTAGGGGAGGAAGGATCAGTCCTTTGTACTGTTTTTCCAATCTAAACAGCTCCCTGAAGTTGCTATTTACCTTGAAGATGAAAACATGCAAAGTACAAACGTAGCTTAAAGGAATAGGAAAAGATAGATAAAAAATTATTTCAGCTGCAGCTAACCTAACCTAATGCACTGCCACTACCACTGGATAAGGGGTACTGAAATTTACTCCTAAATAGAAATCTGTGCAATTCCTGGACTAAATTTAGATCATTGCTATACAGGTTTAACACACAAGTAATCCAATTTTATAGCAGTGAGATTTTCTACAAGCTTAGCTGGGATCCTGAAAAAAACTGGTAAATAAGCAGCCTGTTTAATTTCAGCCTTAACTGTGTTTTCAGATATACAGAAAGCTGGTACAACATGAATCATGGGATAATTGGTCAGCTAAACAAACTGGGATTGTTTGTGATCCTTTCAGACACAAAAATATTGAACATCTACGTAAAACAGTAGATATAAATATAAAGCAGTTTATGCCAGTCTGAGGCAGTGGATTTCCTCATGTTTAAAAGGATAGTGAAACAACAATTAATAGTGGTTGATTTGGGTTATTTGACTCTATGAAAGGAGCTAAACTAACCTCACCTGTAGAGGTCCAACTGGCACATAGCTGTTTTGAAGAGAGCAAGTCTCTCCTTACTAACTTCAAATTCCTATGACCAAACTGCAAATGTGTTTCTTCCAAGTCCGGACATAGCTGCTCCTATGTTCTGTACAGGATTTGTATGTTCTCTGTGTGCTTTCTCAAGAGGCAATGGTTTGGATCCTGATTCCCCCCCCCCCCCTATTTGTGAAGTGGCTGTTGATCCAGGAGAAGATTGTGAGAGTGGAAGAGGGAAAGGTGATTTTTCACTGATCCCCTCTTCCTCTCAAAGCCACTGAATGTCACTTACCATGCTGTTTGGGGTATGGGGGTTTGTGAGCGTGTCTCTCAAACCTTTGGAGCATACTGGTGTGGGGATACAGGGGGCAGTGAGAATGATGAAAATCAACTCCTTCCACCTGCCACCATTGGGAGCACAGTACTATTCCTAAACTCTCGGGATCCAAGCCAGGAGCATTAATTTTTAGGCTACTTTCATTGTAATAGGGATAAACTGTTAATTTTCTCCTCGTTATAATGTTAAACCAAACTGTCAGTCTTCATCAGTCTAACAATCTGTCTATAGCTCCATCTTTCTACAGCAGTTTAATTCCCAAAAAATAGGTCTGAGATCATTTCTGTTCATTAAAACAACAACAACTAGGGGCAATATTGTTTCATCTGTCTTCGGTTAGCAGGAGTTATTTATTTACTATTGACATTAATAGTGACAACGATCTACTAAGTGTCTGCATTTTGCTAAGCATTGTACAGAGATTAAAACAAAAACAGGATTACAGTAAATCAGGCACAGCACAAAAGGAAAAAGTGGTGAGGAGGGAAAAAGAAAACAAACAACTTGTTCAATGTTACATAATTTTCTTATAGTGGCCAGCTAGAATGAAGACAATTCAGAGAGGGGAGGGTGACGCTAAATGCCTTCTGGTCTCCCTGCTAAGCGGATAATGTTATGCTGACTAAATGAACATGCAAGGTGTTGTTTCAATTAATCTGATGCAGCAATTCAATACTGCCAGCCTGAGAGGTTGAAAGAACTGGCCTCCTGACCCTACAGGTGTCTGACTTAATTCGTTTATTTTTATTGGTAGGGCAGTATTTGCAGGCACAGTCCTATACATGCTTAAATGGGAAGAAATTCACAGAATTCAGTCATACTTATTTTTGAATAGGCTTTCATAGGATTATGCTGTTAAGTCTCTCAAAATATTTTACATGTTCTAAATGCTTCTTGCTAAGTAATTCCTCAATACTGTTTTGGCATGATCCTAAATACAAAATCTCAGTTTACAACATATTCTTATCCCATTGTTGTGTTAATGATGGTATACTTGTTACTAATAACATGGAATACAGGGCTTTGAGTGGGTGTTATGGGTGGAAAATGAAAAATAAGAAGAATGAGGACTCAATAACATGGGCTATATTTCCAGACTGGAGTAAATAATCCCATTTCATAATCCTAGATTCCTGTTGCTTTGAGGTTCATTGTTGTTCTCTTTGACATCTGGTGGGAATCATGGGAGAGGTCAAGAGCAGATACAGGGGGAGGGGCATACCTGGAAGAAAGGTTTCAGAAAATAGCATATGATCCAGTCTTCCCAGGGTGGTAGTTTCAATGGGAACATGCTTCAGGCATGAGGTTTACTGTGCATTGATAAGTGAGTGTAGAATGCATCATGAAAACCAACATTCCCTTCTGCACAAGCTTCTATGCCAGTTGTGGGCAGGTCCAGGAGCCAAACCTCACTCAACCCTTTTTATCCTCCAGCCAGGCAAGCAGGAAGCATGAGCAGAGCTCAATAGCACATTATAGCCAGGCAAAAACACTCAAGGAGAGTGTATATCAGGGCAGAGGAAGAAGTGTGGCTGGACACAGTCCCAATGGCCAAGTAGAGAAGCCTAGAGGGCTGCATGTTGCCCCCACATGTGAGGTTCCTCATCTCTGATGTACAAAGTTGGGTGCAGACCTGAATGGTTAATGGGCTTGGCTCTGGAATAGGCTTCCTGACAGTGTTTCACAAACTGCAACCCTGCAGTGCATCTCATTTGGGTGCTCTCATCTGGGTAAAGGCTGGCAAGCTCCAGACTGAACAACCATTTTCACTTCTGTGGACGTTCACTTTCTGCAGATTTACTGTCTTCTTTCTTCTTTGGCGATCACTCACAGCCGAGTAAAATTGTCTTCCATAAACAAGGTTTTAACAGTGAGTCCGTAAGTGACTGTGTAGGCCAATTCTGGATCCACACATCCTTCCACAATGGGGACATGGGTTTCCGGGTGGGAGTTGATCACAGTGAGGGTTTGCCAAGTGTTTCTTCCTCTTAGCACGCTTCTCCCTTTCGTCCTGAGTTCGAGGGTCTTCAAAGCCCATGACACCTTTGGTAAAGGCTGTTCTCCAATTGGAGCGCTCACAGGCCAGTGTTTCCCAGTTGCTGGAGAAGACAACTGGGGCAAGACTGGGTTGGTGCCTTCAGAATTTTGTTCTGTTTCCAGCTGGCATTTAAGTGCATTTTTACCAGCTGGGTAACAAAAAAATAACAACCTTTATTTGTATGCCTGCTTGCAAGATGGGCAGTGTATGTCAACTATCCACTGGAGTTGTTAAGAGAGCAAAGAGAGAAAAGGTCACCATAGTCACCTTTTCTGCTTCTTTGAAATACACTGAGGACTGGGGCTTGGCTCAATGAAAGCAAATGCAGTTTATTTCTAAGCTGTCACTGTTGTGGAATGGCACTGGTTTGAGGGGCACTCCGCAAGCAGACTAACTGTAATTGGCAATCCATTTCTTCATTTCCTTTGTACAACCAACCCTGACAAATTAATCGCAATCAAATGCTGGCTGCAGTAAGGGGCAACCGATGCAGCATGGAAGAAAAATGAGGTCTCTGGCTGGCCTGACAGCCTAATCTTTCAGTTCACCCCATTATAGTGAACAAGGGGACTTTGGTGTGCCTGTCACCAGTACCACCCATAAAGAAACTGTCCACTTCCAAACCTAAGGTTTAGCTGAGTTGATAAAGGGTATTGAATGCTACTTCACTACCTCGTTAATCAGCCTGTGGACTGAGGATCCAATGTATTAGGATCCTGATGAGGAAGCAGCACTGTGAACTGGCTTTACAAGATCGAGGAGGATAATATCAACTAAATGAAACAATGAAGACCGATTTCACACTGGATTTCATGTGAATTGGAAAATGTTATTGGTTTTGGAAAGGGCCAGAAATGTTATTAACTGTAGTAGTTAACCAAGGTTTTAGTTAAGGAAATTGTTTATCAAACTCGTCTTTTGATCGGGGAATTGTTAATCATGAAATAAATATTTCACTTCTTTTGAACAATATGTTTTAAACACTAGGTAAATGTTTCAAATGGAAAGTAAGGAAAGCCGGCTGTTTATTCAGTATTTATTTTCCATCCTAGGCAAAGGGCTCAGGAAGTGATGCACAATCTCTTTCTCTCTCATTTATCCTCACCTGCTGAGGAAAGAGAGTGGCGAGATAGTAACTTACTTTGGCTCCCTGGCTGATATCTGTTGTGTATATTGTATCTGTACTGGAATAAAAAGTGTACAAAGAGGAGCTGCCCTAAGTTAGAAATAATTCAAATTGTTCAAAACAGCAGGCAATACTCTTAGGACACAGGATATTGTAATGTTATTTCAAATCAGACGTCACTGAATATGAAAAACTAGCTAAGCCAGTGCTGTAGAAATGTGTTTGTAATAAATAAATAAATAAATAAATCATAGCCTTCTCCTTGATTTCTTTATGCAGCAGTCAAGCATTCCCTTGCAGTCACAGGAGAGCTATACCACCAGCTTCTTCTTTTAGGGAAGCTTTTAATGTTTGATGTATTACAGTATTTTAATGTTTTTTTGGAAGCCGCCCAGAGTGGCTGGGGAAGCCCAGCCAGATGGGCGGGGTATAAATAATAAATTATTATTATTATTATTATTATTATTATTATTCCTAGCCTTCCTCATATGATTTTCCTTCTTCATTAATACAATGAAGAGTGAACATCCTGAAATTCATTTGTGGACAATCTGAAATGAAAGCACATAGAAAGGAGACTATAAAAAATTTGTGAGGAGTTAAATGAAGAGGACACAAAAGCATCCCACTTAACAAGAAAATGCACATTTGTGGGAGTTTTTCCACCAAAAATAATCTTAAAAGCACTTTCTTCAGATTCTTTGAATTTCTTTCTTTTCTTTTTAAAAGAAAAGTCCCATCTTCCAGTCCCATATTGTATCAAACCCTTTTGATCAGTAAGATACTTTACCATTTTGAATGCCTCCTCCCTCATGACAAACCTGTGGGGCTATTGATTCCCATGCTGTGAGATGGTGTGAAAGGTCGGACTTGAATCCAGACCCTCCGTTCATTGTTTATCCATTGACTATACCGGCTTTCAAAATTAATTCACTCAAGAGTGGCAAAAGCCACATTTCATTCTTGTCACTGAATTTCATTTGCTGCTGATACATTAGCTTTCTTGGATGTTACATCTCCAGACAAAAGAAAGGGGGAAAGGTTCACAGTAGTCAATAGCAGACAGTACATTAAACAGGTGCTGAAGAGATAAAGTCAGAATCCACTTCCAGGGTTGAAATGCCCTGTCATTAGCGCAAGCAAAACCCATGGACGTGGAGGTTGAAGAAGCAGCTACAGTGCACCATCTCAATCTGGTTCCTGGCTAGGGAACAGTATCAGCCATTCATTAGAGAGAGCCATGTGGAGTCTCATTCTTTGGTTGCACTCATCCAGTGATATAGCAGCTTTCCTATCTAGCATACTGATAGCAAAATAACCGAGCGTGATGACACACTGGTTCTTCCAGTTTTAGAGCAGGAAGAGAAGGAAAATAAAGATGCCTTGTTTCCTCTGTCTTTGTATATTAACATAAAAAAGTGCTGCAGCAATCCTCCATTGGAGCCGGGAGTTAGAGTTTGACCAGAGAGACGTAACACTGGCCCCACTGCGCAACAACCTCCCTGTCTGAACTGGTGGAGGTAGTTTTGGCAGCGGTGTAGGAGTGTCCCCAAACAACTTCAACCAACACACTAAGGCCTCCTTATGTGGTTTGTCTCAAGACATCATGGCCACATTGACAACCATGAGACTGTACATTGTGGGCCCAGTGCATACTTAACATGGTATTGACGTGGGTGGCGCTGTGGGTTAAACCACAGAGCCTAGGACTTGCTGATCAGAAGGTCGGCGGTTCGAATCCCCGCGACGGGGTGAGCTCCCGTTCCTCGGTCCCTGCTCCTGCCAACCTAGCAGTTCGAAAGCACGTCAAAGTGCAAGTAGATAAATAGGTACCGCTCTAGCGGGAAGGTAAACGGTGTTTCTGTGCGCTGCTCTGGTTCACCAGAAGCGGCTTAGTCATGCTGGCCACATGACCCGGAAGCTGTCTGCGGACAAACGCCGGCTCCCTCGGCCAATAAAGCGAAATGAGCGCCGCAACCCCAGAGTTGGTCACGACTGGACCTAATGGTCAGGGGTCCCTTTACCTTTACCTTGGTAGTGGTCAAGTAGTGGGGGCAGTGTCCAATAACCCTGCTGTCATGAATGGACCACAACCTGGTGAGGTTTGGATGGATGGTGACTAGTCCTCCCTGCTGAATTGATACTGGATCCAAGAGTACAAGATATGCATTGCCATGTGAGGCCTAAGTGGCTCAAAGAGGTTAACAAGAGGTATCATTGGCCTCAGTAACATCCTCACACAGCAACATCTGATTGGCTACATGGTGCTATAATGGTCACTATGTGATCCCTGATGGGTTGATGAAGAAGCCTGTGCAAGGACTTATGCTTGCACAATGCAGCTTTCTTCCCCTTCTCTCCCATCCACCCCCAAAACTGGCTCAGAGGTGGGTGGGCAGAACCCCCAGAACAACATGCTTAAGCAGAAGCTCGGAGTAATCCATCTGGCAAACTGAAATGGTTATCCTGATAGAATGAATGCCTTAGCACGGCATTTAATTCCTTCCTATACTTTAGAAAGTTTTTTTAAAAAAAATAAAATAAAACTGTACATGCAGAAAGTAATGTTTCTTCATAAATATTTTCACCTCCCAGGGGGAATATATATATAAAAAAAACATTGGTGCAGCATTAACCAGAACGGCTACACAAAGTAGAAGGATAAAATGTAGTACTGTGGATTTTGAGATTTAGTCTCAAATTACGGTGAAACAATAGATCTATTTGTCGAGTGGACATCACAAATTTACAGCACATGTTCATTTCATAATACAAGACAGCAAGAACAAGAGGGCAGTGCCCATCAAGGCACTGAGCTTAATACCTTTAATCCTCCTTCTGGAGTCAGTATGTCTGCTAAATATATCCTATTAATGCTAATTTTAGATGGCTGAGTGTTAATCAATGGACACCCTGGTAATAATTTCTAAGCATGTAGAATGTATTCCAGAGAGAAATGGACTGAAGGAACAGTTTGAACATGGGTAGCATGCCATTTAAAATAAGATCTCTGTTAAATAATGTATATGACAAATTCTTAGACAGAGTAGCTAATTAGACTGCTGAAATACTTTGAATATCCTAATGGACTCCAAGCAGCAGCTGCTCTATTTACTAAGAACTTCAAAAAAAAAAGTCAATATTTTAATCATTTTGTAATGACTATTCCATAGAAACTCTTTGAACTGGTTTCTCATATGGACACCATACTGTTCTTTATGCAAAATGGCATCCATCATGACATTATGAACAGACCCTGTGACTGCACAAACTGTGTGCATGTTGCCTCATGTTCCGATTGTGCAAGTTTGTTCTTGGCTACAGACAATAGATAAGGGGGAGGCAGTTTAACCACAATCCCGGATTCGGATGACACCCTAAGCCAAACCTTGGTTTAGCTGTCATACTATACTGAGCTAAAAGGACCAGGGAGGAGCAAAGACTACTATCCACGTAGTCCTGATAAGGAATAGTTTGGTTTACCATGATGTGTGAACACAGCCTGTGTGTGTACAGTGTGAATACACTACAGTTAGTTCACAAGGTCTAGTAAACACATGGAGGCCAGGAACAAGGCTAGAGGGGACAATCCTTACTCTTCTTCCTTGTGCTTTGTGTTCCAACACAATCACTTCATGACAAGGAAAAGGAAAGAGATGCTTTGGAGCTGGGGACCGGTGGGGGACAGGAGGAGAGATGGAGATATACACATACATCCAAGCCATTGGGAGTGACTCCATTTCTCTGCAGATGATCTCAGATAATTCCTAGCTATTCTAAGGCAAACTGCCAGATAGTGCCTGTTACAGGTGGACAGGCTATGCAAAAGGCACTCAGATCTGAATCTGCATAGAATAATAGAATTTTCGAGATGGAAGGGACCCTAAGGGTCATTTATCCCTACAACGCAAGAATCTCAGGTAAAGCATCCATGACAGATCCAACCTCTGCTTAAAAACCTCCAAGGAAGGAGAATCCACCACTTTCTGTGGGAGCCTGTTCTGCTGTTGATCAGCTCTTACTGTCAGAAAGTTCTCCCTGATGTTTAGTTGGAATCTCCTTTCTTATAATTAGAATCCATTGTTTTGGGTCCTACCCTTGATTACCTTGGTCATTCTCCTCTGCACACATTCTAACTTGTCGATAGCCTTCTTAAACTGTGATGCCAGCCCAGAACTGGACACCATACTCCAGTTGAGGTCTGACCAAGGCAGAATAAAGTGGTACTATTACTTCTCTTGATCAGGACAAGACTTCTGTTGATGCAGCTCAGAATAGCACTAAACCACATCTATGATCAACCAGAAAATATACTTCATTTCTGACACATTTTATTTTCTGTTAAATTTGGCTGTCACAAAAACAACCTGCAATTTTCTTTGCATTTCACTTCACAACAGATTCCATGAATCATGGCTGTCCTGCTTTCCTATGATAATGACAAAAATATGCATCATGATAGAAAACACTGCTGTGTTTTATATCATTAGCCACCTCCAATTATAAATAATCTTATCAGGATCTAGATTGGAAGATAAAAAAATCAGTTATGTCTGCAGACCGCAGTTGTATTCAGGCAATACAGATATGATCAGAAGCAAAAAGAGGAGAAAGCAACTCAGGTTTGATACTAGATGAGAAAATATTTAATTAATTCAACTGAGAAATGCCTGAATTCATGTGTAGCTCACCATCAAAACTCCCTCTGAATATAAGGCACTATGTGTCTGTGGAAATTCATACCAACTACAACACTTTCATTGCATTGTTTATCACATGAATACCCAGTGCTTTTTTTTCTAAAAAGATTTTTAGGGGTACTCTCATTTTCCTACTCATATTGAAATGTTGCCCCTCAGTGAGGCCAAACTTAGATTCACAAAATGTTTAGGGGTATGCATACTCCTGTGTCCCCCCCCCTTAGAAAAAAGCACTGTGTATACCTGACACAAGCTTTTAGCCCTTGCCAGTTCTGACTGGTCAATATTCACTCTTCCAAAGCACCCAGCACCCAGCTTGTGGAAACATAACAATTTCTGCCAGTCTATGGTCTAAGAATTCCAATATTTATTTGTTTAGATTCTCATAGATTCTCAAACTTTTATTGGCATACATACTAGACTCCAGTAGGGATCAATACAAATAAAACCACACACCAAAAAACCCTACCATAAACCCTGCATTTAGCACTTAAGTTAGTGTTGTATAGCATTCACAAATTCTCATTGTGTGTTGCAGAAACCTGGCTACTGTCTCCATCTTGTCTACATCCTGAGAAAACATTTGTTTGTTTGTTTGTTTGCTGCATTTCTCCAAGGAGATCAAGGTGATGAACATGGTTCTCACCTTTCTCATTTAATCTCCACAACAACCGTGTGAGGTAGGTTAGGCTGAGAGGCAATGATTGGCCCAATATGAACACATGATGCCTCAATTGCTTACTCTGGCTGGCAGTGGCTCTCTAAGGTCTCAAGCAGAGGTCTTTCCTAGCCCTGCTGTCTGTTATCCTATTAGGTGGAGAGACAAGGAATTGTATGCAAAACACGAGTCATGGCCCACAGTACCACACAAGGCTCTATTCCCACAATACTATAGCACTACTTCCAATACATCATTTACACAGAACCCTGCAGCATTTGTTATCTTCAGCCCTGCACCCACCGTGGGAATGGCATTTCTATGGAAGCCAATCAAACTCTCTTATTCATGTAATATTAAGCTGCGTAGCTGTTTGCAAACCCAGATCAATTCTCTGTCGGATCCTTGGGCCATAGCCTGTAATTTGATAGCACAACACAGCCCACTAGGCATTGTAGAACACATTGTTAATAATACTGAATATGTAAAACCCATGCAACATCTACTAGAACACGCTCCAGCAAAGCCAAAAACAAAACAAAACACCCTTGTTAAAACCAAAGTCGACTATTTGTCATGAAGAAATATAGCTTGAATAGAAACTTTATAATGGGTTTTACATACCATAAATTCCTGTTGAAATACACGGGAACGCCTGCAAGACAAAAACCAAGATGTAAATTAGAATTTTATTTTATTTTTGCCTCAGAATCACTTATTACACAGAATCATTTAGTATGAGGAAACCACAAACTGCCTCGTGTAAAGAAATCCCTACCTCTAAGTTGGCAGGGCCTGATGAAATGCCCTCCCGAAGGCTGAGAGAACTAGTTCAGGAGATCAGAAAGCTGCTCACAATTTTCTTTGTGAACTCAATGGAGAACAGATAAGGTGCTGCAGCACTTTGGAGAACGCTAAACATATAGTGCCTTGCCAAATGTGAAAAGAGGGAGGACCCAGGGATTTTTTAAAAAACAACAACAGCAACAACAACAATAAAAGTGACTTACATAATGTAGACGCTATTAGAACAATTACAATGTGATCAATCTGCAAGCATCTAGAGGAAACTGGAATGACCACCTGAAGACAGCATAGATTTGTTCAGAACAAAGAACAAAGTACTCTCTTTCTTTGATAGGGTAATACATTTAATAGATAACAAAGCAGATATATATATATTGACATTGGAAAATGTTTCTTGGGAAAGTCTCATAAGAGAAGCTGAGGAGTTTGGACTCTGCTCTTCCTTCTCCTAATACAGCAGTCATATAACTTGTTGGGGGGTTGAATGCATGCTGGTGCCATCCATAGTGTGACTGTCCTGATCAATTCCTCCTCCAGACCTTCAAACATTGAGTGGAAGGAAGCTCAAAACCATGCACACTAGGCTCTTCCATGCGATAAGAGAGGCCAAAAAGTTCCCAGTCCTATGCTAAACTACCAGTGCTGGGATCTATGGGAACTGCAGCAACATTGTTCTGTTTAAGCTCCTGAATTTGTTTTAAGGCACTGAAGGAACTGGAGCCTTTAAAGGTCCCTGGCACAACATCTTAATGCTTCTGGATTGTTTATAAAATCACTACAGTCATACCTTGGAAGTCAAATGGAATTCGTCCCAGAAGTCCATTCAACTTCCAAAACGTTTGGAAACCAAAGCGCAGCTTCTGATTGGCTGCAGGAAGTTCCTGCAGCCAATCGCAAGCCGCAGAAGTCGGCTTCTGAAAATAGTTCGCAAATTGGAACACTGAAATGTTTGAGAACTAAGATGTTCGAAAACCAAGGTACGACTGTACAACATTTTACTGACAAAACATAGCCACGAAAGGATTTTCAGGACCCTTTAGAAGCACATGGTACAGAGCTGCATTTGACTTATAGCATTATTCTCATAATCCAAACTGCCTTGTAGGTATCTGCAGGTCTTCCACATTAGGCCAAACCTTTGCTCCTATCTCACCAGCAAAACTCTAGATTGGACAAGGCAGGACTCTGAACGACTTTTTACATCTGACCTTGCTGCAAACGCATAAACATGAAATGTTGTGCTAATGGATACCTTAAGTATGCATTAGCACAGCAATCATCTTTGTTTTTGCAAATTGAGTCTCACTTTTCTCCCCTAAACCCAAATCCCCTCCAGCTGCATTAACTATACTTCAGCAAAACATGTCTCTCCTGTATCAGTCTCTACAGCCACAGCAGGCGCTGTGACCTTCCAACAGCTTGACCTCATCCCCCAAAGGTGCACCTCTTCATCGTCTCCCAAGACAGACAGATGCCAACCAACTCAAACAGTAGAATAAAAGAGGTCTCACTGAGAGCAACGGTCCTTAATATTCATGACACACTCATTCTCCAAGTGTGTGTTCTTATGACACCAGCTATACACCAGATGGAGGCGTGCAGGAAAGCCTGAGTTTGGAAGAATGATACCAAAAAAAAAAAAACCCATTAAAAACTAAGGAGACTGAGCATGTTCGGTTGCCATGGAGTACATGACTGATGGTGGGAGGAAAGAGAAAACTGGGGAAAGTGGAGTGGAAATTAATGGAATATCTTGGGTGAAGACATGGCTGGCTGGCATCATGAAAAGGAGCACTCCACACTGCAATGTTTTGTCACAGATTCCATTTGTTAACAAAATGGGGGGGTGACATATCATGAAGCAGATTTCTGGAGGTATCTACTCTGATATAAATTATTTGGGCGTAGGAAGTGGAAAGTACAAAACTACAGAGGGCACAACTGAAAGATACATATAGCAAACTCCTCGCAGCACAGCATATTCATATTTCTCAAAGAAGAAATGGTCTAGAGGCAGTAAAACAAAGTATCAAATAAAGGAATTCTTTGCACGGAAAAAGATTAGAGACTATTCAGATTGAAGTTCAACAATCTGAAGGCAAGTAATATTTTGTTTGAACCTCGTTAGAGAAACTGTGGAATTTCAGATTCTATTGGGTGCTATATTTTCAGAACAACAGGAAACGAACACAGTGCAATTGCAATGGTAAATACAGTGCAGGAAGCATGACAGTGAGAGAAAGTTGAAGGAACAAGGTATTCTTATTCCTAGAAAACAAATTAAGGGACAATATGGTAACAATTTTCTAAAAAGTAAAAGGCTGTCATTATAGGAAATGGAGAAAAATGGTTCAGTTGCTCTGGAGGACAGGGCAATCGGCTTGAAGTGCCAGAAGTTACATTTAAGTTGAATATTATGAAATACATCAAAGCAGTTGCTGAATTGACTTCATTGGATTTTTCTTTTTCTTAAAGCAAAACACACACACAAAAACACACACACAAGCTGATGTTTCCATTTCAAATATCACTGGGTGTCAAAGAATGGTAGTAAAATATGCAGAGAAGGTTTATTTATTTATTTTTCACTTAAAAAAAATAAAAAATATTGAATTGCTTCAGCTCTCCAGCCGAGGTGGCTGCCAACATCAAGAAGAAAAACAATGCAACAACAAAATACCTATCGAGAAGTCATAGAGCAAATATCATTTGAACAAACAGGCTTAGAGAACTGCACACTGGCATTGAGAATTGTATTGGTGCCAGGCTTCAGGGAGAGCAAGAATTGGTGGGGCAGAAGGGAGAAAAGAGGAGAGGAGAAAGCAAAAGGCCAAAGGAAATGTTTTAACTGTGCCTTTGCACTAGCACTGTATAGATTTCGGGGTGTTGGTTGTTTTTATAGCGTCAATACCAGCTTTCCTCCCAAGATAAAAAAACAGGGTTGTTGAGACTGAAGCATGAGGGAACAGTTATCTCCTCCACCACACATGTGGTTAATGTAATGTGTAGTTTGGTTCAACGGTGCCTTTATCCCCATGCTACAATGTCTCTTCAGAGCATAGCTGTC
Organism: Podarcis filfolensis; assembly: GCF_964270895.1. Taxonomy (NCBI): domain Eukaryota; kingdom Metazoa; phylum Chordata; class Lepidosauria; order Squamata; family Lacertidae; genus Podarcis; species Podarcis filfolensis. The sequence goes on along the minus strand of NC_139606.1, from coordinate 16,563,857 downwards.
AACTTTCAGATTTGAAAATAAGGGATCAGCAGCCTCGAAAATATGGGATCAGCAGCCTCACCTGTGCTGGGGACAGTCTACGGGATATCTAACAATCCAGGATAGCAGCGGGAAGCAGTGGGAAACGGCGCTGGAATAAGGGGATTTCCCGCAAAAAGGGAAGGTTGACAGCTATGCTTCAGAGGCATAAAATCTAACACACTCCCCTTGTCTGGCCTTGCGTTGCTAGGAGAATGGCTCATAAGCAGCTAGCACACAGTAGGTTGGATCCAAACTAAGCTTCTGCAAGTAGAAATGCTCCTTCTGTTCATGGAAGGCTTCTGGTCTGTTGGCCAGATTGTGCTGGCAGAAGGGGGAAGGGGTCCCTCCTTCCCCTATGGACTTCCCTATGCCACGGCTGTGGAAGGACCCTAACACTCTGGAGCAGACTAGTGGGGCAGAAACTGCAGCAGGAAGAGGGAGAATAAGCGAAGTCTCCCCCCCCCACACACATACATTCCATTGTCAGGAGCATCCCTAAGTGGTGCCAGAAGTCTGGATCAGAGCCTCTGGTTAGTGCAGTCAGTAGAGCACAAGACTCTTAATCTCACAAGTCGTGGGTTCAATCCCCACACTGGGGAAAAGTTGGACTAAATTATCCTTGTGGTCCAATCCAACTCTATGATGTCAGAAATATAGGCTCACAGCTGAACAGTTTGCATCAGGTTTTTCTTAGACTACAATACCCATCCAATGAAGTGAAAAAAGCAAGCTACCAAGGCCTGATGCATACCCAGGAATAATATAATATAATACAGGGACAGAACACCATTCATTGCCATGTATACAATTTCCAGCTAAAGCCACCCCTCAACATATCATCAAGGATCTACAGCCCATCTGGGCAATAAGCCTTCCCTCTCGCAGACAGGCAACAGAGACATAAACACAGAAATCAGACGCTGACACAAATTCCAATGACAACTCTATTCCCACCTCTACTCTAGCAACACCATTACACTAATAATGCTGGCCACAAAGCCGATAGTCCATCACCTGCTCATCTCCCAATGTGATCTGGCCAGCAATTCCTTCCCTCATTCTACACAGAATTTCTTCTTGCAAAAGAATAAACGTGCACAAATCTGACATCAGAAATGGCAATACTTAGAAATCAATAGGAGACTATTTCAACCTACCAAGTTATCCAGTTATTGATCTTAAGATAGCCATCCTGGGGAAAATGGAACTGGAAAGACAAACTGTAGCTCAAAACTGCTGAACTGAAAAGTTCAGTTCTAGTCATTTGGGACTAAATAGAGACACTGGTGTTCTGTCCTACTACATGTGCTAATTAACTCCGCAATGCCAAAATGACCATTCACTCACCAATTACTTTTGCTGTGAAGCGTCATTTTGCATACATTTATCTTCTAACTGAATTGTTACAGCCTATACTTCTGCATTCCACTGATCATTAACTCCAATCTTTACATCATCCTCCCCCCTCTTTACATATATGACAATGGTGCATCATACTTCATATATCTAACCGAAATTTTACTTCTACTGATTTTTTTTTTTAAATCGTACGTCAAAAACAGTACAAAAAAACGAACGAGAGAGAGAGAGAGACTTATCTCCTGCCCCAGTTCACACATAAACATATCTGTGTACATAGGCATACAGACAATTTTGTTAGGTTGTCAGTAAAGGAAAAGTAGGTGCCTAGAGAAGCGAAAATCCATGGTCTCAAAGTTCAGGACAGCAGTAATGCTAAGGCAATATCAGGCCATTTCTGTTTTCCTTCCTTTTAGGGGGCAGAAAAATATAAAAGAGTAGCAAAAACCAGGCAGTATGTCCAAGGGCAAGCATATGCTGTCAGCAGCGAGCAACCTTGTTCTACTACATTAGCAAAGCTAATAAACAGGAACCAAACTGATTCAAATTTGTCCTTTTTCTACTCATAGGCAACCCTCAACTTTTATGTCACCCCCCCCCCAAAGAAAGAGCAACCTGCCATACTCTCTGATACTACAGATCTAATGCCAGCCTGCAAAAAAAAACCCCTTCCAATTACAGGCTTTTATGGTCCTTACAGCTGCCAGTAAGTAACCCAGCAATTCTTCCTATTTCAGTTCTAAATCTAAACCTATAGGTAGGTTTAGCAGTTTCCCAGTGATGTGATGGACATTCCCACAAGTGTACACACGTGCTAACAAATGGGCACCCTCCCCAACATGCAGGAAATGTTCTAGGAGAGCACCGTGGCAACTCGCAAGTCCAATTTGTTGTCACATGAATTAAAGAAAATTTCAAAACAGGTGTAACCAAATCATGTGTTTACAGAAAGGTTTCAGCAGGCATCTCAAACAGTCCAGGGAAGCTGCCTGCCTACTGTCTATGGGCAGAAAGTTCCACAGCACAAGTGCTGCCATGGTAAAGGAATAAGGCCTCACAAAAGTGGGGGGAAACAATGTTGTGGCACTTGTAAAAGTTTTACCAGAAGATGAAATGTTATTTGCTCGAATGAAATTAATGGCCTTAGAGAGAATAGCATACAAGTACGTTCAAGCCTTTTCTCCCATGCTGTGGACTCAATGTAAATCCCGCATCCCAGGGTAGAAGCTCAACACTGATGCAAATAGAAGCTTTCCTCCTGTGGTCGAAAGCAGCTTCAGTGTTGTGGTGGAAAGATTAAATTCCCTTCCAATGCGTCCCAGTGCTAATCGGATCCCCACAACTACTATTTAAACTTTTAAAGGTAGCCACTTTAGCTGCATGCAATTAATGTCATATCTGGTTTGGCTCTTACCATTCTCCTGTGCTTCTGCCACAAGGTGAATATACCTGTAATGTGGAACTGACTGTGTGTAGGGCTCACTCTCCCCTTCTTTGACCTGCTCCTATAGCAGGGCAAAGACTTGTCAAATTAATTTGCTTGTTTCAAAAAGTTTCACATGCTCCATGGCTTTTAGTCTAGGAGGGTTCATCTGTATAGCTGGTTTCAGTTGACAACACTGAACACAAGTAATCACTGGAGACCCCGCAAACCAATTGTTCTGTCAGCCACTACTGTAATGAAGCTGCAAACTCACAGGGTACAGCCAGTTTCAGTAAACCACAAATATTCTGCTTCAGATTCCGATGCAGGTTGCTTTAACCATACAGAGAAGGGTCTGTGAACCAGCTTACTGCTGCAAAGTGTGCACAGAGGACAAGAATTTAAGAAACACTTTCCCATTTGAAGACAGGACAGAGCTCTTGGGACAGGCGTGTGGAGTTATCATTTGCCTCCTCACCACTCACTGCTGTGTGCTTCCCAAAAAACCTCCTCCAACGTTCCAGGAAAAGATTCAACTGGGATCAAGGAATGATACTAGTAGAACATACTAGATAAGCCCCAAGGCCCTAGCTATGCCAGCCATCTTAGTAAAAACCAAACAGAGCACTACCAGAAACCTCTAAGAAGGTTACAGGATTCCTCCATCCAGATGTGGACGGCCACCAGGATAGGGAAGAATTCTAGGAAGGTTAGATCACATGTGACCCCTTCCTAATTCCAGTGACCATAGCCAGGAACAGCAGCAATCCCTGAAATACACCCCAAATCCCAGGCTACCAGAAGCATCTGAATAGACCTGGAAGTTATGGTGGGTGGTCAACAGTTCCTGCTAAAAGGGAAAGCCATTGTAGGACTTGAGGGATACTAGCCACCCCATGAGGTCCTCTAGTCAACCACAGGTGATGGTGAGCCAGTGCTCCAGCAGTAAGCTGGGCCTGACTACCACAAAATGCCTGCCCTAGAGACACATGACAAGCGAAGTAAAAATGGGCATCCTGAAGAAAACTGAGACGGCAGCTTGGGCAGGCTAGCTTACCAGTGCACATGCAATTTGTAGGCAAAATGAGAACACAATAGTCTATTTGAGCATTCAGTATATTTGCATGATGGCAACTATATGTATGAGAATTCTGGCAAGACCCATGTCTGCAGCATGTAACCTGCCGCCTTTATAGCACCCCACAATTTGAAGAGCAAACTTCTACCGCATTCATGGGGGCACCTTGGGCGATTTAGAACCCTGCATAATCACAAGGACAGATCGACACAAGTATAGATGACCATAGATTGGAACAAGCACATCTTCGAACAACTTCCCTGATTTCTGAGCAAAATAAGCACCTGGAAATAAAAGAGGAGGCTGCTAACTTGATAGAATCCAGGGTTTTTTCCTTGTTCCTGTGATGTAGGACAACTTTGCTTTTAGTACTTCCAGTGCATACACTGTGACATCAACATGGAAAGAAAGAAAGAAAAGCACACACATATGCCAGACCTTTTCTTAATCAGAGACATTTTTTCTGGAATTTCTCTCTTAGAGAAAAAGATATAGTTTGACAAATGTTCACAGGACAGGTTTTTAAGTAATGCCCCGCTTTATGAAGAGAGGTGGAATTTCAAAAACTAAGTAACAACTGGAGAAAATGTAGTGACCCATGTCCTCAAAGGTCAGAGTAGAAGATCCTGAAGATCCTTTGGGACACTGAAACCTATGGTGTTTATTCTTCAAGGCATGCCTTCTCCATTTGCTGTGCTATTCTATTTCAGTTCCTCTCTTTGTCTTTCTACCACCCCCAGATTGTCTTTTATAGAAGGGTAGCTTTTAACTACTTCTTAACCTACCTTGCGGCCATACCACAATAATCTTGCTTTCTTTTTCTGCCACACATCTGAATAATACTTCTGACTGGAGGTATTAAAAGCTGCCTAAATTTCAAGCTATTTTTGAACACCAGGAAGGACATTATCACTGGCCATATCTCAAATTAACTTGGGGCTCTTAGCTCACTCCCTCATAGAGAGATGATTACAGCATAAAACCGGCTTATATAATTTTGCAAAATATGACACAGCTGTTATTCACTGCTCAGGGGAGACCCATGGCTAAGAAAGCATGTAGACCCAATTTCCTTCTTCTCCTAGGGAAGCAATTTAGTCTAGATGCCAGGCTAAAATTATTGGCAGGGCAATAATGTGGAATTCACACAGCGGATGTTGACACAGTGCAATATCTAGCTTATGCATAAGTCTTAAGTCTCCAGAACACCCACATTTTTAGCTGTTTCCTGTGCATAATAATAGATTCAGTCTGAGTAAAAATTCGGTCTCAATGAAAAAATGGCTAACACCTATCATCAGGCGTTAAATGATCCTTGTCTCAAAAGATGTTAGAAGTGTCAATCACCAGACAACATGCAATAGCTCTGCTCTCAAAATTTATGTTTAATTTAGTTTAGGGCTGGTGGAAAGCACAATTGACAACTCTGGATTTTTCTTCTTCTGGTAGAACTGCTCTTCCCAGCGAAGACAAAATGAGTAATTGTAGTTTTATACACCCTTTATATACCCTTTCCCTCATCTTGAATCGGCGCTACGAGAGAATACCTTGACTAGAAACTATGAAAGTGGCTAATACAATCTGAACAGACTTAAAACGCCAGTGCTGCTACAAAGACCAATACTTAATGATAAATACAGCAAATATTTTCATGTCACATACAAACGATGGCTAGTAGCTATGCATAAACTCCATTCTAGGAAGGGCCTATTGCTTAGTGACTGAGAATATGCTTTGAATACACAAGGCTCCATGTTCAGTCTCCAGGAAATTCCAGTTAAAAGTATCAGAGTTCAGAAAGATCACTGTCTGAGAAGTTGGGCAGCTCCTGCCTTTCAAAACAGCCAGTTCACAACTATATGTACTTACCAATCATTTGACGCAGTATAAGACAGTTTCATCAACTCTATCTGAGCTGGTGATTCTAAAACAACTGAAACACTATCAAGTGGCTAGATTTGTTTAGTTACAGGTAGGTAGTTGTGTTGGTCTGCCATAAAGGTAAAGGTAAAAGGACTCTTGAGAGTCCCATGGACTGCAAGAAGTTCATACCTATCCATTCTGAAGGAAAATGGGCCCTGAGTGCTCACTGGAGCTGAGGCTCCAATACTTTGGCCACCTCACGAGAAGAGAAGACTCCCTGGGAAAGACCCTGATGTTGGGAAAGATTGAGGGCACAAGGAGAAGGGGACGACAGACGACGAGATGGTTGGATATTGTATTGATCTTTATTACGGCCATTGGCCCATCACACGACAGTTTCCCATACCAACATAATGTACTTAAACCTCCAAATTTAAAACCGCCAAAACTTACAAACAACAGACAAGAACCAAAGCAAAACAAAAACAAAGGACCAACATCATACATTACAATAAATTTGTAACATAAACATCGCCCTCTGCTTATAAATTAGTAGAAGACATCCATGGTGATATCACCTAATTACAACCTAAAACATAGATCATAGTTTAAAGGGATTATCCGAGCCGCACAGGAGTCCGTTTCTCTTCTTTAGGGATAGGACGCTGATCAAGAATCTGGCAACCATGAGTGATCTTAGGGGGTCATCATCATTTAATAGATATCTCAGTTTGGCTTCATTCGTATCATCGGCAATTCCCTTTAGATATTGAGCAAGAAACTTGCTCCTGGCCGATGAGTGAAGAGCACAGTCAAGAATTATGTGATGCAACGATTCCGGTGCCCCACAATTACAATCACATAAGAGCGATATCTGTCCATTGGAGAATCTATTTCTCAGCACGTTCGATGGGAAGGTGTTGAATCTTGCCTTTACAAAGGCATATCTATGAGCCGAAGAAGTCAAGGAATTCAAATAGTTTGGGAGCCTTAAGAGGGGTAATAAACCAAGGTTTAGAGGTGAGCAGGTACCATTGCCCAAGATCATTTTCTGCTGCAAGTCCATCTCCTCTAGTTTACAGGTTACTGTTCTTTTAGCTGGAACTATATCCTGCTCTAGTAATTTGGATGGGGAGATTCCCATTGCCGTAATTTTCAGTTGTAAATTTTTTACCCATGGGCTCTGGAAATCATCTCTCCACATACACTGTATCAAGTACAAGTTTGGGAGACTGTGCCATAGAGATAGCCAGTGACAAAGTATGTGCTTCCACAGAGCGTTTTCCAGGGATACAATATTAAGTTCTATGCGTAGCGCTGAATTACTTACACAGTTGGGCAGTTTCAATATCTCTCTTAAAAACTGATTTTGAATAACCTCTAAGTGAGATAAGTTGACAAAAGTCCCCCAAATTGAGATGGCATAAGCAATTGTCGGGATCACCTTGGCCTTGAAGACTTTCAGCACTGATGGGATATGAAGGGCCCCATCGGTGAAGAAAAATCGCAAGATCGCCAAGGAGATAGCTTTGGCTCTGTTTGTAACATAGGCTACATGGGCCTTCCATCTAAGGTTATGTTGTAACCAAACTCCCAAGTATTGGAATCTATAGACTTGTTCGATGACTCTCCCGTCAATTCTCCAATTATGGAGTTTCCGGCTCTTTGAGAAAACTAGGACTTTAGATTTTTCATAATTAATTGTAAGGGAATTTGCGTTACAGTATGATCCAAAAAATTTTAAGGCCCTCATAAGACCTACTCTAGAAAAAGAAAGGATGACTGCGTCATCCGCTTATAGTAACAAAGGGCTGCGATAAAGTGCTAGGCGTGGTGCGTGAATCTTTTCTTGAGCCTCTATTAGGGGAGTCCTCATGTCGCTTATGAACAAATTGAACAGGAATGGAGCCAATATACAACCCTGTCGGACACCTCTGTTAATGGGAATTGAATTGGTGAGATCACCCTCCGGGGTGAGTCTCACTCTAGCCGCTGAGTTCTCATGGAGTTTGATTATTAGCCAGAGAAGCCTTCTGTCGATGCCCCAGCGGGTGAGTTTTTCCCAGAGGATGCTCCTGGAGATACTATCGAATGCTGCCTTTAGGTCAATGAATGCCACACAGAGTTGGCCACCCTTTGGGGTGGAATATTTCCAGGCAAGATGCTGTAAAATTAGAATATGATTAATTGTTGACTGTTTTGGGCGGAATCCAGCTTGTTCGGGCCCAATTAATTTTTTCTCTTCGGCCCATTGAATAAGTCTGTTCAACAGGAAGCGGGCATACAGTTTCCCCACTATTGAGAGCAGACTGATATTTCTGTAATTCCCCGGGTCATCTGGTGAGCCCTTTTTGTGGATTGGAACGATAACAGCGTCCTTCCATACTTCTGGGATCATTCCAGAGTTGTTAACGGCATCGAAGATGGTTGCCAGGACTTTGGCCCACCAGTCCGCGTGGTATTTTATAGCTTCTGCCGGGATCAGGTCTGGTCCAGGCGCTTTCCCTGTTTTGAGTTTAACGATCAAGTCATGGATGTCTTCCGGATCGGTGGGGGGCCAGAGGGGAAGCTGATCTTGAGATTCATCTCTTGTGTTAGCAATACAGTCGGTTGTGGCAAAGTAGTTTTTTAAGTAAGATTCCCAAACCGGGGCAGAAATAATAGTTAAAGGGTATCTTTTAGTTCTTTTATTTACCAGGAGCCAAAATTGTCTGGAGTTCCGTGATGATGAGGCTTCTATGATTGCCCGCCATTGATTCACTTGCCATTCCTGTCTGGCTCCCTTTTGAATTTGCTTGTAGGCCGATTTTGCTTGGAAATATTCTTTTGGCAGGACCGTTGCCCCGGAGGCTTTATACTCTTTGTAGATGTTACCAAGAAGTTGTCTAGCCTGTTTACAAGCACTATTGAACCACAATGCACCTATCTTCCTTTGTGTTCGATTTATTTTATGCATCGGGACAGAGAAAAAAGATGTTAAATCTTCCGACAGATTCGAGATGGTTGGATAGTGTTCTCAAAGCTACCAGCATGAGTTTGACCAAACTGCGGGAGGCAGTGGAAGACAGGAGTGCCTGGCGTGCTATGGTCCATGGGGTCACGAAGAGCCAGACACGACTAAACAACTAAACAACAACAACAAAAAGGAACCCCTGACCATTAGGTCCAGTCATGACCGACTCTGGGGTCTGCCATAGTCGAAACATGAGCTTTCGTGTGCATGCACACTTCTTCAGATACAATGAAACAGAAGTCACCAGACCCTTATATATAGTGAGAGGGTGATTACTAGTGGTGTTCTGTTATTTTCTTTATTGTCTTATTACAAAAAAAAAAAAAAAATCAGAAATAGACTGGAAAGTGAAGTTGCTGAATTGCAACTTATTACCAAACTTAACCCCTTGCTTTTTACTGTAAGACCAATTGCAGTCGTTAACAGTCGTCAACAGGTTTACCACACCTATCAGCCAATCACCCATTCCCACCACCTTTCTGAGTAATACCCCACCCCACCCTCTCACTATATCTAAGGGTCTGGTGACTTCTGTTTCAGTGTATCTGAAAAAGTGTGCATGCACATGAAAGCTCAATACAAATAACTAACTTAGCTGGTCTCTAAGGGACGTGGGTGGCGCTGTGGGTTAAACCACAGAGCCTAGGACTTGCTGATCAGAAGGTCAGCGGTTCAAATCCCCGGGACGGGGTGAGCTCCCATTGCTCAGTCCCTGCTCCTGCCAACCTAGCAGTTAGAAAGCACGTCAAAGTGCAAGTAGATAAATAGGTACCGTTCTGGCGGGAAGGTAAACAGCGTTTCCATGCACTGCTCTGGGTCGCCACATGACCCGGAAGCTGTACGCCGGCTCCCTCGGCCAATAAAGTGAGATGAGTGTCGCAACCCCAGAGTCGGCCACAACTGGACCTAATGGTCAGGGTTCCCTTTACATTTAAGGTGCTACTGGAAGGAATTTTTTTATTTAGATTTGTTTAATCATGGAGCTGGAGAGTTTGATATTCCTCAGTTATTACACACACACACTGTTTGATATCTAGAGCCAAAGCATCTCCAACAGATGAATGCTCAGCTTCAAAACTTTGAGGGAGAGCTACACTCCTCAGTTGGTTTCATTGTTTAGCTACATTAAGACCTTTTTTTCCTAATGTTCAACCATAATCTACCTTCCCATAATTTAAGTCCTTTATATCTAACTCTGCCCTCTGGCGCAGCAGGGAATAAGCAATTGGGTGGGACACGCTGGCAGTCCTTCCATCTGCGTCATTATTATGCTTTCTCTCTTGTAGCTCAGCTTATTACACACAGAGAGAGCACTGTAACAGTCAGTGATCATTTTGTTCATCTCTTTCATGGATGTCGTGTCTATGTGGGTATGTAAGTGTGTACATGGAAGTTATATCCACAAAGGGAGCAATCATAGTCCACTCACCAAACAAGAAAAGAAAGAGCAAGAACATCACATTATGCCTACATAAATTCTTGGAGATAGCTTGTGGAACTTGCCTGAAGCAACCACCCTAATTTGCACAACTCTACAACAGATTCCGCTTCACCTTTTAAGAGCACCTCCTCAGGTCTTTGCTAAACGTTCACAAAGATAAATAGAAATATGACTCCCAGATAAATATTTGCAGATCTTGATACCACAAAGGTCTTCCATTTCCATAATGCTTTGATTATTTATACAACAGCAGAAGCAGAGCTGCTGAAAGAAGTCCTCCCAGGAGGTTAAAAGGGCCAGAGGTATATATTCAATCATTTATTATTCAAACAGATTTAATGGAGACTTTCCCCCTCTTTTTTTGGAAAAAAGAATTCTGCTAAAAGGAGCAAAGGGGAAAACTGAAAATGTATTTTGCTTTATTTCATCTAGCACTGTTGAACAGACAAGAGTGAGGCTCAAAGGCAGAAACAAGAACATCAGCTACTAAAAGGAGTAAAGGAGAATTATATGTTTACAAAATGTAATTTCAGCGACTTTCCCAAAGGATTGTTAAGCTATGCAGACTGTTTTTTGCTGAATTGATCCCAATGAGGGAAATTACAGAGAAAAGGACAACTGGATATTTCCTGATAGAATGTAGCAATGCAGAACATTAAAAGGCTTGCTAACATACGACTAACTCCAATCCCCAAGCCATGTTGAATGTCCTCCATGATGTGGGCATATTGTTTTCCGTTAGAAAACAAATTTCCTGCACATTTATAGAGAGAAATCAAGGAAGAAGCAAATCACAGAACTTGGCAACAGTGCCTCATAGAAAGCCTAGTCCAAGCTAGCGTCAGAGCTGCATCTCTTACGACAGCTATTACTGATTCCAAACCCATACAATCAGGGCTCAAAGCAGTAAGGAAATAGCATTTCCAAGTCTCCTTCTCACCAATTACAAAATCAGTGGGAAGCGATTTAAGCCTGACCCAATTCTCAGATCTGGGTTCTACACAATGGGGTAAGTGTGCATTTAATGGAAGCCCAAAATGGTGGTGGTGGGGAGCTGAATCATCAACATCTAGGATAAGTGTTATTGTATTCATTAAGTGAAGAGATGGTTGAAGTGCATGCAATCTAATGTACGATATAGTTTACCAAAAGAGAGAGGCACACACGTTGTAAAGAAGCACGAGTAACTCTGGGTAGTATCCTTTTTGCCTTTTTCTCTCTGTTCCTCATCTCTTACTAACCTAAGCTTTTTAATTTGCAAGGCTGGGGGCAAGGCCTCCCCCCCCCCTTTTTAATTGATGTGAGTTGCTGTGGTTTTCATTGTCTGAGCTAACAAATAGTAAAACCACACCACATAAAATCTATGCTCAATGTATCTGATTCAGAGCAGAAATGCTAGCAAAATGCTGTTCTACTAGAAAATGTGAGATAGGACTCCTCTGAATTATTCTCTGTAAACAGAAGTGTTATATTTACAACTGCATACCGACCTGTCAACACCATGCTACTGTCTTGTTTGTTTTATGATATGTGCAGGTAGTAATTACAGACTGAAGGGAGATGTAAGGAGAGAGGCAAGCTGACCTTTATGCTGCATATCTCACACAAACTCTTCCCCAAGAATAGTTGCGCCAAGAAGCAGGCAGCAGGCAGTATTAATGCTTGACCATGCATGGACGCTGCTGAACAGCTTACAAAAGGGAATATGCTGCACCTGACTGTGATTCTCTCTTTCACACACCTATCTCTACCACCTCAAAAATGTGGAAGGGTATCTTGCTGGATTTCAGTTACCAGCACATCAAAGATTCCATGAGAAAAGAAAGAGAACAAAATAGAACTTCGCTGACCTGTAATTTTTGTATTACTGTGATCTATGGTGAGTGACTGAAATGTGTATTTTTCTTTGGGGAAGGTTAAGGACACAATGGAATGTCTTGAAAGAATATATGGCGATGACAGGTCTGAGGATGAAGAAGGCTGAGAAGTGTCAAAGCAGATTTCGGACAATAAATGCCTTACTTTTACAAAATAAATGATGAGCACAAGCTACTGTTCCATCAAGGTGGATACTGTCTAATGTATCTGCGTGTGCACATACTCACCCTGCCTAGTTTCGGATTTTCCTGTTAAGACATTTGTTTTGTTATTATTCTTCATTTGTAAAGTTCAGAAAGGCTTGCATGAGGCTTCCAGACCTTGCCCCATGCAAGTGCAGGATCAGGTCCACACCTGCTGAGTTTCAGCAATGCTAGCGCATCACGTGCCCCCTGACTAGTCTCCAACAGTAAGATCTATGAAGACTCTTCCTCAATAGCTGACCCACAATGGAATTCAGGTTTTCAGTGTAGCTTTCTTGTTGTTTTGCTTCTCTTCCCAGGCCCAAACAAGATGGCAAATCCATGTCATTTCACACACACACACACACACACACACACACACACACACACATCTAAAGCATGAGCAGGATGTGATTTAAAGAGCCAAAGGGATGGGTGAAGATGCTAAACCCCCTCCCCCTCCCCACTGTTCCTTCCACTATCCCTCCCCCTGAGATGCTTCCCTCTCAGCCAGACTCAGTTTTGGTATCTGAGCCTGGTGGGGTTATGGTGGGAGCAGGGAGGAAAAAGTTAAATGGTGGGGTGAGTGAGCATTCCATTCCTCCAAAACCCCACACACTTTAGATATGACTGGAGCAGCCCCACCTTTGAAGACATGGCATTGCCACCATCATGTGTTATTTTGGTTTCAAAGGCTTTTTCCTGTCTCCAATTCCAGTAGCAAGTCTTGCTTACTGTGTTTGGCTTTCTTCCCACCCAATACATCTAATTAAAACATCATTCCCAGAACAATAAGAAAGATACAGGTGGAATCTATACACATTAAAAATAAAACAACAAAAAAACACCACTGTGAAAACGCTTTTTTAAAAAAAAAGTTTTGAAAAATATATTGAATTTGCCATAGCTCACTTTTGCCATCTAGTGTCACATTTGTATACTGCACTTTACAACACACTTAAAATGTTTTATTTGCAGCTGTATAGCTGAAACCACACACACACACGCACAAATCATAACAGGCCATGTATTTTATATTTTAAAAAATCTCATGAGAAAAGTAACAAAGAGACGTGATGCAAATATATGAGTACCTTTTTCTGTGCTGATTAACTCTCAAAAGGAGGCAACGTGGAAAGTGAAGCAACTAAAACAGAAAATGGCTACAGCAGCACTCATTTACTTCCACTCATGCCGCCCAAACATACTAAGCTGTGAGAAAGAGCTTTCAGAGCACCTGAACTCCACAGTGCACTTATGCAGAGATGCTAGTCCCCCTCCTGCCCCTTGAAGTCTATGCTCTAGAAAAGGATCCTTCAGCATCAACACTGCTGCCTGCCCAACTTGCTTTCCAATTCAAAGCAGGGGAAAAAGAGAGAGCTCTTGAGCGATGGACTTTTTTTTGCCCTTCCATTTTCAGTGCTACACTCCTAAGTATATTGCCACAAAGCTACCATGCTGCATGGGCTTTTAGTGAAAAGTGCTTTGCTGGCCTTTAAAGATTCCGTTGAGTTCATCCTACAAGAGGCAACGGAGGAAAGGTGACACGAGAAAGTGTTTTATGTGTGTTTTTAATAAAGCACTTGTATTTGCTAACTGCATCATTCAGGGAAACCACTTTGGGGGAAAGGCTATACAGAATATACATGAACAACTTGTTTCTAGTGCATTATGGCATCAAAAGGAGCTGAAAAAATGGGGTTGGGGGGACAAATATGAAAGGAAGCATGGTATTACTGCACAGCTTGAGGTCCTGGGTTCTCAGTAAGCTTTTGAAAATGTCCCTCAGTAAAATCCCATGAGTAAGCAAAGCAGTCCTGCTGCAGAAGACAAAATTGGGATTCAAAATGATCTTAGCAGATTGGAGAACTGGGCCCAAATTAACAAAATGAATTTCAATAGGGACAAATGTAAGGTTCTGCACTTAGGCAGAATGAACCAGATGCACAAATATAAGATGGGGGACACCTGGATTGCCAGTAGCACCTGTGAAAAGAATCTAGGGGTCTTGGTGGACAAGCTTAACATGAGTCAACAGTGTGATGCAGCAGCAAAAAAAGCCAGTGCTATTCTAGGCTGCATCAACAGTAGTGTCAACGGAAGTAATAGTACCACTCTATTCTGCCTTGGTCAGACCACACCTGGAGTACTGTGTCCAGTTCTGGGTGCCACAATCTAAGAAGGATGTTGACAAGCTGGAATGTGTGCAGAGGAAGGCAACCTAGATGAATAAGGGTCTGGAAACCAATCCTTATGAAGAATGGTTGAGGGAATTTGGTGTATTTAGCCAGGATGAGAGGAGGCTAAGAGGAAATATGATAGCCATCCTCAAATATCAAAAGGGGTGCCTCATGGAGTAAGTTTGTTTTCTCCTGTTCCAAAGGCTATGGCCCAAATGAATGGATTCAAGTTACAAGAAAGGAGATTCTGACTCAACATCTGGAAGAACTTTAGGATGGTAAAAGTTGTTCAACACTGGAAGAGACTTTTTGGGAGGAGAGGGGACTCTCCTTCCTTGGAGGTTTTTAAGCAGAGGTTGGATGGCCACCTGTCATGTATGGTTTAGTTGAGATTCCTGCTTTGCAGGGGGTTTAACTGGATAACACTTGGGGTTCCTTTCAACTCTACAATTGATGCTATGATTCTGAAATAATGGGTGCTCTTATGGTTTGGTAACTTGTTCAAAACACACACAAACAACCAGAAGGTAAAAGTAAATGGACAACTTTCACAATGGAGAGAGATAAGCAGTGGGGTTCCCCAATGGTCTGTATTGGAACTGGTGCTATTCCTTTCATTCAGAAATGATCTCTAGTCAGGGATGTGTCCAACAGCAATGTATCCAAGACTGCGGATAACAGCATATCATTCAGGACGGTGAAAACCCAAGAGGATGGAACCCATAATCTCTCCAAACTGGGGTCATGGGCAACAACATGCCAAATGAGGTTCAATGTACACAAGTATAAAGTGATATCGAATGGACATTGCAGTGATAACTCAATGAAAATGATGGCACAAATTCCATGTGAGAGGTTATTAGGAAGGTGACCAAAATCAAGATGATCAGTAAAAAATACCCCTGTATAAATCCACATCAGTAGTATATTGTTTCATCTCAAAATGTACCTTGAAGAGTTGAGGAAAGCTACAAAAACAGTCAACCAAAATTACCAAGGGGTTGCCGCATCTTCCCTATGGGGAAAGGTCTAAAGTATTTGTGGCTATTTAGTTGGAGGGGTAGGAAGAGATGGTTGAGATAGATCAAGGCGGACTAAACTTGAGGAATATTTTAACCTTCTTCCATACACCATGGTCCCAATGAAAGATGGCCTTGCCATAAGATTTGAGGCTTGGGAAAGGGAGGGTGATCACTTGGCTACCGTATGCTATTTGGATTCCAAAAGTCTGCAGAGTCCCTATTCCACTTCCAGCTTCAAGCAGAATCACAGTGATTGGGTGATGCTAAATCACCCGGGTCTGGAAGCATCTGTGACGATGGCTTTAAAATGAAACTACACACATTTATGGAGGACAGGTCTATCAATGGGTATTAGTCATCTTGATAGCTAAATGGAGCCTCTGAACAGCAATTACTGGGGGCAGCGGGGAGTGAACGACAACGACAACCAGTAAAGCAGTGTTGTTGACTTCACGCCAGAGTCCTGCAATATCTCACTTTTTAACTCCCTCCCCACATAGTACCTCATCATTTTACTATTGTTTAACCGTTGCCTCTCTCCTAACTTAGGCTCTGGCCTCTGGGGAGAGGAGGAAGAGGAAATAATTATTAATTAGGATGGTAAAAGTAAAGCACTAGAAAAGCACATCCACTCCAGAACTGCTTTTGGGAGTGTTTTCTGAACCACTTCTGGAAGTCAATTCCTGGGTTGGGCAACATTTTAAAGGCATCACACCCTCAGCTAAGATCTCACTTAGCTGTGCATTTTCAAGTGTTTTCTAGCTGCACTTCCTTCAAACTCCCCCCCCCCCACAAAAAACCCCTATGTTCTGAGGTAGGAGTGGAGAGGCAGTAAGTCAGCTATTTTCATTTGTTTCTCTGACAAACAGTGCAAAGGTATAATACATATAAAGGGACTATACTTGTTACAGTAAAGTCTGTATTTTATATGGAGATGCCTTTGAAAGCAAAGCCACTTCCGGACCTGGCCAGGAGGTGGGGTTGCGGGCTTCATGCCCACCCCACGTGAGCGGGGGCTGGTTTCAGCCCCCACGAGAGCAGGGGAATCCCGGCCGCGTCGTCCACCCAGCCAGCCAATCAGGTGGCGGGGGGGGGCATGGCCTGCCCTATTTAGGGCCGGCACGGCCGGGGCTTGCCCTCTTTTGCCGGCTAGCCCCCACGTTTTCCCACCCTCCCTCCCTTTAGGTAGGTTTCTGACTTTACTATGGACTTCGGTCTGTCGCCGCAAGGGGCATGGTAGGAATTTTTCCCAATTGGCAATTTGCAGCCATTTGGTTTTTCGCCTACCTCGTAGCAACTCGTCACAACTCCTCGGCATTGGCGGTTAGGCATTGGTAAGAAGGGGTTAAGAGGATGTGGGGGGGGAGAACGCCATCACCTCCCCCCGGAGAACGAAGGGTGGTCCGATAAAGGACCCTGGGGGGCGTGGCCCTGTCCGAAGCCTATGGAGGTGTGGGCCTAAGGCACGCCCCCAAGCGGTGACCCGGGGGAGCTCCTAGTTGACGTGCCTCAGCAGGAGACTCCCTCTCTATGGTGTTAACCCTTCCTGTGTCTCCAGCAAATGGGCTAGAGCCGGATAGTCGATAGGACCAATGCCTAAGCCAATGCCTCTCATTCCTGAATTCAATAAGGTAAAAAGGTAAAGGTACCCCTGCCCGTATGGGCCAGTCTTGCCAGACTCTAGGGTTGTGCGCTCATCTCACTCTAGAGGCCGGGAGCCAGCGCTGTCCGCAGACACTTCCGGGTCACGTGGCCAGCATGACAAGTTGCATCTGGCGAGCCAGCGCAGCACGCGGAACACAGTTTACCTTCCCGCTGGTAAGCGGTCCCTATTTATCTACTTGCACCCGAAGGTGCTTTCGAACTGCTAGGTTGGCAGGCGCTGGGACCGAGCGACGGGAGTGCACCCCGCCGCGGGGATTCGAACTGCCGACCATGCGATCAGCAAGTCCTAGGCACTGAGGCTTTTACCCACAGCGCCACCCGCATCCCTTTTGAATTCAATAAAGTTGTGGCCTAATTCACCCATTTAACCTTAAATTCTGGTGTCTGGTGTCTTTATTTATCCTTGGTGGGGGGCGGGAACTTGCCACGCAATGCATTGTTGATGCATTCATATTCCTGATAGTTTGTTTTCACATTTGGTTGTGCACTGCTTTGAGTGTAGTGTGCTGTTTAGGGATAAGTGGTGTACGCTGACTGTGTATAAAGTGACTGACTGACATGCAGCAAAATGAGACAGCAGTTCTAAACGGGCAGAATAGATTGTACCATTCAGATAGATTGTGTGTGTGTTTGTAGGGGTGTGTGTCACATGCTGCACTGCACATTGTCATTCTTTTAATCTCTGCATGTAGAAAATTAGCACAGCAGGGAGAAGAGCTTTTACTTCCATAAAATTCTTTTAGATTCCAAAAATGCACCTCTCCCTTTGCAGTTTAGAGTGGTACAGTGCACCTGGCCAACTCATTCTGCTGCTTATGTTGAGAGAACCTAAGACTACATAACTAGAGGTTCATTTTTTTGCCATACACTTGGCTTAGGATGAAGAATAACAATAGAAAGGTGGGGGTGGGATAATAAGTTTCCTTAAGGGCTCTAGTTGATTTCCAAAGCCTCTTCGGCTTTCAATCAAAGTTCTTTCTGTTCACTGTGCATTTCTCTCTAATGGCTTATGTTTTCTGGCTATAGCTAAGCAACTTCCACTCATACTAATGAGATATGAATAGCCACCAATATCTATGCTGGGTGGAATACATGCATCTTGAGCTTGTTCTTATCAGCAAGCTCTACATTAGAAAGTTCCATATTAAAATGCAGAGGTGAAACTTATTAAAGACAACGGAAAAGTAATGTTTAAACAGAATACACGCACACAGGCACAGCACCTGAAAAGTCTGAAGGTGTGTGCAGCATGGCAGAATATTTGCCATGGCAACTGAATGTTATGAAAGAATTGTAACCAGACTGATTTTAGCAACGTGTGCCACCTTGTAATTGCTGCAGAAAGGAGCGGTTCCTGCAGAGTTTAGCATCTGCATGGCATCTGTTTTGTCAATTTTAAAATGAATGTATGCTTTCTACATGTTCCATGTTCATGTTACATCTGTAGTATGACTGTCAAAACAAATATATTCTTAAAAAACAAAGCAAAAAAACAGGCTCCCCGCCACACACAAAAGGTTCACAGTCATGTATTGTCTGACAGAACCACTTATTTCTTTAGCCAACACCATGAACAATAATTACAAGTGAGAGGTGAATATATATATTTATATAACCTTTGTGCTTTTAGGGCCACATACATTTCAGACCAGCCTTTATCAGCCTGGTGCTCTCCAGATGTTGGATGACACCTTCCATCAGCCCCAGTCAACATCTGGAGGGCACCAGATTGGCAAAGGCTGTTTTAAATCATTTTCAAAGATTCTCCTCCAAGTGCCGCGATTGGCTGAAGTGAGGCAGGTGAGGCAATTGGAGGGAGGTCTCCCCTGCCCCTGGTTATGATACCCCATTAATAAAATGACCTTCTGATAGAGGACCACCTGGTGCCAACTCCAAATACATTAGGACGCTAGGTGAATAAGTACTTTTTCACTGTCCAGGGCTTTCCATTCGTTCTTTTATTATTTTGCTCGCTGTGAACATGTTTTAATGCCTGCTTTTGTGCTGCTGTTTATTCATGGTGTTTTATCTCTGCCTTGTTGCTTTTATTGCTGTTTTTAGCCTGAATTATGCAAGCCACCCTAGAAACATTTCACACTGAAGGGCAGGGTAGAAACTCATAAATGAATATATTCAAAGGCAGATTATTTAATGTAAATTGTCATCGTCTAGTGATTTTTTTAAACAACCACAACAACCTCACACCCCACCCTGCAGCAGTGCAGACTGAGGTTAGTATTGTTCTGCCAATGGTCAGGTCTCTCTGGTCCCAATTTCACTGGAATCTAATATTGATGTATTCTAGTTATTATTTCAGGACCATCCCACCTTCTCCAACTGCTCTCCCTGTTAAAGAGCCTTTGGTTAATTATGGCCTTACCTATGCAATGCCTAAAACACAGCCAGCTCCCCAAGTATCTGGTATTCATTCTCTCTCTCTCTCTCTCTGGCTTCAATACTGCATTAAGATGATGCCTACCAACATGATTTGACTGGAACATAGTATACTTACAGCTCCCCAAAGTAAATGGCAAATGTCAAATTCTAGCTGACTGAAATTATTGCTTCTGTGATTCAAAGGAATTCATTTCCTCTGTGGTTGTCGTTGGTTAAAAAAAAGCATATCAAAATATTTCGATTCTGTGGGGAAAAAAGGGGTGAATTTGAGGGAAAAGGAAGAAAATCACTTCATGGCATTATGAAAAGCAGCTGCTTGAGAAGAAAATTACAGATTTCAGAAAAGATAGAATTCTAAATCTAAATGAAAGAGGGTATGCAAGTGGTTTGACACTAGGTATGTACATGTGAAACATGCCATGGGCACAATTTCAGTGTGAGCATCTTGAGACGCTTTAACCAGGGGTGGGGAACCTCTTTTAGCCTGAGGGCTGCCCTTCTACCTTCTGAAGCCCAAGTGGTCTGGCTGGACTAGGCAAAGGGATGAAGCCAAGGGGCTGAGTGGGCAAGCCAGAAGTTATATCCCCAAACCACAGTGACTATAGTCAAGCTCACAGACAAGCCAAGAATGCAGCCCTGAAGGCTCATTGGATGAATATAACAAACTTAATATCCAGAAACAACTCCTTCCAGCAGTTACAAGAAAATTTAAAATTCTCCATTGTTGCCTTGTAAAGCAATGCCGTGCATATTATATACTTTTTCCTTTCTGGTATTATTAGAGCCTTAATGATCACAGACGTTTTGTCTTCTGTTTGCATAAATGTAAGAAAGGCCAGGCAGCTCTGTTGTAAAATCTACCCACACTGTTACTAATTTGCAAAAGATATTTCTTCACACAAGAAATATGATCTAGATGACAAACTGTCTGCTCATACATCTGAACTTTTGTAAGAGTTTTCCTCTCAAAAGTGCCCCTATACATGTACAGCCCTCAAATATTACTTAACCTTCCCAGATTCCAAAATGCAGTTTAGGGATTTAGTGTGAGAGCTTTTAAAGAGGGAAATCAAAGGGAGGGGGAACATGCTTATTACAGAGCTATACCCCTTTATAAAGATCTCAGACCAAATACCCACATTGCTTTTTTAAAGACCTCTGGGGACATAAAAATATATATAGTGTTATTCCTTGGTTCCTACTGCCACATCTTACATTACTCAACAATGCATGTATCACTAAAATACAGATAAGCTATTGTAGACTTTGTTAATGCTACTAATGAGAACTCCATATAATTCTAAGCTTCTAAACGGATTGCTTTTTTCCAAGGTTAGTCCTGGGGTTTCATTGGTTGTTTATTGATGCAAAGCATAGTGCATTTACAGAACAGAGATTGAGAAAGCCTGTTCCTCGTGCTGTAAATTTAAAGTATGAATAGTCCTTATTGTGCTAAAGTGAAGCAGGCACATTAAAACCTTTCTCCCCCCCCTGCAGGAGAGGTTCCTACCCTTTAAATGACTGGTAAGAGATACAAGGGCAAATGCAGATAACAGTCAAGCTTTCTGGTCAAAGCTGACCAAATGCTTTGTAAGCCAGAGACAGATTTATAGATTTCTGGACCTCTTTAAAACAGGTTATAAGTGACACATTCCATTTTATGATTGCTACTCAATGGGGATTATTGTCCATTAAGGAGGAAGGCTGTTCCAAGGGCTGGACTGCCAACATTTCATTAGCCATCATGCTCAGTCTCCAAAGTCTTCTTTTGCAGTACTCTAATGCATTCTCGTTGTGACAACCCCGGCTTAAATTTATGGAGTGTTGAAAATCTCCCGATGCAGTTTTTAAATGTACAACATTTACTCTATTTCCTCTTTACCAGACAGACAGTTGAAATGTTCACTACAATGCTTAATCACTCCCAGAAAAATGAGAAGTTCAAAGATTTTAGTCAAAAAATGAGGAACTGACATAAGCATGGGTTTGACTGCCTGCTATTTTCATAAAGTTTTTGTAAAGTTCATTTTATGGGAAGACAACACCATGCATACCCCTTTCTGGCCTATTTGTGTTGCCTAACTTTGCTGTAGCTACTTTACATTTACAGTGGTACCTCGGGTTACAAACACCGCGGGTTACAAACACCGGGCTACAGACTCCGCTAACCAGGAAGTAGTACCTCGGGTTAAGAACTTTGCCCCAGGATGAGAACAGAAATCGCGCGGCGGTGGCGCAGTGGTGGCGGGAGACCCCATTAGCTAAAGTGGTACCTCAGGTAAAGTACAGTCCTCTGGAACGAATTAAGTTCATAACCAGAGGTACCACTGTATTCTTATTCTATATAACTAATTTTGGGTGCATATACACATGAGGTGGAGCACCTTCTCTACAAATAATGGTTAGAATGCCTGGGACATTTTAATTTAGAAAAAAAAAGAGATTATGGGGTGGGAGAGGATAGAGGTCTATAAAATGATGCATAGTATGGAGAAAGGAGAGAGGGTGAGAATTTCTACCAATGGTTATTAGCCATGATGCCTAAATTGGAAAAGAAAAACTGATCCCAGAAAAAATGAAATAAAAACATGCATCGAGGTGCCACACTTAAGCATGACTGCCTACCAGGGTTGGGACACAGCAGGAGTAGACCTGCTTAAGAAGTGTGGGCTGGTCTTCTTCTGGGCTATAAAGGGGGAAGTGCCCAAGGTTACTAGAAGAAAATCATTTTGGGGAAGGAAACAAAAAAGCACATAGCATCTTGGGTAAGAATCTTTGTGGCCTTCAAGAACTGGAAGTCTACGTAGAACGAAGAAATGGGCTACAGTACTGGTTATTTCAAATACAAAAACCATCCTGAGACCACAATAAGAAGTGTTTACTATGGACAAATTGTGGTCTTAAATATGAATGCAGCTCTTCATGCTGTCTTTCAGTCCATCTGTTTTAATCTCAATGAAATGTTTCATCCTTCCAACTTGGCAAGAGTAATTATACAATAGAAAGACTTTTGATGTATAGCACAGCTCATATTCCGCTGTGATAACATTAATAACTGAAGAAATAAATATTTTTTAAAAAAATTCTGATGACTGAATGGTGCCAAAACATATTGTAATGTGACCCGCTACTTTACCTTTGATTCAAATGCATGCCATCACCCTCGCAACCCTGAAACCCCATTCTCCAAAGTAAGGTAAAAGGTGAAGGACCCCTGGATGGTTAAGTTCAGTCAAAGGCGACTATGGTAGTCCAAAGTATTCCATATAGCTCCACAATCTTGCACATGCTACCTGTGGTGCCACAAACATGTCTCATGCAGCTATAGTCTACTTAAGTGAGCTAGACTGAGGCTCCGCATGCACATAGATCTAACCATGTATTTCTATGGATTGTAAATAATGCATCCCACTGATCAAAATGGGGCAAGGCAAACTGAAATTGTCCATTGTGCATCTTTTAACCTTCCTCATAAATAGAATTTATAGAGTCCACCATGTGGCTACTCAAGGCAGCCCTGTTTCAGCTACATCTAAACCAAATCTTTCAAAGTGCCTATAGCTTTCACAGTCTGACAATGCATTTTAAAAAAAAAATAATTTCAGGTTGTAACCCATGAAATTAAATAACTGAGTGGTTGTCTTTTTTAAAAAATAGGCGGAAGGAAAAAATGCCTTTAACTACAAACAGCAGAAGAAAGGTCAAAAATTCCAGAATTAATTTGCATTACACATTAGGAGTTGCTCCCAGGTGCAAGAATAAAAACATTGTTATTGTTACCCTGATCTTCATTATAAATTCCATTTCTATTTTCCATTCCTGCAAAAATGACATCCTAATACACACTTCTTGTTCGTTAAGGGGGGGAAACCAGGATTCATCCTACTGGGATCTAATTACCACAACTTAATTACATTCTTTTAAACAAACACTTGTGGACTTTACTTCTCTGCTGATGCTTTCTGGAGGAAGCCTATAATGCTCTTTTAGAAAACTTTCCACAGTAGCTGTTGGTATAGTAATCAATAAACATGGGGAGTACTTAATCAAATCAAATTAAATTCAGAGGATATAAAACACGATCTCCAAATATCAGCCACAATTTATCTTGCACCATGTTGGAATGTATATAGTATGGCAAGAGAAGAAAAACCCTGCAGAATCTTCTGAAAACCCAAACAATTCTGCAGCAGCAAGGGCCTAATTCAGATAATGGCTTTAGTATTCTTATTGCAGGTCTTCTGATAGACACAGGGTTGTTTCTTTTGACACTCACACTATACCACAAAGTGCTTTGGAAACTGTGTGTGTGCGTGTATTTTGCCTTACGACATAGTGCATTTTCCCCCTGGGGGTGGGGGAAATGTGCTTTTTCTGGTGATGACCAATAGCTTAGCTAGTTTCAAAGGGTGATGAGACAAACTCTAATCTCTCCTTGAAATATTTGCACTAACGTACAAAGCCCTATAGGGGGATGCGGGTGGCGCTGTGGGTAAAACCTCAGTGCCTAGGACTTGCTGATCGCATGGTCGGCGGTTCGAATCCCCGCGGCGGGGTGAGCTCCCGTTGTTCGGTCCCAGCTCCTGCCCACCTAGCAGTTCGAAAGCACCCCCAAGTGCAAGTAGATAAATAGGTACAGCTTTATAGCAGGAAAGGTAAACGGCGTTTCCGTGTGCTGCGCTGGTGCTGGCTCGCCAGAGCAGCTTCGCCACGCTGGCCACGTGACCCGGAAGTGTCTTCGGACAGCGCTGGCTCCCGGCCTCTTAAGCGAGATGAGCACGCAACCCCAGAGTCGGACGCGACTGGCCCATACGGGCAGGGGTACCTTTACCTTTACCTTTTTACAAAGCCCTATACAGTGGTACCTCGGGTTAAGTACTTAATTCGTTCCGGAGGTCCGTACTTAACCTGAAACTGTTCTTAACCTGAAGCACCACTTTACATAATGGGGCCTCCCGCTGCACGATTTCTGTTCTCATTCGGAAGCAAAGTTCTTAACCTGAAGCACTATTTCTGGGTTAGCGGAGTCTGTAACCTGAAGCATATGTAACCTGAAGCGTATGTAACCCGAGGTACCACTGTACAGCTGAGGAGCCAGATACCTGACAGGGCATCTTCTCTCATATAAACTTACCCCAAAATTATAATCCAGGCAATTACAATCAGAACTCGACTGTGCCATACTTACCTAGTATGTGGCAACATAGCTGAGGGCATTATTAACACAACCCCCCTCCCTTGTGAAGACTGTGAAGAAGTCCAATGGAGTGTCTTAACACTGTGTATTCAGTAAAAGATGGAATATAGTATGAGTGAAAAGCTATGACTCTGGGACAACGAATAAACCAACCAACCAACCCTAGCTTCACATAGATCTGCCAATAGATTAAAATCTTGGCTGAGACACCAGAGGAAAGAGATCTTGGGATCAGGGCAGAGCACTCATTATCAGTATGTGGTAGCAATGACAGGACAATTTGGCATTAAAAATTGTTATAAACAAGATTTGAAATACTAGAGAGGAATTGGGGGGTGCAAAAATACAAACTATGTTTTGCAATCTTTTTCTGTCCATTTGTGGTACGTGTGTCTAGAGGAGAGAGAGGGGGGAAACACCTCTGCCTTTATATATTTATATATGGCTTTCAGTGGGAGGCAAGAGAATAAAGTATACTCAAGTGTCACTTTTTTCCAGGATTTTATAGATAGCTAGATATATAGGATTTTATAGGATTAGATAGATAGATAGATAGATAGATAGGTACAGTGGTACCTCGGGTTACATACACTTCAGGTTAAATACGCTTCAGGTTACATACGCTTCAGGTTACAGACTCTGCTATCCCAGAAATAGTACCTCAGGTTAAGAACTTTGCTTCAGGATGAGAACAGAAATTGTGGTCCGGCGGCGCGGCAGCAGCAGGAGGCCCCAATAGCTAAAGTGATGCTTCAGGTTAAGAACAGTTTCAGGTTAAGAATGGACCTCCAGAACGAATTAAGTACTTAACCCAAGGTACCACTGTATAGAAGAGGAGGAGGAGTTTGGATTTGATAGCCCGCTTTATCACTACCTGAAGGAGTCTCAAAGCGGCTAACATTCTCCTTTCCCTTCCTCCCCCACAACAAACACTCTGTGAGGTGAGTGGGGCTGAGAGACTTCAGAGAAGTGTGACTAGCCCAAGGTCACCCAGCAGCTGCATGTGAAGGAGCGGAGACGCGAACCCGGTTCCCCAGATTACGAGTCCACCGCTCAAAACCACTACACCACAATGGCTGTTCCTTATTTGTCTGAGGGTTCAATGTTCCAGCTTTAAAAATGAGTTGAAGAGGTGTTGGATTACTAATGGAGAAACCTGGCCAAAATTCCATGCTTCTTGCAAATGGCACCACAGACTCACATGTGTTTACAAAGAATGTGCACTTGAGGTTTGATTATAAATGCAAAACATAATAGATGGACACACAGTTTGAAGAAGAACCTCTGCTGATTGCCAGAGACATTTCACCTAAAACGTTTGCTGCTTAGTGCATTTATTTTAAAAGCATTACTATAAAGAGGCACGGGGAAAGCATTTTCATTCAGAATAATATTTAGAACAAGCATACCGGGACAGTGAAATAGAATATATCGAATCCAAGCAGACCCAGAATAAAAAGGCGAGGAAAAATAGTATGCAAAACAGGGCAGTACTTACAGTTTCACATCTGTAATAGTTTCCTCCCTGAACGGCCATTTTAACAAAATGTAGCTTTATCAGACTGCAGAATCTGAAAGTTAATAGCTTTTTTTTCAACAGACTGAGATATGTGAAGAGTGTGTTCACTTAGCATCTGAGGCAGTGGTTCCCAAACTTTTTCTTCCCTCTTGAAAACTGCTGAGGGTCTTGGCTGTTGCAGCAGCTGTAATGCGCTGCGTTAGATGCTGTATGGTTTTTTAATCGCATTCAAATTGCTCATTTTACTTATGTTGTATTTTATTGTGTTGACATTCCGTCTTTAGTTCTCCCCTGTATACCTGACATTATGATTTAAAATGCATTTAAATATCCTTAAAGATTTGCCGGGGGGGGCGGGAGATGAGTACCATGAGCATATTGGACAGAAATGGGAGGAATTCGTGGGTGTAGCTGGGATAGATTGCAAAAGGCAGGTCACCTGTTTAATGGATGGGAAAGGGAAGAAAAGTCTTGTACTCAAAGTGCACCATAGATGTACAGGCACTTCTCAGGTTGAAGGTGATAGTTAGGTGGGAAGGACTTGTATGGCTGGTTCTGACCCCATGGTACATTTGGTTGAACCCACAGTAAAACATGCTGTTCCTGTAACATTCAAAGGACATTTGATTGGTTGATTGATTGATTGATTGATTGATTTACTGGTTGACTTTACTATTAGGTTTATATCCTACATTTCCTCCAAAGAGCTCAAAGTGGCATCCATGGTTCGACTTCCCACATTTTACTCTCACAACAACCCTGCAAAGTATGCTGGACTGAGGGAGAGTTACTGGCCCAGGGCCACCCAGTGAGTGGGGATTGGAACATGGATCTCTCTAATCACAGCATCACAGTAGCTCCCACGGTAGTCAAAGATGAAAGAGACTGGCTTAAGCCACCCTGAAAGCACCATGGCTGAGCAGGATTTTGAACATTTTAGTAATTGGTGTGAAGACCCCCAAAACCACCCTAATAATAATAATAATAATAATAATAATAATAATAATTTATTTATACCCCACCCATCTGGCTGGGTTTCCCCAGCCACTCTGGACAGCTTCCAACAAAACATTAAAATACACTAATTCATGAACTATTTAAAGCTTCCCTAAACAGGGCTGCCTTCAGATGTCTTCTAATAGTCTGGTAGTTGTTTTTCTCTTTGACATCTGCTGGGAGGGCGTTCCACAGGGCGGGTGCCACTACCAAGAAGCCCCTCTGCCTGGTTCCCTGTAACTTGGCTTCTCGCAGTGAGGGAACCGCCAGAAGGCCCTCGGTGCTGGACCTCAGTGTCTGGGTAGAACGATGGGGTTGGAGACACACCTTTAGGTATACTGGACCGAGGCCATCTAGGGCTTTAAAGGTCAGCACCAACACTTTTAATTGTGCTTGGAAACTTACTGCCAATGTAGGTCTTTCAAGACCTGTGTTATGTGGTCTTGGCGGCCGCTCCCAGTCACCAGTCTAGCTGCCGCATTCTGGATTAGTTGTAGTTTCCAGGTCACCTTCAAAGGTAGCCCCATATAGAACGCATTGCAGTAGTCCCAAGTGAGAGATAACCAGAGCATGCACCACTCTGGCGAGACAGTCCGCGGGCAGATAGGGTCTCAGCCTATCTTTTCCCAGAAAGACCGAGTCACATAATAAGACACAATGGACACAGAATATTTGTTTCAAGTGTTTTTGGCAATAATTTGGCCACAACTTTATTGATTACAGCACGTGAGTGGTTGCTTAGGCATTGGTTCCCAACTACCTGAACCTGTGCGGTGGCAGGAACAGGACTGACAACTGGACACCACCAGAGGTCAGTAAGGGAAAACATTCTGGGGGAGCACGGAGTTTTGTTCCGTCTCACAGCTCACCCCAGATGCTCCCAGGGACTCTAGCATGGTCCTAGTCCCTAGACAGGGTTCGGACAAAAGCAAATCAAGCCCCCAGATTCCTTTAACGGAATTCCCTAGCAGCAGCAATGGAGGGGCAGGCACAGCCAACCACTTCCCGTCCGCAAAACACTGAACCAATGCCTAACCGCCTTACAAAGTTGTGACGATTTGCTATATGGTAGGCAAAAACCAAATGGCACCAGCCAATCTGCCAAATGGCAAAATTCCTACCGGGCCCCTGCTCCAAAACAGACGATCCCTAAACAGGCATAGCAAGGTTGAAAGAACAACCCTAAATATAGGGAGGGAGGGCAGGTGATCCGGTGCACATCGTGATAAAGAGGAAGCTCCACGCGACGTGCGGTGGCTTAAGTAGCCCCTTGGTTGCCAATCAGATTCCCAGGAAGCTGAATTCCACCCCAGAAACAGAGGGGCATCCAATGGGGGTTGTGGCTATCTAAACGGTCCCGCTCCAACAACAAGGAGGCAGTTTCTGGAGCTCTCCATGCAACACGTGCTCTCCGTGATGGAGGACACAATTTCTCATGCCAAACTCTACAACAGACTTCTCATACCCCAAGCGACACAGTTCGCTGCCGGAAGGGGGGTTACCTGTGTTTGCAAAGCCAAATGCGATGCCCATGTGTGAATGGGGAGGTCTGTGTTTAATGCAGTAAGCTCCTCTCACTGCATGGGTAACATTTGGGGTTGTCAGGAGACTGGGACATTCTGGCCTTCGCTGATTTATTTTAACCTTCCATTTCTGCAAATTCAGCAAACATTCCAATTTTAAGGAATATTTCATGGTCTCTTGTCGAAAATGAATTCACTGTAACATATGGACTTGCTTAGATTCTCCCCCCCCCCCCAGTTCTCTTTGCAAATGTACTTTATTTGCTGTAATTAGGCACATATATAAAGAACTAATTCCCACTGAAACTAAAGGGGCAGAATACGTATTCAACATCTACACAGGAATAAAACCTTTGGGTATATTTTTAATCACTACTCTTTATCAAAGTATTTGATGCTGCTGGGCATGGAGTGTTCTTTGTGTATAAAGGAAGTGAAGTCTAGAAGAGGAGTAAGTTGTGTTATCTATCTGAAACAGGCATACATCTTTTCATGCACTATATGCAGTTAGGGTTCCGGAGGCCTAGTGAACTGCAAGTATTACAAGAAGGGCAAGACGTAGTTTTGATGCTTTGCTCACGCCAACAAACCAGGCCAACATAAAATTGGATTTTTGCTCTTGAGATTAAAGCTTATTATACCAACATATCTCAAGACTGGTATTATTTGTGGCTGCAAACCAGGAAGCTCCTTAAAAATATAACTGATGAGAGAGAGGCGGGGGGGGGGGCTGGTATAGCATTGGGGGCTATGAACCAGTTGGCAAATCTCAAAATTCTTTTCAGCAGAGCTGTAAGCAATCATTTTCATAACCACAACATTTTATTCTCCCCTTTTTCCCAAGAAGTGACTGTGGGGAAACATGACTTTTCAATATGATCCACAACTATTTTACATTTTCCATGTAATTGTTACGATCGTTAGTTCTTTTTCCTCAACCTCCACAGCACAAAAAAACCCAAAATAAATGTGCCTTGTTAAAAAGAGAGAGAACATTTTCGACACTGTATGCTTAGCTCAAATGCAAGGTACTAATCATATTTTAATGTTTTGTCAGCTTTATGGAACATATGAAGAAGCTGCAAGATGGACTACATACTCACAAGTAATTTGTCCTGTAACTTAGGGTTGCCATGTTTCAGGAAGTAGGAATCTGAACACAAACGTTATTGAGCTTTTTTTTGGTCAAAAGTGGTTCCCCCGGACATTTAAACCAGCTGACAAAAATTCCACCTGGATGCAACTTTCGGCAGCCAAATCTCAGGAAACTTAGGATGCATAGCAGCCCTGCAGTGTAACTTATTTTTATTGTATGTATCTTTCTTCCATCATGGAACCAAAGGTGCATACATGTGGTTTACAGGAGGTCTCCCATCCAGGCATAGGCCAGGGCCAGACCTACTTAGCCTCAGAAAAGTGGTGGCCTCCTGTACCATCAGACTATACCCCGGAACTAGCCTGAATGGGCTGAAGGTGTTGTGAGGTGGGGATGATGGGAGGCTCCAAGATTCTATACTCCTCCTGGTGGTTTATGTGCCGTGGGAGGAATCACAAAAGGTGGGAATAAGAGATGGAAGCCTGGAGAATGTAGAGGTTCCTTCGTGAGAAATAGAGATAAAAAGAATAAAGGAACCAGAGGGGGGGCTTCTAGGCTGGGTTATATACTCCCCCTCCACAGTGATAGGCAGGTTTCTCTGCTCTGATAGACGGACAGAGATGTGCATGGAGAATGTGCCCTGGAAAGAAGCAAGAAGCGGCTCACCCAAATTCTGAGGGATTTGGTCCCCTTGACATAGTGACAGGATGATTGACAAACTACGATTCTTAGCACTAACCTGCAAAGCAACCTGAGTTCTGCTGGGCCCTGTTAGCATATATCTAATAAGGTAAAGGTAAAGGACCCCTGACAGTTAAGTCCAGTCGCAGACGACTCTGGGGTTGCAGCACTCATTTCACTTTACAGGCCGAGGAAACCGGCGTTTGTCTGCAGACAGTTTTTCCGGGTCTTGTGGCCAGCCTGAATAAACCACTTCTGGTGCAACAGAAAACCAAAACCAGAGCAGTGCACGGAAATGCCGTTTACCTTCCCGCCAGAGCAGTACCCATTTATATACTTGCACTTTTTGGCGTGCTTTCGAACTGCTAGGTTGGCAGGAGCTGGGACCGAGCAACGGGAGCTCACCCCATCATAGGAATTCGAACTGCTGACCTTCTGATCAGCAAGCCCAAGAAGCTCAGTGGCTTGGACCACAGCACCACCCGCGCCCCCTATATATCTAATAAGGTAAAGGTAAAGGGATCCCTGACCATATATCTAATAAAGGTAAAGGTAAAGGGACCCCTGACCATTAGGTCCAGTCGTGACCAACTCTGGGGTTGCGGCGCTCATCTCGCTTTATTGGCCGAGGGAGCTGGCGTTTGTCTGCAGACAGCTTCCAGGTCATGTGGCCAGCATGACTAAGCCACTTCTGGCGAACCAGAACAGTGCACGGAAATGCTGTTTACCTTCCCGCCGGAGCGGTACCTATTTATATACTTGCACTTTGATGTGCTTTCGAACTGCTAGGTTGGCAGGAGCAGGGACCAAGCAACGGGAGCTCACCCTGTCATGGGGATTCTAACCGCCGACCTTCTGATCGGCAAGTCCTAGGCTCTGTGGTTTAACCCACAGCGCCACCCGCATCCCTAATATATCTAATACATTTAGTTAATTAATTAAATCAAGTTTTTAACAACTCACAACCTCGTATCTAAAAAAAATATAAATAAATTCCAGCTTAAAAAAAAAACAATATTGCATGTTTTAAAATTGGGAAACAGCCTCTCCAGCTCTTTACCATGATAGTTGTAGAACTTCCACATCCGGAAGCAGCATACTTCAGCACATCAGATATTAGAAACAAGCATGAGAGAACTCTTTCACCTTCATGCCTTGCTTTTAAGCCTCCACAAAGAACCTGGCTCACTCCTGTTGGAAAAAAAAGAGCGCTGAACCTGAGAGGCCTTTGATCTGATCCAGCTCAGACCTTGTGAGTTTTACGTTGCCTCTGTTTCTGGCATGTAATGAGGTTTAAAAATAAAAACAAAAAAACCTCTGAAGAGACTCAAAGGAAATGTAGGCCACAAACAAAATCACAATCACTGTACAAATATTCCAGGAGAGATAGCATCCCTGTTATGTTGGCAGCACAGCAAGTGCAAATTTGAAAACAAAATGAGAATTAGAAATGGAAAGGTGAGGGTGGTAAGATAAGCACTAGTGAGCCAATAATACCATAGCTCACTAGAGCTTAACTTTTGCCATTCATATTAATTTAGCTCATGCTTTTAAGCTTTCTAAATGTGTCTTCAAATGTTTCCAGTTAAATATATCTGCATTTTGAATAGCATTTGGAGCTGAATTACTCAATTCTTTTCCATGCGTTCCCAGGGCTGGAATGTTGCATGAAAAGCTGCTTTATAAACAGGTGGATACTGTTTCAAGGAATGTCCCATTATTAGAACTTATATAAATATTAGCAGCTTCAACTGTTTGGGGAAGGGCAGAGCTAGAAGGTGAAATGAAGAGTTTAATGCAGTCTAAACAATAATGTAGGCAGCACTTTGTGTTTCTTACAGAATCTGTAAAAGAAACATAAATCTGAGAATTTGAAAATGATTTTCAGCCAATACCTCCCTTGCAAGTTCACATTTCACCTTTTATAATGTGGTGATTAAGGCAAACTCACTGAACAGATGCAAAGGTAATGTGAATTCTCATAACAAGATGGTTACTACTGATGCCTTGGAGTTAATTCAGTCCTGGGTTAACATGGTGCTGCCATCCTTCTGTCTAGAGAGACAATGGAGTGCACCTCTAGGGGTGAAGTCAAACTGCTGTGTTAGCAGCACTGAAGTGACCTCCCCGTGGTGGAAGCCCAAGCAGTGTTCCTGGAGGTCCTAGGCTGCCCAGACGACAAGATTTCTCTATGGGCCTTGCTTATGTGATCTAAGGGAAAGCAGAGCAATATGTTTGGCACCAGCCTAGCTGCAGGAGTTGCCAGAAGGCACCATCCAACCAACTTAGGGATCCACTCTGGATTTGCGTTGGGTTTACTCCTCAGCCTTTTCTTCTCCTGAAGATACCCCACATGGCAGGGGAGTTTTAGGATCAGAGTTTTCCTTCTCCTAGACAGGCTACCTTCCCATGTGGACAAGCCTCACCTGCCCCTCACTTCCCTCTACATGCAGAAATGCTTTCTTGACCGTCTTCGCATGCAGGGGAAATCCCTAAACTCACTGAGGATTTGAGATCCATCAGCTACCCCACCTGGTTTACCCAGTGAGTCAAAGCCATTGCCCGGGATGTGGACGCTATCATATGCTGACAGCTTCTAGAAAACATAGAACTTTAGTGGGAACCAAAGGCGGACAAATTACTCCAGAAGCCCCACCAGAGGTACTAGCCCTCCCCTAACACCCCATATACCCTTAACATGATGTAACCTCCCCCAAAGCAGGTTGGGAAGAGACCATTAGCAAAGCAAACAGTCCTAGCAACCTGATTAATCCATACTGAGAAAAACTGGAACAAAACCTATTCCCTAAGAACTTCTGATTTGATGCACTTCATGAATTCCTAGGGCTAAAGATGATATCCCTCCACCCCCACCCTCAGAAGCAGAGATGTTGCTCATGATGTGGTCCCCTAGCTCATTTGACTTCTCCTATAGATAACTGCTTTGAAACATGTAAATACATTGCAAAATCCCTGTTGAGCTGTTAGATTACATTTCAAGCTCTGCTGAAAACTAATATGCAATGACTAGCATACAGTAAGATAACCTGACCTTGAACAAAGTTATTCTGGGGTAATTTTAAAAAGCATTCCTTGATTGAACCATTAAGGCAACCTAAAAAAAAACTTTCCAGGTACATTGCTTCAATTCCCAGTGCTGCCTCTTAGAAATTCAAAAATTGCACATCAAGGAAAGTGGTGGTGCACAACATAATGACAATTTTCCCCCTAGCTGCTGACAATGGGATGATGCGGGATTTCCAACACTGCAGTTGACATTAATATCAAGCAACAGGGAAGAGATAATAAATATTCTTTCCTTCTGTTCTCAAAAATATATATAATGAAGCCAGAGAAAGTGACAATGACACTAAAAGGAATTTCAGTATCCTGACAAGCACCATACATCTGAACTGCACTGTGCTCCTATTCAAATTATTATTGACATTATTATACTTATGTTCATTGTGCATCCAATCTGCAGATTGTGTTTATGTGCAATGCTCAGACATGCAAATAATTAAGGGGTATGTAATTAAAATAATTAAATACCAAGTAATTTACAACCCTCAAGAGTTTATACTGATGGCAATGGTAATTTTACTAGTGCACCAGCCCCAATCCTGCAATGATAGCAGAAGGACAAGTACTTAAATTTCATTATAGCCAGCCTTGCTACAGAGAAGCCACCTTTGTTTCCAGGGAAAAATCACTTCACACACACCCCTTTAAAAAGTAGAAGCCTTGAACTCCAGTGCTAGATGGTAACACACATTCTTCACTAAAGCCAACAGATAAAGTCATGGTGGTATTAGCACAAGATGGGGAAATTGCACTTCACCAGCAACCGCCAATTGTGGAATGATTATTGGATCCTAGGAAGATACTGCAAACAAATCTGTACCCTCCACAGATACAGAATTACAAGGGTGCCAGCACCTATCTCTTTGAGAAATATCTGCACAATCCTCATTTTTATCCTCCCAACTACCTGGTTAGCTTGAATTCTATTGTTATTTCTTTACAAATGAAAAATAGGCCAGGGAACCTCAGGAAAGCTTTCGAAACTGGAGGCTGCTAAGTGATTTTACTATGCTTTCATATACAGTATCATAGTGTGGAACCAATGAAAAATAAGCAGAAAGAGGAAATGTTTTAGCAGTGCTGTTTTGTGAAGCTGAAGACTTTGTGCAGTGCTACGTGAATATGGCCGATGCACAGGAACCTCCAACCCTGCGCTCACAGACCATGCTCATACACCATCCCCTCACCGAGTCCACCACACACCCACCCTCAGAGACAAATAATCATGATCCTGGTCGTCGCAATGTTGCAAAATGCCTCTTGCACCACTTCCATGATCCTCGGCGCTGCTTAGAACTGCTAATGCAGTTCAAGAAGCACTTTGTAACCCTTGACTGCTCTCCATTTTTGCAAGCTCTCTGCCCATCCTTCTTCTGGGGCTGTTAAGACACTCTGCTCTGTTGCGTCTAAGTTAAATTCTTCAAAGGGTAAGGATCCAAACACAGGGGAACCGGGGAATGGGCAGAGAGCTGTTTGTGACTGGCAATGCAAATGCTCATTTTTCATTTGCTTTCCCATTCTGATGGGGATTGACAGTAAATATCCATTGGAGGGGGTAAATGAATGTTGTGTATTTTTTGAGGATCTTTCTTGGGGGTGGGATGAGGTGTTAAAGTGCAGGTGGAGTATGAAAAGTAACCTGTGGCGGGGGGGGGGGAGAGATGTGCAGGAGAAAGTAAAGAAATAAAAGCACTTGTTTTACCATGGCTGTAAAGTGTTCTTAGATTGTGATAGTTGTGTGAGCATGTGTAAGAGAGAGAGAGAGAGAAGGTGAGATGGACACTTCCATCCATCTCCCATCTACTGTTTATAGTGCTCTCACACACAAGTTTTGGGCAGCATTTGCATGGCATTATCTTTTTTAAAAATCAGATTTTCCACAGAAACAGTAAATCCCATGCACTTGCCTTTTCTCTAACTTCCATATACTTTCACAATGAAGTAGTACAACTTTATGCCATAGGACTTTACTTTGTTCAACGTTTCAAGGCTCACAACACGGCTTTCTGTATTAAATAGTTGCCAACACAGAGGTAATAGTGCCATCTATAGAATCGTCCAAGACAAATCTTAGAAATGAAGTACTCCAAGTTTCTGGATTGCTTCCATCATGGCTTGGCTTTGTAAAGTTGAAAATATTGCACAGTTGAGGGAAGCTTGACTGTACATTAATAATCTTCCCCACCAGCAGACTAATGCATAGTACAGTTGTTATGTGTACATTTCAGACTAAAGCGCCATCTCTTTACCATTATTTAACATTTCCCATAAACTTTCACATGCTTTTTTCTTCTCCTTTGAATTTTTGATAACTTTTAATTAAGCCAAGGGAAAAAATATTTGGCAGGGACAAAGCTACTGGCAAGGTGGGGTTCTACTTTGGCAGCCAGAAGAAAATCAATCTATGAAGCACAAATCAGCCAAATAGATTACTCATTTGCTGATAAGCCTTATTCCCTGGAGCTCTTGATCATCCTCGGTGCTGGCTGCCAGCCCACTGTAGTACAGATGGAAGAACTGGCTGCTACATTACTTCTCCTACACAAAGCACAGCCATCGTTTGGGATGCTCCAGACTGCTGGAACTGTATTTCTGACATCATATCTTATATCTATCCGTATACTTCCATAGCAGAATCCATTTATCTTGCCCTTACATGTGATCTGAAGTATTAAACTTGGTTGCAGCATTCATGAGTCTCTTGTGTTTAGTTCAGTGTAATTAATTCATTTATAGAGTTAACAGCTTGCTGAGAATGCCATTTTTTAATAAATAAAATGTGAGTGGAATCAGATTAAGTCATACTAAGAGTGGACCCAGTGAAATTAATGGACTTAATTAATAACCTTGTGGGATATCTCTGGGAGAAGAAACGGCTGAGGAGAAAAACCCTACACAAATCCAAAGTGGAGTCCCTAAAATGGTTAGGTTGTACCTTGTACACCTCCTTCTAGCAACTCCTGCAGCCAAGCTGGTACCAAACCTATTGCTCTGCTTTCCTTTGGACCACATCAGGTGAGGGTGGGATTGTGTAGTCTGGGCAGCCCAGGACCTCCACACAACAATCCAAGCTTGTGCCCCGGTGAGGTCACTTTGCTGCTGCCAACACAGCAGTTTGGCTTCACCCCCGGAGGTGCACTCCATTGTCTCTTGAGACAGAGAGATGCGAACAAGAAGAAGTCTGAACACAACTTAACTGGATTCCATCCTATGAGTTGTACCTGCTGGGAAAGCAGAAAAAGGTTCTGCTTGCACATGTCGTGGAACCCAGTTTTTGCTTATTTTCCCTATCCACTTAAGCCGCCCGTCATCCTTGAAAAGATGCTCTTGAGGGTTGAGTGAAATGCAGTTAGTCTACCAGTTAGTCTAGGTCCAGTATACCTGAAGGAGCGTCTCCACCTCCATCGTTCTGCCCGGACACTGAGGTCCAGCATCGAGGGCCTTCTGGCGGTTCCCTCGCTGGGAGAAGCCAAGTTACAGGGAACCAGGAAGAGGGCCTTCTCGGTAGTGGCACCCGCCCTGCGGAACGCCCTCCCACCAGATGTCAAGGAGAAAAATAACTACCAAACTTTTAGAAGACAGCTAAAGGCAGCCCTGTTTAGGGAAGCTTTTAATGTTTGATGCATTACTGTATTTTAATATTTTGTTGGAAGCCGCCCAGAGTGGCTGGGGAAACCCAGCCAGATGGGCAGGGTATAAATAAATTATTATTATTATTATTATTATTATTATTATTATTATTATTATTATTAAATTATTATTATTATTATTATTATTACTTCTTAGAACAGACACTAGCTGTTTACCCCTGATGTAAAGTAAGAACTTCAGAGCCTCCCAAAACATGTTGGAAATATAAAGGGAAATATAAAGGGAGGAAGTTTAAATCAAAGAGAGATGGGGGAAAATATATTGAAGCCCCTTTTTATCTGAGGCTGAAAATAGTAGGGGAAAAGCCCGCTGAGTAACAGCATACGTACTTGCCTCTCCATAGTTTGGGAGTCCTACAATGCATCAGTAAATCTCCTCTCCCTGGGCTTTTCTGCATATAATGGGCAGCGTTCATCTTTGTTTCCAAGGAATGAAGGGTATTAACAGAGTCAGCTCTTTCTTCTCCCTCTAGATTACAGCAGTTATTATTATTGTCATGATTGCTAAGGCCCAAAGTAGGCAGGAAATAATAGGGATATGCAATAGTAGTAATAATGAAAAATACCAATTTCAGTGCCATTCTTTTTAAAGTGAGCCCAAAGGAAGTCTTGCTGTAACATATACAATGCACTGTACAACTGGAGTGTTGCTCTGTAGCAAGCTCAACTGTGGCCCAGAAGGGAAGCTGTGATTGGTTCAATATCTCCTGCAGACAATGTAAGGTGTCTTGATTATAAAGATTTGAAACACACACATGCAAATACTTCTAAAAGGATATTACACAGCTTTTCCAGTAGAGCTTTACATGTGGGCAAGTAGAGGACTGGAAGACATTAACGACTCAGAAAGAATAATAATAAAATCCCTTTAGCTGCACTCCAGCAGGTTTCAATGAACATGTGTATATATGTTCCTAAATTAAAGCCAGCAAGGGGAACTTAACAACTGGAGATTTACAACAAGGAGGCACTGTACAATTTCTGGAACAAAATACTCTAAGCAACCATTTTCTTTTAGTTTCATCACAGCAACTGGAAACACAGGGCACTGCTATTGCTATTCCCACCAGCTATTTCCAAAGCCACCACCTCATTTTATCTTGCCATCCACAGACTCGCAATATATAATCTTTGAGTAAAAAAAGCAATCGTTCCCTTACCTTGTTTTAAAATGGGAGACACAAGTATAGAATAATCTTTTGGAAATATAGTATGTAGAGCTGTTTGCAAATGGCCTTTCAACATTCTCTATCCAATCTGATGACAGAGAAACTGGGAGGGGAAACATTTCAGCAAACTTCCTCAATGTGTAGGATAAAATATACAATCATTTATCAGGGGTAGGGCTCACTATTAGCAACAGCAATAGCACAACTTGTTCCCTATCACCACCAAGGGTAGTGTTGTGTGTGTGCATGGGCTCTGGTTTGTTACCACAGCAATTGCCAACAACAATCGTGTTGCATCCTCTACATTGCCCCAGATCTAGCCTCATTCTCATTCCAGGACATTTCAGGGAAGGTATGGTACAAAAAATAGTGAATAATAATCTGGGGAAAATTTTGCAAAGTGCCATTCAGAGAGTGTGCATGTGAGAGAGGTGGGGCAAGGATTAACTCTGCCACTTTATTTTTTTAAAGCCTTCTCATAAATTTTGCCTCAACTCTAACTAAATGTGTACAGGCAATATTGCATGCAAATATATCAAGTTCTAACTTTTCAAAAGCTTTGCCTGCCTGCCTCCTGTATCACTCTAGCAGTCATTTTTACATACATTATGAAGCAGAAACATTTGATGTTTTAACCTCCCTTTATTGACTTCAGAGAGTACTAAAGAAGTTCAAAGGTGATGGCCATCCTATGTTTTAACCTCAGCATCTGGTAGGCATTCAAGTGTCTCAGAAAATGGAGGTTTCATAGAAAACCTATGCTTTGTGAATGTCAGATTTTAAAGCCGTCTGAGGCAGTAACCATCACTAAATTGTATGCTTCTGAATTTGATAAAGTAACTGCATTGTATGAGGGGAGTTAGGGGTTATTGGTTTGTTTTGTTCTTGTTTTTACTATGTATTTTGTGTTTTTATCTTATATTTTTATGCTGTGGATGAAGGGTGGTAAACAAACATTATTAATAATAATAATGCCCTCAATATGTCCTGAACAATTATTCCAGTACCCTTCTCTGGCCTGGTAGGGATTATCATCTAAGGCTTTGTGAAGTTTGCTCTATGTAGCCATGAACAAGTATCAGCGCCGACCAGTTCTCTCCCCCTTCCTGAGATTCTGGATTTTTTTCCTCCTTTGTTAGCCTACATTAAGTCAGAATTTATAACTGGTTCAGATATAATAGGGAGTTCTCACTTAATATAAGCCAAGATCTTCATGCCAAAGCCAGTGCACAAAGGAGAGAAGCGGAACACTCAGCTCCAATGCTTTTTCATGGCTGTAAAAACCATGGTTTATGACACTTTGAATGATAATCCAAACTGGGCCACTGTGTGAGCCAGAGTGCCAAAATAGAGAGAGATGACCTGCACTCAGAAACTCAAAAATAAAGCTGCACTTTATTCTGTTTTCTCAACATTTCTGGATTTTTGTGTTTTATGTTATATTTTCACATGATTTAAAAGTCATTTCTGGAAATCTAGTGGAGCTTTAGCACTCATTTCCATTAAAAAAGTCTGTTTGAAACCACATTAACTAAGAAAATGGCGGGACAGAATCTGGGGCAGTATTGTGGCTTGCAGAGTTTTTTGCCATTTTTCTGGCTGAATAATGGGATAACAGAACTGTAGATGAGCATAAAGGGGGAGAGGGGATGTGTCTAATGACATCTGCAATTGTCACACCACATCCACTGATATGAATCAAATTTACCATGATATAATTGTATACAGATAAAAAAACCACAGTTCCATAACATACCAGGTTACAAAAGGGATGTTAAAAATCAAAACAGAAGTGCTAGTGTTATAATGAGGAAAACTAATGTAATAATCTGCCTCTCCCCATATGCACTGACCTGGACCTTGAGATAATTGTCTGAGGCCTTTCTTTGTGTGCACACTCCATGGGAGGTCCAGATGACGGCTACACGAGAACGGGCCTTTTCTGCAGCGGCTTCCTCTTTGTGGAACGCTCTTCCCAAGGAGACTCACCTGGTGCCTTCATTACATACCTTTAGGCCAGGGGTCGGCAAGGTTTACCTCGCCTGGGCCAGTTCACTCCCGCGGAGATCGCTCAGTGGGATGGATCACGTCTGCGCATGCGCAGATGCAATTTCCAGCGCTGCGGAAGCGAGTCCCCATTCCGCACTGCACTGGTTTAGCACAGTGTGTGGGGACTCGCCGAGTGGGCAGCTCGGTTCGGGGGCGGCTGACCCCTGCTTTAGGCACTAGATGTAAATGTTTCACTGTAACCAGGTCTTTGGCTGGTTAACATTCTATGGTCTTTGAAATGTGTTTGTGAGAGGAGGGTTGTTGCTTTGCTTTTGCTTTATTATGTATATTGTGTTCTCATTCTGCATTTTTATGTTGTGAACCAGCCTGTGATCTTTGGGTGAAGGGCAGTATAATTAATTAAGAATCCTCATGTGTTTCACCCAGAGGTAGACAAGAGAGACCTGTAGGCAGGGCATTGAATTTTGAGTAAATTAAGACAGTGGGTGGCCACCACAGATACAGTGGTACCTCGGGTTAAGGACTTAATTCGTTCTGGAGGTCCGTTCTTAACCTGAAACTGTTCTTAACCTGAGGTACCACTTTAGCTAATGGGGCCTCCTGCTGCCGCAGAGCAATTTCTGTTCTCATCCTGAAGCAAAGTTCTTAACCTGAGGTACTATTTCTGGGTTAGCAGAGTCTGTAACCTGAAGCATCTGTAACCCGAGGTACTACTGTATGAACAAAACTTAACTCTCATTCAAAAGCGGCATCATTGCCCACCAACTAGTAAAACACTAAATGGAGGCCTGGCAGTGAGTGGCAGCACCGCCAGGCGGTTAGCAGCAGAAGTAAGAAATTCTGTGTTACGTGGGGAGTGACTGGGAGGCGGAGAGACACTGGCAGCACCATGCCAAGGGCATCCTGAAGTCTGATATCTGTCAGGAGCTTGTCGTACACTCGAGTAGGACCCTGGTAGAGACACATGCCCGACTGGCATGTTTTCTCCCTCCTGGTCGTTCGTTCAGGAGCTTCAAAAGCTTTCTTCTGCCCGACCATCACAGTGACCGATGCCAACAGACATGGGCACACTTAGGGATCTGCAAAGTCTTCGCAGCTTGCGTAAAAGACCTCAGCAACTCAGCATTTTGGCTAATCTAATTTATTTACATATAAACACAAAAGGAGCACTGCAACATGGCTCCCTCTCTCTCTAGCATCAGACAGCAAAGAGAAAGAACAAAGGACAATAGTCCCACTTCACGGAACACAGTAACACAAACATCCTGTCTTCGTCACTTCTCACTCTGTGGAGTCAAAACACACACCATCATGTGATAGACAAAAATCCCATGACTGCAATCAAGGAGCGGGAATTCTAACAATACTTGCCTTGAAAACTGGGTAATACTGTAAGATGTGAATAGTAAAACCCCAAAGAAACAAATTCAAAGTGAGGAATACTTGTTGAAACAAGTACAAATTAGCATGTGGGGCTAACCGCCACCCGATAACGTCATTGCAGTCAAAATCCAGCTTTAAAGTTGCTCCCCGCTTGTTAATGGGATAGTGAGATGGACACATCACAACCAGCACAACATGGCCACATCATCACATGGAAGGACCCACTCTACCGACAAATCAACACTGTCGTTTGGTCATGCAAACTGGTCCTAATAGGAAGGAGCTGAAAGAAAGATGAGAGAAAAGGGCAATTTCTATTAATTCTTGGTTGTGCCCAAGTTACTGGAACTATCTAACACTGTGCTTCCAGAGAGTGAGTGTTGAGAAGACACAGAAGTTTGTGCTTGGTTTGTCAGAGGTTGGAAGCTGCCACACTTCTTTGGTGTAGTAGGGTCAAGAAGGCTGCCTCCCTAAACATTTGGTACAAAAATTACTCCATTGTTCAGCAAATAATCATTTAACCTTTGTACATGGGATTTGTAGAACCACTGTGCAGCCTTGGATTGATTGAGCTGAAAAAATACATGGCTTATTTAATTATGTACACTTACTTCCCAGATGAATTCAGCAGGTTTATTTGGTTTTATTAAATAATCCATTACACTACCTCACACACGAGCATTTAGTCAGCTGGGCATACAAAAACTTATTAAGCTGTTCTTCTAATTCAGACAAAAGTGGACTCCCAGTGCGGTAACAGGCCATCTTTCATGCCTCTTCTTGCAATTTTGTATGTCCTTTTGATAAAAATCTGCTAATGTTAGAGTTATCCTGATTTAGAGAGCTGCTTTGGTGTACTCAAAACCATCTAAAGCAGTCACACAACTAAATTGAAATGGTGTTTCCTTGGACCACAGACACTACAGATTGTTCATCATGAAATAATTCTGGATAAAAATAAATAAATCCAGGACTGAAGAATCATATTCTGGTTTGGAATATTAGTACATAAAAGTTTACAAAACAAGTGGTTGTTTCTCTATTTTAGAGACTTTGCAACTCCTGACTTTTCAAAATCCCTCAACCAACATTAAATATATGCAGGAAATGCTTTTTAAATGTATTTTCATAGGGCAACGGGGGTGGATCTACACACAGGAAAAAACACTATAAATAAGTTATAAATTAAATCATTATAACAAAAGAAAAAGGCCTACGTAAAATCGCATAGAAAAGTTTTGTGCTCTACAGCGCCATCTGGTGTTGCATGTTTATAATGCATTTAAAACGCTGGTTTTTGACTAATGTAGCTGAGTCCAGGCTCTTTGAGGTACAGTTAGAGGGCATCTTTGCAGTGCAATCCTATGCATATCTACTCAGTTCAATGAGACTTACTCCCAGGGAAGTGAGTACAGGATTGCAGCCTTAGTGGCTGGATTAGTTTGTTACATGTAAAATAAATAAAGAAATAAATTCCAGTTTGTACAACCTAGCCAAAATTAAACACTTTGGGATTGTTGTCCTAAACATACTTAGTAGGGAATAAGCTCCATTTAACTCACTCAGAATGATTTTTTCCAGCTGGGACTTGCTTCACTTTGACCACTAAATCATGCCTCACACTAATTAATGATTCAGTTAGGTGCTATTCACTTGAAATAAAGAAAAGATAATTCCTGCTGGTATTAAAAAAAAAAAATCTTTATATAATAATAATTTATTTATACCCCGCCCATCTGGCTGAGTTTCCCCAGCCACTCTGGGCAGCTTCCAATAGAGTGTTAAAAACAATACAACATTAAATATTAAAAACTTCCCTAAACAGGGCTTTGAAGAAAAACTACTAAAAATTCCTTTTACACATTCAATTTTTTTATGGTAATAATCAGATAAATTGAAGGCTGATAAAACAGTTCAGTATTTTACTTTTTTTAACCTTGACAGTGATTTTTGAACTTTGTTTTGCTTTTTTAAATTCGGCTTTCATTTTTTGCCTATGTAAAATGTTTTTTCATCTGTGCAATGAAAGCATATTTAAATTCCAGCAGCACTATCACCAAATATTTTGTG
Organism: Podarcis filfolensis; assembly: GCF_964270895.1. Classification (NCBI taxonomy): domain Eukaryota; kingdom Metazoa; phylum Chordata; class Lepidosauria; order Squamata; family Lacertidae; genus Podarcis; species Podarcis filfolensis. The sequence continues at coordinate 16,519,957 of NC_139606.1, read as the reverse complement.
CCCATAAATTATTTTTCTTATTGTTATTTTTTCTTTTCCTTTTTAACGCAGCTAAGCTGAATTATTTTCCCCCACCCCAATCTCTTAGGCAGGATGAAGGAATGAAAGAAAAGCCAGGAGCAGTAGTTGTGATTAGGTGCGTTTGTGGCATATTACAACCAGACACAAGTCACACAGACTTACTTACCTGAGAAATTATTTCAGCTTTGTGCCTGCATCATGATAATTTATTCTACATGTTCATTCAACTCAGGGATACTTCCAAGTGGTCAGTAGTGTATTAATCCATTTAGTAAAACTGTCATGACTTCTTAAAGATATTAACAAACCCTCTGAAGCAGAAAGAAGAGGACCCAAATGGGGAAACAAGAACTTGAACAACAGCTATTTCTCCTTCCTGAATCAGTAAGTGGCAGTCGAGGCTCTTGAACAGTTCTTTGCCTGCATATTTAATTTTGCTTTACAGTCATCTGAATATTTTTATTAGATGCGGTACAGGGTGTGTTTTTTAAATGTTACTCCATAGCAAAGTGTAAAAAGCTACTGTGCATTTGGTTTTTTTTTATAGCTTTGCCCAGATATATGAACTGGATATATGTTTAAATTGCTAAAAGCACATTCCTAACAAACAATTTTCTGATATGTGAAGTCCTTGAGACAAAATGATTATTTGAAGCTTGCAAAAAAATAAAATAAAAAAAAATTGACTTGTGCCAGTCACTCTCCACAATCTTGGGATTATAAACTGCACAAAGGCCACCACTTAAAAAACACTCCCTCCTTCACAAGGTTGTCTAATTTCATGTGAAAGCAAGTGAAAGGAGAATGGAGGCATGAGCCAAGAAAAGGAAGGAGAGCAGTCTCAGGGAAAGGGAAATGTCTGAGGTACCACACAAACGATGGCTCAGTGAGCAAACAACATTAGTACCGTCGTACCTTGGAAGAAGAAGAAGAAGAAGAAGAAGAAGAAGAAGAAGAAGAAGAAGAAGAAGAAGAAGAAGAAGAGGAGGAGGAGGAGGAGGAGGAGGAGTTTGGATTTGATATCCCGCTTTATCACTACCCTAAGGAGTCTCAAAGCGGCTAACATTCTCCTTTCCCTTCCTCCCCCACAACAAACACTCTGTGAGGTGAGTGGGGCTGAGAGACTTCAGAGAAGTGTGACTAGCCCAAGGTCACCCAGCAGCTACATGTGGAGGAGCGGAGATGCGAACCCGGTTCACCAGATTACGAAATCTACCACTCTTAACCACTACACCACACTGGCTCTCCGTTCCGGAACTCCGTTCAACTTCTAAAACATTTGGAAACTCAAGCATGACTTCTGATTGGCTGATCAGAAGGCACAGAAGCCCCGTCGGACGTTCAAGTTCCAAAGAACATTCACAAACCGGAACACTCACTTCCGGGTTTGCGGAGTTCAGGAGCCGAAACGTCCAAGTACCAAGGCGTTTGGGATCCAAGGTACAACTGTAATGTAATGATGAGTGCAGAAAAGAAGGATTGTAAGAGCAAAAAAAAGTCCATCTGAAGGAGAAAACCAGCCGGAGAGAGAGCTGGAGGGTTGTGGCAATCATGGTTTGGGAGGGGCAGAAGGCACAACAGAAAAGAGAAACAAATAACAAAAGACCAGAGTTAATGCAGTTCCCATCCTAACTTCCAAGGAGTTGGGCCCAACGCCAGGCCTCTCTGCTCAGCTGGCGAAGTTGCATGGTACGATACGGGGCGGAACTCAAAGGGGCATTGGGCTCAGCTAGTTAATGGGCTTGGTGGTTTCCAAACTGGAAACAGTCATTTCTGAGCCCACTCTACCAATTCTGAACTTTGATGCCATCACAAATGGAGGCGTCTTACATCTAACCTCTGTTGGACTGGTGAACTTCAACTTTTTCAACAGCGAGTAAAAGCCAACCTAAACTATTTTCAGCTCACTAGAAGAACAGATCGTGAAGCTGAGGCTCCAATACTTTGGCCACCTCATGAGAAGAGAAGACTCCCTGGAAAAGACCCTGATGTTGGGGAAGATTGAGGGCACAAGGAGAAGGGGACAAGAGAGGACGAGATGGTTGGACAGTGTTCTCGAAGCTAAGAACATGGGTTTGAACAAACTGCAGGAGGCAGTGGAAGACAGGAGTGCCTGGTGTGCTCTGGTCCATGGGGTCACGAAGAGTCGGACACGACTAAACAACAACAACAACAACAAACTATTTTAGAGAGCGTTCTTTTTGTTTTATTTGATTGCAGAAACAAACCTCAAAACGGGGGGGGGGGGGGATGTTATTTGCAGACCATGAAAGATTGTGGATTAATGCCATAACAGGCAAGGCCTTTTAGGTGGTCCTTGTGTGAAAGACAGTCTGATTGACATAGCAATACATGCAGAAAATATTGGGGCTCCATCTTCATTGTGTCACACGCAAAGCCTGAATAATTGCCTGTGCTTCTCGTTATGACAAAGGTGCACTATTCCTCTTATATTTCTTTTTTTAAAAGACACTGAACAAGAAAAACGTCTTACAGTACAGCTCACATAACAATAACAGACATGAGATACCTGAATTTATATTCTGCAAAATTTGTGTGGCACAAAGGGGGGGGGGTACTGAAACAGATTACCTACTTTATCAAGCCAACTCTAAAGTCTGTTTATTTCATGCAGCTAACAAACCTAGCTACAAAAGTTCACGCCTCAAATCAATTAGTTTTTAAAAGGTGTCACACTACTTTGGGGGATTTTCTGCTTCCACAGAACAACTTGGCTACTCCTTTGCAATTTGTAAAACCTTTGCCACCGTGGTTTAGCAATTAGACCAAGTTTCTCTGATCTTTTTCACAACCAAACCCAAGAAAAGCACAAGAGAGAAGATGCATAGTTGCAGTGTATCAGTTCACATTGGTTGAACATAAAAGGACATACTACATGGCAAACTAGATGAGCAGTACAGTGGTGCCTCGCAAGACGAAAATAATCCGTTCCGCGAGTCTCTTCGTCTAGCGGTTTTTCGTCTTGCGAAGCAACCCTATTAGCAGCTTAGCGGATTAGCGCTATTAGCGGTTTAGCGGCTTAGCGGTTATTAAAGGCTTAGCGGCTAAAAGGCTATTAGCGGCTTAGCGGCTTAGAAAAAGGGGGGAGTGAAAAAAAATCGCAAGACTTGCAAGACGTTTTCGTCTTGCAAAGCAAGCCCATAGGGAAATTCGTCTTGCGAAGCGCATCGAAAAACGGAAAACCCTTTCGTCTAGCGGGTTTTTCGTCTTGCGGGGCACCACTGTAAATGCGTGGCTACAACCTAAAATGGGAGGGACATGCCTAGCTCTTTTATAATGACTAATATAATACAGTGGTACCTCAGGTTACATACGCTTCAGGTTACATACGCTTCAGGTTACAGACTCCGCTAACCCAGACATAGTGCTTCAGGTTAAGAACTTTACTTCGACATGAGTACAGAAATTGGGCTCCGGTGGCGTGGCAGCAGCAGGAGGCCTCATTAGCTAAAGTGGTGCTTCAGGTTAAGAACAGTTTCAGGTTAAGTACAGACCTCCGGAACGAATTAAGTACTTAACCTGAGGTACCACTGTACATCCGGACACAATAATGTTTTTTTGTTTATGCTCTCCCCACATCACCAGCTGAATTTTTTTGGAGCAAGATTTAGATCATCATGAGTTGGGGACATGTGAGTTGTGCATTTAATGCTATTTCTATTTTGATTCTGATCAGGTTCACATACCTAGGATTGAATACTGTTGCTGGAATTGAATACAAATGCTGTAAGCTGCCAAAAAGTTGTAAGCTACCTTGACGGGATATAAATATATTAAATAATAAATAAATAATGCTGACTTCCATTCAATGATTGTGCAAGCTGGAGGTAATTTTTTCAACCAATTCCCCCCCTTCCTCTCCTCCTTCACTCAGAATCAGGCAGAGGAACCTTGCAGAGAACAAAGATCCTCTATCACCATAGGAGCCAAGTCCAATAAAATATTTGACGGGGCCGCCCCGCCCCCCCAAAAAAGTTGATGGACATTGCCATTCAAATGGTGTGTGTGCATGGTGTCTTGTGATCGTTTATGTGGGATGGGGCTTTCCTGCCCTCTCCCATATTTTATTCATGTTGGTACCCCCTGTCTAGTATAATATTCCTCTGCCTGATTATAGCAGATTCCACTCCACTCCCCTAAAAAAACAAAACAAAAAACCCACTGCAGTTCTGTGCAGCATAGTCCCATTATTCTAGAAGGACCGGGGCCCACTAGAGATGCTTTTGGTTGGGGTATGGAGGGACGAAGCAATGAAGGAAAGGAAAATATTGGCAGTGCTTCCATTACAACATTGCTCTGCAGCCAGATACACCAAGTGAGTGGCGAGTTGCCAGCCTCCCTGTAATGGGAATTAGGGTTGCTTGTGGGTAAATTCCAAACTGCTCCCAGCTGTTGGGGTAGCTAAACCTTTCCCTGATTTGACAGCCCTTACAAGGCGACTGTCTCAGTCACTGGCAGAATCCGTCAGTGGGCGTTCCCTAAACTTCTTCCAACATAAAAGCTGTTTGACGCCAAGTCTCCTCCTCGCCTCTCTGCGCGGAAGTCTCCTGCGCAGAGTGGGTGTGGCCAGCGGAGGTCCTGGGCTCTCCCTGCTGGACCCTGTGGAAGGGTCTTGGAGCCCTCTCTCCGAAGACCCTCCCTCCTCGCCTTCTTTCCTGGTGTCACGCTTATTTCCTTCCCCAATGGAAGTATTCTCCCTCTCCCTGCTGGTCCCTTCTCCTGCATCATCGGAGAGACCTACCTCCGCTCTGCGCTCCGATGTCAGTTCCCTGACACTCCCCTAATGAGGCAGCTTACCCAGCAGTGGTTGCAGTGTAATGTTTCACAGAGCTGAGTAGGTAAGTTGGGGAAAGTGGGAAAGGCTGGCACTGCAGAGCCACGAGCGGGGACAAGTAAGGCATCGACCCCAGTGGGCCCTGTTGGGTCATGTGGACTCTAGCAAATGCCCCAATGTGCAAGGAGCTGACACCAGACCCAAGAAGAAGAAAAATGTTTTGATGTAATATAAGGTACAGTGGTACCTCAGGTTACAAACGTTTCAGGTTACAAACACTTCGGGTTACAAACTCCACTAACCCGGAAGTAGTACCTCAAGTTATGAACTTTGCCCCAAGATGAGAACGGAAATTGCACGCTGGTGGTGCGGTGGCAGTGGGAGGCCCCATTAGTGAAAGCACGCCTCAGGTTAAGAATGGACCTCCGGAACGAAATAAGTTCGTAACCCGAGGTACCACTGTACTTCTTTTTATTGGGTTGTTATGGTGAAATTATATTGTGTCAATCCAACTTTGATGCATGCTGATTAGCCCATGACTAATTATACCACTTAATAATTAGTATATATGTAGCAGTATCATATCAATTTAAACAGTTGCAGCTTCCCCAAAAGAATTCAGGAAAATGTCATCTGTTAAGGTTTTTGAGAGTTGCTAGGAAACCCCTATTCTCCTTAAAGGTAAAGGTAAAGGTACCCCTGACCGTTAGGTCCAGTTGTGGATGACTCTGGGGTTGCGGCGCTCACTTCGCTTTATTGGCCGAGGGAGCCGGTGAACAACTTCCGGGTCATGTGGCCAGCATGACTAAGCTGCTTCTGGCAAACCAGAGCAGCACACGGAAACACCGTTTACCTTCCCGCCGGAGCGGTACCTATTTATCTACTTGTACTTTGACGTGCTTTTGAACTGCTAGGTTGGCAGGAGCAGGGACTGAGCAACAGGAGCTCACCCGTCGCGGGGATTCGAACCACCGACCTTCTGATAAGCAAGCCCAAGAGGCTCAGTGGTTTAGAACTAAGTGCCAGCGACAATTGCCAGAATTACTTCTGATTGGCAGAATTACTTCTGATCGGCAAGCCCAAGAGGCTCAGTGGTTTAGACCTCAGTGCCAGCAACAATTGCCAGAATTACTTGGGAAAAGGTATTGACTGTTAAACCACTCTGGGAATTTTAATGCTCTGAGGGGAGTAGGGATCGCCTAAGAAGTCTCAAAAACCTTAACAAACTACAGTTTTCAGGTTTCTTGGGGGGGACTTGACTGTTTAAAGTGGCATGATTCTGGTATAAATGTTTTGTGTAGATGGGGCCTAAGTCCTGCTATGTTCAGTGGAGCTTACGCCCAAATAGGTGTGCAAAGGAGTTTAGCCATAATCACACAAAACTCTAATTGCTGAATGTAAGACAATTATAAAAAAAGATATGACCCACAACTCAAAGTCCAGCAATTAATGAAGACTGTAACAGCCGTGTATTAATTGGTACATAACTTCCCCATGTCTCACTAGAGACGTCGGTTTAGTATGCTAAGCGGAAAACCCCTAGGGAAGCCAACTTTTTGCCCTCTCAGTACACGTAGGGAAGAAGTGATGCAGAAGTTTAATAATGTACTTCAGTTTCCAGTATGCACAGCTTTACTCCTACACTGGGAACGATAAGTGAATTTTGAAAATAACAGGAGAACAAAGCACGTCTGGAACTGGTGACTAATTAATATCATGGAGAGAGCTGTTCGAAGCCCTGACATAAAGTGCACACCCTCAGAATAAAGAGATATCTTTCCAAAATGCTTGCCAATTATATAGGTCTCTGTGACTTAAGGCCCCCCCCCCCCAATACACATTCTGTCAAAAGAAGAAGAAAAGCTCTCCAAAAGAGATGTGGTAGAAATAGTACCTTATATGCAATTCAATATGCAATGAGGTTAAGTGAAGAAGAGATGAAATAACTTTCCTTTTACTCCATGCAAGCTCTCATTCCCAGTTGAAACTACAGAGGAAATTATATCCCAGACCAAAATTACAACACCCCAAACTTAAAGCTGTCCCTCCTTCACCTGAATGCAGTGTGCAAACATCATTACTGAGATCCTTAGTGCAGCAGTTCTGGCCATCTTTGCAGGCAGAAGTAGATAGAAAGATATTGGAGGAGAGAAACACCTGCAGTTTGCCTAAGGCAGAGGGATCTTGGCTGCAGCACCCAGGGATAGGAACAATTAATACATTGCCTGGGGTTTCCAGTTTTCTTAGGGAAAACTCCTGAAAATTATTACACAGGTAGTATCACACTTGTTTGCCAATGTCAAAAATGTTTTCTTCTATATCGCCTAATTGTTGGAGGGGTTGCAATGAACTTGGTACATATTATCATTTATGGTGGGAATGACAGTTGGTGCAAGGTTTTGGGAATTTAATTTTGATAGAAATTATAAATATTACTAAAGAAACTATTGTTTTTTTGCCAAAGATCAATGTTTCTGAATGTTTTTGGTGACACCAATGTAAATCCATCCATTGTTACGCTCACTCTGGAATATAGCTAAAATGGAGAAAAATCATGCATAATTTGAGATTTTTATAAAGACTAGGATCTCCAGACACTTTTTGCATGATTTGATGTTCCTTTAAGACATATACTGCATAGTGAAACCATAATTCTCAATACAACCCTAAACTGGCACCATACTTGATGATCTGAAAAAGTTGATAGTCTTTACTTGGACTGTGCCTATTTTATAGTTTTGTTTTTCATCCTTTAAATTTCTGTTTGTTATAATTGATCTCTCTGTTTTATATACATTATAAAATGAAATAATAAAAATAAAAACTTTACGAAAGAACACATTGCTGGGGGACCACATCAGACCACGACATCGGATAATGTTATTATTTACCGTATTTTTCACACCATAGGGCGCACCGGACCATAGGGCGCACCCAGTTTTTAGGGGGGGGGGAAATCAAGAAAAAAAAATATTTTCCCCCCCCCAGCCCCAAAGAGCAGCGTACAGGCTGCGAACAACCTCTCCTTGCTGGAGGGGTTGCGTGCGGCTATGGCACAAGCCAAGGCAGCGAGCGGGATGGATCCTGCTCGCTGCTTTGGCTTCCTCTTTAGCCCCGCACAATCTCTCCCTGCGAGAAGAGGCTGTGCAGGGCTAAAGAAGCCATTGCCCCGTGCAGCCTCTCCCTGCCGGAGGGGTTGCGCGCAGCTATGGAACAAGCCAAGGCAGCGAGCGGGATGGATCCCGCTCGCTGTTTTGGCTTCCTCTTTAGCCCCACGCAACCTCTCCCTGCTCTCCAATTTTTGGAGGGGAAAAACTGCGTCCAATAGAGCGAAAAATACAGTATTTTGCCAAAGTTGATGAGCTTTTCCTGGACATTTCAGCGATTTCTGCCTGGGCGCTACTAACAAGGGCCGAATACCAGCTATGTCTGGGAAATTCCAGACGTATGGCAGCCCTATTTGAAACCTACGTGTCTTAAAATAGTAATGCACTTCATAACGGTTACATAGTTTTAACTGTCCCACTGCTGAATGAAGGTAAAAATCAACTCTTTTGGAGGCTTTTAAGCACAGGATGGACGACCACTTGCCATGTATGCTTTAGTTGAGATTCCTGCATTGCAAGAGGTTGGACTTGATGACCCTCAGGGTCCCTTTCAACTCTACAGTTCTATGATTCCATAATTCTAACTCCAAAGTTAATAATGCAACATTGCATTATTGATTTCACATTAGGAATCTTCCTCCCTTGTGAGGTTTGCTGCATCACAAAGAACATCAAATGTTTTTATTATTTCCAGAGTCAAAATCAGAAGTGAAGTAAGAAATGTGCTATGAACAAAGAAATGTGCATAGTAAAACTATATACAGTGATACCTCGGGTTACATACGCTTCAGGTTACAGTCTCCGCTAACCCAGAAATAGTGCTTCAGGTTAAGAACTTTGCTTCAGGATGAGAACAGAAATCGTGCTCCGGCGGTGCGGCAGCAGCAGGAGGCCCCATTAGCTAAAGTGGTGCTTCAGGTTAAGAACAGTTTCAGGTTAAGTATGGACCTCCGGAACGAATTAAGTACTTAACCCGAGGTACCACTGTACCTTTAATTTCATATGCAGGATAGAAAGGAAATGACAAGCAGCTAGAAATAACCTTATGAAATTTCACGCAGGCATCATCAGACTGCACATAGAAAGAAGACAAGTATCTGCTACAGAAGAGGACAAGTCATATGAGTCTGCCCAACACAGGCTTTACTAAGTTTTACCCAGCCAGTGATGCAAAGAACATCATCTGCTTGCGGTGCAATGATTTCATAATATGTAAAACAGGTTCTCTTCAAATGTCATATGGCTGAGAAGCATCCATAGTTTTATGGGTCAAGCATAGAGGTCAAATTATCAAACTTTTAATGCTTTAGTGTGTACATTTCAGTTTCTAAGCCCTTGTTGATGAAGGGTTCATTTTGAATAGCTTATTCATAGCTGCAAACGATAAAGCTGCTATCTCTTCAAACCAGTAGTGTCTGAGGAACTCTGCAAGTTGAAAGTCAGAGGGCATAGCCTCATGGGGTTCAGCGGGAGTGCAAACAATGACCTCACTTGATATGGAAGTATTGACAGTGTTGACAATGACTGTATCAGTCAGCAAATCCTATAGACCAGACGAAAAGAAACTGCTGTAGCTATAAAGAAGGGTGTACAACAGAGACTCACTTGCAGCTCTTAAAGAGGTAGCCAACTGCATGAAGAAAATAGCATCAGAGCAGCAAAATAAGGAAAGGCCCAAGGACCATGGTTGCTTTCTAAGAAGATCAGAAGACTTTTTACAGTCGCTGTCATCAGGGCTGACACCTACATAAATGCTGGACCTCCTCCCATAAAGAGAAACAGGCTGGTCACCAATGTGGCCTTGTCTTAACAAGTAGGATGAATACTTTAAAGAAGGAGGCAGTAAATTGGAGTTATTGCACTAGACCCAAATATAATATAATGAGAATAAATCTGATGCCATCACATTATCTACGCCCTCAGTTGGGTACTTTGGCTGAGAACAATGGCTTAATGTGAGATAGTGACTTGGAATGCCATCATAGGCAGTTTATGTTGTTTTTAGGTAGGCTACACAAAATACTGTGTCAGAAGCCTAGAAAATAAAGTGTTCAGAAATGGAAATAATAAGAAATTTCCATCATCGCTCTAATAGACTGTGAACTAATAAAATGCGATAAATAAGGCTGATTAACTACAGCTTATTTCAAGGGCCCTTCAGAAATCACACAGCAATGAGAAGATGCCTGTCCTTGCTTGTTAAATCTGAGCAGGAAATAGAAAATACTATTTTTTAAGAAAAATAACAGAAACTATCCCTTGCTCCATTGCCACAACTAATTTCCATTTCAAAAATCCTCTATCACTTTCAAATATCAAACAAGCTTTTTATTATACACCATAAAAACTGTCCAGTAAGTAGTTCCACATGATTTATTGTTGCTTTCTACACACACCCACACACACACCCTTGTTATGTTTACCAGAGGAATCCTTTAGCTTATCCTCACAATTCTGTCACAGTAGAAGTGTTACAATTACAAAAACCTGCACTTAATTCTAATGAAAAATGACTGCTAATTATTTAAGATTTCGTTGAGTTCCCTGGCTACATTAGGCACATAAAAACTGGCAGAACCCATTACAGCTATTACTTAAACATGACATTCAAATTCTGTTGTCTGTCAAAAATGAATTGATAAGGCAGGTTTCTGCAACATTTATTAAGAAAGCAGCTGCCTTGTGCTTCTAGTTACATAAAAATATTAAACATCAAATACATTCCGCTTTATTTCTTTCCCACTTCTAGCCTTGCAAGCTAGGTACACTTCTTTAAACTTTTGAGTTCTTCCACATAACTCATAACTTGTCTAAGCTTCACCCCAATACACCAGTTGCAATCAATGGGAACACAGAAGGGAATGGGGATGGCTGGCCAAGGGAAATCTGAAGACTTGTTTGGGTGTTTGTCTAGAAACATGAGGGCTACAAACCTCAGAAGCAGAAACACCCCAGACATGAATACATAGTTTCTTAATCTTTCTTTATCACATTTATATTTTGCCTTTCATCCAAGGTGCCCAAGGTGGCATTCATGCTAGTTCCCCTGCCCCCACATTTTATCCTCATCAGAGTCCTGAGAGGTAGGTTACGCTGAGAGATAGGGACCAGCCCAAGATCATCCAATGAGCTTCATGTCTGAGTGGGGATTTGGCCCCTGGCCCAGGCACTAACCACTACACCACACTGCCTCTGCATCAAATATAGATTCCAACGCTGGTGGTTTTATTTATTTATGAACATTTTATGCCACCTTTTGAGGGGGGGAGTCCTTCTAAGGCAACTTAGAAAAGCTTATTTAAACCATCTTAGAACTATAAAATACACATACACAATCCAATTGTAACAGCAGCAGTCTAAAACCCAGCTGATAATACCCCAATAAAACAGAGGCAGAAAATCATAAAAGATGTCAAGGTATGTTTAAAAACGATCACAAACAATGCATACTTCTTTTGGGAAAAGTTTCCAAAGTCAAGGTTTGACTCTCTGAATGGCTGTCATACTTGGTGGGACTTACAGCTAAAATACACATCCTACTACATGCAAATGTGTAACTGTAGTAGACAGCATTTTCTTCCTTGGAAATACACTTTGGGAAGGGGCAGCTGACACCACAGGTAGAGCAGGAGCAACAGATTCTGTTCAGTGGCAGCTAATGTGGGAAATTGAAGTCAGATATAGCCAGCAAGCTTAATGCTAGTTAATGCATGAAGGGGTTAAGACCACAGAACTGTATCCCTAGACTCAGTCATGTCACACCCTCTCACCTCCAGTGAAGAAGGAAGTGAAGCTTCTACCATGTGAAGCCGACCAGGCAACACTTCTTGGTCTGACTCCTTCAAGCACAGACTGCATGCTCAGAAATATGTTTCTGATTTTTTTACCCCAATAATTTTCTACCTGTGTTATTCTTGCTGCTGCATGGAATAACACTTGCATCTGACCTTTGGGGTTTGTAAGTAAAGCATTTAAACTTACTAACAGCGTGGTCTGTTCATTTTGAGAGGTGTAGAGATGGAAACCACTGCAAGCGAACTAAACAGGGTATTTAAAAGGTCTAACCGTCTATTATTCCCACACTTCACTGACACTGCACATTTTGTGACTTTTAAACTATGCTGGGCTCTCACTGGAGAATGCATTTAGCCCCACACTTTAGGTCTGGGAATCCAGCCAATGCTTTTATTAATTACCCCATATGTGAGATATATATTTATGTTTCCACTCCAAAAGCTCATCTTATATACAAAGGCAAATTGTGCTACAATATTAGTTGTTCCTTCACACTTCTTCAGGTCAGGACGCATTAACGGTGGATGACGCTATTCAAAAACAACAAAATGGTTAATAACAACCCTTTCACATTGTTGGAAACAAAAGGAAATGAGCAGAATTAGGAAGCTGCCACACAGTCCCAACTTTTTACAAAAACAAAAACACCAAGCGTAAATCCTTGTGTTGATGGGACTTGGTGGCTGCATGTAAGCTGCCAAATGGAGGCAATTATTCGCACAATACCTGTATGTGAGCTCAGCCTGTTCGCTTTGAAATTCAGTGATAGGATGGGCTATGAGCGAAGTTAAAGAAAAGCAAATATAATACTACTTTTTGTCCTGTGCATTTGGCTTTCTTTCCGTTACTCAAGGCACAAAGGCACCCTTATCCATTGCTTTAGACACTACACCCACTTCAAAATGCAATAAAGCTTTAAAAAATTTAACATCTGCCATATGCTTGTGAAATTTTCACAAAGTTGCTACTGATGAATGGTTACAGATATAAAAGAGTATCAGCGCATACAGAAGATGTAATACAGGCTAAAATATCATTTTGCTGCATAAATGAAGATATTGTAAACACTTCCCTGATTCATGTTCAGATTTGGTGTGCATATATATATTATAGTAACAGCTAATGAATCAGGGATATGAATGATAATAATAAATGTTAAATATACAATGCTAAAATATCCATGGCATAAAAAATTAATACATAAATAAATGGCAGATGTACTACAAGCTAAAATCATTTCCAAAATACTTGGCAATGATTTTCAAGGGATGCAACATGCATTTTATTAGGTTCTAACTGAAGATTCCACTGTGTGTCTCAAGGAAGGAATGGGCAGAGTTCTGCCTCAAGGTAAAGGTAAAGGTAAAGGCAAAGGACCCCTGGACAGTTAAGTCCAGTCAAAGGTGACTATGGGGTGTGGCTTTCATCTCGCTTCAGGCCAAGGGAGCCGGCGTTTGTCCACAGATAGCTTTCCAGGTCATGTAGCCAGCATGACTAAACTGCTTCTGGCACAACAGAACACCGTGACGGAAACCAGAGCTCCTGAAAATGCCGTTTCCCTTCCCACCACAGTGGTACCTATTTATCTACTTGCACTGGTCTGCTTTTGAACTGCTAGGTTGGCAGAAGCTGGGACAGCAATGGGAGCTCACCTCGTTGCACAGATTTGAAATGCCAACCTTCTGATCAGTAAGCCCGAGAGGCTCGGTGGTTTAGACCACAGCACCACCCACGTCCCCTAGCCCCTTCTGAATTGAGGTAAGAACCACAACATCTGGTAAAGGAATCATTTCCTGGGTAGACTGAGGCTCAGCTGCATGCTAGCATTTTCCAGGACTATTTTGTAAATATATAAGGCGGGTAGATCAATTCCCAAGGCATTCCTTTGGTGTTTGGAGGGTGCAGCAATATCACTGCCCTCTTCACCAGACATCTCACAGGAGGATGTGTGCAGCTTGAGAAACCTTCCCCAGGCTGCACTAGACTTGGTCTGTCTTTAAGCCTAAGGGGCAGCAATGTAGACTGGATGCCAGTAGCTTCACAGCACACAAGGAAGCCTGGGACAGCTCCCCTATACAGCACACAGGTGCTTTGGAGGTCCAGAAAACACAGTGGAACCCTAGTGTACCACAAGGTGTTGTCTCAGGCTTCACTATAGGCTCTCATCCACCATGAGGCTTCAGAGCCCAAAGACACCAGCAAAACTGTCACTACACAGCACGTGCACTGAGATATTTAGCCACACAAAGGCCTCTCAGCACATGTGGAAACAATGAAGATGGAGCAGAATGCCTAAGGATTCATTTTTCACTCTGCCAAAACGTGTCAGGACAGTCAGGACAGTTTGGAGGCCTGTCAGAGGAGTCAGCTGTTTGAAAGAATTCTCTATTTCAGGACTGTCCAGTCCAAGTCTGGTTTGAAGATAAAGAACCACCAGGAGAAAGGTCTTTAAGTTGCCCATCAACAATCAGCATGCCAACAACAGGCTGACCAAGCACACGGGTCACTTCCTCACAGTCTTCCCCACTATGGTGAGATGTATGCTATTTCTATTTAAATTATCACCATTATTTCTAAAATTGCATTTACGCACATGAATTAGCATGTGCAAATTATATGCAAACATGTGCCCTCTTCTGTCATCTATTTCTATGATGTGTCGGTGGCCACTCTACAAATAATATACCAGATATAGTTACGATTAAAAACATACTTTAGGCCAAATCAACCAGCCTATCAGGTAAGCTGTGTGAGCCAAACTAAATATTCCATGGCAGACATGTGCAACCATTGCTCAATGTAAAAAACAAAAGTAAAGTGGGTACAAGATGCTATCAGTTTGAGCCGCTTTTCCCTCCAGCCATTTCCCACTACCTATTCCAGGCTGGGTTTGGTTTTGTCTTCTGCACGTCTTATACTGAATCACACCATTGCTCCACCTAGCTCAGAAGTGTCTACACCCTTACTGGTAGCATCTCCCCATAGTTTCAGAAAGGGGTCTCTTCCAGCCCTACCTCAACAGGGCAAGGAATGAACCTGAAACCTGGTTCTCTGCCACTGAGCTATAGCCCTTCCCCAAAGAATGTTATCTTCCCTGCCAGCTGGGAAAAGACCACTTTGAGCAGCAGAAGCCCACCAGGTGCTGCCCCCGCCGCTGCATCCAGAGAAGCAAAATTTCATCAGGTCTTGCCAAACACATGAGATCTCATGAGGTTTCGACAGAAGCCAGCACTGCTGCCAGGGCTTTGTGGGTGGTGACAGGCAACATGGGTAAGACAGGCTTCAGTGGCAGCAGGGGGGGGCAGATGTTCCCTTTTTTGCTCAAACTGCAAAGTGGGGGGCACTTCCCCTGTGTTAGAGGCTTAGAGCATGTGAGACAGCCTAATGCTGTACATCCAAAGACTCCAGTGAGATGATGGGCGATGCTGAATCACAAGACTATGTGAAAGCCTAGGACCCTCGTACCTACGGGACCATCTCTCCTGGTATGCCCCACGGAGGACCTTAAGGTCCATAAATAACAAAACTTTGGAGGTCCCGAGCCTCATGGAGGTTAGATTGGTTTTAACTAGGGCCAGGGCCTTTTCAGCTCTGGTCCTGGCCTGGTGGAACGCTCTGTCACAAGATACTAGGGCCCTGCGGGATTTGACATCTTTCCGCAGGGCCTGCAAGATGGAGCTGTTCCGCCTGGCCTTTGGCTTAGATTCACTCTGACCCCTTATATGGGATTTAGTATATAAATTTCCCCTTGGGTTTTTTGTTTGTTTGTTTGTTTGTTTTTGCTCGCCCATGTAGGACCAGCATGGATAGCTGGCTCAGGTGAATATCTGATGTTTCCTCCCTTTATGGGCTTGATTTATGGACTACTACTAAAATGAGGCCACATTTTAAGCTGTATTTTAAGCCGTATTTTAATTAACTGGTTGTTGTTGTTGTTTTCTATTACATTTTATTGTAATTCATATTTGGTGTTACCTGCCCTGAGCCTGGTCCTGACCAGGGAGGATGGGGTATAAATAAAAATGTATTATTATTATTATTATTATTATTATTATTATTTATTATTATTAATAGAACATCCCTGGGCATCTAACCTGGTATGCCCGGAGACAGTATCCAGCGTGGCAAGTGGGTGCTGAAAACACTGCTTGCTTCCTGAAAAACCCAAATCTCCACTGTGACAAATTGGTGGGAGCTTGTGATGCCCACATAGAAACAGGAAGGCCTAGAGATCCTAGGAGACGCTGCATATGAGAAGAAATAGGGCACTATTTCCTCTTCACATTGTCCCAAATTATTAATTTAGCCTTCAATCATATTCTTTTCACTAAAATCATACATTTTAAACTGCTCCTGTAAATATGTTTCCTAAACTCACTTGATGGAAGCAAGTTTCATTTAATTTATAATTAATTGCCTCAAGTCAAAGCAATAAAAAACACAGTGTTAAGGTTGCATAAGAAATATTTTCAGTTCACCAACTGCGGCTTAGCACAATAATTCTCATTCACTTAAACTATTATAAGGGACAATTCTGTCAAGCCTATTAATATTAAAGCAGTTGCTGATAATTGCTTTAGTTTGGAACTCCAATTAAACTAAGTGGGTATATTTGCATACTGTAAACGATAGAATTCATTTCCAACTGGAATCCCACAGGCCTTATCAACATTATATCTATAATTAAAGTTTGAATGCTAGTTATAATTAATTATTCAATTCAAAAAAGAAATAACTTATTATATATTTTGGATTTTCTTTTTTTCAAGCTTAGTTATTATAAGGCCACATACAGACTCCCAATAACAACAGGAAAAGAAAATATTTTTATAGGATCTAGTTGGCTGCCATGTTTAATGAATTCTTACTTGTTTTCATCAAAAGTCAGGTGGGCAAATTCAGACAGTTTAGTCCTTCCCTGTGTGTTAAGGTCCTTCCTTAACGTGCCAGAAAGAAGCATCCAGCAACTTACAAGGCTGATTAAAACCTTGGTTTGTATCCAGCACTCTATGAGCGCAGTTCCACTTATGCAATGAGACCATCTCTTCCTCTCCTTGCCCTCCCCACTGAAAACTACTCTGGGGTGTCCCTGCACTTATGCTCTTAAACAGCCGCGGTCCAGTATACCTGAAGGAGTGTCTCCACCTCCATCGTTCTGCCCGGACACTGAGGTCCAGCTCTGAGGGCTTTCTGGTGGTTCCCTCACTGCGAGAAGCCAAGTTACAGGGAACCAGGCATAGGGCCTTCTCGGTAGTGGCACCCGCCCTGTGGAACGCCCTCCCACCAGAAGTCAAAGAGAAAAATAACTACCAAGCTTTTAGAAGACATCTGAAGGCAGCCCTGTTTAGGGAAGCTTTTAATGTTTAATAGGTTATTGTATATTAGTGTTTTGTTGGAAGCCGCCCAGAGTGGCTGGGGAAAACCCAGCCAGATGGGCGGGCTATGAATAATAAATTATTATTGTTGTTGTTGTTGTTGTTGATCTTGCAAGCCACTGAGAAAACCTTAAGCGTAAGCATGCAGGGTAAAAACGTTAAAGTATCTTCCCTCAGGGTCTTTCTTCATCTTTAATATACTAAACCCGCATCTCTTTGAAATTATAGTTGCTACCCATCTTGATTTTGAAGTACCGTATGCTTTCTCATAATTATTTATACCTCTCAGTTTGAGTTCATTAACCCCCTCTTTCATCTGATGTGTTTCCTGTAGAAATATTATAATATATCTGCTTTATCTTTATTCAGTAATGTTTCTATCCTCCTCCTTTTCATAATCGACCCCAGGCCTTTAACGTTTAAGGTTGAAATCCTTATTTCATTATCCATGGTTGAATGTAGTTCTTAATTTCTGGTCTTGTGTCTTATGATACTTATCTAACCCATTACCCATCCCATTTAATTCCAATTTATCCCCCCCCCCCTATTTTTTCTGAGGTATTTCACCTCTCCCATTGTCCTAATTGTCCTCTTAAGGAGGAAAGGGTACTTAACACCTGTAAGATTAAATCAAATAAACAAGAATATTCGGTGTTATGTTGGAGGGGATGCCAGGAAACCAGGACTTTTGTTCACATGTGTGGGGGTGTAAATACATACAAACTTTTTGGCAAAGGGTGTTTAAGGAGATAACAGAAATCACAGGGTTAAAGTGATTGAAAATCCAGAGGTAGCATTGTTATCGATTTACAATGGAGTGGAAGGTTCGCAGGCTATGAAGGACTTGCTCACAAATTTATTGATAGCTGCATGAGTTATTATAGCTAGGAAGTGGAAGGGGCAAGGTAAATATAAAATAGAAGAATGTTATAAAGAGGTGTGGGATATAGCTATTAATGATAAATGATAAATTAACATGTGCTATTAAGGTAAGCTGGGGAATATGCAGGATAAATGATTTTGAGGAGATATGGAAGGTATTTGTAGAATTTGTACTGATAAAACAGAATAGGATCAAAGCATTGCAAGAGGTGTTGAAACTTTGGGAGGTTGGATAATTATAATGGAATGGTCTCCGAGTGGGGTGCACATGTTTATTTCTATTTATTATTATTACTTTGTTTAAAATAATACAAAATATTAAAACAATAATAAAACAAATGCTAAAATAAATATTTTAGAAGGCTGACATACTATGGAAAACCCTGACTGAAAATGATTGTCAATGTTACTCATATTTCAAGGCAAATGAACACTGGTAGTAACAGAAATACTATAGGATGACCTTCACAAAATTCTCTTCAATTACTTTATACATGTTGAGTGTTTACATAAGCAATACAAATGGTTCAAGAGATTTGCAATGGGAAAGAGAGAAAGAGAGAGATTGTGATCATGATTCATATAAATATTTATGTTTTTCAAGTCCATTTGCAAAAGAGCAAGCACAATTTTCAGAATGCTATGCAAACACATGGGACAAGGGTAGAGAACATTTGGACCTCCAGCTGTTACTGAACTACAGCTCCCATCACTCCTTTCCATTGGTCATGCTGGCTAAGGCAACATCTGGCAGACCAAAGGTTCCCCATCTATGACACAGAACCTGTATAGCAAGGGAAGAGGGACTTCAAAAAATTTCTCACTTATCAAAACTGCAAGCAAACACCTCAAAGTCTACAGGTGCATCATGAGAAAGGCTCCTTACAGCATTGGCTCCTCAGAGAAGTCCCATCTATATTTAGGAAAATGTCAGTGCCTCATGGCCTGATAATATCTGGCTGAGAGCGAGATACTCCTTTGTCAGGCAGGTTGCTGTTAATGGCCCAGTGGGGGTGGCTGAGGTGTCCTCGATGAGAATGAATGCTTAGCAAACAGGTGAAGATATCCAGAGAAATAAAATTCCCTCCTACCAGCTAAGCTTTAATGGGCAGTGTGTGTTGGGGGGGGGTGTAGTACCAAGTTCCACAGAGCGAGACAGAACCAGAGAAATATAGATGAAGGCACCTTGTGCGTGCAGATCTGTGGGTTTGCTGCCTAGTAAGAGTGCAAGTCGCTTGCCGTCACTTACAATCTTCATTTACGATTTAAATAAATCAAGTATTATAAAAAAGACACAACTCTCCAGGGCTCTCTCCTCCAAAAGAAACTCCTCGCTGCTCAGGTTAGGAGAAAATGCACAATCTTTGGTGATCCCTCGTAGCCGAGTAAGATTGTCTTCCACAAACATGGTTTTAACAATGAGTCCGTAAGTGGCTGTGGAGGCCAATTCTGGATCCACACATCTGCGTTCACTAACCCGTATAAACAAGTCTTATTTTATGGAACTGTATCATGGTTGGTATCCAAACTTTGCCCCCACACGCAAAAGGGCAGTGCTTCTACACACACCCATGGCGGGGAGGGGATTTCTCCATGATGGCACCTCATGGCTTCCCTGACGTTTGGTGGGGCTGACTGACAGTGTAAAGGTAAGGGGCAAAGGGACCCCTGACCATTAGGTCCAGTCGTGACCGACTCTGGGGTTGCGGTGCTCATCTCGCTTTATTGGCCGAGGGAGCCGGCGTACAGCTTTCAGGTCATGTGGCCAGCATGACTAAGCCGCTTCTGGCGAACCAGAGCAGCACACGGAAACACCATTTACCTTCCCTCCAGAGCAGTACCTATTTATCTACTTGCACTTTGACGTGCTTTCGAACTGCTAGGTTGGCAGGAGCAGGGACCGAGCAACAGAAGCTCACCCCGTTGCACGCATTCGAACCGCCGACCTTCTGATCGGCAAGCCCTAGGCTCTGTGGTTTAACCCACAGCGCCACCCGCGTCCCGACTGACAGTGTGGGGAAGAGCTTAAAGCTCCCACCCATGAGACCTACTGTGATTTGGATCCTGCCCAGCCCTTTGTATGCTCCTTATTACTGAGCATATTTATGGTACCATGACACGTTCCTATGCTTCCTGTCTTGGTACATCTGCTTCAGGGAAAGCCAGGATTTAGCTGATCTATTTTAACCCTAAACTCCAAGGCAAGCCTTAAATTGCCAAAACAGAACAATGAGGAAGTGGCTGTTCAAAAAGAGTGCATCCCCAGCGATTAGGAAGTCTATCACTACAGTCCTGCCGAAGTCACAGTCTAATTACTGGCTGCAAATGTACTGCGGGAAAAATTTGCTTTCATGTGTCCGCTTTGAAGACTGTACTTATGATTCAGGTTATGATTTTCATTGCCAGTCCCTATTTTTACATGCCTCCCTGTGGACTTGAACATCAACTACCTCACAGCTGCAAATTAATGTGTTATGCCCTGAGTAATCAATATTTATCACTACCAATTTCACACACACACAAAAAAAACTTCATTGAAGAAAGCAAATGTAGCAAAATAATACTAATTAAACCCAGGGTTGTTGTTTTTTAAAAGCCAGAACTTGCCAGAACTTAGTTCTGGGCTTCACTGCCATTATAAGAGGACAAGGGAGGCGCTCATAGTGAGTTCCAGCAACGCTTTTTCTGGAAAAATAGCACTGATTATACCACATTCCCCAGATCGAAGATTCTGTGGTTTCTAGTGTACATGCAATGCAGAACTATTTTACTGAGCGTTAACAAAGTCAGCTTGCCATGCTGTGCCTCACATCTGGAACAAATGCCTCCTGGATACATATTTGGGCATATCTGCTGTTTACCTTTCGAGTCCTATTTGAAAATCTACTTCTGTAAAAAGGATTTTCTCTCAGTCTCTTGCACTAACTTCCAACTGTTGTAATTAAACTAAGTATGCAATCTCAGCGAATAACTTTCATGTGCACATTCTCTTGCCCACTCCTCTACCTTCCATTGTCTTCTCTCCATCAGCACTATGGCACAGACCAGCAAGCACAGTGTTATGTATGGGGTGTGTGTGTTATAGGTAGTATATGCCTGTACCCCCTTCTAATTTCTGGATCCAGCACAGATTCTATTCCTGCAATAGCCTGCAGGCTAGTTTCCTGGTGAGGCAATAGTCCACTAAGTATGGGCCATAAAAGTAACAAAGGAAGTGGCTCTGTTGTTGTTTAGTCCTGTCAGACTCTTCGTGACCCCATGGACCAGAGCATGCCAGGCACTTCTGTCTTCCACTGTCTCCCGCAGTTTGGTCAAACACATGCTGGTAGCTTTGAGAACACTGTCCAACCATCTCGTCCTCTGTCGTCGCCTTCTCCTTGTGCCCTCAATCTTTCTCAACATCAGGGTCTTTTCCAGGGAGTCTTCTCTTCTCATGAGGTGGCGAAAGTATTGGAGCCTCAGCTTCAGGATCTGTCCTTCCAGTGAGCACTCAGGGCTGATTTCCTTCAGAATGGATAGGTTTTATCTTCTTGCAGTCCATGGGACTCCAAAGGCTCTGTACCAGATAACAAATGGGGGCCCCACCCCTGCCCTCAGCACACTAGTAGTTTGAAAGACAAAGCCCAGAGTTGAGTTGTGTGAGCTAGCAGCTAGAAGCCATAGGTGGCAGGCTGGGCAGGAGGGAGGGAGAGAGAGAGAGAGAGAGAGAGAGAGAGAGAGAGAGAGAGCGAGAGCGAGAGAGAGAGCACACCATGTTTGCTTTTTGCTGAAATCTAAGGCTGCTGCTATGGGAGAAGCAAGACCTTTTGGGGAGCGCTAATGCTGTGAGCCCTCCATTGTAGGCTCAGGTTCTATATTTGTGTAAATAAACTACAGTGGTACCTCGGGTTAAGAACTTAATTCATTCTGGAGGTCCGTTCTTAACCTGAAACTGTTCTTAACCTGAAGCACCACTTTAGCTAATGGGGCCTCCCGCTTCCGCCGTGCCGCCGGAGCACAAATTCTCTTCTTATCCTGAAGCAACGTTCTTAACCCGAGGTACTATTTCTGGGTTAGCGGAGTCTGTAACCTGAAGTGTTTGTAACCTGAGGCGTTTGTAACTTGAGGTACCACTGTATAGCATAAATACACCTCAATCTCCAAGCAGTGTAAGATTCCAGGGGCTCCAAGCGCTTACCCAGAGTTTGGTTTCTTTGAAATAAGTGACAGCGGAAAATGTGGTGTCACCCTGAGCCTATGGTGGAGGCCTGGTTCTAGCTCATAACTCAATACTCCACTCTGGGGTTTTTTCCTCTAACTACCAGCAAGTAGTGAGAATTGGGGGGGGGGGGGGATTTGCTGTCCGCCACAGAACCACTTCCTTTGTTACCTGAATGGCCCATACTTAGAGGGCCCTTACCTCACCGTAAGCTAGCCGGGCAGTTTGAGGAGTGGAATCCATGCAAATAAAAAGAAAAGAAAATACATGCTTAAGCTCATTTAAAGCCTGCAAAATTTAACAAAAGCACGATTGGATTAAGCAGCCTAACAAAGCACCTGGTCACCACTCTTCAGCCATTACCTATTGTCCAAGGCACAGGATAATGGAAGGAGCATAGCCCAGTGATGCTCCCAGTGTGTGCTTATGATTCAAGTTACACTTTTCACTGCCAGACCTTATTTTTCCATGTGTATTTTGCGCACCACCTACCTCACCTCACTTGCTGACAGCAAGTGGTGTGTCTTTCATCTGTTCATGGAAATAAATTCTTAAATCACTTTTATTATATGCAGCCCAAACCAAATAGCATAAGATGGAGGAAGGAGCAAACTTGTTTTCTCCTGCTCTGAATCCAAGCCAATGGATTCAACTTTTAAGAAAGGAGATTCCGACTAAACATCAGGAAGAACTTTCTAGTGGTAAGAGCTGTTTTGACCGGGGAACAGATTGCCACAAGAGGTGATGGAAGGTTTTTAAGCAGAGGCTGGATGGTCATCTGCCATAGATGACCTTATTGAAATTTCTGCATTGGAACAGGTTGGAATGAATGATCTTTGGGGTCCATTCCAACTCTACAATTATATGATTCTATGATATGGAAAAGTGAAAATCCCAAAGGAAAAAAAATGTGTTGAGTAGTTTCATCAGTGTTTTTATATTTATTTAAGCTACTAATATTGCATAAAATTACTGACATGTGTGGGGATTCATGGACATAAAGTAATTATGTGTAGGACTTGGGGCTTAGATCATAAGCTTCCCTGGGTAGAAGATATTATTGTGTCCTGTACAATACCAAGCACATCAGAGATGTAATAATTACATAGTTCCCCCTGCCCCATTTCCTATAGCATGCAAATTTCGTTATTAACTTTCAACATCCCACTAGTCTAGGGAGGGATAATGATTAAATTTGCACACAAACCATTCAATGGATCTGGAAATCAGTAAGGCTGAAATCAGAAAATATCATTTGCAAAGAGCACACACAGAGCATAAACTGAGCTTTACTTTTTTCAAATGCTACTTTACACAATGCATTTTTTCCTGCATCTGAACTTACGAAGGAAAAGGAAAAGAATGCAGAAGCACACCAGCAGACAACTAGACAAACGCCAAGCCAAGCTGCTCCAGTGCAAAGGGATCCATGCACTAAAAGGTGGGATTTTGCTTGAACAATTATTGCACAGAGCAAACAACTTTATCATGAACAGACCAGATGCCAACACAAGGTCGCATCTGCAGCAGCTTACATTAGAATGCATAAATAAAAATTAAAAAATGCATAAAAAATAGAATGGCCATAAGAAAATAAAACTAGCAAGGGAAAAGAGCAGCATAAGACTTGCACTCCCCTTCCATAGCTTGGTCTAGTTGCCATTGAGGTGGCTAGCACGTATATGTGCTTTCAGTGCCATGTCATGCTGCATGTGGGTCTCATATGACTTAATGCTACACACACATACACCCACACACCCAAACAGGGAAAACTGGAATGTCAGAGAGAAAGCTAGGTTAGGCCCTATTGTGTGTAAAAGCTAGCTTTCTATGTGGAGGGAATTGTTGGTAGAATGTTCAGTCTTGTGAGCTTCCACCTTTAGTGGTACAGGAGACATAGGCTTGCCGCCTGAGATATAGCTAGGACTATATCACATAGTAGCCAAGAAAGAATCAATACACAGTGTACAAAGGAGTAATAGGTGGAAGGGAAATGTGATGGGCAACAGCGAGAGAAAGTACAATTAAGTTAAAGGTAGCATCTGTCCAACAACAAAAATGGAAATATAAGAACAGGAGTTGTGGTGGCGGCACTCTTTATCTCCGTCTTTAAAACACAAAGCTAATACATCAAAAACAATACAAAGCATTTCAAAAATGTATTTTCACATCATGATAAACCCTATAAAAAAACCCCATATATACAACCATTGAAACAAAATGTGATTTACTAGATGTAAATGTGAGGATGTGAAGGGAAAATTTAAAGACAACTGTATGAAAACCTATTTAAGAGCAATGACTTTTGTCAGCACACTCCCATTTTGTTTCTTGATGAAAAGACCTTTAGACGGACTATTAATAGTGCTGCTATTGTTTACTAATCATTGAACTAAGAGGAGCACTTAATCTTGATCCACTGCCTTTTAACTTTGAGGAAATATAAACCTTCCCCGTAACAAAAGACACTGAGATAAGGCTCAAAAAACCAGTTTCAGAACTGTGGAGTGAAGCCCTCTTAATGACCAGAGTTGTTTCTGTTTCACGATGCATGCCATCAACACATTTTTTGATGGAGGGCTGAGAGATGAATACTCAAGTGAAGAGCTTCCAGCTATTTTGTTTCTAAGTCTTTCCTTTAATGATTGCACACACATGCAGGTAGTAAACAACACAATGGTCCTATTATGGATCTGAAGTCTAACAGCAATTTTTGGCTAAATGAACATAGGAGCAATTCTGCTGAATTCCGTGGATCTTCTCACTTGCTTATAGCTGAGCCCATGTTCAGGAATTTGTGGGAAAGGCTTTGAATTTCCCAGGCAGATTGTGTATCACCAACCATTTTTCTCATCTCATTATTTCTCCCCTCCTCATATTCAGGATACTTAATCATACAGAATTAACAACACTGAGACTTCGCTCCTAAACTTTTGAATCAACCTATTAGCTTGCAGGACTACCATATCATGGCTTTTTAACCCTTATGGTGGACACATTCTGAATTTTGAAAATGTGCTGGGAGGGTACCAGTCACAAAATGGCTGCCACGGAGTGTGGCATCGTACAAAATTAGAGAAAACCACCCCTGACAACCTTATGCTGACCACAGGAAGCCAGCTAATACTGCAAAGATCTTGATTCACTGCAATTAAATGGTGGGGGAAATATAATTCTGCAAACTGTACGGGGATACATCTTCCATGCGTTAATGTTTTATGTAAGCTCTAGTGCGGAAGGTGTGACATTGATTCCATTTAGAAGAAAACCCTTAGTATAATCTTGTGTGGTTCTTCCCAGCCAACCCCACTCTGATCTTTTCATCCATAAAATTGGCAGGGCTCAGAAACACAAAACTGCTATGGCTTGCTCTCTAGGGACAGAAAGTCTTGTTAGGAGATTTCTCATTTCTTTCATAATTTTCTTCAAGCCTTATTCAGCAGCTCTCAAAGGGCACCGATCTCAAAATGTTGAACTACACTGTAGCACAGGATAATGCTTAAAGGAGGACTTCATAGGGATTATTTGTAGCAAGGGATAGCAGGGATGAATGAGATAAGGATTAGAAAGCACCATGAATACTGAGAGTACTCAAGAGATTTATATAAAAATTGCTAATAACACCAAAATTACTAATAACACCAACACCATCAGAATCCTAATAAGATCTAGCATCTTCCCCATGGATAGAAATATGGGAAAGCTTAGCTGATTATATGTTGTGGTTTCCTCCTTGTAAAATCTAACAAATTTCTCTGCTTATGGAAAAAACTGGCCTTTTGACAATTTAGTTTAAGGCTCTCTACCATCTTTGGCACTACGGAGTAACCTAACAGTTAGAAAGATTCATTGCTCTCAGATGTTCAACACAGATGTGAAGAACAGACTGGAAGCAGTTTCTGGAAATGGTGAAGCTTTTCTATATTGCACAGTGTTTGGCATTTGGTTAGGAAACACAGTATGTCTCAAAAAAAGAGCACTAACTCATACAGACAGCAGCTCTACAGTTCTCTCCGCGGTTTGCTACTGATTTGAGTAGCTAACTCACATTGCCAGATGTGGCTGCCTGATAGAACAATGTCATGAGTCCGCCACCCATTGCACACTACAGGTTTCCCGAATCCACTATTGGAGTGTAAGGGATATAATGAGTTTCCCAAATGAAGCAGAACCCAGGAATTCCATCAATACCAAGAGTACACCAGTGATCCCCTAGATCTCACCAGAAACTCCTCCTAGCACCCCAATCTGCAGTGGTCATCAGTCTGGAGCCTTCAGACACAAGACCTTATCTGTTTACTGAAGTAGAATGCTTTCCAGTTCTGTCCAGTCCCACGAGAATCCTGCATTGCCCAACCAAAGTGGTACTCAATCACCACCTTCACCAGAAATCTCAGACACCTGGAGGTGGACCCCGTCTGATGTGACAACAGCAGCAAATAGCAGCAGTAGTGCTGCACTTTACACTCGGTTACTTCTGTTGGAGGTCTTGGAATTGACATTTTAAGTTCTCACAATGCCCCCTTCTGTAGCATCTTTTCAGAGCACTGTAGTGAATAAAAATAGCCGTGTAGTACTGGGAGCTTGCAAGGCACCAGGGCAGATAACAGCAGAAGCCCCTGCCAGAGGGCTGGGACCCCAGCAGTTCTCCAGGCATGCTGGGTGTTGATGCCAAGCCTGTGCTTAAATTGAAATCCTCAGCTCATTTATGCACACTTAAACCTACTGACTGCACTGAGACTCATAACTGTTTAGTTTCTCCACACTATCAAATATTCATATTTTGCTTTTAGCTACTGATGAGGTTTATTAACTAGGTGGAATAAATTAGTCTAGCAGCCGGATTCAAAGAGGGCTCTAATTAATGAGTTAGAGTAACCTCAAAGCTAGAGAAATCTAATTGCTTTAAAATGTCAGACACATCTTTGGGGGGTCATTATCAGGGTGAAGGTAGATGATAACAAGTGTGGCAGTTTTTCTGTGCCATACAATGCTTAACATGCTCAGGTGTCCTCTCAGACAACATATTAACTTGTGTAAAGAAATCTAGCATGTAGAACTGTGGCTCACTTTTTGACCAAATTTGAATACACACACTCAATGCAATCACTGTTGAAATTAGTGTTGTATAATATATACATATATATATATATAGTCCAGGAGATGATGTTTCCCAGCATTTTCTGTTTTGTTTTTTAATTCATGCAAGCATTTCCAATTATAGAACTGTGTGGGTTTCTTTGCATTATGCAAATATAAACAAGTTATGTGATGAATGGACTCAAAAGTGAGGGGGGAGGGATCACCAATATGACATTATAAGACAATCTTCCCCCCTAATTTTCAGTTTAGCTAAAAAAAAAGGGAGGGTGTGCATGCACTTAAATTATGTAGCAATTTTCCTAACTTTCAAAGTAAGTCATGCCCATAAATAAATTTTAAAAAATCATAATCTTGCTTAATTAGCTGCAAGCCAGAACAGGAAAATTTTTGAGGGAGAGAGAGGACCCATCAATAAGAAAAACTCATTCTTCCTCCCAGCCTCCCAACTGTCCAACACAGAATGAAGCAGCACTATATTTGCTTAATTCCATTTATGAATTGTTTCCCATAAAATACCTTTTTCACAATAAAAATGTTAGGAATTGAAATTCTCTTTACAGATGGAATTGGTTCTTGCTGTTTTTACAGATTCAAGTCGTTTTGTAAAAAAAATATGGTTATAACTGTATTTATTATGTATGAAATTGTGCATTTTTTTATTCTAACACAGATACAAGATTGGATAAAAATGTCCACTTAAAGGGGACAATTCCATGTATTATCACAGAGGGACCCAGTGCTATTTTTCTAGAAAAAGAGGTGCCAGAACTCACCATGAACACCTCCCTTGTTCTTCTGTAAGGGCAATGGCACCCATCTGAGAGGGGCCGGAACTGAGTTCCTGTCACTTCTGTCTTAAAACGTCCTGGAGGGACCTAAACCAGGCTGTTTTAATGCAACCTGAAGAATCCAAGTGGCACCGAGAGAAAATCACATTGTGATAGTCTGATCAGTTCCACTCATCAATAGATAAGCCCCTTCTTGCTCCTCGTTTTTTATATCCCATAGTCAGAATTCGATTTTGCAAAGCATATAGAAGAATTATTCAGTAAAGCACAGGTTGGAAAGGGGGTCTATTTGGTCTTCAGCTCAGCCACACTGATATCCCCATGCCCACTTTCTAGATAGCAGATCTAGTTTAAAAATTGTGCACCAGAATTTGCCTACAATGGAAATGTGAAAACCCCACCATGATAAAGTAGGACTTAAATGTGCAGAAATAAAATAGGGTGCAGTCATATCTTACTATATATAAGGCAATTCTATAGAGGCCAGAGAGTTAAGGGGGAAACCCAAACTATGAATATAGAAAAACAAAGACATTTTGAAACAGCAAACCACAATGAAATGTATGGTTGTGGAAAATCAACAAGCAAAAGCTTTTTCCTCTCAGATCACAACAAGAGAAAATAGTTCGGGGACCTTGAAAGAGGTCCATATGATTAAATTCTTCTTTGTTAGTTCTAAGCACATTCTACCCTCCAGAAAGTTTTTAGGGTTTTTTAACGTAATGATTAATAGCAGAACATGAAAGAATTATCAGACACTGTGAGGGCCACAGAGAATTGTTCTTAGGGTTTTTTGAGTTTCTTCCCCCTTCTTCAAAGAAAAGCTTGTGTCAAAGTTGATTAATTTTTACTTGATTTGGTTGCAAAATATGGTCCAAGTAATCATCAGTAATTTTATTAGAATTGGCCAAGTAATATCAGGGAGCAGAAGTGGCTTTTTTGTGTCTTTCAGTTGTCCTTCCAAGTGTTCCTCCTTACTGTATGACATTACACATGGTGCATAAAAGTATAGTAAAACTTCATTTGGGTTTTTACATTCTTATTGTCATGGCCCACAACATGGGGACTTTGTGGTGCATGGCAACAGACTCGGATGAGATTTGGTCCCGGTAGTGATGTATGGAAGTGAGAGCTGGACCATAAAGAAGGCTGATCGCCGAAGAATTGATGCTTTTGAATTATGGTGCTGGAGGAGACTCTTGAGAGTCCCATGGACTGCAAGAAGATCAAACCTATCCATTCTGAAGGAAATCAGCCCTGAGTGCTCACTGGAAGGACAGATCGTGAAGATGAGGCTCCAATACTTTGGCCACCTCGTGAGAAGAGAAGACTCCCTGGAAAAGACCCTGATGTTGGGAAAGATGGAGGGCACAAGGAGAAGGGGACGACAGAGGACGAGATGGTTGGACAGTGTTCCCGAAGCTACAAACATGAGTCTGACCAAACTGCGGGAGGCAGTGGAAGACAGGAGTGCCTGGTGTGCTCTGGTTCATGGGGTCACGAAGAGTCGGACACGACTAAACGACTAAACAACAACAACCTTTGCCTCTCCAGACTGAAAGACACCAAAGCCTCTGAAAAAGGCAAGAGTGCTTTAACCTGTGAGCCATCTCCTTCAGGAAAGAGGAGCCTACACCACTACAGGTCTGGTCAACCTACGTAAGGTTTCAGATGGGTCTAGCAATATCTTCTGAAGCTGCCCTAGCAAAAGCTCTTGGAGCTGTCCTAGGTCCTGTATTCTGTCTGCATGACCTGGGCTCTTCACTATACACTGCCTGGTTTGCCTCTAGCCTTATGTCCCCTGCAGAATGCGACTATGAGTTCTCATTTAGCTTCAAGGGTGTGTTGCATGAACAGAAAGCATTTCCTTGCACACAGCAGCACCACTGAATTGTTCTAATTTCCTCACCTTGGTACAACCCTCCATGTCCCATCCCACAACTTTCAAGATGGTCCCTCACTCTCCTCTAGAGCCATTCCACTGTATGCACTAGATTTAAATTTAAATCAAGAGGAAATACAGATTTACACAAAATATTGTGAATACAAGCTGCACATTCTTCCCCCTGCCAATATATTGTTCTTCCTTTTGAGTGGAGTTATTTTCTAAAAAGAGGGATCCATCTTTCCAAGACAGCAATCATTCCATCTCATATAACTCTTTTGGCCACTTGTGCTCTCTTTCCAGAACACACAATGATAAAAAATAATAATCTCTGAGTAAACCCAACAATAAATCTTCTCCTTTCAGAATATGCTTAGTAGGTCAAACTTCCTGTGGGTTCTTTTTTGCCCCCTTAAAGTTCAGGGGTTTCAAATGAGCTGCTGGGGAAATAAACTGTGCAAGAGAACACAACCATTAGTCCCCAAGAACCCTGTTATTTTTCAGAACAGCAACAAGTGACAGAATACAGGGCATGCTTCATTTTAGAACAGGAAGGGTTATTTAGCTTATGGGGAAAGAGCTGAAAGTTTATTTAGGCCCGTAACTTTAGTGAGTCTCTTTGGAACCTTCCTAAAGCTAGAGAAACTATAGGGAAGGATTAAGAAAATTGCAAAGCAGATCCATTTTGGTCCGTCTTTTCCACCTGAAGCTTCTTTACATACTTCAACTACACTTCCAGCCATGCTGGCAATAATAATAATACATATAATAATATAAATAATTCTGTTTCAAAACACAGACCACCTTTGTTTTCTGCATGTGACCATTTCCCCACTTTTTCTAGCACCCCCACAGCTGAAAGGAAGGCTCCGCTTTCACCCTAAGAAATGAAACGACAACATATCTTCTGGTAGTAATATCTATGTTAGTCTGCCTGTGGGCAGCTTTTCCTTCTGTCACTGTTGCAGGAGGAGTTGGTGACAAAGAGAAAGTGGGCAGTTCCCTTCACATTTTCTTCTTTCCATCTTTGCAGTGAAACGGGAGAAGAAAGAATATTCTCATCTATTTCCTGGCCGCATTTCTTGAACAGTTAAGTTGTCCAATTTAGGCTCCTTGCTTTTTGTTTCAGCATCTGAGGTAAACTGAAGTAAAACTCATTTGAGATAGGCTCAATGTTGCTTCTTGATGCACACTCTGGAAGCCAGCTTACATTCCTTTGAAAAGTGGTTTCATCCCACCCACCCACCCACCACCTATAATTTACACTTTATTTCCCCAAACAGGTGCCCTCCAAATGCTGGACCTTGTACTACAGAGGGTCTGCAGGGCACCAAATTGGGGAAGGCTGATTTGCACTAGCTCTGATTTTAAATATAAGCCCTGAGTTTTGTTTTGAAAACAAAAAATGCATCAGTCACTGATAACGTTGCAGGAAAACCTTTCTGCATTTGAGATCTAGCTGGCAAGGGTGGGATCTAATGGGTTATAGAAACAATTCCATTTCACTAAGCAACCCATTTCAGTTAAATGAAATACATAGCATTTTTCTTCATAGAAAGGATGGAAAATGCAAAAAAAAAAAAAAGTGCTCCGAGATGGAAGTTTACACTAACAGCTCAGAAATGGGAAGTGCTATGTTCTTGCTTGCAGATGAAGCTCAAACATCTCTGTGTATTTGCACATGTTCCCTCAGATATTCAGACACATGGAACCAAGTCACAATGTGCTGGTCCCGGGGGGTTACCGTGCAGTGTGGTCTGAGTCCGGTCCTGGCTCAAGGGTCTGGAGGCTGTCCATCACGGGTGAAGCGGGGCCCAAGGCAAGGAGCCTGGTGTGGTCAGGAACTCCAGAAGAGCAGGTCAGGATGCCGACAGGAACAGGTTTCCAGTGATGTTGCTCCCGCAACCTGGGACTGGGCTGACTGGCCTTTATCTCCTCTGAGGCCTGGGGCGGTCCCGGCCCACAGGTGACTCGCCTCCCCTGGCCTTAAGGCGAGCACTCCTCCTGAGAGAACTTAGTTCCCTCCGCCTCTCTGCCCTGAGCCTCTGCAGCTCAGGAGAGGCTGGAGGGTTACTGGACCCAGGGGGAGGCTCACCTTCCCCTGACAGGGCTGGGAGAGGCGCACCTGCAGGCAATGGGTCCTCAATTACCTCCGGAGCCAGATTGGATTCAGCTGGTGTCTGCTCCTGAGGATCCAGCACAGGTGGGAGCCCTTCAGATTCAAGCCCCTGCCCCGGCTCAGCCGGCCCTGGAGGCGGGGACTCCTGTGCAGGCTGGGATTCTTCAGGTTCAGCCTCTGAATCAGATTCCCAGGCCATCACACACAACCTAAGACAGCTTCTTAAGCAGAAATCAGACAATTGGTCCATCTAGCTGAGTTGAAGCATTTAGTTGAAGCAGCTCTCCAGGTTTGAGACAAGAATCTTCTCCTTGCACCACCTGTAACATCTGGAGAAGACCTTTGGTCTGCAAAGCAAATGCTCTACCACTGAGGTACAGCTCTTTATCCCTCTTTTCCCTTTCCCTTCTTCCTTTTTTAATAAACAAACCTATCCACCTGTCCTAGTTGCGCCATCCCTATTCTTTCTTTCTTGGCCTGTTGAAGTTTAAATAAAGAGATGCTCACAAAGATGCAACTAATGTTCAGATGTTCTCTTCTCTAAAGGCAACTTGCCATGCAGTGGATGCTCTGAGATCTCTTCTCCTTGGGTGTGAAAGACAATATTCTTTTCTTATGGTTCATGAAAGCATTATTTGAAAAGATATGTCATCCTAATATATAGTGGCAGGGGATTTTTTTAAAAAAGAAATAGGTAACTAAGAAAGCACAGTACCTATTTTTTGTCAACGTGTCAAAGTATTTTAAAGGGAATATATACTTATAGTACTCAGTGGGTTTTCAAATTGAAATAAATAAGCAATAAAAGTACATTCCAGTCCTGCTGCACTTACATGCACACAGTATGATCTGCAAGTTTCTCTCTCCCTGTTATACTAGTAATATAACTCCTGCCCAGTTTCACATTTCCTGGAGGCTCCACTCATATGTTAAGACAAAGCTTTACTTGTGGGTGCTTTTCTAAACTATTTCTCTTTGGGGTATTTAAATAAAAACCACTTTTGTTTACAGTTTGCAACTTGCAAAATACGAAAGTGCACTAGATGTCCTGTGGGGAGAGTGAAGCAATTTCAAAAAGGTATTTTAATGAAGTTCAAAACACTCACTTTTGGTCCAATAGAGTTAGGAAAGTCATAGCTTAATACAGAGGTTTTCAACCTTTTTGAGTCCATGGCTCCCTTAACCAACTACATTCTTTCTGTGGCTCCCCTGTGGGGCTCAGAAGCCCAGTTATGTCACCCCTTGTGGTGTGTTCCCTCAGCCTCCTTTCCTCTCCTGCTCCTTGGGAGTCCTCTGGGCAGCTGCTGCTACCGTCCCTGGTCTCCGAGCTTCCCCCCAACACACAAAAAAGAGGTGCCTCTCAGAGGCACCATTTGCCTGCAGATCTTATAGCCAGGGCTGCTGCAATAAACAGCTTGGCAAGTCTTTGGGAGGCTGAGATGCAAGAGGGCATCAGAGGAAGAAGGGAAGGAAAGAGGAACAGAGGACAGTGTTGCCCTTGGCACCCCTGACCATCATTCAAGGCACCCCAGGGTGCCATTGCACACTGGCTGAAAACCACTGGCTTAATATATGTTCACAGCCTAGGACCCTCGTACCTATGGGACCGCCTCTCCTGGTATGCCCCACGGAGTATCTTAAGCAACACCCTAGAGGTCCTGGGCCCTAAGGAAGTTAGATTAGCCTCAACCAGAGCCAGGGCCTTTTCAACACTGGCTCCAGCTTGGTGGAATGCTCTGTCTCATGAGACCAGGGCCCTGCGGGATCTGATTTCTTTCCACAGGGCCTGTAAGACAGAGTTGTTCCACCTGGCCCTTGGCTTACAATCAGTTTGATTCCCTCCCCCTCTTTCTTTTTCCTTTCTCCTTCTGTGAAGAGGCTACATCCTAATGTTTTAATGTTGTATCTTAATCTTTTAAATTGTATTTTAATCAACTTGTTTTTATTATTGGTTGTTAGCCGCCCTGAGCCCAGTCTTGGCTGGGGAGGGCGGGATATAAATAAGATATTATTATTATTATTATTATTATTATTATTATTATTATTATTATTAAAACACCGAGGCTTGGAGTGTTGCTTATGTCTCATGCAATGTGCTTTGAAGACCCAGACAGAGAGTGGACATATGGAATGCTCAGAATGACATGTGACTAAAAGAGGTTATTTTGAAGGAAGGAGTATGATCCCATGTAAGTAGCAGCCATTTGTTCAGCATCAGCTGAACATTCACTGGCTTGTTCGACAGATTTGAGAGCTCTCTTGGCTACAATGGGAGTCTATGGCAACATAAGGCATTAGAATATAATAATACTAATGACTGACTCAATGACCTTGCTTCTTATGTAGCAGCATGAACATTTTTTTGTAATGCAGATCATGGTTTTATAGTCCAATTTGTTGCACTATTACTAATGCAAAATCCCATGCTCAAGTTATATTAGCTAGTAGATTCCATAGACATGCCAGTGTCAGGGATCTATGCCATTACAGCACCACATTTATCCTAGTGGAACCATGAAACTGGTGCAACTACATGAACCAAGAGCCAAAAATTGGATTATTAGGGTTGTGGCCCTCAGATCTCCATCTCACTCTTAGTGATGGCATAATGTTATGCCAGCAAAGAGGTGGCGTAAGTTGCTTCCAATGAACTAAATGTAAAGTCCCAAAGGACTCCCCACCACCTCCTCAACCATAACGGAGGATTGGATACCAACCAACTTGCATCACAAACAAGGGGGCTTCATAATTCTGTCTAGAGAATGTAAGAGTGCACAACTGGGAATTATGGTATAAAAGTCCTCTGTACAAACATAATAGGAAAGGCATGTTGTTACTGTCTATCTTCTTAGAACCCTCATAAATATTCCATCTCAAGACATCAAAGAAAACTCACTGTCAGGAACCTCAACTCCACTGCCAAAGTTCTAATATTATTTTCCTCATCACAATTCCCACCCACCCCAAAAACCCCAACCAAACCTGGATATTGATCTACCAGCTGCTACAGTGTCATCAGATATAAACATAATGCAGCAGCGTTAATTACAACTGTCATCACTGCTAAAACCTCACATCTTGCTGGTATCAGAAATGGGGTCCCCCCCAACAAATATTTAAGGGGAAGACTGGGAAATTAGGACTGCAATTCTGAATCAACCTAATAGCAAGTAGGTCCGATGGGGCTCACTGGGACTTCCAAATAAATGTGCTGGGGGTCGGGCTGCAAGATAAATATTTTAGAATGCAAGATCAATGAGAATATGGATAAAGATCTAACATGTCTCCATGCAAATACTCCCAAGAGCTGGTGAATATGAAGCTGAGGCAGCTCCCTTCAAAGTGAATCTCATGAAGGACGGATGGAAGTTTCCATCAAAAAAAGTCAGGTGACAGAATAAAGCCGACTTGTAGGCTTTTTAGATTAGAAACTCATTACTATGGCAACGTTCTCAGCTGAGGAACTGTATAAGAAAATATAATTTACTTGACAGTTCCATAATGTAATTCGAGACTACAAGGGAATTAAAATGTAAGAATGCAGACTCATTTGAGTGGCGAACAATTGAGGTGGCAAACGAATATACTGAAGGACCCTGTCACCATACGCCACCTCATTTTCAGCTGGCTTAATAACTGCAAAGCATCACAGAGAGATCATACAATGTTCAGTACAAATATTAAAATTTCAAGCTAGTGCTCTCATGAACATTAAGGTAGAAACTATCTGCAGGAACACAGAACACATTGCAAATTATCTTAATGTGCTCTTTACACAAACAAAAAAGGAACCCAACTTAAAACCCTATCAGTTATGCTGTCAGCAGCTATTAAGTGGCTGTAGCTATCATTCCTTCTTTGTTGATGATGGTGAAGGAAGAACATAACTATCCTGTTTTTCCTGCTCTCTGCTTAATGTCAAGATCTATTTATATGTAATGTGAGACGTGGGTAAAGTCCTTAGCCATACAAGGCATCCTTGGGAAACCTTGTGCCCTACCATCCAACCCAGCCAGCACAATGGAAATTTTAGATACAATGGCGTGTAAGAGGTAGAGTGGTTTATAAAAGAACACATTTTGACTTGCATGTGTAACTTGCATTTGACTTGAATGCATCTGACTTGCATGCATCGGGGAAAATATGTTTTTCAGGAAGGGGTCACTTGTCCTCATAGAATCATAGAGTTTGAAGGGACCACAAGGTAAAAGTCTCATGCTCTAACAACTGAGTTAGGTAGGTGCTTAAGTTTCTCTCCTTATGGTCCAGAGGAACCCAAGATGCTGAGTTACAAATCACTGCATCCAATATGGTGAAGACCAGGCTTAGATTTTTTTTTAACACCGTATATTGTACTAAAGACTGACAGTTTTTCACAGCTCAGTTATTTTCTGTGTATAAAACTTTTCTATTTTCATAACAGTCTTGACAAATGCCTGCTTTGTGGATGAAAGAGAGACAATGCTAACTTTATATTCTGTTTTCATTGTGAATTTTAGATAATCCCTTTTGTTTCATGTTCAGCCCTTGTTGTCTGCGTACTTCTCAAATTTTCAGTTTAACAATACCTCAGGCTTCAGCTGACACGTCGGCTTGAGCACCTGTCAACCACATGCAGGGGCTGAAAGGAGGAAAACAGGAAAGAAAGCCTTGATGTACTAAGAAGTTTCTCTATATTAGCACTGGTTCAGGGGACCATATGAACTTCGTCAAGTACAGCAGAAATGTAGGCTTCCGACAATGAAAGAGAGAGAGAGAGCAGATAATATCTCACTCACTCAATGAATTCTAAAACCATGCTAAATGCAATAGGCCAGTGAACATATCCATAATAGCAGTGAACATATTCATAATGTTGTCTTCTCCACTAAAGTTATTGCCTCAGTTACATGGCAGATTTCCACATAGTCCTTGGAGGTTGCTCGCAAATGAATTTGTTTTGCCAGCTGGTATTGCTTCTTCATTGAATGGATTCAGACGGGTGGCCAACTAGGCAATTTATCATTTAAAGATTCATAAACTACTGTTCTTTCCAAAGCTATCTCTCAGTTTACAAAGTAAAAAGTAAAATCTCACAAAAACTTAGGGCAATATAAACGCAGTTACAGCAAATATAAAAGAAGTCTTTTAAATCAGAGCTCTCTAATTTCCTCTTCTGGTTTATCTGGACAGGTGCACACACCCCTGAAGGTGCAAACACTGGATGCAACAGATCAAAATAATAAAGTTGCCACTTAAAGAGGATGCCATCTAATGGGCAGAAGGGGAGAAGACCTGAGGGTGAACCAATGGTATTTTGCTACCTTTGGCAAATAGTGCCAACTTATAGAAAACCAAGGCCAGCCAACATAATAAAAAAGAGGATCTCCCACATCCTGGCAGTAAAATTACAATAATAGTACATTTAGATAACTATTTGATGCCTTTTCATGACTTCCTCCAAATCAGTTGCTTCACTCAGTCTAGTTGCAAGGTTGCCATTGACCTGATCCCTGGTCCTTTAGCATGTTCTGTACACATGTCAAGGTATGTATGCACCTGTATCAATTACCCATTTTCCTCACTATTAGTGGAACATGGGAAGCTGCCTTTATACTGAGTCAAACCAGTATCTTGCCAATATTGTCTATGACCTTTCTATGTAGTGGACAGCAGGAAGCTAAAGGGAGTACCCTCTCCAGTTGTGGGTGCTGCACTTTTAAGAAGGATAATAATAATAATTATTATTTTTATTTATACCCCACCCTCCCCAGCCAAGACCAGGCTCAGGGCAGCTAACAAGCAATAATAAAAACAAGTTGAATGAATACAACTTAAAAACAAGATTAAAATACAACATTAAAATATTGAAACAATAAAATATTAAAATGCAACCTCATCACAGGAGGAGAAAGGAAAAAGAAAAAAGAAAGAGGGGGAGGGCATCAAATTGGCTCCAAGCCAAAGGCCAGGCGGAACAACTCTGTCTTACAGGCCTTGCGCAAAGAAATCAGATCCCGCAGGGCCCTGGTCTCATGAGGCAGAGCGTTCCACCAGGCCGGAGCCAGTGTTGAAAAGGCCCTGGCTCTGGTTGAAGCTAATCTGACTTCCTTAGGCCCCGGGACCACTAGGGTGTTGCTATTTATGGAACTTGAGGCTCTCCGTGGGGCCTACCGGGAGAGGCGGTCCTGTAGGTACGAGGGTCCTAGGCTGTGATGATGATGATGATGTATACAAATTGTTACAAAGATGGTCAGGGATATGTAAAACAAATGCTATGAGAAAGGTTGAAGGGACAGATCATATTTAGCCTGGAGAAGACTGAGTATAATAGCACTCTTCAGGGCTGTCACATGGAAGAGGGCAAAACCCTCCTAAAGGGTGGGAATAGATCTAATGAGAGAGAAGATTTCAGTTGAACATTAGAAGAATCTTCTTAACTGTAGGGTTAACCAACTGCACCGGGAGTGTGGGGGTGTGATGGGTTCTCCTCCACTGGAGAGGCTGAACCAACAACTGTCAGGGATGCTCTAACTTGAAATATTGAAATACTTTATTGTCACTTGTGCAACTTGTATGCAGTGAGATTACACGAGCACCCCCCACGCAGCTCTCTTAGTCTTAATTCCCCTCGTTTACTGACGCACACCCACCAAACCCGAAAGTCAGTTGTCCTGTTGTTATCTTTTCATTCAACAGCCTAACAGCCCACGGATAGAAGGCGTTCCTTACCCTGTTGTTGCAACTAATCATGCTTCTATATCTTATGCCTGAGGGCAGGAGATCAAGAAAGTGCTGGCCAGGGTGTGAATCATCCCTGAGAATTTTCCTCACTCTCCTGAGGCAACATTCTTCCGCTGTTTCATCCAGCGGATTCACGGGACAGCATCCCATCAACAGCCCATAATATCTTGCACTGTATTCACCACCCTCTGTAGGCACTTCCTACCAGATGATGTCAAACCAGAGTACCACGCCGTGATGCAGTATGAAAGGACACTTTCTATTGTTGACCGGTAGAAGGAGATCATCAAATGTTATTCCACAATACTTTGGGGAGATGGAGTCTCTGTTGGGCTTTCTTAACCACCTGGGTTGTATTTATTTTCCAAGTAAGGTCTTCACTGAAATAAACTCCTAGGAATTTAAAGGAAGAGACTCTCTCCACACAGCCCTCCCCGATGTACAGCGGGGCTAGTTCTCCTCTCTTCCTCCGAAAGTCCAACACCATCTCCTTTCTCTTGCTGATATTAAGGTGCAAGTTGTTCCCTAGGCACCATGTAGATATTTTTTGGACCTCCCCTCTATACGCTGATTCGTCTCCACCTGTTATTAAACCCATTATGGTGGTGTCATCTGCAAACTTAATAATTGCAGTAGATAACTCTGGATTTTCTGAATCAAGCAGGGGACTGAGCTAGACCACATTCAGACCATGCATGTAAAGCACTACCATATCACTTTAAGTATTCGTGGCTTCCCCTGAAGAATTCTGGGAGCTGTAGTTTGTTAAGAATTCTGGGAGTTGTTAGGAAGCCTCTAGTGCCCTTCACAAAGCTACAATTTTCAGAGTGCCCCGTGAAGAGGCATTGATTGTTAAACCACTCTGGAAACTGAAGAAGTCAGTGTAGAAAAGCTTGGATATCCACTGCAACATGGTGATGATAGAGAATGGTGTGGGCTTTTATGTTTGGTGTTTTTGCAGAAACCAAGTCTGCTCATTAACACTGAGAAAGTGCTGGGTCACATGGATGCTTACAAGAGAAATATCCTGAAAATGTGTGCATCATTGTAGGTTACCAAATTCAGAATCTGTGCAACAGGTGAACATTGTGTCACTATCCAAGAATAACCTGCTTGTCAAAAACATTCACCAGAAGCTGGTGATGGGCTGCTGTTAGCATCCACATAAAAAAATAATATTACAGCTAGTGCCCTCAACATAAAAAAATATATACAGAAAAAGTTTGTTGATTAGAATAATTACATATAATCCTCTTATCTGGAATCATGTGTGAACAAACAGTGCAATCCAATATATGTTTGCTCAGATGTAAGCCCTATTGAATTAGTAGGATTTACTCCCTCTCAAGTATACCGAATTGTAGCCTTAGACAGTGTAGTAAGAGGAATGGTTTTATATAAAACACTGGTTTTGAGTCTGAGGAAACAATTGTCATTAATAATTAAATCCAGTGGTCGGAGTTGATTCTCTGACTGTGTGTAGTTGTTTTATCTTTGTTTTAAATAAAATTTTATATTTAAGGAAAGAAAGACTCTTAAAAGACATATTATGTTAGTGTCCATCACAATAGCTTGTGGTAGTTAATAAAAACAACAACAATGGGATAATGTAGTGACTTACACGAAAACAGGGATAGTACCAAACAGAACGAGCTAGTAGGGCAAGTAGGGATGCTTCGCACATTAATAGAAATGAACATGCTTGAGTAGGATTTTTAAATAAAGAGTTAATGAACCCAAAATTTCAGCAGCATATATGTTTAGGTCTGGATTTTTAGCAGCGCAGTGTGTTGAATGTCATGGCCTTTCAAAGGCTCTTATTTATTTTACATGCAATATTCTTCCATTAATTCCTACAATGCCACAATGCAACATATAGCAAATATTGACTGTTTTCAAGATTTGTGGAAGGCTGTCAATGCATCATTCCCGAAGACAAACAACAAATGATAAATATTGCAAAGTACTTACAATGGATCTGATGAGGTTCTCTTTGGCCAATTTCAGGGAGGACTTATAGCAATTTGCCAAGTCTTCCTTATGGCTATCACTAATATGTCCTCTTGCTATAGGGCCCACAGTATGAATGACATCTGCAAGAATAATTAAAAAATCAAGTTAATGTTATCAGATCTTCAATAGGATCATACAAAATGTTAAAAGATGATCTTCTAAATCTATAGGGCTAAGGCAGAAGACACTGATACAGCATAGAAAACAAATAAATGATAGCTATAAAGGCAACATTTAATTCAGGACATTGAAGTTAAAAAGAACTCAGGAACAATGCAAGAATGAGGCTGTCCTTTTTATGTCCCCAAATTAGCAGACAGTATTTGCTGAAACATTTAAGCTATGACATAATAATCAACTTTCTCTTTCATTATTTTGCTCATTTATCTGGACCTTCTTTGTACTGACTGGCTTTTATTATAATAATAATTTATTATTTGTACCCCGCCCATCTGGCTGGGTTTCCCCAGCCACTCTGGGCAGCTTCCACAGAGACCAAAAATACACTAAAATGTCACACATTAAAAAATTCCCTTTTACGTGTGCAAATCCTGATATTCTTCTCTGCTTCCCTAACTTTCCTGTGCCCATGTTACTGTGGTGGCATGGCTGACACCTGTAAAATGCTTTCCCCCTCCCCTGCCTGAACATAGCTCCACATTACCTCAGTAAAGTTCAGACTGTTAGATACGTGTGATTTGCCCTAATCACATTGATGCTTCCCTGTCTCCCATCAGAACATGCATGCCAGAGGTGAAATTGGTAATTAAGATTTCACACAATGCAGTTTATCTATCAGCAAACCAATGTGGAGCCAGGCCAAGGTTATACAAGGAAGAATGTTTTGTGCCTGCTATGGTGCCAAAGGAATATTTCTATTGGGTCTGACTCTGGTGACCTAGAACATACCTACAAAAGCAAATATGTTTTCCAGCCACAGCCTCTCTCATCTTCAATTCCATTATCATTAACCATATTTTCAGTGGGTACTTCCTCTCCCTCTCTTGTTCTATAAGTGTGTACCAGCAGTCATAATTATAGATGATATTTCACCCTTAAAAAAATACCCAACAACTTTCAATCTTTACAACATGGCTGCCACCAAAACTTACTGCCTAGCATTATAGAGTATTCCCAGGCTCTCCCAAGCCTGCCAGACTGAAACCACATTTAAATTCTTCAATTTTCTTTGTAGCTCAACAAATGTTAAGATTCAATTGACTGCCAATGGGCAACTCCCACTAGGGAATGCTTGGCACAAACCAGATTTACACAGCTAAACTTTCTGACTGCTGTAAAAATCACACTGAGAAGCACAAATTATGAGAAATATCAACCTTTCCTTTTTAATCATAGTTATTTCCTCTAGTTATAGGAACGAAACTGCATTATTTGGTTTCATTATTACATCTACACTACTTAACAGCAAAGCCTGTTAAAATTGTTCCCAAAAACTGAAATCTGAAGTTGACACTTAACACTTGGCAGGTGACAAGAAGGATGACAACTAGTGATCAAAACAGGGACATTGGCTTTACCCTTCAGCTAGGCTAAGCATTATATTCCATGTGCATTTTATGCAGCACAATAATAAACTCAGAACAGTTGCCGGTGGAATAAACATGGAAATGCACAGGGAGAAATATCTGTTTCCACATTTCATTCTTGAAACCCTTTCATTACAGCTGTTTACAGTATTTGACCATAACAGCTTGCTCTGTGAACTGTGTAAAACCAAATTTCTATGCATGTGAAATGTTGTTGTTTTTTATGGTTACAGCACCCCCCCCATAATGCCTAACACAGAGAAGCTTCATTTTATTAATTCTGCTAAATGCTTGAATATTCCATATAAGTAGGCTACAGCAGTAGGGTCTTCTCATCAGCATTAAGTACTCAGCACCACAACGTGCTACAACAGACAAGCTTGGCATTTTATTGGTGCACTAGACCAGCAAAAGTAATACATCATTCATAATTAACAGTGTCCAAACACTCCATTAATATGCACACATTACATGGTGGCTTCAGAGCTGCAAACAAGGCTACTAATTACTAAACAGTTGCACTGATGTAACAGACTGCAGCAACGGGAAGTGTGCTGGTTCAGGTTGCTGCATTTGTCCTTGAATCGGTACAACTGTTTTATTGTTTTTCCAATCAGAATCAGGCCAGCAGCCTTTGACAGTGAGTGTGCCATCAATATGGGCCATGCATTGGAGAGCGATTCCTCTAGTAATACAGCTGTTTCTAACATACATCAAGGTTCATATTCTAAGCTAAGCTAAAAAAAACATTTTTTTTTTTTAAATTCTGATATGCCAAACACCAGAAAGAAATTTGGAGAGTGTAGGCATGTGATCATCACATAACCTTAATCTCCACTGTAATAATGAGTTTTGCAATTAGAGACAAGTGTTGAGCTGTAATGGGACAGAAAATATGCCCTTATAGACTGCCCAAAATCCAAACAGCAAGAATGTCTTAAGAGCCTATAGTTTGCAGTGTGAGGGAGACTAGTGTAACCTTCAGAAAACAGAGGCCATTCATCCACATATCAAAAAAACAGAAGGAAATTAGCAAGTTGGGACAGAGCTGAGATACATACACTGAACAATAGGCTAGGGCCACATTTGTTGCGTGTCGAGGTCCCCCCAGCCACCCCTAAACAATTCACAATTCACACATATTTTTAATTTAAGGTTTTTGGCATAATTTTGGCCACAACTTTATTAAAATACATAAATGTGAGTGGTTCCTTAGGCATTGGTTCCGACTATCTGTCCCCCGCCGCAGGACAGAACTGACTTCCGGATTCCAGCGAAAGCCAGTAAGGGAAAACAATATTGGGGAGAACATGGAGCCGGGCACCAGACCCTCACCCCCCCCCGCATGCTCCCGGGGGCTTGCACGGCCCTAAGCCCCATTCAGGGGTATGGACGAAAGCATGGTAAGCCCCTGGATTCCTTTAACGGAATTCCCTTGCAGCAGTAGCATTGGAGGGGCAGGCACCGCCAATCCTTACCCCTCCACCAACCAATTTTTTAACCGATGCCTAACCACAACCTTACAAGTTGTGACGATTTGCTATTCAGTAGGCAAAAACCAAATGGCACCAGCCAATCAGCCAATTGGACAAAATTCCTACCAGGCCCCTGCCCCAAAAGCAGGCGACTCCATGACAGGCATAACAAGGTCAACCAAGAGCCCTAAATTAGGGAGGGTGATCCGATGCATGCAGCAAAAGAGCCCAGTCAGTGCTGCGTGACTTAATTTTATAACCTTTGGTCTAACCCCCTAAATGGCAACACCAAAATTCGCCCAGCAACCCAACCACCCAATCACTGCAGATGGTCATCCAAACTAACCTGCCCAGAAACAGAGGGGTGGTCTGTCAGACCCCACCACAACACATGCTCTCTATGAATGAGAACACGCTTTTCAGAAACAGCAGTCACCTAGGATGTACTGCAAGGCAAACATGGACTAGAAAGATATGGGGCTGTCCTTCCCCAGGCTCCCATTGAATTATAAAGGAAAAGGCTGCATCAAACATCTCTTTTAAAGCCAAATTTTAAAACCCTGAAAAGTTTAAGTACTTTCTACAGAACACTGACACAAAGTCAGAGAATTGTAAAATGCCCACAAAGAGTTACGCAATTAGCAAGGGAAGAGAAAATGTTCTAACGTACATGTGAAACAAGCAAATTGTCGCTAAAGGTTAATAAATATAGCATTGAAAGTGGAGAGGAAGGGAGAAAGAGAACAAGTGAAAGAAGGGGAAAGGAAAACAGTTCAGGCAGCTGCATTAGTTTTACTTTCATCTAAGGCATCCAATAATGCTCTTGGCAAGTGACTAAAACACAGGTGAAAATTAGGCAACGAGAACAAATTAGGCAAAATTGCAAACACCAGTGAAGAAAGAAAAAAGAACTGTGAATAGAAAATAACAAAATGCTAGATAATAGTGTCTGTATGAAAAGTGTTTTAAGAATACATTCTTTTAAAAATGGGATAAGAGTAACATATATGTGGCATAAAAGCGTTTCTCAGGGTGGTACATGAATATGTTCATTAGAAACCATATTGGAGAGGTGAAAATATATCTTAAAAA
Source organism: Podarcis filfolensis (assembly GCF_964270895.1). Lineage (NCBI taxonomy): Eukaryota > Metazoa > Chordata > Lepidosauria > Squamata > Lacertidae > Podarcis > Podarcis filfolensis. The sequence continues at coordinate 16,475,039 of NC_139606.1, read as the reverse complement.
TGCACAGTGTTGGCTCTGCAAGACAGTCCTTTTTTCTCAAAGCGTACCTTGCTCCCAAGTGCCCATCCAGGCAGAATTAAGGAAAACACGTCATTAATATGTATTGTGTATTAGAAATAATATTAAGTAAATACATTTTTAATTCAATCCTTCTGCCAAAGAGCACAAGACACGGACCACACCGTAGACAACACTTGAGTGTGACTGATCCAAGGCCACCTTCTAAGTTTTGTGTTTGAAGTAGAGATTTGAACCCAAGACTGCCAGATCTAAATCCAACACTACTACTTCACTGCAATGGTTATTTGTGGCTACCAGTGGAAAATCTAGCAGTGGGATATTATGGTCCAGAGAAATTCGATCTTTGTAGCAAGGAACAAAGAAGGCAGTAGTGTATGTTTCACCATTTGCTGTGGAAAGTTGTTGCCAGAGAAACAGATAAAGCAAGAACTGCTGACTCCCCTAAGTAAAGGAATTTGTAAATTACAAAGACCTCATTGCCAGACTAAATAGGAAAGGCAGCTACAACATAATTATTCATACACAAAAGGAATACACAGGCACACACAAGGAAACACTACAGTTCCCTCTCCCCTTTAAAGTCACGGTGCAACATAAAACAGTAAAAGTGCAGTGATCTTGATTTGGAGAGAAGAGCATAATTAATGGGAAGAACAATCCCAGAACACAGCAGCGGGCTCAGACGTTCATCAAGCATGGCACGTATTTGTTGTTTGTATTCATGTCCCCTGCTGTCTGCATGCTGCCATTTGTGATAACCTGTGAGGATCACAATGCCAGCAAGGAATGTAAACAAGTATTGAAACACTCTCTATACTAATGAGGGAGAAGACATCCTCAAAGCTAGGAAAAATGTATTGCCTAGCAAGCCCTATGAAATGAATAGTGAGCTGATTCTCTGCAGTATGAGTTCTTGTGGACCCACTCACAGTGGGATTAAAAAATTGGCCACAACTTTATTGATTCCAGTTGTAGGTTGGATCTGGCTTAGGCACTGGATGTAAATCCCTCACAGCCCCTTGGTGCAGGGCTGTCGCACGACATGGTCAAGCCCAAAGTTAATGGGTCCTCCGCAAGCCACAGCTTTACATAGATGACCCTCCCAAGTCATTGAAGGAAGCTCTATGGCCCATTTGCCACACCTCTTCACCTTCTGCATGGTGTTAGATTAGAAGGATTCCACCCAATGCCTTATCCCCCAATGTTGTGACTATTGCTATGGGGAAGGGAAAACCTCCAGACAAGGCCAATCTGTCTGGAGGAAAATGCTTTCTGGCTCCGAAAATGGCAACCATGATTGAACCACAGCAAAGACAATGATTGCAGTGCCCTAGAAGGAAAGGTTAGCATATACATACCAGATTGGCCAGGATTAAAATAAACACACACACCCAATTACCCGGTAAGCAGCCATTATGTTGCCCAAACAGAACCATCCACATAAAACAAGGAGGAATCAGCAGAATTGGAGAAACTACAAAATTGACAGAAGTATGGAGGGGAGGCACTAATGGGAAGGTTCGAAAACAGCCTGGTGAGGACTAAACATGTTCAACCGTCATAGAAAGCTAGCTGATTCTTGGAAAGAGGGCATGGGAAACTGGGAGATGCAACTGTCTTGAGAATTAGTGCAGCTGAACAGGAACAGACTACACTGTAACTCTATGTTGTAGAAGAAGAAGAGGAGTTTGGATTTGATATCCTGCTTTTTCACAACCCGAAGGAGTCTCAAAACGGCTAACATTCTCCTTTCCCCTCCTCCCCCACAACGAACACTCTGTGAGGTGAGTGAGGCTGAGAGACTTCAGAGAAGTGTGACTAGCCCAAGGTCACCCAGCAGTTGCGTGTGGAGGAGCGGAGACACGAACCCGGTTCACCAGATTACAAATCTACCGCTCCTAACCAGTACACCACACTGGCTCTCAGTGTTGTGTTGACTCCAGTTGTTCACCTTATTTGAGAAATGTATTTCCAGCAAATCTGAACAAATACTGCATTCATAACAGCTGAAACCACACCCCATAGGACCAAATGCTCCAGTTCCATTGTGCCAATATTTGAAGATTTATCCCAGTACTGCCCACAGTCTGCAAGCTTAGAAAGAAAACAAGACAACAATATTGATGGCCCTAACTTTGTCAAAGAGCTGTAGTTCTGAAATTTCAAGGTTTAATAAATGTCTACTGTGAAAGAGGGGAGGTGTCCGCAAGCAGGCTGAGAAAAGAATCAAAACCATACTGCTCATGGGGATGTAACTCACCTTTACTTTTACCAACAAATTTGTTGACAACAAGGAAGAACTACCATCAACATGAAGGAATAAAGAGTCATTCAGACAATCTCCTTCATGATAAGAGGAAATCATATCTGAGAGAGAAGCAGAACAACAGAAGTTGTGAGATGTGGGCACCAGCTTTAAAGCTCAATCTTATATTCCATTGCCTGGTGGTAGTTCACAAACTAGCACAGGTTTGTTTGTTTTTTTGTTTTTAAAAAGTTATTGAAATAAGCACATATAAAATACACTTAAAATGTTGAGTGTAAACAAATAAGAATAAATATAAACGTAGAAAAATAAACCACAGATACAGAGGGAAAGGAAAAACCAGAAAACACCTGAAAAGGCAATGTCACACTCAATTATCACATATGAGAAGAAAAAGGTGAGTCAATTCACTTCTCAATTAACCCTCTCCACATAGTTGCCTGTAGGGCAGAATGGGTCATCAAGCAATACAGAGAAAGGTCAGAGGTAAAGTATTTTAAACATGTAATACAAATATAAAAAAATAAGAATGGCTATGAATATAATATTGCTGCATTTTCATACAAATGATAAGATGCAGACAGCTTAGTTCTCAGTAAATCTGAACTGTTACCTTGAATGAATACAGCGGTCATTTGTTAGATAGAAATGACCGCTGTTAGATAAAATGGTGGCAGCCATTTTAGGTGCATCCAGTTGCCGTGCAACCGCTCAATGTGCGAGTCCCTGAGGACCCAGAAGGTGGTGAAACGGGGTGCAGAACAGGGGCAGGGTAAAAAAGGGGCAGAACTTGCTTATACATGCTCCAACATGCACTGGGGTCAGGAACAGAACCCGTGCATGAAATGGCCGTCGTCTGTACAAGAAAGCATTAGTTGCTTGTGGTTAGACCTCTCAGCTAAGGTCAGGCTTTGTTAGGCTGACTGAACTTTCCGTTGGCTCATATTTAGGCTATTGACCTAACAGTGTTACAGGCCCTGACTGAAATTCTTGTCTAGAAGGATGTCCCTTCTTTCTAGACTACGACAGTGATAAGCACTTGGCGGCCCAACTTTGCTAAGAGAGTGCCAACATGGCTGGCGCACAGAAGCATCGTCTGAGGGTGTTATTTTGCAGCCACTCTATGGCACAGCTGCGCCACATGCAGGAATTAAAACTTATTAAAACCGTGTTTATGTAAGACATCTTACTTGGCTACGAGTGATCGGCAAAGAAGAAGCAGATAAGCATCTGCCTGAATATAGGAACAGCAAGGAAGAGTTTGGTCACATGTGGCATAAAGAGACATTGGAAGAGGGGTGTGGGGACAAAAAACTGATATTAATACTCACATATGATTACATCCAAGAGAAATAAATGTGGGTCCTTTTGTTTCATTTGTTGCTTTCTGTGAAACCGAACAGCCTTAAAAACCCAACTGCTGCAAGATTTAAAACTGGCTTGCAGGCCAAAATGAGTGGCTATACAGGAAAATGTTTATATCTTACTTCATTTTGACTGTGCATAAATGAGGCACACATGGTCTCAGCCATATTGGGAGTATGACATATATTTAAAACATTCATGTCACAGCTCAGACAACAGTGGAAATTAATGCAATTTGCAGATTTAATCAACTTTTCGGAAGCAGTCCCCTGAGGGCCTGTGAAAAATGAAACTGTCTATAGTATTCTGCCTCATCAATTACATCATAAGAGTTGTTGTTGTTTAAGGCAAATTAGAATTGTTGCATTTGGCTTTTTCATTATTTACATCAGTCAATAAATCTTTGGGAGCAAATTCTGAAAAATGTTTACAGAGGGTAATGATTCCTACCAAAGGGGAAGAATAGGCTGCAGACAAGGGAATGGCAGCAATGGAAGAAAAAATGACTTTCGTTTACATAAGTATAAATTGAAAAGTGTACGTCTGACACAAAATGAATGTGGAGGGCACTGGTGCAATTTACAAATATTCTGTTTTTCACTTTCCCAAGTATTCAGGAAAAGTATTAGCATTAATGAATTTTCAAACAAACAGAAAAAGTACAAACAACTTTCACTCATTTGGTGCTTTTTAGAAGTGAGTGCACTGCATTAAAATGGTTAACGAACTAACACACCAAGCTGAGAATCAATTACGTGTTCCTTTCATTCACCCCATTTGTGTATTCATAGCCATAATTGGTCCATCTAGCAAACTGCATAATGAAGCTGTACCCTGTCAATCATGGCATGAATGGTATGAATTTTAAGGAAGGCGCTATTGCACTATGTTGATGTGAATAACAAAAAAATAAAATGACAAGAGAGATTGCTAAGGGCTATGTTTATAAATCTTATCAGTCAATTCATGCAATAAGGCACACCCATATTAACTTAAAGAAAGGGTAACAGGGAGTTAAATTGAATTACCTTTTGATATTTTTACATATTAAATGTTACTATGCTGGCTATACGTAGGAACTGCTTTGGTATACAGAATGCTAATTTCCCTAATATTCTGCTTCCAAAACACTCATTGTTGCACATAAACCATGCATTTTTAGTGCACTGCAGACATTTGTTAAATTAAGTTCAGCTGCATATACTACTCCCTGACACCCGTATCTAATTTATTTTCTGGTTTTTAAAAAGAAATAAAATTGATTAATTTTCTGTTTTCCATTGCCATCAGAGTGATGATTTCTGTTTATAAGGTGAAATGACCTTGAGTTCGCAAGATTTACAGAATGGAAGTTGGGCTTTTGTGCTGTAAAATATTGCCTTAAAATTAAGATGCAATCATTTTTCTGAATACCAAGTATCATTTAGTGATACACTGAAACATACAGTTGATTCGCTTGTCATCACTAAACTAAAAATATGTACATTTCAGCTGATACAGAGAAACTGAGTTGAATTAATGTGTGGAGCATTGCTTAATCTCAACTCTTTCACAGACAACCTGGTCTTTAAACTACATAAAAGTGTTACAAAAATACTCCAAGAAACCCGAAGGATTCTAAGATATGTGAAGGACCTCAGATGCTTCTGAAGAACATAGTTCCAAGGTTCTTTTGCCTCATTCAATAGTGTAAATTTCTGTTATAGGAACGGGAAAGAGAAATATCCATCCACTTTTTTCTTCAGTGCCTATGACTTGCCTCACATATGAATTCTACTAAATCCCACCTTTGTTCTATAAGCCCTGGGATAGGCCTTCCAACCCCAATCAGCCACAAACAACAGGGCTATCAGAGATAATGGGTGTTGTGATACAACATCTGGAGAACAGGTTCCCCAAACCCTTTGCATTGCCCATACAATACTCCCTTCCACCCCACCAAACTAGCCCAAGAGAGAGTAGTTGCAATACAGTGCATTAGTCAATCAACTGATAACTGCCTCCCTTTATTCAAATATTATTATATATTTAAAAGTGCAGCCTCTCTTTCTTCTAAATATCTGTTTCCAGAAAACTTCTCACACACTGAAATGACCGTGTTGCTTGTAAGTCGTCACTCGCTTCTTCTACTTTATGCATTTTTAAGCTCCACTGAAAAAGCCGGAGAGCAGTAAGAAAGTGATGTGGTAGTCCTTTATACTTACGAAAAATCCCACGGGAAAATAAATGAATTCTATATTTAGTAGTTAATTTCTCAAAGGCAGGGATTTATCAGAACCTGTAAGGCACTGGAGAAATGAACCCTTCTTCAGAAGTCCAACCATTATTTTAGGCTATTATCAGCAACTATCGTAATCTATCATTTATACAGCAATTTTAATGCCACACTATTCTGTATAATCAGAACCTCATTTATCCCTACAACAGCCCTCTGAGACAAGTCTAAGTCCCTATAATTCCCATTTTAACTGCAGTAGCTAATGCATAGTCACCCAACAGGTTTATAGCTGAGCTGGGATTTCAATCCAAGATCTGTCCAAATAATTCCCTTCATCCACTGAACCATGTAGGAACTGAAGTGCCACTAAATTCTAGGGCACTCTTCTTCAACCTTAGATTCCCAGATGTTGTTGGACTACAACTCTCATCATCCAGTTCAAACAAAGCCTGCTGGAGATGAAGGTAATTAAATGACAATTGGAGACCCAAGGCTGAAAAGCACTAGGGTAATACATACTATGTGAAAATTTCTTTCCCATGTAATTTTGAACTGACCTGCTCTTAGGAGTGTACATTGTGTAGTCAGTGAAGCCACATTTTCACTGCACCCCATTATCACGTATCAGCAGTTCAGTCAGTCTGTTGCTGTAATGCAGTCTTCTCCAACTGGTCCCCAAAAGCCCCAGCCAGCATGGTCTATGGTCAGAGATAATGAGAGTTGTAGTCCAACAACATCTGGAGAGCACCAGGTTGGAGAATGCTGCTGCAGGGAAACCTCAAGTGCCCATCCGTCCTCTCTACCATGCAAGCTACAAGCTTCCTATGATGAAACCCATACACACAATGGCCTAAATAAAGCTATTCTTTTACATTAAAAAGGTGGGAAGATCATGAGGCCCTCATGTGTACAGGAGATCCTGAGACTCACATACTTCTTCAAGAGCATGGTGGGTAAGGAAGAAAGCAAGATTCACTCACTCTTGACCATATGAAAGGCTTATCTGATTGGTAAAACTGAATTATCTAATCTCCAGTGTTTCAGAGTTTGGGAATGTGGGCTGGGATTCCCTCCCCTTGCTTTCCTAGTTTGATCTTACCATGGTTTGTTGTGACATTTAATTCAGACAAACTATGGTTAGGGCTAACCAGAGATTGTTTCCAAACCATGATTAGTGAACTGACTTCAAATCATGTTTTGTAATCCTGGTTTAAAAGCAAATCTTAGTTAACCCCAATCATAATTTATCATATCCACCCGCCCAGCAAACTCTGGTTCAACAAAATCAGGAACGGGAGGATGGAATCCGTACATGAGGGGGAGGCAATAGCACATGAACCTGCAGCACGATACTAATCTTAAAGGCATGGTTTGGAGATTAGCAAACCTGCCACAATGTCAGAATTTAATCTTTGTATCTAAACCTGGGATTTATCAGGTAAGGCCTTCCATTTTTTGAAAGAAAAATATTGACACATAGTGACTTTGCCTGTGATTCTGTTGAAGTAAATATTTATTGTGAATGAATAACTATTTGTGACATAGTCCCAACAGTTCAGTAGGTCTTGTAAACCCTCTATAAATGGTTTTGCTTGGGGTGGCAGAGTAGGGGACCACAGTGGGAAGGAAAGAGACTGGAAAAGATTGGTTGTATGAGCAGCATTCCATGCATGAAGCCATTGGTTTCAACTCTGTATTACCATGGGTGATGCCAATATATGTCGAAACAAAATAAAAAAAACTCATTCCAGTAGCACCTTAAAGACCAACTAAGTTTGTTATTGGTATAAGCTTTCGTGTGCATGCACACTTCTTCACACAAAAGCTCATACCAATAACAAACTTAGTTGGTCTTTAAGGTGCTACTGGAATGAGTTTTTTTATTTTGTTTCTACTACGGCAGACCGACACGGCTCCCTACCTGTAACTGCCAGTATATGTATCTGTCAGGGACAAGGTAGATGGGGAAGAATGGTGGAGATTGCCGCCCCAGGCATTGCCTAGAGAGGAGGAAGGGGCAGATGGCATAGACCTCTAGGAGTGGTTTGGCACAGGGCATACCTCAGAGGGAGATGAGGGCAAAAGTTGGGAAATAATGGGAGAGGAGGAGCAGGAAGTGGATAGCATTCAGCAGGCAGAGCCTGAGCAGCAGTTGAATGAGATGCTGTCGCTGTACCTTCCGCCCAAACTGAGAATAGCAGAGAAGAGAGCTCAGAAGCAATGGTAAAATAACAGCCACCATTGGAGGCAGCAGGAGGAGTCAGTTGGATATGGAAGTAACGGAGAAAGGAGGTGGAGCTTCACTCAGGGCAATGTTAGGCATTATGGTGCACCTTGAATTTGTCTCCGCAAATTGTATTAATAAACAGAACTGAAAAAGCTTGCTGTTTCTCTATCTTACTGCTTTCCTGGGAATCGGCTGCAGTTGCCAACAGCACCCTGACAGTATCTGAGACCAACAATGCATCAGATGGTGATTCGTAGTGTCTTGTTTTCCTTCTACCCCTGCACTCATACTGTGTTAAGGCTTGATATGCAAGATCATTATACATGTTCAATGTACTTTTTCTGCTTTACAAGCAATAATGTTCTGGTTTTCAAAACTAGTCTTAGACCTTTATCTTGTATGAGTTGGTGAGCAGCAACAGATTTCTTTCATATATTTTTTTTTCCCCTGAGCAAACATATTATCTTGTTGATTAATGGGAATAGTCTGGACTGTCATTTACAAGAAGTATCACAGATGCAAATTCAAGCATAGACATACCAAATTGTCCATGAAGCCAAGCTTTTAAATTAGTTTCAGGAAAAGGGCACTGTATAATAAACCTTTATTTTCAATAACATTAGGCAAAGGCTGAACATTACAATAGGCCAGGTAGCATGTCAGCACTGATATACTACAACACTTCTTTATGAGCAAATTACAATTCAGAGAGCTAATAATAAAAAGAAGTGATGCTGAGATGATGAATTGATGCTATGCAATTAGACCTATTAGAATTCACAAGAGTCGACAGGCAATAATCAAACCACTTTCATGCTGCCCATTGCAATTATCTTTGCACTTAAGAATCAACAAAGCACATAATGACTTGCACTCGATTAAGAAATTCATGAGAAATGGAATTTTAATTAGTGTGTGGAAAATTTGGGCCATTTATTACTTTAAAGGACAACAGATTGTGAAAACTATGAGTAGTTGTCAAGGCTCAAGAATTAAAGAAAGTTCAAGAGGAATGCAGTGATATTCCTGACAGAAGGGGGGGATTACTAATGAATCCTGACAAAATAACTGCTCATGGCATGCCCATAATGATATGTGCATCTTGATAAAATGAATGTTTGTTTAACTTAAAAGCACATCATATTTTTTTAAAAAATACCCACTTGAAGGTTCACTTTATGAAATGAAAATAAAGTTGGCCAACTGAGAAAACAGCGGCCAACTACTGTATTATTGATATTTATGTTGATTGGGATAAAGTGCTTTAAAATCTATCACTTAAAAAACATTATTACCCATGTATTCTAGAAGTCCATGGAGCACCAGTGATTCACAAGCTTCATTCACAGCATGTCCATATTAAAAATTCATATTGATTTTTAACTGTATTTTTATCACTATTTATTTTTAATAATAATAATAATAATAAAATTTATTTATATCCCACCCATCTGGCTGGGTTTCCCCAGCCACTCTGGGCAGCTTCCAACAAAACACTAAAATACAATAACCTATTAAACATTAAAAGCTTCCCTAAACAGGGCTGCCTTCAGGTGTCTTCTAAAAGTTTGGTAGTTATTTTTCTCTTTGACATCTGGAGGGAGGGCGTTCCACAGGGCGGGCGCCACTACTGAGAAGGCCCTCTGCCTCTTTCCCTATAACTTGGCTTCTCACAGTGAGGGAACCGCCAGAAGGCCCTCGGCGCTGGACCTCAGTGTCCAGGCAGAACGATGGAGGTGGAGACGCTCCTTCAGATATACTGGGCTGAGGCCGTTTAGGGCTTTAAAGGTCAGCACCAACACTTTGAATTGTGCCCGGAAACGTACTGGGAACCAGTGTAGGTCTTTCAAGACTGGTGTTATATGGTCTCGGCGACCGCTCCCAGTCACCAGTCTAGCTGCCGCATTCTGGATTAGTTGTAGTTTCCGGGTCACCTTCAAAGGTAGCCCCACATAGAGTGCATTGCAGTAGTCCATTTTTGCATTACATTCTATTGTATTACAGTTCAAATTCTATGGAATGTGAATTATAATACCAAAAAAAAAAAAAAATGGGTATAGGAAAGTGTTCCACCAAGACCAGCAGTAATTTTCAAGTAATCCTTGGATGGGGGGCGGATTTTGGGAACCACTACTCTAGAATCATTAACATGTTGAGCATGCTCTGGTTCCAAAACAAATTGTTTTTGTCTCCATGACCAAATTTTCTATAAGTAACCATGTAAATCATCCATGGAGAAAATATAATGGGATGCTTTTCTGTTAGTGTAAGGAGAGACACTTTCCACCATGCCATCCCCTTCCATCAGCAGCCTCCCATCGAGACATCATACTGATTTTTCTGCTCCACTTTGTGGCACTGTTTATTTTGATAGCCCTTTTTTTTTCACTATCCACCAGCCGTTTAGTGGACACCTAGATTAACATTGCTATAGAAGGCAAGTAATTATCCTTCCAGAGCAGATTTTCTGTGGCATAGGAGGTTGCAGAATCAGTCAGGAGATGTGAAAGTCCCATTCGAAGAAACTGAACTCTGATCCATTAATGGAAAAAAGAAGTTTGGCTCCAAGCATTTTATAGCCCCAATAGTTCGCCACTTCACTAGTGTTAGTCTGTTATGAGTAATTAGAAGCTGTTTGCCAATAAAGGTCTCTATAGTAAAAGCTATAGTTTTCCCAGTAGTGATGTATGGAAGTGAGAGCTGGACCATAAAGAAGGCTGATCGCCAAAGAATTGATGCTTTTGAATTATGGTGTTGGAGGAGACTCTTGAGAGTCCCATGCACTGCAAGAAGATCAAACCTTTCCATTCTTAAGGAAATCAGCCCTGAGTTCTCGCTGGAAGGACAGATCATGAAGCTGAGGCACCAATAGTTTGGCCACCTCGTGAGAAGAGAAGATTCCCTGGAAAAGACCCTGATGTTAGGAAAGATGGAGGGCACAAGGAGAAGGGGACGACAGAGGACGAGATGGGTGGACAGTGTTCTCGAAGCTACCAGCATGAGTTTGACCAAACTGCAGGAGGCAGTGGAAGACAGGAGTGCCTGGCGTGCTCTGGTCCATGGGGTCATGAAGAGTCGGACACGACTAAACAACTAAACAACAACAACAAGGAATTGGCATTAAGAGACCCTAGCTATGATCTTATACTGGTGGCAGTCCACACTAATCTATAAATCTCAGTTCTTCTTCCTCTCTTGAGATACTTTCTCCAAAAGTACTTTGAGACACCAGCAGGAAAGGTATGTGCCTTTCATACTTCTCCACCTCTATCACACACCCCACAACCTCGAGCAAGTAAGTACAAGATGTACTCGAAGAACAAGTCACTATGTTTTAGAAATGGTGTCAGAAGTGGGAGGGAGCTTTCCTGCCTTCTTTCCTGGAGTAAAATACGAGTGATTTCCTTCAAAATAATCGCATTTGACTGACCTAGTTGTTACAGTAAAGTTTTGGTTTTTTTGTTTTTAATACTTTAGAGTGGCAGATGCTTTTTTGGAATCCCAGGATAGCTGGATGGTGAGTGAATAGTTCAAAGGGATAGAGCATTAGCTCAGGGAAAACAAAGCTATCAGCATGTATCTTTCAGAAACACAACTTACTGTACTCGTACCGGTAACATGGCATAGTTACTCCACAGGCGCTTTCTAATTTGTGCAAAGAGGATGTCAGAGGAAACTGCTGCTATTTTGAGAACAGATTACAAGTGGATATGAAATAGATAACTCACAGCGTGATGGATGCAATAGCCTGCTTGCTCACTATCTTGTTTATTAATAAATGACTTTTTTTGAACAATGGATTATTTTACCTAGGGAATATGAGTTAGCTGCAACATACATACTCCTATAAGCATAACGAATTGAATGTAAATAAAATATATCATGCATATGGAAGGCGTCAAAGGTCCAATAAAAACTTCAGTGACTTGGAAATAGGGATTATAAGAATTTAAGAAGATTTATATTAGACGCAAAAAGGAATGCTAGATCCTCAGCTGTCATAGAAAATACACAAATAGAGACCTCTGAAATGCCTTTGTTTGTGTACCGCTGCAGACACATTGCTTGATTTCTGAACATTTGCACACTTTTTTTTCCAGGGTATTGAATTGTTTAAATGGTCAGTGGCAACTTAAAAAGATTCGACAGTCATTTCTTCAGCTGTGGATAAATTCAGTGCACAATGTGCACAATTTTGGAATGTCTAATTTACTTTGCTTTATAAGGCACATTGTTTTTTTTAAAAAATTATTTTTTATTAAAGATTTCTTGGCACATCATTTTTAAAGGGTAAGTGCATTTACATTTTAATTTTTTTAATCAAATATTTGTTTTAAAAATATTGTAATATATTTAGGGTAAACTCTATAAATTAATAAGGGCAGGCCCCCAACTTTTGTAACAGTATATTTTCCCTTATATCATTTAGGCTGCAGTCCCATGTACTATTCAACAGATTGGAACTTGCTTCTAAGTAAACTTAAACAGGATTGAATTGTCAAAAATGTGTCAATAATGGCTTTCTGAATACAGAACTGACAATTATGTAGTTCTTAAATGCTGAAAGATGATAAAAATGGGGCCAAACAGTAGAATTTTGTAACCTAGAGATACAGCAGATCATTCTGATGAAGACTTCTTCAGTACATCATACAGAAAGTTTGAGCATTGCTGTACCTTCACTGCTGTGCCTCTTAGGCAAGTCTGATTTGCTTCCCTATTTTATTCATCTTTGAACACAATTCCTTGAGAGCAAATGAGATCATTGTTCTGTCCATGTTAATTGCTCCTGTGGTGCCATTTACAGCATCCATCGACACTAAAATTCACTGCGGAACGATAACCAGTTTGTTAGAAACGCTACCAACTATTTAAAAAATCTAAAAGGTTTTTAAATATTAATAGCACTTGAATGTTTTCTCTCCCAGATGGCGATACAGCTGACTGCTGCTCCCCTCTGTAATACGGTGCTATTTATCCTCTGAATGTCCCCAGTTTAAGACTGCTTTAATCTTTTGTTGCTGTTGTAAAACTTGATCTACTATGGGACAACATAATTAAGTGTCAGGTTTTGGATGTACGATATGAGCTGCAGCTAGAATAATCCCCATTGTACGTCACCAGCAATTCATTCTAGAGCTGAGTGATAACAGAATCCTAGATTATTAGGTGAAGGGCACAATATTTTACCTCTTTCATCACTGGACCAACGTGCACTTTCAAATCACTGCTAAGGTTTCTGTATGTTTGCTCTCCTCTGACGCTCTCCACTTCCATTAGCCTAATAAAAGCTTTATGGCACTCAAGCTGTAGGTAGGATTGCATAGTGCAACCAACTGGAAAGAAACAGCATTTTGATTTGAACGATCTGATGCTCCCTTCTGCTTGTTCTCCTAAAAGGTATCAAGATGTGGTGAAATCAAGTATGGCATGTTACATCGGAAAAGGTAAAGTAAAGCACAGAAACTGAATGAAACACATTAAGAGAAAATGCTCATAAAACACAATTACTAGTTACCGCTAATAAACCAAGAATGCTTCCCAACAGGTATCAGTGATCCTCATGAATACATGTATTTTGCCTCATTCTTATGTTATTGACATCAAAATGCCAATTTCCTGTTTAATTCAGATTTTTCCTTTCCACCAAAAATCCAGTAAGTTGAAAAGAAAATTTATTGCCAGAAGCCCATTTGCAAATCTGATGACCAATCTGTAATATTAAGGACTCTCCTGGAAGCATCCTGTGTGGGGATATATCTGTTTATTTATTGTGTTATATGCCTCATGTGCTTTATGCAAAATATAAATCTTCAGATACAATATTTGAGAGAAAATGCTCTTCGTTTTTACATTAACTGCTATCAATAGTTAAAATATTTCCATAGGAATCAGAGAAATATTTATAAACCAACTCTGCGACAAGTAGAGTTCTCTTTCTGTCTCTCTCTCTCTCTCTCTCTCTCTCTCTCTCTCTCTCTCTCTCTCTCTTTTAAAAGAAGCAATGAAACCTTACAGTGTTAATTATGCAGCTTGTTTTTTTTTTAAAGATATCAGTCATCCAGAAATCCAGAAAGATTATATAACTTCCCACTAACTTTTGTGTGATTTACCTGAAATAATTAGTGCACTGGGAATTAAATAGCATAGTATTTTGGCTGGGATCCAAAGAACTGCTTTAGGCACATCCAAAAGCTTAGGCATGCCTAGTGGACTTTCTGATTTTCTTCCTTTGAACAGCAGACACCTATTCCAAAAAGATTTGGGGAAAAAACCTTCAATTTCAAAATAGCTTTGCCATATGGAATAAGAGGCTGCTGTTTGAAAAGCATGCGTCTGAAGTTCATTTGGATGCATAAACCTAGTATTATTATTTTTAAAAATCCAGGCCTTCCAATTTATACTCCATCACAATCTACATAATATAAGATCCTCTCTGTTACACTTAGGTAGACAGGAGAAAGAGTTGTGGGAGTTTGGCCTTGTTTGTTGTTATCATCTGCAAAATTAATTAAAAAGTTAGGAAAAATAGGACGTCAGCAGGGACTCTGTGGGTGGGTGTGGGTGGTTGTGCGCATGCATGTATAAATGAAGAAGGAATCACAACCCATGCAAGACCACAACTTCTGTGTGAGAGGCATCAAAGCCACCCAAAAGGCGTCAAAATAGTTTCCTACTCCCCTCACTGCTACTAGTTGAACAGACTGTATAAATAAATCAGGCACCTGAGGTAGGCACTTCTCCATATACTGAGGAATCATAATGATGTTGCTTTACTTGAAACCATGGTTGCTTGCCACAAATTCACAATTATTCGAAGGAGGCACAAAACTAGAACACTGCTAATTACTACATGCTACCTTGCTTCATAGTTATTTCCAGCCTCAGCAATGGCACAGTCTGCCAAGTCTATATATAGACATCCCTTTTATTCATCTGATTTAGATTGCTAATGCATCTATGAGGATAGGGCTTATGTTCCACTTTCCATAGGTTCACCGTCTTCCTTACACAACTTTTATGAACTCCAAGACGTAAAGATGTGTAAATACTGGTTGACTGCCACATTCTTTGGCTGGAATAGGTGCTTCCTTGCCTGGCCAGAACTCTGTGAAGCATGGAAATAATGCACACTGACTTCTTAATAGGGAAGAAATGAGGAAGAAACATATTTGGAGACTTGCAGTCTATTATACTGCACTGAGTGAACTTAAGAGCGTTATTATGCACATTTTTATTTCCTCTAAATCACTGTGAAACACTTATGAGTAAATGTGATACAATGCAATGTGATATACATATCAAACCATAACTTGTTGTCTGCTAGCAGTTTGAGTTAGATCAGAGGCTGTGAATGCTTGTGTTTTGATGTTCCTAGCATTTTTATTTGTGTGTGTTTTGAGGAACAGTACTCTAAGGAGAAAGGGGGTCCAATTTTCTCTTGAAGTGTGACACTAACCACAAAGAAGGCTGAAGTTAAGGTCCAAATTGATTTCCCCAAAAGTTGCTTCTCTCCCTGGTAAGAAGCAATTAAAATAACAAGAGCATATTATCGACATGTTATGGCCTTGTAAATCTGCAAAGTCTGGGAGAATAGCCAGAGTGTAGCTTCCCAATCTTTTCCCAGACTTGTATCTGAAAAATTGTTTTTAAAATTCAATTGTCCCTCTTCCCTATTACTAAGCTTGCAGTGTATTAGGTAATTATCTCAACCTTTTTATGAAAGCCATCTTTTATTAGCTTTGTCTTCTTATTCATTAGCTTTCCACCTCCTGCCACAGAACAATCACTTTGCCCCACCTCTTCCAGCCTGGTTCAGTTTTAAATGCTAAATTTCCTTTGCTCAGAACAGACCACCCTTCCCTCTTTGCCTCTCCCTTTTTACATTCTAAATCTTTAAAAGAGCACTTGAAGATTTATTTTCTCTCTTCCCTGCACCCACTTGTTTCTTCCTCAGAAAATCCCTGAGTCTTCACAACATGATAACATTTTAAAGTGGTCCACTAGCAAAGTAAACTCTATGGCTTTGGGCCTGATCCCTAAATAGGTAATGATGAGGTCTTCATCTTCTGTTCAGATTTTCAGATGATCAAATAAACCACAGAGAAAGCAACTTTTCAAATGATTTGCTTTTCAAACAGGTTATGTTGAAAACGTAATAGGTGAAATTCAGTATTGCACTAAAGTGACCGTTCTGTCATAAAAACATTTTGGCTTGTCAAATGGACAAGTCTCATTTGATATTTAACTGGTTCTTCCCTTTACCTGCAGCCTCTAGTAGTTAGTCAATCATGTGTGCTCCTCACAGAACAGGAACAATGCACTCACCATATTATCTTTGTTTTTCCAGGACAAACAACGCAGGAGGGAAATCTCCAGGCAATATATTGTACAAAGACAAAGTATATGGAGTCTAGATGTCTCTGGAAAGCTCACCTACAGCCCCTTAAGTTATAAATAATGCTCTTGCAGTCCCTTACTTCTGGTATAGATGGATGTACTCAGATTGTTACTAGCAAATATATAGCAAACCAATAAACAAATCCCTTTGGTATAATCATGTGAAGTGTGTATGTGTGTGTGTGTGTCCAACACAGCTTGCAGCTATTGGTCAAGTGCAAAACAGAAATAAAGGGAAGGTTAAAAAAAAACCCAGCTAGAACACCACAAAATCTAGCAACTATTTCGGTCTGCAGAGCAGAGAAGCGCACCCGAGTTCACGCCACCCAGAATGCCACATTGATCACATTCAAATTTCCTAAAATCAACACACACAAAACTATTATTATATAAAAGCTACATTTCTTTTAAAAAAAAAGAAAAACAAAGACAAAACACATGTAATTAATGCCAATTCATCATAAGGCATTGCCAAGTTCTAATTTTCAATGTTATTCTTGCCAACTCTTTGCTGATAATCAGATAATGCTACATTCACATAGAGCCTGTGCAGTCAGGAGATTTATGTGCAAATAGACGATGACAAGTCATGTGAAGTAATTCTGCTAAATATTCCAGAAGAACTTATTCTAAAACTTGTCTCTGTGTGCATAATCAGAGGGAGAGATGGGAAGACAGGAGAAGCTACCTAAGTAACTTTTGATGTTGAAAACGTAGGTGAATTCCATAAAATGAATTATTTCTTATTCCAGCTGATCTTGCAAGAAACTAAAATATGAATTTGCAAAGTGGAAACCAAAGGAAGACAACTTTACTTCGAAATCAATAAGATGGAGTAAGTAAGCAGCCATGTGGGAACTTTTATAAATCAGGACAAGCGCCACCACTGCCATCCTCTAAGACCTGCCGTTGATAATTCAACAGACCTTCCTAAAGAAGCTGAGGGAACATTCTTTCACCTCTGGTGGACTTGCCCAAGAGTTAAGGCTTACTGGGAAATGATATATAATGAACTTAAGAAAGTACTTAAAAGTACCTTCCCCAAAAAACCAGAGGCCTTTCTCTTGGGCATAGTTGGCCAATGGGTGCCAAAGAAAGATAGAACATTCTTTATGTATGCAACAACAGCAGCAAGAATACTTTTAGCTAAATATTGGAAGACACAGGATCTACCCTCCGTGGAGGAATGGCAGACGCAAGTGATAGACTACATGGAGATGGCTGAAATGACTGGCAGAATCCGTGACCAGGGAGAAGAATCGATGGAACAGGACTGGAAAAAGTTTAAGGACTATTTACAAAAATACTGTAAAATCTTTGAGTGTCAATAGGATGTGGGAAGTAAAAGTAACAGGGTTTGTGTGACCTTGGCCAAAGGTGTGTGAAAAGAAGAATTTAAGAAAAAAAAAGGATAAGGGGTTATGAACAGAACAATATTATGTCATATTTTATAAGATGAGGTACGGATTAAAAAAAATGGAAAATGGGGACATAATAATTAGAATATAACATTAAGTATGGTTGAAACAAGGTTTTGAATTTGCTGAATCTGATTGGAGTAAAGTGGAACACAAAAAAGGGGGATGTGAGGAGGTCAAGACAGAGGGGCATCGAACTTTACAAATTTAAGAAAGAGTGTTTTTCTTTTTTCTGTTTTTTATTTTTCTTCTTTCATTTTTTTCTTTTTTCTGTCACATATTGTTGTTTTTCTTGAGCTTTATGTATGGAAATGATACATTTTGAAATGATGAATTCTTTGTTCTCTAAAACTTTAATAAATATGTATTTAAAAAAAAAAAAGATAATTCAACAGACCTTCCTTCTCAGTTACCAAGGTGGTTTGTGTATTCTGAATGATTTGAAAACACACACTGTTTAGCTACAATGGTGTTCTGCAGTTCAGGAGCTTCGTGCAAAAATATTTAACTTCTATCTACCAATAGGCAGTGGCGTAGCGTGGGTTGTCAGCACCCGGGGCAAGGCAAGTAATTTGCGCCCCCTAACCCGTGGATTTGCGCCCCCTAACCCATGGATTTGCCCTAACCCCAGATGTTGCGCCCGGTGCGGCCCGCCCCCCCTGCACCCCCCACACTATGCCACTGCCAATAGGACATTGCAGTTCAAAGTTATTTATTTATGGAAGTTTCCAGGAGAAATCCCCGAAACTGATTTTTCAAGTACAGCTTTTTAAAGGGATAAAAGAGGTCACAAAATATCACACCAGCTAAAACTATGTATTTAAAAAAAGAAAAAAAGAGAAGATGCATCCAGTTCAATGAGTTTAATTAAAACATATCTGTAAATCTATCACATATCCCACTATGAAAAACTGTGGCAAACATATAGGCACTGAAAGTTGATGAGCTCTTAAGGGAAAAATATAACAGTAATTGAAAGCAGTAAGACCACTGTATCAGTCCATTTTTGTCACTCTAGCATCATTGTAATAAACAGAAATTTATAGAAAGTGATAAGGAAAGCTGAGAAAATATAAGGAGCAACATTTTACAAATGAGAAAACTAATATCTGAAAAAGAATTCTGAAGTTCAAAATTAAATTGAAGTGTACATATTGTAGATTACATAGAGGAGGAAAACTGTTTGTTTCCTTTACCATTATTTTAACCAACTATAGCGCAAAAGCAGTTCTTCCAGTTTTGCCAGATACATTTCAGGCAACTAATTAGCTATTTAATTTAATTGTGTTTTTTTTCTTTCTAAAGCACAATGCTTAATTCAGAGCAGCCAAATAACTGAACGTTTTCTAAAACCCTCTCTTATACCATAATCTTGCTAGGCCTTACCTATTTTATTCAAGAAAGGTAAATAATAATTTGCAAAGCATTTTGAGATTAGAGAATGTATTTTGGATTTCAGAAGATCTACTAGGATCATTCATCTTTTAAAACCAGGCTGCATCTATAGCCACATATCCACCAAGTCTCTAGATCAGCCTTTCATGGAAGTCTACAGACCAACCTTTCCCAACCTTGGGGCCCCAGACGTTGTTGGACTACAACTCCCATCATCCCTAGCTATTAGCGCCAGTGGGCAGGGATGATGAGAGGTGTAGTCCAACAACATCTGGGAGACCCAAGGTTGGGAAAGGCTGCTCTGGACAGTTCTTAAGACTGTGGCTCAGTGGCGGAGGAAGGGGTGTGTGGTGGGTGCGAGCTGCCCCAGGTGTCATCACTGAGGGGGGGTAACAAATATGCGTTTGTTTGGTTTGTTTTTTTAAAAAAAACCTGGGCTCACGAAACTTTTTAGTTCAGTCAAGAAACGTAACGAAACGCGGCTGGCACTGGGCACCATACTGCAGGGGCCGGCACTTACCGCAGGGCCTGCAGCGTGCCTGAGCCACACGTCTCTCCTGGAAGTGAGGTGGTGGCTTGGGCGCCAGCAGGCTCCGCACTGCCTGAAACGGCAGCGTGGAGCTTGCTGTTGGAAAAACGCCCAGGAAGGCCGCCAACTTCCCAAGACACTGGGGCGTTTCTCCGGTGGTCACTCTCTGGCTATAAATCTCCCTCAGTCCAGAGAGACCAGTGATAAGTGACCCCTCCCTCCTGAGAGGAGCACAGTTGTCTTCTGGCATCTCACGGAAGAAGAAAGAGTCAATCAGTAGCTCTAAACTACTTTATTTTACAGTCTATATACAGTGGTACCTCAGGTTAAGTACTTAATTCGTTACGGAGGTCCGTACTTAACCTGAAACTTTTCTTAACCTGAAGCACCACTTTAGCTAATGGGGCCTCCTGCTGCCGCCACGCCGCCGGAGCACGATTTCTGTTCTCATCCTGAAGCAAAGTTCTTAAGCTGAAGCACTATTTCTGGGTTAGCGGAGTCTGTAACCTGAAGCGTATGTAACCTGAGGTACCACTGTACAAAGAATCCATCAGCATGTCTGTGCTCTCTCGGCATCAGTACAGAGAACATCGTCACACACAGAAGTGAAACTAAACTTCCAACAGCACTGAGACTTCCTGTCTCACGCTCTCAGACACTCACATGATATAAACAACACAGTGCAGCTCCTAAAACAGCACGGATGGATAAAAATCCTAACACTTGCGTCTGCCCACCACGTCTCCCTCAGCCACCCTACAGCTGAGGCGGAGAAGGCAGAGAGGCTCTACACAGCTCACCATGGGTGGCTCGCCTTGCCCCCAGCTGCAGGACGCGCCCGCTGCACTGGGCACCCCAGCAGCTAGCTACGCCGTTGCCGTGGCTTAAGCCCATGGCTAAAAGTTGGAACTGAAGTTGCAGCATGGGACTGGGGGGCAAATGTTTAGACCTTCACTCCTCACCACCACCACCTTTCCAGTCCAAATTCAGGAGCCCACCCCCAACACACAAGGCTTTTTTGTGAGATACAGTGATGCCAGCAGTTCCATTCACCAGACTCCAGTCCCATGTGTAGTTTGCCTTATGAGCAGGTTCATGAAACAGCAACATTAGTGACCTGACCAACGCTTTTTTTTTTAAACGACACTGTGGATGCTTAATGTGTTTCCTTCATAGATAGCTGCACCTCCAAAATGTTAAGAAACGATTAGTAATCTTGGCAGACAGTGGAAAGTAATTGCCGAGCAGTGAGCACACGACGAAGAAGTTTTTTAAAAACTAATTTTCATTAACCAGAGTTACAGATTGAAAGACAAAAATCTAACTTCAAACAAAGCAACAACAAAGGAATATACATTGCTTTAGGGGGGGAAAGACCCTTGAATTCATCAGTGTCTTTTTATTCTGGAACATTCAATAAGCAGCAACCACCATTTGCCAGGATTTACCTTTAGAACAGAGGGAAATGAAGCATCGTGGCCTAAGGTGGGCCATTCTGAAGTAATATAAAGCAGAAATGGGTGGCGAGGGATTTTAAGTATATGCTGAGGCAAGCCCTGGTTAGAACCGATCCTTTCATGACTATGGGCTTTTGCAAAAAAGGAAGAAAAAAACAAGCTTTTCCCAAGCATTATCTCTCAAGGCAGGGATTACTTTTCATATTGGAGCCCCAGGAGGGAAAACTCAGTTGTGGTAAGTCAGGGTTTTTGTTTGATTTTTGCTTTGGAGAGAATGGGCAGGAAAGCATTCACTCTCTCCCCCTTTCCTATGCTAAGCTTCAAATTCTGCACCTCTCTGTCTACATGAATCCAGCAGTGACTGAACAGACTGACCCATGGGGCTTCCACCACAACATCTAGCTTGGTTTAAAGAACAATGGGGGATTATGTGGGCCATGTCATATCTCAAAGCCTCTTAAAGCTCTGTAAATGCCACAAGTAGAAGCTGATTAATAAACCTAATGAATAAATTGGTACTTTGTTTTTTTATATATATAATCAGAAGATAATTCCACCCTGTTTCCCAACAGCAGCTCATCTAGGGCTGAATATTAGCGCTGGTGATCAGAGGAATATCAAACAGCATCAGACAGTACCCTAAGCTGAGAGGGGAAACAGAATAATAATGAGATTATGTCAGTGTTTCTCACAAGCAGTTCAATTAAAAATGTGCAATGGTGATATACCATCAAGCTAAAAATTGGTTCTGCATGACTGAAGTTGAGGCCTACCTACTCTCACAGTATTTATACCCAATTATCGGGCTGTGACCCTTGACTTTCTTGCAAGGCAGACAGCCAAAAAGATGCATTAAAACATGAGCTGAAAAACAGCCAGGTACCAAAATTCCTTCTACTGGAATGAACTCAATGCTACATTGAATTAGGTTAATTTGATGGAGTCCTATACACTGGGGATCTCTGTCTCATCCTGATCCATTAACAGCATTGTTAACTAGGTTCCCAAATGCCCCCCCCCACAGTGATAGAACTTAAAATTCCTATATTGTTTATGAATTAATGGACCAGGAATTAACTGTTTGTTTTAACGTGGATTATTTCTTTGACTTTTATGGCTTTAGAACAACAGAACTAAAAATGTGATTTGGTGGCATCTGAAAAAAGTTCAAAAATAAGGACATTTTGTGGCCTCACTAAGATTTGGTTGGCTGTAAATTTTAATTGTTCTGGAAATGGAAGGGGAGTACTTTATTTTTCTGTCTATAAGACGACCCCATGTATAAGACATTTTGACATTATTTTTTAGGGGAAAAACCTAGTCTTATACACAGAAAAATATGGTAATTGGCAGCAGCCCCTACATAAGACTATTACAGAAGAGGGAAAGGAGGAGATGTAGATACCACCAGATCAGCTAAGAAGCCAGGCTCCTCAACTGTCATCAATCACTACCGTGGTTTGGAGCCAAGCACTCGTTGAGCTCCCATTCCAAAGTGCCACCTCCATCGTCTAGGCATGTGTCCAGGGGAGGAAGAAAAGTGAGTAAATGCTTTTGCTAGCACCCATTCCAAAGTGCTGTTGACACTCACCAGGCAAAAACGGGGTGATGTTAATGGTGATTTGAGCAGCACACAGCAACATCAGGGTGGGGGACTGAGGGAACAGTGGGGGCGACAGCAGTACCAGGCAGGAGCCCAGGTGGGTATTGGCCAGGGACCAATCAACAGCACCAGGCTGGGGAGCCCACTAATTCTGGCACCGGCCTTACCCTCAGGTGTCATGAGGTTGCTTCTGGACCTTTGAGCCAGCTACAGAGGCCACAGAAAATGCTGACTGACTGCCCTCTCTTTGTTTTTGCATGAATGTGTCTCTCCTTCTGAAATCCATACAAGCACACCACAGCATGGATGCTACAAGCATAAAAGCATGTCTGCTCTTCCTGAGTAGCTTTCAGCTACTACTCCAGGCACTACCTTGGGATGGGGCAGGGTGCATAGCGGTGTGAATAAGCAGTCTGATAGTGCTTCCTTGACCCTGTGCTTGTCATTTGTATTGTAACAGAGCTGAAGCCCACAGTGATATTAGCTCCCTTGTGCCTTGGCAGAAACATAGCTCACTCCGTCAGAAAAGATGTCTTAAGCTATCCCGCTGGCATCATTAATAATACGTTCTCATGTGGCAAAAGTAACAGCTTTTCTTATTACCGCTGATCCAGGATTTATTTTCCCTCAGACATCAGCAGAAAGTTATATTTCTTCTCATAAATGTGGTACAGCGTGTCTCAGGCAATGCAGTCACAATTGCAAAATGCATTATTGGTAATGAACACAAACAATATGGGAGCCTTTCTTCATCTATATTCTTCATCAAGGCAGTAAAGAGTTTCCATATACTAGGATTACTGCTATTATCCCTTCATTTCCAGTATTCACTCAGGGCCGGATCGCAACACGGAAATAAATGGGAGCGCTCTCATAAGATAACATCGATAACTGGGAAATGTTGGTTTAAAGTGGTGATGGATTATGTACACCACTCTCCAACAGATACAGCCTCTTTCATGCAGGTAGCTTGTGAAATATTTGTTGTCTCATGAGTTGGGGTTTGGCGGGTAATAACCTTTAGTGAGATGTCTACATACTAAAACCTCTTGCACCTTATTCAGGGGTGTCCTGTCCACTCCCCACCCCATCCTGCCATGCCCTGCCCCCCACTTCTGCTGTCTCTGGAATGCCCCCCTTCGGGGAGAACTGAGGCACTCCCCAAAGCACTGCTGCTCATCTTCTCCAGCTCTCACCAAGATTGGTGACAGTTGGGACACTTCTCACTTCGCCACCTCAGGAGCAGGGAAGACAAGTGGCAAAACCATGGCAATGAAATGTCTTCCTCTTGCTGATGTTGGTGGAGCTTTCTGGCAGAAACAGTGGGGCAGGCTACCTGAGACAGGTGTTTTAAGTATTTCCACAGAAAATCTTGAACTATATATTGCGGAGAAAATTGAGTGTCAGGCAATTTGTCAACATACAATGTATGTGTATTAACCTATTTGGATTGTACACAGTGATTATGAACGTGAATGGAAGACAGCCCCCTTTTTTTAAAAAAAAAAAAACATCCCAGGGGGGCAGGATTGGTAGGGGAGAATCACCTGAAATCAGGTGGAAGAATCTGCTCCGAAGTTTTCTTCTCAAAATGTTTAGCTATTTACTTGCAATCAGCTGAGCTTTTAAGACATTGGAATATCACTTGGTTTCCTTCCAGCCATTTCATTCTGTTTATAGTTTCAAAAGGATTCCGACTGGGAGAACAATGGCTTGGAATTGGGATTCAGTGTCCCTGGAAACATATCCTAGAAAAGCATAGCAAAATAAAATATATTCGGACAATTAAACTGAATAGTTTTCACTGCAAGCCCAGTTTGCCACTGGGGCATGTGGAGTTGATGCGATGCTCTTTAACAACACACCAGCCTGTTCCAGCATGCTGCCCACCAGATGTTGGGAGTCCAACTCCCTTCAGAAAGCATGGCTAATGGTAATGGACGATGGGATTTGTAGTCCAACAACTGGAAGGAACTAGGTTGGGGAAGGCTGGCCTAGACTTTCACATTATGTGAACGGATACTTCCACATGGATAGTGTATATGTGACTGCTGAGATTGCTGTGTTGTTCTTAGTATTTATTTAATTGGCAAACGTTTCAGCACTTAAATGCAGAACTGTTGCATGTTACTGTGAGTGGAAATGGGGAAAGCTTTTGCAGATGACCTAGTTTTGACGTTACAGGAGCCAGAATCTAGTATGAAAAGAGTATTAGAATTGATTCAAGAATTTGGTCATGTGGCAGGATTTAAGCTGAACAAGTCAAAAACTAAAGTGCTTGAGAAAAATTTTACACCAATTGAGAAAGAGAGGTTTCAGAAGGAGACAGGTTTAACATTAGTTAAGAAAGTAAAATATTTGGGAGTTAATATGACTGCTAAGAATTTAAATTTATTTAAAGATAACTATGAGAAATGTTGGATAGAAGTGAAAAAGGATTTGGAAATATGGTCAAATTTGAAGCTTTCCTTGTTGGGTCGAATTGCAGCTATAAAGATGAATGTATTGCCAAAAATGTTATTTCTGTTTCAATCACTGCAAATTTTGGACAAGATGGACTGTTTCAAGAAGTGGCAGAGAGACATTTCCAGATTTGTCTAGCAGGGCAAGAAGCCTAGAATAAAATTTAAAATATTAACTGACGCAAAGGAAAGAGGTGGATTTGCCCTGCCAGACCTTAAACTTTACTATGAATCAGCAGCATTCTGCTGGTTGAAAGATTGGCTGCTTCTTGAGAACACAGACATTTTGGACTTAGAAGGTTTTAACAACGTTTTTGGATGGCATGCATATTTGTGGTACGATAAGGTTAAAGCACATAAAGCATTTAAAAACCATATTGTCAGGAAAGCATTGTTCAATGTCTGGATAAGATACAAAGATTTACTGGAAAATAAAACCCCAAGGTGGTTGTCACCAATGGAAGCAAAGGCTCAGAAAAAGCTCAATATGGAGGCCAAATGGCCGAAATACTGGGAAATATTGGAACAAGAAGGAGACAAATTGAAATTGCAGAGTTTTGAAAAATTAAAACATAAAGTGCGAGACTGGCTTCATTATTATCAAATAAGAGAGGCCTATAATTTGGACAAACAAATTGGCTTCCAGGTGGAAAAATCAAAATTGGAAACAGAACTGTTAGATCCCAAAACTAAGATACTTTCAAGAATGTATAACTTGCTGTTAAAATGGAATACGCAGGATGAAACGGTTAAATCTGTTATGATCAAATGGACACAAGATATTGGTCACAACATTATGTTTGCTGACTGGGAACAGTTGTGGACCACCGGTATGAAATTTACGGCATGTAATGCCTTAAGAGAGAATATTATGAAAATGATATACAGGTGGTACATGACACCAGTCAAGCTTGCAAAAATATATCATTTGCCCGATAATAAATGTTGGAAATGTAAAGAAAATGAAGGTACATTCTTTCACCTTTGGTGGATGTGCCCAAAGACTAAGGCTTTCTGGGAGATGATATATAATGAAATGAAAAAGGTATTTAAATATACCTTCCTGAAGAAACCAGAGGCCTTTCTCCTGGGCATGGTCGGCCAATTGGTGCCAAAGAAGGATAGAACTTTCTTTATGTATGCAACGGCAGCAGCAAGAATACTTATTGCAAAGTATTGGAAGACACAAGAGTTACCCACCCTGGAATAGTAGCAGATGAAGGTGATGGACTATATGGAATTGGCGGAAATGACTGGCAGAATCCGAGACCTGGGAGAAGAGTTGGTGGAAGAAGACTGGAAGAAATTTAAAGACTATCTGCAGAAACACTGTAAAATTAATGAATGTTAAAATGATGTCGGACTGAAAATAAGTGGCATTAGCAACAAAGTTAATAAGAATATGCAAAAATGAATTGATAAAGGATGAAAATATAGAGTTATAATATGTTAAGTTATAGAGTTAAGATAAACGAAAGAGGGTAAGGATTTGCTGATTTGATTATTTAAATGGGAATACAAAAAGGGGAGGTGTGAGGAGGCCAAGGAAACAAGCCAATGAGTTTAAAGTTACAAAAAACGGATTTATTTTTAATTCTTTTTTATTTATTTGTTTTTTGTATTTTGTATTTTTATTCTTCTTTTTTCTTTTTTATGTAATTTTGTATGTTTTTTTTTTATCTTTTTCTTTCTATATGACTTTTTTCTATTTTGTAAACTTATGTTTTTGTAAAATCTCAATAAATATCTTTTTTTAAAAAGAAGGGAAATGGGGAGGGGGGAAGGCTGCCATCATGTGTCATCTAGCCGCTTAGAAGTAAGAGATTCCCTCAGAGTTCATACTAACAAGACTGTTAATACAAAAGTAGAAAAAATACCACATGGACATATTGGAACAAGACACTGTAATATATTAGAAAGGGGTTTAGAAGGCATCCTTACAGTATATGTAATGTAGAGATGAAACAACTTCTATTCAGTGCAGAGAGAGTACAACAAGGTTGTCCACAATTAGTTGTAATAAACACTAGCAATCTTCCTGTGCTTTAATATGCAGTGAGAAATAAATGATATAATCTTCTCTTCTTTTCTTTAATCCTTTGCTACTTCACAGAAAACCATGGTGCCATTCAGACTCCTTGGCTAACCCCTGAGCAATGTCCTGGTCATTCAAGAAGAATAATGGGATTGTGTGATATTTAAGCTGTGAAACTTTGATAGTTCTCTCTCTTTCCTCACCCCAATTTATACTGAACAAATGCAAGATGTGGAAGGAATATGAAATATCAGAACAGAGCCTTAATTATCTTATGATTAATAGCATCTTCAAATGAAGCAAATTATATCCTGCAATTATCACTTGAATGAAATAATTAATCTTTAATGCCTAACAAAAGGAGAGTAGCCTTCATGGATTTTTTTTCCTCCTTAAAAAAGATATATGTTGAACGTGGATGTCTGAATGATGTAGATAAACTGAAAGCAAGGCAGAGAATTTAAACAAAGCTCATGAAACACTCTCTAAATTTTTCTGCCAGTAGACATCAATTGAACGTGAAACTACTGAAGTATAATTGCCTGCTTGTCAATTCTGACATTAAAATTTTCCTGACTCTTGAATGACAATCACCCACTTCCAACATTTTAATAAGTACTCATTTACTTATCCTTTCATAGATGTGCAAGGTTGTCAATAACTTCATGCTCTTCATGTGGAAGTAAAAATTCACCCAATCATGTATGAATACTGAAACCTTTAATTGGTCCTCTGAACAAGCAACTAATTGTTACCAAAGGGCACTGTCTCCTATTCTGCTTAAATGTGTGTTTTGGTAGTTTGAAAGGGAGGTGGAAATTATTACAATATCTATTTTCTTCCAGCTAACAAGCTCAGTATCCCTCCTTTGAAGCTCTGTGGGTTTATTTTCATTGGAGACATAGAAATACAGCCCCAATTCAATGGCAAAAAAATAATAATCTTCTGTTTATACATAGCTGCAGTGCCAATCAGCCGTCTAAAAAGGATTGCGCAAACAGAAGCCATTCTAACAATACTGCTGCAATTCGTACCATCTCAAACTACGAGATTTCCCTACGCTCGGCTTTTCCATCGGTGAAATGGAAGCAGTCACATTCACTGCTCCCATTAAAAACTATTTACAGCAGTGTGATGATGTGAGAACAAATAATAAAGCCAAATATGCACAAAAGGTCAAATCTGTTTACTTTATACACCTACGTGCTCCTATCTGCAAACAAGAAAGTCATTCAGAATGGCAGCTTGCAAGCAGAGGACTGCATTCTTGCCAGCAGCAATACTTGGAGCTTGGATCTCTGAAAACAAGTGCAGGGCAGAAGGTCCCCCATACTTCTCTTTTGCGAGTCATATTTTTATCATAGCCTTCCTTCAAGGAGTTCAGGGTGATATACATTATTCTTCCCCACTCCCCTCCACCTACCTTCAAAACAAGCCTGTGAGGCAGATTAGTCTGAAACACAGTTACTGGTCCCACGTCACACAGTGAGCATACTTGCTAAATGAGGTCTTGAACTTCACAGCTCTAATTCCATGCTCTGAACACTCCATTGACAGATCTGGAGACACTTGTCAATGTGTATATTTTTCTCTCCATAACCAACAATGGAAGCCTTGCGCACAGTGGCTCTGTCCCATCCATCCATGCTCTCTGCTGTCCGTCTTGGGAGGAGATCCTGTTCTAAGCAAGGGCCCTCAATCCTAGGGGGAGCTTACACTCACAAAGCAGTGGTTTCTGATTAGATCTCAGGATGCCCCTATTTTCCCCGCCAGTGCTGCCGCTGCCGCTGCTGAACTCGGGAGGAGGAGGAGCTGGCAATTCTCCTGAGCGGTGATGGCAGTGGCGGCTGCAAGGAAACACCCTGTTGCCTCTCCATGGCCACTGCTGCTGGCCTCCTTCCTTGGGCAGCTTGTAGCGGCTTCTGGAGATCAGGTGATGAGGAGAGGCTGCCATTGCCAAATTCTGAGGGGCACGGTTGCCCCAGATGGGAAGAAAGGGGGAGCAGTGTACAAGGAGTCTTGGAGTTGTTGTTTTTTGAATGCCTTTTGTTTTTTGAAGAGCCAGTGTGGTGTAGTGATTAAGAGCACTGGACTCGTAATCTGGGGAACCGGGTTCGCTTCCCCGCTCCTCCACATGCATCTGCTGGGTGACCTTGGGCCAGTCACACTTCTCTGAAGTCTCTCAGCCTCACTCACCTCACAGAGTGTTTGTTGTGGGGGAGGAAGGGAAAGGAGAACATTAGCCACTTTGAGACTCCTTTGGGTAGTGATAAAGCGGGATATCAAATCCAAACTCTTCTTCTTCTATGTCTAATCTTGCCCCTTTCTAAAATTTATTTATTGGTGTGTGTTTTGCCTTTTTGTGAAAAAAAATAATAATTCAGGATTAAGGGGTTTTCTCAGGGCGGTGGAGGGAGTGTGTGCTGTGTCCCGTTGGGGTGTTGTGGTGGCGACACTTGTCCTTCTTCTGATAGGAAATGCTCTGTGTGGGTGGGCGGCACAAAAATGTGGGGCTGAGGAGGGTCAATTGGAGGGCAGTCAGAAATGTCCCATTTTCATCTGAGGAATGTTGGAGGGTATGAGAGAGTGGTCCACATGGATGCCCTGGGAGGGTCTACTTCTCCCCTCGCACAATGTCAGTTTCACAATGCAATAAATTCTGTTCCGTTTGTAATCCAGCTCTAAATTTAGTGAAGGCAAATGATAGCCCAGAAGACTTGCCGGTAATTAGTTATCCTAGAAAACAGCTAACAGCTCCAGGGCGCAATCCAGCAAGAAAAAAAACCTCTAAAAGCCCCCAAGGCCACATGCTGACTAAGGATTCTTAAGGAACTCAGTTTGAACTCATCCTGGAGTGGACTGACTTGATCCGTAACTCTTGGACCAATGTGAAGATTGGAATTAAGTTATCATTTGGATTTTGCACTTCACTTATTTTTACGATGTGGTTCTCCGAAGGCCGCCTTTTTAAAAATGAAAAAACCAATTGCCTTTCCTTTGCAGATAAAATAACCGCTCTAAACAACTAAGAAAGCCTGGCTACATCGTCAAGGTGAGGCTACAAGGAGCCCAGGGAGTCATGGCATATTATTCCCCCCAGGGCAGTGAATAGAAAAAGAAAATGGCTGTATTCATGCACCCAGGGGGCTAGCCAGCTCCATACCCCCTGCAACGCTCCTGGAAGGAATACCACATCCTAACAGCCTGCCACTCCCAGGGGCACTTGCAATCCTATTGTGGCTGCAGCCTGAATTTTTAGTTGGCTGAAGAAGGTATTTTACTTTCTTGAAAAATTAAGAGCAGCAGACCTAAACACACACACACACGCACAGATCAATTTGGAAATGGAATGGACTTAGATAAGAGCACAAATGAAAGCAAAATACACCAGAAATAGATTGATCCACCCATTCCTAGTTCTGCCACTGTTGCATAAAAACACATCTATTCTCTTCCATGCTCTTATTTCATTTCAAACAAAACCTTGCATAAGAGACATTTCAGGTATGTTAGACTCAGAGAGCATTTGGGCATCTTCACTTAGATCAGGAGGACTTACTCCTGTGTAGGTGTACTGCAGCTTGAAAGAAATAACATCTGAGCCACTTCTACCAGGAAATATGTTAAGAACATCTTAATAATTAGAACTACCACACTCTGTCCTTTTGTAATTTAGAGTTATTAATTAAAATGCCACTCACTTACATAGCAAACTCTGTGCATTTGCATATTTTGTTTAGAGCTGTAGCATATTGTCCAACACTTGAAAGAGAGAGGGAGAGAGATCTGTTCTTGGCAACAGGTTTCACAAAACCTGAACTTTCAATCATATCTTTCTTGCCTATAGAGGAGTGATGAGACAATTTATGCAACAGCAATTTAGCTATCAACCCCTGCCATTTCAGAATGACAGCATTATTTCACAAAGGAAAAAAGAAATAAAAAAGCAAGGGGATGGATTAAAGTGCTGAAATAAAGACACTTTGTTCATCTGAATAAAACATTTGTATTTCTGGTCTGAGAGGTTACTTGTCTTTTCAGCCAGTTTGATTTGCACTCCCTTCCCTTTGGGAATTTTTTTTCTTTTCAAGCGCATTAAGAGATATATATTTGCATAAGGCCAACAGAGGGTTCAGCTGATCTCCAAAACACAGGGTGACATTGCTGTGGAGGTAGAAGGGGACTTCTAAGGACTTTTGGAACTTCTTGTAACTAGTGATAAAATGTCACATATTGTTTTATCTGTGCACTTGTACATTTGCTAATGTTTCGTCAATATAATTATAAGGTATATTATATTAAGAAAAAAATGATTGAGCACTTCCATGCAAAGTAAACAAAATCCAAATAAGATTTTTTAAAATATAAGATATTATAGTGTTTTTCCTGATTTCTGCTCTCTGGTTTACAAGGAACACGCGTATTCCACTTAGTGTCAGAGACGGAAGCAGCCTTTGCCCCTTACTCCCAGAGCACTTTGGTACACGCAAAGTTCACACACAGACTGAATTAGTCACAAGTAGTTCAAGACTGTAATATATAGTCCAATCTGAAGCCAGCAATATATATATTTCCATTTCTCTTCCCCCACCTCCGTTGGTAATCTAGCCTGTTGAAGAAATTGGGAAGAGGTGGTGATATGGAGGGAGAGCAGGAACTAGCCAGTGACAGTGAATTGAGAATGAATCTGCATCCTGCAGACATGAAGACTTGTGATTTCCTGAAAAAGATATTATCAAAGGCCAGCATCTAAGTGCTAGCTGATCTACTATTCTGTAATTGCTCAAGGAATCATAGTACTGTGGAGTTCGAAGGGACCCCAAGAGTCATGTAGTCTAACCTCCACAAAGCAGGAATCACACCTAAAGAGTCCTTGACAGATGGCCACCCAACTTCTGCTTCAAAACGTCTAAGGAAGAGGAATCTACCACCTTCTGAGGTACAGTGGTGCCTCGCAAGACGAAATTAATCCGTTCCGTGAGTCTCTTCGTCTTGCGGTTTTTTCGTCTTGCGAAGCACGGCTATTAGCGGCTTAGCGGCTATTAACGGCTTAGCGGCTTTTAACAGCTTAGCGGCTTTAAGAAAAAGGAAACAAACTCGCAAGAAATCGCAAGACGTTTCGTCTTGTGAAGCAAGCCCATAGGGAAATTCATCTTGCGGAACGACTCAAAAAACGGAAAACTCTTTCGTCTTGCGCGTTTTTCGTCTTGCGAGGCATTCGTCTTGCGAGGTACCACTGTAGTCTGTTCCACTGTTGAATAATAATAATAATAATAATAATAAATTTTATTTATATCCCGCCCTCCCCAGCCGAAGCCGGGCTCAGGGCGGCTAACAACATTCAAATAATCAAACAATCAAATACAACAACATTCTAAAAATATTTCACTATAAAAATTAATTAAAATCAAGTTGATGGCAACCATTATGCAAAACTCTGTGCAGGTTACCAGAGGAGGGAGTCAGGCTGCGCCCTGACCAAAGGCCTGGTGGAACAACTCTGTCTTGCAGGCCCTGCGGAAAGATGTCAGGTCCTGCAGGGCCCTAGTCTCTTGTGACAGAGCGTTCCACCAGATTGGAGCCGCAGCCGAGAAGGCCCTGGCTCTAGTTGAGGCCAGCCTAACCTCTCTGAGGCCTGGGACCTTCAGGATGTTTTTATTTGCAGACCGTAGGTTTCTTTGTGGGGCATACCAGGAGAGGCGGTCCCGTAGGTACGAGGGTCCTAGGCCGTATAGGGCTTTAAAGGTTAAAACCAGCACCTTAAACCTGATCCTGTACTCCACCGGGAGCCAGTGCAGCTGATATAGCACCGGATGAATGTGGTCTCGCAGCGAAGACCCCATAAGGAGTCTCGCCGCGGCATTCTGCACCCGCTGGAGTTTCTGGGTCAGTCTCAAGGGCAGCCCCACGTAGAGCGAGTTACAATAATCCAGTCTGGAGGTGACCGTCGCATGGATCACAGTGGCTAGGTCAGGGCGAGAGAGATAAGGGGCCAACTGCTTAGCTTGGCGGAGATGAAAAAATGCCGCCTTTGTTATAGCTGTAATCTGCGCCTCCATAGAGAGGGAGGTATCGAAGATTACACCCAAACTCTTAACGGACGGTGCTGGCACTAACTGCACCCCCGCAAGAGATGGGAGTTGCCCCCTCAATCCCATATCGTCCCGTCCCAGCCAGAGGACCTCTGTCTTCGAACAGGTCTTACTGTCAGAAAGTTCATCCTAATGTTTAGTCAGAATTTCCTGTCTTGTGATTTGAATCCATTGGTTTGGGTCCTACCCTCTGGAGCAGCAGAAGACAAGCTTCCTCCATCTCCCATCTGATAGCACTTTAGTCATCTGAAGGAGACTATCATATCATCTCTCAGTCTTCTCCAGGCTAAACAAACCTAACTCCCTCAAGCATTCCAGATCCTTTATCATTTTCGGTTGCCTTCCTCTGCTTTTCAAGAATATCAATTTTCACATTCAGCTAGTCAGAGTGCTGTAAAACGTTCTGAAAGGTCAATATCCAACTGACATTTTGTGCCAGCTATACATTGATCCTTTAACGGCATGTGGACTTAGTAAACAATGCTTAATAGCACCTTTCAACAGTTATTTTGCCACATTTAACTTATTGTACATTCATAGTAACACAAATATACTTTTTATGTACTCCTGTTTAGAAACTTCTGGGGTAATCTAGCCCTGTCACAACTTGCTCCCTTGAAACTGTATTAGATTTCTTGTGGCCTAGGAAAAAAGACCTACGAATAGGAAAAACATGGTGAAGAAACCTCTTTCTATCAACCCAGTTTTTCGCTGAGAACTTAAAAGGCCACTTCTTGAATTTACTATTATGCATAAAGTTTAGGACAGCAAGCATCTCACAGGCGTTCTTCACAACAGTGTAGTTTTCCTACTAAGGCCCGGGGGCCGGATCCAGCCCAATCGCCTTCTAAATCCAGCCCGCGGACGGTCCTGTAATCAGTGTGTTTTTACATGAGTAGAATGTGTCCTTTTATTAAAAATGCACCTCTGGGTTACTTGTGAGGCATAGGAATTCGTTCATATCCCCCCCCCCCCAAATATAGTCCGGCCCCCCACAAGGTCTGAGGGACAGTGGACCAGCCCCCTGCTGAAAAAGTTTGTTGATGCCTGGCATAGACCTTCAGGAGTGGTTTGGCACAGGGCATACCTCAGAGGGAGATGAGGGCAAAAGTTGGGAAATACAGTGGTACCTCAGGTTAAGAACTTAATTCGTTCTGGAGGTCTGTTCTTAACCTGAAACTGTTCTTAACCTGAGGTACCACTTTAGCTAATGGGCCCTCCTGCTGCCACTGCACAATTTCTGTTCTCATCCTGAAGCAAAGTTCTTAACCCGAGGTACTATTTCTGGGTTAGTGGAGTCTGTAACCTGAAGCGTCTGTAACCCGAGGTACCACTGTAATGAGAGAAGAGGAGAAGGAAGTGGATAGCCCAAACCAGGTGTTCACTGAGAATAGCAGATAAGAGAACTCAGAGGCAACTGTAAAATAACAGCCACCATCGGAGGCAGCAGGAGGAATCAGTTCAATATGGAAGTAACGGAGAAGGGGGTGGAGCTTCACTCGGGGCAATGTTAGGCATTACGGTGCATCTTGAATTTGTCTCTGCAAGAAGAATGCAAGAAGGAGTGGCAGATAAATTAATGGACTACGCAGAATTGGATAAGATGACAGGGAGAATTCGAAACCAGCGGCACCAGAAATTCTTGGAAGATTGGAGTAAATACGCAAGTTATTTGAAAAACGATTGTAATCAACTGACTACACTTGCAGGATTACAAGTTTTGTAAGGAGAACCATATGAAATATTACAGAAAAAAATTATGAGAATGGACTGAGTTATGGATTATTAAAAGTAATAGTTAAGATAATGAAATGCAAGATTAAGAGATGAAGGTCGAAAATCACTAGACGTGGCTGATGGAAGTCCTAGGCTTATAGCCAAAATGTTGTATAAGATGAGAGGAGATGTTATGTTCTGTTTGGAAAAATATATGTAAAAATTAATAAAAATATGCTTTAAAAAGGGGGGGGGGAGAAGAAAAAGTTTGCTGACCCATCGTGTAGACTCACCCAAGGGTCTATAAGATGTGAGTTGACATTTAGTGGTGAAGAGGTGTGATGATGAATTAAATATTTTTGTTATCAGTAATTTTTCCTTAAACCTACATTAGGCTGATGTGTAGGTGAGTAAACAAGCTTATCTCACTCTGATGTCGCTGTAGCACTGGTAGCTTCCTATATTATGTATGAATGGAGATATAATTGAACAAGGGAGGGAGGCCAAATAAACGACCCACTTTTTCTGCTTCTCTGTAATGTATGAATCACACGAGGCTGGCGGGTTTTTTTTTAAAGAGGATCCCCTGAAGAAGGCTAAGAAAACTGGATACAAATGAGTCCACTAAGTGCAGATGCATATGTTATATGTTTGAAGCAGAACTGTATGATGCAAAATGATACAGCATTTCAATGTTTTTAGTTGGCTCAAAATGCCTTAGTTCAGTCCTGTAGGAAAGAGCATCATTTGGTTCCATTCTTTAAGTCCTAAGTACAAGGATATTAGGATGCTGTGAACATTTAATAGTGCGTCATGCAGCACAAGCTAAAGTGATTCACTGGATGACACAGAAAGATTAAATACATGCAGCACTTCATTAGAGTTGCTCTCATCTGTGGTGTACTTTTTAATTTTAAAATTTGTACAAGGACAGCAAGGCCCAAATGATGTATTCTGCAGTGCCGCTATTAGAGATAATTTATATCTCGAAAGTATGACTTTGCCAATGTAAACAAATCTGAAGGAAAGCTGGCAGCGAGGATGCCAATTTATATACTGAAGGCTCATCTTACACCGCAATATGCAAGCACACACCAGCTTATCTTGTAAAATCACATACTGCACATAGTGCTGGAACTAATTTAACAAGATTTGTGGCTCTGAACACATGGGGCACTCAAAATGAGAACAAAAACTAAGTTAGAACATCTGTGTGTATATGTATGTGTTTGTGTTTTAAGGCTGTGTTGTAAAAATATTCTACCTACTGTAACCGCCAAGAGAGATACTAAGCAAATCTGTCGGAACAATCCCATTTGTCGTGATATTTTGAGGAGCGTAACACCTGCCTTAACTGAGAGTTCTTTAACATAAAGCATATCATAGAAAAGTAGATGGATGTCAAGTGAATGTGAGCGACAGACAAGGAGTGCGCCCTTATGCTAACATCAATACAGCAGCATGTTTCCCTTATATGGGGAACCAGGCAAGTCCGCTCTTACAGAGCTTATTGGCTGCGATCCCTTAACAGCGTAACATCTTGCATATACAACACTATGGCTAGCAGTGTATAGAAACCTGATATGTTAATTTATCTCAGCATCAGCTTCAGGTCCCCTTTGGTGTTGGAAGATAGACTTTATTCTCCATGGCACTCTAAAAGTCAGGTCCACCTGGCTCACAGTTGCAGCTTATGATGTTCTACATGTGCAGTTGAGCAAAGACTATTCTGTTTCAGAGAGCTCTTGGGGATTGCAGCCCTTTGATTGTTGTATGTGGTGGCTGCCTTTTAAGACTGCTCCAGTTGGATACACACTCTCCCCAGGAGTAATTCCCATTCAGAGGACTTACTTTTGAATAGACAAATATAGGGTTGCATCCTTACACTTTCAGTCTTTCTGAATATTTTAAATTGATTTCATTTATATTTAATATTCTTATACTTACTGTCCATGAATCATTGTGCATTGATTTACTTTGAACATAAGCTTCCTGGTTCATTGTTAGGAATATAAGAACTGCATTACACCAAGTCAGACCATTGGTCCAGTTCGCTCTGTGTGGTCTACACTGACTGGAAATGGCTCTCTGGGGTTTCAGCCAGGGGTCTCTTGCAGCCCTACCCAGAGAGGCACTAGATTGGGTTTGCCAATCAGAAGGTTGGCAGTTCGAATCCCCGTGACGGGGTGAGCTCCCGTTGCTTGGTCCCAGCACCTGCCAACCTAGCAGTTCGAAAGCACGTCAAAGTGCAAGTAGATAAATAGGTATCACTTTGGCAGGAAGGTAAACGGCGGTTCCGTGCACTGCTCTGGTTTTGCCAGAAGTGGCTTAGTCATGCTGGCCACATGACCCGAAAAACTGTCTGCGGACAAACGTCGGCTCCCTCATCCAGTAAAGCGAGAAGAGCGCCTCAACCCCAGAGTCGTATGTGACTGGACTTAACTGTCAGGGGTCCTTAACCTTTACCTTTAACAACACTATAGTTACTGAAAAGCAGGGTGGATTAAAATCTATGATAAAAAATAAGTTTTTTTTTAATTAAATCGGATTTTTCTAATAAAATACTTTTGGAGGAAAAATCTTTCTAAAGACAGTTTTCTATTTAAGTTACATTACAGTCCAAAGGCTATTCATCAGGAAATAAGGATTTGTTTAAGTTTTTTATGTGTCCTAAAAATCAGTCTAAGTTTTTTTTATTGAAAAAAAATGTTTAACCACATCAGTTGACAAACATGGATACATATGCTATGAGGTTATTGTTTTACTTAAATAAATTGTTTAAATTGTTATTAAGGAAATGATTCTTTTTCTCCTTCCAATAAAGTGCAGCAGAAAAGTTGTCCAAATATAAACAGTTAACTTATTAAACCTCGCAATAATTTCATAATTATCAGTCTATGTATTTTTAATAGTATAACCAAATCAGTAATTGTTGATATAACTGTAAAAACTACAGTGGTACCTTGGGTTACATATGCTTCAGTTACATATGCTTCAGGTTACATACGCTTCAGGTTACAGACTCTGCTAACCCAGAAACAGTACCTCGGGTTAAGAACTTTGCTTCAGGATGAGAACAGAAATCGTGCTCCGGCAGTGCGGCAGCAGCAGGAGGCCCCATTAGCTAAAGTGGCGCTTCAGGTTAAGAACAGTTTCAGGTTAAGAACGGACCTCCGGAACGAATTAAGTACTTAACCTGAGGTACCACTGTACTCTGAAAATTTATTATTCCAAAAACAAAACCTTCATCTGGTTGTAAATATTAAGATTATACCAGCAAAAATGAGTCTTTCTGTAAAAAATAAAATAAAATAATATTTAAATCAAGTCTTATTGACTAGTGATTTAAATTGTGAATCCACCCTGCTGGAAGGCCTTCTGGATAGCGCTGAAGCAGTTTCCAGTCCCATCTTGGCTACACACACACACATACACACACACACACCTCCATGCCACCAGATCAGCTTCAGTGCTGGCAATAAGGGCTGCTGCCAGTACCCTATTGATGCCACATCCTCTCTCGCCAGCATAGCATCCTGGCCTGCTGGCACTGCAGGGGCTGTGCCACCAGCTGCCATGTTCCACTGACACAACACTCTTTGCTTTTCTGAACCTACACGCCTATTCTGCCACTCTGGGGGGAATCTTCCATTTTCAGAATGCATCATGTCCTCAAGAACAAAAATCTCCTTTCCTGCCTCTCTCTGCCTCCTCTTTATTAACATGCTTTGCATGCAAGCCCATTCAGAATCAAAAGAAATCCCTGGTCAGTTTGTGCCATGCTTCTTCACTCAGTACAAGCAGCTGATGTGACCCTCTCCAATGCTGAGGTGTCCTCTGACCTCCATTCAGCTACCACCATTTATTTATTTTTTAGCTCTTTGGCAGGGTCAGCTAATTCAGCTTGAAAGACATCTTGGATTCCTGGCAGCAGGGGGGTGGACTGACTTGCTCAGAGGGCCACTAAGCTCTGCTTATCACATGCTCCGATTCAGGAGCCTGGTGCACATATAAAAGCAAAGTTCATTAAAAAGATCCAAAAAAGTATATGCATAGGGAGAGAGAGACTCATTACAGCACAATGTTCCTCCCCATACAACTACCGTGCAATTGGTTTTAAAACAAAATTAGTCTGGCAGGTCTGGAAAACATTTATAATTGTGTCTTGTAAGAAACAGAAAGTAAATTTCCCTAAAGAGGAAGAAAAATATAATGGATCATGAATTGGTTTCCCCCCCTTGATATATATGCTTAATACACCCAACATACAAATTCTCTCTCTCTCTCTCTCTCTCTCTCTCTCTCTCTCTCTCTCTCTCTCTCTCTAGTCAAATTAATGTTCGGATTGATTTTTATTTTTTTTAAGGCCAACTGCTGACAAAATTAAAGCAAAGCAATTTATATTTTCTCTGTGCCAGACACAGCAAACAAAAATATTGCATAATATTCCGCGCGGAAATATCTAGTGCAATTAAGCTTGGGACAACACATCACTTTCAGGCACAGACAGGTGTGAGAACATTTTCCATACAAGTCTTAGAAAGGGTCAATGGGATACAAAGCTGTTCTTGTATACTGATATGAGGTGGCAGATGACAGGCTATGCCAAAGGACATCAGAGGCAGCGCCCCTTTGACACTCAAGTCCTCTTCATGCGTCCAGTTGAAATGCGAATAGACAGAGCAGGCTATCCCTTTTCCATAGATGCCAACGTATCATCAGCATCGTTGTGAATGAGATCTATGCACATACAATTGTAAGCATGCAGGGCTTTCTCCAAAGCAATAGAAATTATGATCAACCAGCGTTTTCCATGCCTATGGAGAGAGCCCTACGTGTGTAAGCCTCTTTCAGTCTGATCCAATTGTGCACCAGTGCCGCAGGCAGTGAATGTGTCAGAATCTAGAAGGCAAGGCTAGCTGGCGCATTTTGGAGAGCCCCTTCACACATTCACTACCAAATAACTGAACAGGGATCCATTCAGTTACATTTTAATGAGTTTTTGCAAAAGGAGCTTTTTTAAAAACTACTGACGCCTGCTTCTTGGGAGAAAAGCAATGACAAACCTAGACAGCATCTTAAAAAGCTGAGACATCACCTTGCCAGAAAAGGTCTATATAGTTAAAGCTATGGTTTTCCCGGTAGTGATGTATGGAAGTGAGAGCTGGACCATAAAGAAGGCTGATCACCGAATAATTGATGCTTTTGAATTATGGTGCTGGATGAGACTCTTGAGAGTCCCATGGACTGCAAGAAGATCAAACCGATCCATTCTGAAGGAAATCAGCCATGAGTGCTAACTGGAAGGACAGATCGTGAAGCTGAGGCTCCAATACTTTGGCCACCTCATGAGGAGAGAAGACTCCCTGGAAAAGACTCTGATGTTGGGAAAGATTAAGGGCACAAGGAGAAGGGGATGACACAGGATGAGATGGTTGGGTAGTGTTCTCGAAGCTACCAGCATGAGTTTGACCAAACTGCGGGAGGCAGTGGAAGACAGGAGTGCCTGGCGTGCTCTGGTCCCTGAGGTCACGAAGAGTTGGACACGACTAAACAACAACAACATAGAGGGTCTTAGCAAGGTGGTGCTTCCTCAACTTTTAGGATTTTGTATCCTTGATTTTAATCTTTGTTCTTATGAGAAAGTAAAATTCCATTCCTATTACCTGCTTGTGAAAATATTGCTAATGCATTTTTTGGCATTACAGGCATCGGCTAGCCATTTAAAAACAGCTGGAAAATACAA
Organism: Podarcis filfolensis; assembly: GCF_964270895.1. NCBI lineage: Eukaryota > Metazoa > Chordata > Lepidosauria > Squamata > Lacertidae > Podarcis > Podarcis filfolensis. The sequence goes on along the minus strand of NC_139606.1, from coordinate 16,434,089 downwards.
TATATTCTTTATTTATTGCTCTTTTTTTAACCTCAGTTTTTTATTGTTTGTTTCTCGCATCTACACAGTGACACACATGCAAGATTCTATACCGGGATGACAAGCCTTCAGCCCTTGAGATCTTGCTAAACGACATCTCCCATCAACCCCACCCAGCATGGGCAATAGTGAAGTCCAACAACATCTGGAGGACTCAAATTTCCCCAGCCCTGCTCTACATATAATGAAGAAGGCCAAAGCTCTGTCCTGTACTCTATTTTGAATACAGCTTTTATGCCGGGCCCAAGTAAGAGCTGCTGTTTAATTGTCTCAGTTTCTATTAGTTATGACCATACTTTCATGACCATCAAGTGTCCCTATTTTCCTGGGACATTCACGGAATTACAGAAGCTATCTTGGCTTCTGATTTCATTCAAGAATGTCCTGTTCCCCCCCCCCCTTTTGTTCATGAGGGAGGCATTTCTCCACCGTAACAGAGGCGGGGAGACATGTGCAACACTCTTGTTGGTCCCTTTCTGCTGCCGTCAAATCCACTGCCACTGCCATGGTGGCATGAGGTGTGGCGCAGGTGGAGAAAGCAAACAAAGAGGAAAGAGAGTAAGTAGCTGCTAGGGAGGGACTGCAGTAGGTGAGGCAGCCAGCTGATTCACGTGTCCTTTGGTGCCATGCTCCTGCCCAAGCCAGCTGACCCACACAGCAGCACACCACCAAGTTACAAATGTCTACATTTTTAGCTAAAAAATGTTGGAGGGGTATGTACTTTAGTTACTATTTTTGGAACATCTCAGCTGGAAATAATTGGGGTAGCTAGTTCTGACTTGAGTTATTTGTAACTTCTAGAACTGATATTAAATTCTTAAAAGGAACATGGAACATAGGATACTAGGCCTTTCCCTGAGAGGATCAAATGTGAAGAGTCCAACCTATACACAATATGACGCTCAAATCTGAGCAGCAGAACAATTTTTTCCCTGCAGAGCTAGGATGGAATCCCATGCAAAATATCTGTAGATAAATATGTGTACGGAGCACTGCAATGTTTGCTCCATGCATAAAGTGGAGAACAGCCTAGATTGCCAAAATGTTTTTTTAAAAAACCAATTATACAGTCATAGAGTACAATAGGAACAAAAGATGTTAATTCTGACAGCAAGCCTCCCTTAATTTCAAATGCTAAGAGAGCCCATTTGTTCTAGTCTAATCAAGCAATTTAATACCTCAATAGGCAACTAATCGTAATTAACAAAGCTACAGCAGAATCCCTACACACTTGCAAATTCAGGTTCCTTTGCCTTTTTGAAGACACTTTGGCAAATATTTTCTCAGGTACGTTTATCTCTCTCTAAATAACTGAGACAACTAGCAGAGTTGCCTCTTCCGTTTAGAGTGGCTAGTTGTAAGATTAGGACCTGGGAGACCAGGGTTCAAATCGCCACTCAGCCATGAAAGTCACAGAGAGACCTTGTTTGCAAATTTGCAGATGTATTTGGCCTCATTCACATATAATTGTACTGTGGGTAGCTTTGTTGTACAGATATAAAAAGCAGTGCAAAAATATGCCCACTCTAAATGGGTTCAACTAAACATAAATGTGCTCCAAAGCTATACAGAATATACACTGCAGAATGATGGATATATTCATGCCTAGCAGGCGGCGTGTGATGAAACTGAACTGAAAATAAACAGCACACTCTATTTCTCCCAACATCTGCAAAGCCGATTTTAAATTTCCTAAATTAAACAGATGTATCAGCATGGAGCTTCCAAGGCCTTGGTGCATACTGATGAGAAAGCATTTCAGTTTCTGAGATCTCGAGGTAAAGATGCATATATTTCTCTACTGGCACTGCACAACAGAAAAAGTCTGGGAAACCGGTGCTTTTACTGTAAGGATATTCACTTAAGAAATTTGTCAGCAATCCAAGCACGATATGGAATTTCCCCTAAACCAGTAGTTTCACATATAACATCATGGACTTCCAGACTACTGCATCATAAGATTAATAATTTCTGTAAAATATGTGTTCCTGGTATACCATGTCTCCTTGTCAGCAGCAATTAACAGCTAACAATAAGTGAACCAACAAATATTGCCAAACACACACACACACACACACACACACACACACACACACACACACTTCTGTGGGGCAGGGGATAGTAAGCAGGTCGCTCAACTGAAAGGTCATTTATGCCACCCATTTTGCAATAAGCTCCCCCACCACCTTGACATAATCCTGACTGGAAAGCACGCGTTCTCATTTAAAAACCCATTTTTTACCTTGAACTCTACAAATGGTACCTGGTTTTTGCCTGCTGCTTTTCATTCTGAGACTTTTACTGTGCATGAATCATTGCAGCCCCTGGATGAAAATGCAATGTTGTGCTGCGAGATAACAATTATTTGGGTTCAGTCCAGAGATGTCAAGCATACTCACGTCCAGGTGGAATCAATGGTGCTTAATGGCTAAACTGCCAAATTATCTAAGCACTTATTGTACAGCTGTATACCACTGATTGTAACGATGGCCCCCAATCCACATTCCATATATTTTGTGCTCTGTTCTGTGAGAGAGAAATTATATCAGACTAAGCTAAGTTAGCATGGCACAGTGGTTAGTGTTGGGCTAGGACCTATGAGACCAGGGTTCAAATCCCCACTAAGCTATGAAGCTCACTGGGTGCCCTTAGGCCAGTCACTCTTTCTTATCAAAACTGACCTCATGGGTTGTTGTGAGAAAAAAATGAGGAAGGGGAGACCCATGTCGGCGATCTTTATCTCCTTGGAGGAAGGGTGGGATATAAATGCAAAAGTAAATAAATAATTGGGTCTACTTTGAGTATGATGTGGTTGAATATCACCCTATAGAAATAAAGGGGAATGTCTCATAGTGGAGTGTCTGCAGGGCCGTAGCTACGATGTGGTGAGGTGGGGCCCCACCAGGGGCGCAGGCAAAGGGGAGAGGTGCAAAATTGGCTTTAAAAAATGTCCATAAATATAAATATTTATTATTGCCTCATAAGAAATCCTTTTAAATAGAGGGTGAATTGAATGGGGGGGTGGGGGGGTGGAGGAGAGGTGGAAAGAAGAGCTAATTTGTCCATGGCTAGGGGGCACAATCTAGACGGTTCTGCCAGGGGCGCAAGATCACCTAGTTACGGCTCTGAGTGCCCGTTATTTTCCTCATGTAAGAGAGAATGAGAAATTCTGGCAGTTGCATTTCCCTCCTCTCTCCCCCCCCATGCTCCCTGAAATTAGCTTGGAGGGCAGTCAAGAAACCCCTGGAAGAGCACAAGCAAGAGGGAGAGAGGAGAGGATCATTCCTTTCGGCAGGCCTAAAGGCCTTAGTGCAATGTTAATGTCCTCTCAATGAAGACTTTTTTTTTTTGTTTTAAACTATATTAGTCCCAGTACAGCCAAAGTGTCAGGCTTTAGGGAATCAGCTGCCTCTCCCCTTTGGCAGTAGATAAGCAGAACAAAGGAAAAGGAGTCTTCTTGCCAGTTAGAAAATTTAATAATCATAGCAAGAGAACAAATCCATTTCCTAGGAACGATGGTGCTCCCAATTAAGGGTTGCACCCACTTCCTCCCTAGTCAACCACATTGCTACCGCATCTTGTGATCTGAGCTGGTACCCTCTGTGCTTTCTGAGCTCTCTGTGTCCTTGGGGAATGGGGGTGAATGCTGTCCAGAAACTGTGAATTTGTTAACTCTCTCTCTCTTCCAGTGTTTCTTCTCCTAGCTGTTCCCCATCCAGTATTTCCCAGCTTCTGCCTTCTGAACTATGTCCCTCTGCAAACCACTGTTCCAAATCTATACTGTCCTTCTGCTCCTGGGAAGATTGTCTATTAAGAAGAAAGTTCCATGGAATTTGATGTGGTTAACTTCCAGGTCAATGTATACAGAACTTCAGCCAAAATGTTGCGAGAAATCAACAGGATCTACTAATACTTGACTTTTACTGGATTGTACCCATTTTATTTAACACACACATCAGGAATATTAAAAAAAAAAAATAAGGCCATCAGACTACAAAAAGAAAGATGCTCAGATTCAGTTATACTGCCCACTTCTACTACCATGTCAGAAACACTGCTGGAACTATAAGTCATCCAAGTCTTCAGAAATTCTCTCTCGGATGCTATCACACTGATTCAGTATTGATGAAGCTGCTTATGCACACCACGGGAGCAAGTCCGTTAGCAGTGATAACATTCAGTACAGTACCTAAGACAGAAAACCCCTGCAATCTTTACCTTTCCTGCTGAGCTGCGGAGCAAGTGAAATATTCGTAGCTAATTTAGAACGTGTCTGTCATCAAAACAAATGTAAAAAATGCAAACAACGGCAACTTTATTAGCACTTACTGATCCCAGGGGTGATAAACACGTTTGTTTACTTATATGTGCTAGCAAAGCTGATAGTAAGAGAGGCACTGATCAGGCTGCTAAGTAGATAAAACTCGCATTAAAAAAAAATAAAATGAAAGCATAATTTCAGGAAATTGTTAGAATACAGACACTGCAAATTTTGTAGTGCTCAAGGCCATACTGGCACCTTACCAAGAGACTCAGGGTCACATTTAATTTGCATGGACATTTACATAAATTTTCTGCATGTCCATGCAAATTAAATCACACCGTAAAATACACAGGCATAAACATAGTTTTGAGCAGGGCCCATTTTCTCCAAGTTAAAGGCTGGCTCTCCTTCAAATAACTAGCGATCAAGTTTATTTTGCAGACTGAATTTAAAATGTGGCTTTAACCATTGGAAAGTTGGTATCCGGCAACACACACAGTTGTAACCAAGAATCATATCAGCGCATGTCAGCCCAGATCAATCCATGTGCCTGACACACTAAAATGTTTGAATAAGTTATACAGGACAACTTAGGCATGTGGTGTGAACACCGCTCGTCTTTTCTTCACCTGGTTTTTGAGTCAGAAGGGCAAGGCCTTTTTCGTGAAGCCATTATTGCAGATCATTTCGGACTGTGTTTTTTTCTTTTCTTTTCTATCACGGCTAAAGCAGTGAGATGGGAAATGGCAGAGGATCCCTATTTGTACACTGGAAGGTAAAAATTTGTACACTGGAGGGTATTTGTGTCCTGGGCGCATTGGGTAGAATCCAGCAGGTATTGCTCTGCTGACCAAAGACATCTTGAAGGAGGATTTAAAAAAAAAGATTTGTCCAACCTCTGAAACCTCCATACACCATTCCAAGTCGTGGTGGGGTGGGACTGCAAGTGCAAGGAAGAAGCTACAAAAATTGCTACCCTCCCAATTCCATTGATGGATGACTCCCATTAGCTAAGTGACAACAACCATTTTATCCTCGCTAAAAATGCACACACTATATACTTAAAAAAACACACACCAGTCCTATTTGTTGTTGTTTAGTTGTTTAGTCATGTCCGACTCTTCGTGACCCCATGTACCATAGCATGCCAGGCACTCCTGTCTTCCACTGCCTCCCGCAGTTTGGTCAAACTCATGCTGGTAGCTTCGAGAACACTGTCCAACCATCTCGTCCTCTGTCGTCCCCTTCTCCTTGTGCCCTCCATCTTTCCCAACATCAGGGTCTTTTCCAGGGAGTCTTCTCTTCTCATGAGGTGACCAAAGTATTGGCGCCTCAGCTTCACGATCTGTCCTTCCAGTGGGCACTCAGGGCTGATTTCCTTAAGAATGGATAGGTTTGATCTTCTTGCAGTCCATGGGACTCACAAGCGTCTCCTCCAGCACCATAATTCATAAGCATCAATTCTTCGACAAAGCCTTCTTTATGGTCCTGCTCTAACTTCCATACATCACTATTGGGAAAACCAGTCCTATAGTTTGAATCAAAAGAATGAAGCTTTGGTTCTAAGTGGGGAATTTGTCTTTCTTTATTGAATCCCTGTATAATTCAATTACCCCCTAAACAAACAAACAAAAAACCCCAATCTGGATATGAAATAATATATTTAAAATATTATATGACTTTGTGGCAATTTGGATTGGTTCAAAGTCTCTGGTTAATCTGGCTCTTGGAAATAGTCAAGGCACCATAACTGCAGTTTCTCAAGTGTTTCCTACATTGTCATTGATATATGGTGCAAAAGCAACCAGCAGTGGAAATAATGTCCCAGTTCAGACATCACACCAAAACACAGTTTAGCATGCTAAGAGTTAGCTGCATTGGGAATTAAATATTTTGTGTGCGTGCATGTGGCTTTGTGTATGTATGTACACACACACACACACACACACATACAGAGACAGAGAGAGAGAGAGAGAGCTGGAATTGTTGCTGTGCCCCCTCCCCTGATTATGCCATCAGAATGCATTGGTATCATGTAACTGTTTGTTGGATATGCAAATCCCTCCCATCAGCTTCCTGAAATATGCTCAGGCTAAAATTTATAGATCAAAATAAAACTGAAGGATCTTACAGTTGGTAATAAATTGCTCTATGTTCTCTCATTCTGAGTTCCTGCCCTCCCACAGCAACATAAACATTTATAGTCATCCATTTTACTACACCCAATGCATTATCTACCACATTTATTTTTTTTTAAAATGTTAGCGGCTGCATTTTTATTTTTATTCTAGTACTGTTACCCCTATATGGCATTTCTAATACCACTGTATTAGATAGTTCAATAATAATTCAAGTTATATAAATAAGAAGCTATGAAAATTAAACTTGAAGCTTATGACTTGAAACAAAGTTATTGAAAGAATGGAATCACTTCTAATTTTGCAGCAGAAATTCCCCGGCTTCTCCGCTGCCTCTGTGAGTCCCTCCAAATATGTTCTGGAGGTTTAGTAGATGGGGAGAGAGAAGGGGAGAGAAAGAAGAAGTTCTATTGTGTGTTTTCTTTGGATAAACCCTGTGTTTAAGATCATGGTGAATTAAATATTATTATTATTATTATTATTATTATTATTATTATTATTATTATTATATTTTATTAATACCCCACCAATCAGGCTGGCTTTCCCCAGCCACTCTGGGCGGCTCCCAATAGAACACTAAAAACAGAATAAAACTTCAAACTATAAACAGCAGCAGTTTACAAGTTGAACAAGAACATTTAAAACACTGCATCATATTGATGACTCTTCCTTACACCAAACTAACAGGAGGCTGTACAACATGGTCTTTAACCTAAATGGTTAACACTGAAAAATCACAACCTATAAAACTGACAATTAATTATGTCAGTAAGTGACAAAACTGGAACAATAACTTTTTGGTTGTGGTTTTCTTTAACAACATGGATTTATTTATTTTTTTTAAGTTAAGAAAGCAGACCACAAAAAGAAGAGCACTAGATCACTAATTTAGGGGGAAAGGAACTCATTTATTTATTATTTAACCATTTATTATTTATTATTCAATATATTTATTTATATTGATTGGTTTTTCCTCTGTGTTTTAAGCTGGTTTAATAGAATTGAAGAGTTGGAAGGTACCCAAGGGTCATCTAGTCGAACCCCCTGCAATACAGAAATCTCAGCACATGGTCCCACATTCAATCTGAAACCATACAGGACCATGCTTAACTCTGCAGATATGCTAGCACCAACACATTAAAACAATACAAAAACTATTCACTCCTTCCAGACTATCAAGAATGTATAAAAACTTGGCGAATGCTTGTTGGAGATGTGGAGGAAATAATGGTGACATGATCCACATGTGGTGGACGTGTGAAAAGATTAAAAAAAATGGGGGGGAAATATACGATGAACTAAAAAAGATGATGGGGATAACTTTTACTAAAAAACCGGAGACATTTCTATTAAGTATTATAGATAAAGAGATCCCAAAAAATCTAAGAGAGTTATTCTTGTATGCAACCGCAGCGGCTCGTATATTTGTGGCCAAGGGATGGAAAGATCACGAGGCTCCAAAAATAACAGATTGGCAAATCAAATTACAGGAATTGGTGGAGACGACTCAATTGACTAGTAAACTCAGAGGAAACTCAAAGCAAAAAATTGCAGAAAAATGGGATGGTTATAGAAGATATGTTCAAAAATATAATAATAGTTTTGACTCCGTGCTAGCATTTGAGTGATAAAGGAACTAAAAGGAGGTGGATAACAATTAAGGATTTATTATGTTTTCAGAATGTATTAGAAAAATTATATAGAAAGGTTTATTGTTTTGTGTACATTCAAATGTAAGATAAAATATATGCAAAGGGACTTGACAGGAAGTCAAAGTTGAAGAAAAAATTTTGGAAGATAAAAGGGGAAAAATATTTACTTTCTTTATTATCATTTTGTGTGTGAGTGTGGGTGTCTGCACATATGTGTGTTGTTGTATGCAATGTTTGGGAGGAAATAAGACGGTAAATAACAAATAACAAACTAAATATCGATGTATGTAATTTTTATTTCTTAATTATATCTAGTGGTAGTATGGCTGTATTGTTTTTTGTAACATAAAATCATTCAATAAAAATTATTTTTTTAAAAAAAACCAATACAAAAACTATTAAAATAAATGAATAAACTAAAACAGCAAAACCAGCAAGGTTTACAGTCCTTGGTAAACTTGTGGCTTAAGAAGAAGCTCCCTGTCTATTGAGAGAGTTTTAAATTATGCAAGCAAATCATAGGGAAAAAATGCACCTGAATTTGATTGGAATCGGACTAGAATCTGATCAGAAGCACTGAAGAGGTAAATCAAAATCCGTAAGAGAGAATCCATGGTACCATAACATCTTTATCTCTTTTTTTAAAAAGCTGCAATTCCCTGCTTGCCGCACTTGCTGAATAAGCTTGAACATAATCATGATCTCCCAAATTTCATCAATCCACTGTAGTTTAGGAGGTTGCTTGGGAGAATTCCAATTACATGCTATACATGATTTTGATGCTGTATATAATTGCTTAAGAGGGTCTTTATGTAGGAATCCAGGGTCGTTAGGTTCAAAATGATGAAGCCGCACATTTTTTCAGAGTTACCTACTAACTAATGTGGAGAAATTCGTAGCGGCAGTAATCAGCAAGTAAGCTCCAGAACTCCCAACTAAAAGCTGGTATATAGTAAAACAAATACAACAGCAATCACAGTAACAATTCTGCAACTCCTCAGTGCTGGTTATACTCAGGTAGCCAATGATCAAGCACTTCCAAACTGCCACAATCTTCAGGTGGGATCCAATCGCATACTGGCAAATTCAGGTCACGCTATTAAAGTTGTTTCAGAGCTCCTGTGCGATGTATCTACTTCTCTGGAAAATCAGACATTTAGCAAGAAGAAAACTGATGGGGAAATGCCCTGGATAAGGTGTGGGATAATATTTGCTTGATGCATCATTGTATAAGCATCCCACAGACAAATAAGGCTAAATAAATGGAGCCAGCATCGTTTAACCTCCCAACAAAGTTTCTGCAAACGAAGTAGGAATAACACTCAAAAATTAAGAAGCTACCAAAAACAAGGCCTGTCTTTTCCTGAAGGATTTTTTTCCTCCTCATTATCTAGATTTCCCCCAAAAACTTTGGTTTTACTCTTATTTAACTTAAATCCTGCTACTTGTCCGAACTCCTGAATCAGTTCCAGTGCTTTCAGTGCACTGGAATCTGGATCTTGTAACATTAACACCAAATCGTCAGCAAAGGCTTTTAACTTATATTGTTTGGATCCTACTGTTATACATTTAACCTCTTCCTCATTCTTTAGCATGTTTAGCAAAACCTCCAGAACCGAAAAAGCAGAGGTAGAAATGTTATGAAAAATAGGCATCGTAAGAAGTAGGTGATTTTTGTGTTTAGTTTCTTTTTGTACTGAAATGGTTTTTTCCCTTTTTTCTTTTTTGTTGTGTTTTTTTGTAATGTCATTTTTGTTACAAATGTGGAAAATTAATTAAACATTTTTTTTTTGGGGGGGGGAATCAGGAAGCTACCAAGGAACCAGGTGTAATCCTCAAAAGTTCAACAGAGCCTACAACCCAAGAAAAGCTTTATACAAAACTCAAGCACACCGATTCACAGCTTTCTCATGAAGCTATAGAACAGCAGCTAATCATCCCTGGTGCTCATCACTCACATAGGAAGTTGACTTAAACCAAGTCAAAACATCAATCCATCTAGCTTAGTGAAGTCAGTTGCTTTTCAGTGCTTCAGACTGGAGTCTCTCCCAGCCCTACGTGGAGATGCCAAGGATTAAATTGGCCTTCTACGTGCAAAGCAGATACTTTATAGTCAACCATGTTGCTTCCTTTCAGACCACCCCTGCCCATTTTCCCCCTCCCAGCTCTTTGTGCAAAGTTCTCCTTCATTCTGAGTCAGCATTAAGGTTGCATGGAGCTCCCAATCTTGCTTTGCTTTCCCATAACCTCATGAGCACATTTTTAAAAAGGACACTTCTTAGGACAATGCATGCCATGAAACAGGACTCTCTTTGAGATAACAAACAACATCCTTCAGTGTTGACTAGACACAAGGGGAGGAACAGATCTTTGATGCAGTTGGTATTACCCCCAATCCAATAGTGGAGGCTCTATTTCCCTCTGAATCCATTGCATGTGTAAACTATATATAATTAAAAAACACAGCTGCCCCCAAGGATGTCCTGAAAGGCAAACATGGAAAAGTGAATAAGCTATTTGGAGGATGGAATTGGGCCTCATACGTTGTCCTTGCAAAGGGTAGATGATCTGAGTACCATCCTCAAAATGATCTATTTTATTCTGCATTCATCTAAATGTGGAGAAGTCAGCAAATACCAATTTCAACTGTGATGGCATTTCTACAGTGGCACATTTTCACCCAAATGTGTAGCAGATTAAAAGAGGATTCCTATTAACAGTAAAATGAGTTCCCGTCTTCAATTGTTCACTTGGTATTAAAATTTATCACACGACATTGGACGTTATTCAGTTCAGTCTGAGAACACAGCATCGGTTTGTCACAACAGCATAGTGGATGATAGCCAAGAATAAGATGTGGTAAAGCTTTGAGTGCTTTGCAAGCTTTGCTAACTGTCTTGGGATTTATTTATTTTTTTGTTCTTTTCTTCAGTTTCCTAGTGTTGACATTATACTGTTTCTTTCCGACAGTTCAACAAAGGAGATATACTTTATCTTTGTTTGAACTATCTTGGAAAATGTAACACCTATCCTTAGTTTAACATAAAAGAAAATAGCTACATTCTTTGTAAACTAAATATTAATTGATGACTTTGATCTAGTCAGGTGCATCCTTTGAGAAGGACATAATCATCCATCATCGTGATCATGAGAAAAAGAGAGGAATACCACAGATTCACAAAGTGCATCTTTTTATATTCCTAGTTTCCCCTACCTAGAATGAAGTTTTGCAGAAGGTGGCCATGCTCCCCTGGCGTTGTTGTTGTTGTTTACCCATCCTTCTCCATAAGTTCCCAGGTTGCAACAATTTAACATGCAACATTAAAAACAGTTTTAAAACTTACAATTCAAAAATACAACCACAAAAATAGGGTGGTTTCTGAAAATGTATATCTCAGCATAAAGAGCTGTATCTTCAGCATTTGCTGAAAAAGACATTATGAAGTTGCTAAACACACCTGTGTGAGAAGGGAATTCCACAAATTAGGGGCTGCCACAGATAATGCCCTCTCCCAAGTCACCCACTGAGCTTCTGAGGACAGTGAAACTATCAAGAGGGTCTCATCTGCTTATCTTAACACCCATGAGTGTCTTTAGGGAAGGAGGTGATCTCTCAGATATTTGGGGCCTAAGTCATTTAGGGCTTTAAACTCTAGCACTGACACCTTGAATTGGGCCCAGAAACCAAGTGGCAACCAGTGTAACTGTTTTAGAACCGGGATTGTGTGAGTTCTAAAGGCAAACAATTTGGCCACTGCATTTTGGACCAGTTGATGTTTCCAATTTGACTTCAAGGGCCCTCTACAATAATAATCCAATATGAAAGTTAGAAGAGCATGGAGTACAGTGGCCAAGTCATTTGTGTTCAGGAGGGGCTGCAACTGGCAAACAAGCCAGAGCTGTATAAAGGCAGTCCTAGCCACTGAGACCAGCTGAGCCTTCTGTGGAACTGCTCCTTCCAGGAGAGTACAATCAAGTCTACAACAGGTCATCTCTCCACCTCCCAGACATGAGAATTTGTGTCAAACAACCACTCTGTCTTTTCAGGATTCAGCCTCAATTTATTGACCCACATCCAGCCAATCACCTTCTCCAAGCATCAGTCTAACCTCTCCTGATTCAGATGGAACAGAGAAACAGCTGGGTGCCAGCTACACATTGATGGCACTTCACTCAAAATCATATGATGACAGCTCCCAGCAGCTTTGTATAGATGTTAAGTGGCATGGCAGGCAAGATGGAATCCTGGACAGAACGTGCTGAAAGACTGGCTTAATTGCCTCTTGATGAACCAGCCCACCACTGCTTTCTGTACCAGCAAAAGCACTCCAACTTTCATCAAGGGCAGCCTCACATACTGAGTATCCTTCCCACACCAATTGCCCACACTGATTGAGTATCCTTCCTTTGAAATTACAAAATAGTCTCCATGGACTGATTCTGACAAGCATAGTTGCACCCTTCTCAGCAGATGGCCTTTGTGAATGCCATTACAGAGGCACTCATCTTGCAGGTTCAGGTTCAGACCTAAGGGAAACCAAGGTCCCAGGGATGTTAGGATTTCCCATTGGTCCTTGGCCAAGAGACTGGTGAGCCATCATTTTAAAAACAATGATTGATTTGTATTTAATTTTAAACAGTTTTTTCCCCTGCATTCAATTTCAACCTACTTATCCACATCCAATGCTTTACCCAAACCAGTCACTGCTATAACACAGAGGCTGTAGGATTCGCAACTTGTTATCATGTTTTAAAATTCCATTTACATGCTTCTATCTCCAAACTGAGTAAGTTGTGGATACTCAACTGAAAAAACTATTTTTCATTATTATGCCTTTCCAAATTCTTCCAACACAGGACATCCTCTTATAGAGTTTTCTCCCCCTGAGTCTGGAATATTCTTTGGCATTCTTTTCAAAATATATATGCATGTACGTTCAATTTTGTTTAACAAAGCTTTGAGAGCTTGAGGATAATTACCCACTGTTATCCATTCACACTGAAGTTGCGCTTGTTTTTCAGAATGGTTCAGACACAATGCTAACAATATTTTAGCATTATGAAAATGAGCTGCAGAGACTGCTGGCCTCATACACTTCCTCTTCCTTCTTCAGAGAAGTTTTTGCTTCCATTTTAGAATTAACTGTTGCTTTTCCTGTTTCCAAATTGTATCAAACTGTATTTAAGCTTAACTATGCTTTGTAGAAACAGGCCAAACCATAGTTTATTAAAATGGCTGGTTTCTACCATTCATAAATTAAGATTAAACAGAGTTTTAGAAAACATGTGAAAGTGCAGTTAAACTAAAACAAAGAAGTGAATCTTCAAGCTGCATTGGAGGAACAGAGGAGAATACTTAAGTCTAAGGTTCAGTATTACATCTGAATGCAGCCATTGCATCTAAGTTATTAATTATCCCAGTTGGATGTGTGTCATAAAAGTTGGGGGATAACATAAAGGCAACCTCTGATATAAGAATCATTATGATAACTTAGATTTATTTCTGAACAGGCAGGTATTGGAGTGATTTGGTACTGAATTAAATTGACATTGAATAAATGCCTTTGAAGAACAAGAGTTGTATCCAATGTTGGTCCTACTCAGAGTAGATCCACTGACGTTAATGAACATGACGAATGTTAGTTCATTGATTTCAGTTTGTCTACTCTGAATAGAACTTAGTTGGATACAACTGTAAATATTTTTTGAAACAGATTCTCAGACTTGTAGTTGAAATTCTAGATGAGCTAGACTTACGGACTCTTGAACTATAATGAATGACAGAAATAGGTAAGTCAGGCATTCACATGCAATGAAGGGCTTTAGTATCTGTGATTTTTGTTTAAAGAAAAATCTATTTCATTTCATTTTTACATGTTATGTGTGTTTTAATTTGGCTGTTACAATAAGAAGTACCGAATCTGATGATTTTGTGTTTTCCTATTCAATATGGCCATGAGAAAAAATATTACTTGGTGCTTCCTCTAATTCATTTTGATTTTACATTCAATATATTCCATTGAGCCCTATGCCAATCCTTAACTGTAGCAGTGCCTGTGGGGAGATTAGGGATGTTCTGTGCCCTTTGTCCCCATATACTTACAGTAGAATTAGAAAACCATTTTGTTGCACAGTGTGTGGATGTTTGCAAATACCTCTGTAGTTAGAGCCATCTGGAATTGGGTAGCTAAAGGGGTCTAGTGTGAGACAAAATCGACAACCGCCATGCCTTTAGCAAGCAAACAAAATAATTATATGTTTCAATCATTAAACAAAAAATATATTCTGATGCAAATATTGAAAATTAACCTACACAGGACTATGTAAAAAAATATGATCTGAAAATCAGCAGCACTACAGTCCCAACAGGCTATTTGATGGGTTTGTATAAGCCTTTCCTTCAAGTGCAAGCTGTTTTACTGACCTCTGATTTAGCAGTAGGATTTGTTGCTCTGATGAAATAATGGCGCGCACATGCACAAGTACCCAGCCGGTGGAAGAATTCAGGAGACTAAGCTGCAGCTGTGGCCACAGATAAAGTTGATAATAGCCTGTTGAAGTTCCTGTTCAGTTGAGCTTCTTTAGCTCTGCAAAGACGAAGTATCGCAACCTTTGCAACTTCCAGTTCACTTTGCCTGCCCTCATCTTGTGCAATCCATCCTGCAGCAGAGACAGACTCACATTTTGTTAACATACTTGTTATTAAATTTCTAGACTGCTCTTTCTCCTAAAGGAGTCCAGGGCAAGGCCATTTATCTCCACCAACCTTTGCAGTTTGTTCATCCTCCTCAGACTAACCCTCGGATAAATTCAGGCCAGGCCACAATTCCTTTATCTGCTATCTCTGACTTTAACTTGATCTGCAAACAAAACCTGGATATCTAGACCTGATCCTACCAACATTACAATTTCTCACACATGGCGCCGCCATACCAGCTCTCACCAAACTCCCATTTCTGAAGCCTTATCATCACAATTCATAGGTGTTTATCTATTAAGCTTCTTCAGGAACCTCAACATACTTCTTAACACTACAATAACCTTGAAATTCTGTCCCTGTAAAAGACCCATTTCTGTACAAATTTAGGAAACAGTTCACCTCATCATCGACCCACACATGCCTTTTATCTCTCTACCTGAATGTGCATTAAAATCAATTTTGACTTTCTAAGAAAATGAAGGAATTATTCATTTCTGTCATGGAATATTAATTTGTCTGCTGTAACGCTACAGGTAGACTGGCACATATAGGTGAGCAAATGATCAATGATCAACATCCTTTCTTTGAGTCTGCACACAGGAGCCTTAGCCTTGAGGTGACAAGGTCAATAAACCAATTCCACCAGTGTAAGAGCTGTCCCTGGAATTATAAATCAAGCAACTTCAGATATATAACATTAATTGTTTATGCCATGACACAAAACACATTTGCATGAGTTTCAAAGTTCTTGCCTGTTTGCTAAGGATGTTTCTCTAGCGTTTATGTAAAATGGAAATTGAACTCTCTTTACAAAACAGGAGTATTCTATTAACCAAAGGCCATCACAACACTTTATTCTGTGTGTGTGTGTGTGTGTGTGTGTGTGTGTGTGTGTGTATGGTATAATATGATCCATTAACAAAGCCTGCAGAGAAGCAGACAAAAAATCATAATATATAATTCAATAATAGAATTTTGTTAAAAACAAAAACAAAAAACTTCAAAATTTATTAGTAACCTCTGCATCTATGTACAGTGGGAGAAAAGCTTCTAACCTCAATAAAATGAAACTTCAGTGAAAGTTAGTTGTACTAAAAATATAGTAAAATCAGTGGGACTTAAATTAATCACATGTAATTTGTCCCATTGTTTTCAATAAGATTTAAGCATGGTGATCTTTAATTGGCCTGTGACCAAAGTACTTCAAAAACACGGAGCTAAAGAATTATAGAATCATAGAATTGTAGAGTTGGTCATCTAGTCCAACCCCTGCAATGCAGAAATGTCAGCTAAAGCAGCCATGACAGATAACCATCTAACTTCTGCTTAATGCATGAATATTAAAATGGTACCGTCGCTTGATTGTATTATTTTATTGTATTTTAGCTGGTTCATTAACCTGCAGCATGCTGATGCACATTGTAGCAGAGCATAGTTTGGCTCCTTCCCTCATGTTAGCTCCCCACAAGGAAACAAGCCAAAGTCTAACTTGTTGTGCTTTGTTTCTCTCCAAGCCAAGAGTAGTAGCTATGGTTTGTTCTTGGTTCTGGCAGAAATAGGAAGGAGGGAAGTGAGAACTTTTGAGGCGTGTGTACTGTCACACTATTGTTTGCATTAAACCATAGATTCTTTTTATCCAGAGCTTACTGTAACATACAAAGTGTGCCATAAAAGGGAACAAAAACTGTACCTGAATGAAGCACCATTGCTACAACAGATAGCAAAGAAATGGTGATTTGTGAAGTACAGTGGTACCTCGGGTTAAGTACTTAACTCGTTCCAGAGGTCCATACTTAACCTGAAACTGTTCTTAACCTGAAGCACCACTTTAGCTAATGGGGCCTCCTGCTGCTGCCGCGCCACCAAAGCACAATTTCTGTTCTCATCCTGAAGCAAAGTTCTTAACCTGAAGCACCAATTCTGGGTTAGCAGAGTCTGTAACCTGAAGCATATGTAACCCGAGGTACCACTGTACAATTCTTCAGAACAGAAATTAACAATATAGAATTGCAAGCATATAAATTTACACAGGCTTTGAAGAGAAGAGAAACCAGCTCAAATCAGAATACCTGGTTTAAATTATGAGAAATCTTAATATATTTTTGCACTGGAAAATAAAATAAAATCTGCTTTGGATCTTGCATATGAAGTAGGAGATGCATCTCAATTCAAACCATGACACATAAAACAGAAGCGAACCCTTTATGAAAAGGGGTTTCCTATGCAAACCAAAGGCAGAGAGAGACAGATTCAATTGCACAGTGAAAACAAAACAGGGAGAACAACCCCCTGCCCAAATTCCCAGCCCTTATGCTACTACATAAACAGCACATATACTGAAAGATTTGGACCTCTCGTTGCTAAAAGAATCACCTTGAACAGAGGTGATTCTTACCCTGTTTAAAGTTTATCAGATTAATTGTTTGAAGAGAGCAAAAAGGTCCTTAAAACTGCGTTGAGCTTCCAAAAAATATTGAACACTACCAAAATCTGGGACATTGCTTCCTGATGTGGTAATAAAATGTCTGAGACTGCCAATCTAGAGCTAAATTAAGTCACCCTCTTGGCCTTTTCTCCAGCAAAATTAGTACTGCAGTGCCTGCTGTCTGCTTTACTATGAACACCTGTGCCTAGTTAGAGGAACAGCAACTGTACTGCCTAGTGGTTAATGGCAGCCGTTGCCGGGAAGTCTGATTGCTGAATGGATTCAGATTTCCTCTGGCTCAAGAGAACAAACACAAAAGCCATTGCTGTAGCTCTCCTTCAGCAGCCAGCTTTTCTGCCTGCTAGATAAGCCATCTATGCAAGGCTCACTTCTCTACTTTCAGAAGCTTTGCAGAAGACCCATAGCTTCTGTTCAAAGAGGAGACAATCTATTTGAAGCAATGGGTTTTATGTCAGTTCTGTTCCCGGTTTCGCCTAAAGCCCAATGTATCAATGAGATGACAATCCTATGTTTGGGCTATAGGGGACTCGGAGGACTGAATGTGTCTTCTTACTGTATTTTTCCATGTAGAAGATGCCCACTATTTTTGGGACTACAAATTAAGAAAATGGGGGGAGATTGCCAAGAGTTGTTGAGCTTTTTCTTTGGGGGGGTGCCAAAAGTCGCTCACCCGCCTGCCCAACACTGCCAATCACACACATCGCCAAATTGCTGCAGTGGCAGCCAATCAACGGCAGCCCTTGCCGCAGCCACCAATCAAGCGCCCAATCGCCACATACAATCTCCTGCTCACAGGTAAAACCAATTGCCCATCCCCACTCTGCACTATCCATGTACAAGACGACCCACAATTTTAAACATTATTTTATAATAAAAAACATCGTCTTATACACGGAAAAATACGGTACCTACCACCCCAAACTCTCTCCACATACACACCAAGCATTCTAGGAGAAAGGTTCTAAGACTGCAATCCAACCCTCCACAGTCCTGCCATAGCTTTGTGGAGCAATAGGACAACTGTTCCATTTGCAGCCTTTCTGCATGTGGCAACTAAAGCAGCATTCTGCCTCCAGAATGCTATTTTAAATTCTAAATAAGAATAAAGAATGATTTCAAAAGAAAGCCTGGTCTAATGCATTTGTCTAGCAGGAATAATGTCAGCCACGATGTATTGCCAGCATTTCCCCTTCTATTGCTATTTGCTCATAAATAAAATGTTCACCATGCTATATTGGTAATAAAGATTGATTTTATAAAATCAGGCCTCCATTTGTGTGCGCCCCATTTCTGAGCACACAATGTTTTTTTGTAGCTCAGTTTGGCCATTATTGTAATGAGGAATGAGGTCTACCAAAAGCACAAAGCCTCTGTCAAAATGCTAAATGAGAACAGCTTTGGTTGTAGGAAATTAACAAACCATTATAACTTCAAAACCATTTTCACTAAACTAATCTATTATACTTTCATAGGCAATATATATTGAACATACTTAGAAGCAGAAGTAACTAGTATGAAGCACGGAAGCATAATAGCATTTGTGGGATGTGGGATTAAATTTAATCACCTACGTGAGAAAAATAAAAGCCGTGAGAAAATTGGTATTTTAATGCTTCTAGATATTGGGTTGTATTTGACTATGTCTTGCTCAGAGTAAACCCAATTAAATAAATGGATTAACTTAAGCCCACTGATTCCAACAACTCTACATATTGAGTTTAACTTAGTCTGATATAAACTAAAAATTGCATATACAAACTAACATTTGCAAGAAAGTATTTATTATGTTTAATATCAACATTCTGAAAGTTAATCAATGATTTCCTATCCTTAACCCTGAATTAGTTGGATCATAAAATATAACATAAATCTATAACTCTGTAACTTTCATTGATCCTGAAATATTCCTACTCTACTGAAGCACATTGGAAGGTTATTGTAGATTTGAATAATGAGAATGGTAAAATCTGCTCACTTAACTTCAGGAATTCTACAAGGCAAGCATTCTTAAAACCATATGCAAATTATTATTCACATTAATTATTGCGATTGATAATTAATATGAAGTTTATGGCTATAACCTTTGTGATTATTTTTTTTAGTGCAGAAATAGTGAATTCATTGTGAATGCTACACATCTCAAAGAGATTTCAAAATGAGTGAAAAGAAACACAAATAATAAACTAGACACTGGCTTCCTTTGGGGCACCATTGGTTCTAAAAAAAAAAGAGACAGTTGCTGCAAGTATTCAACATCTGGAGGCTGCTTAGGTTATTTCACCCACTAAAGAACATTTCAGCTGCCCGTTATTTGTTTAAAATAATAAAAAAGAAGGAAGAAAAGGAGACAGCACCAATGATGCGTGCTTCAGAGTAAAGGGAAATGTTCTATTAATAAGATCATGCAAATGTTCTCTCTCATTTGCTAAATTAAATAAATATTACTCCAGATACCACGTTTTAAAATCAAAGATAAATGCTGAGATGCTTTAAGTCAAGAGTTCTGGGCACAGGCAGCTACCGCTATAGGATGTACATCCAGTATTCATTGTATCAGCTACATAGAGACAAAGAGAGACCAAGATAACATGGTAGTTTACAAGGCCAGGAACAGTGTCAATGCTGGCTTTATTAAACATCTACTCTTGGAACCTATCTGTACGCATTCAGAATCCTTAGTGCTGCCATACATCTGGGAATCGCTCAGAAAAATGGCGTCCGGGTGGTTTTTTTCTGAATCGGCAAAATGTCCGGCAAAACATGGCCGTATGGCAAGTAGGGTGATTTTTATTTTTTGAGAAAGTAAAAATCAAAGCCCCCAAGCAATTATTTTTGGGGGGGAGGAGATGTTCCACCAAAGCTCAACAACTTTGAGCAACTTTGCATTTTCACTTTTGGGAAGAGGGCAACCCTAAAGCACCCTTTGCTTTGAAAACACTCCAGTTCAAGTATGAAATATGGGCAGTATAGTCGAGCTTTCATCCTACTCACCACCTCCATTTACACACATCCCCACAATCACCAAGAAGCAGCAACAAAAATACATCAGTAAGAAAAATAAGGCAGGGAGAAAGGATCACAATTTGATCTGTTGTTAAGTTGAATGGTCCCCTGGGTAGGCTATGGACTCTCCTTCCCTGGAGGGTTTTTAAGCAGAGGTTGGAGGCCTATCTGACATGGATGCTTTAGTTGATATTCCTGCAGTGTGGGGGGTTGAATTAGATGAGCCTTCAGGTTCTTTCCAACTCTACAGTTCTATGATTCCAAGATTCTAAGTTCTCCTCCACTGTTATGCAAACTATTTGTGACAAGGGCTTGGCTTATTATTATGTGTAATTCTGAATTTATTCTGAGTAAACCTGCATAGGAGTACACTACTATAGTGGATTATTGTGAATGTTTGTTAAATAGTAAAAAACAAACAAAAACAAAACACTATATAGTAATGATGGTGGTGGAATGTACAATCCTAAACAATGCTCCGCAGACCTTCCTCACTGACTGAGCACATGTGATGTTTGTACTCCAGTTTGTGGCACAACATCCACATTTCAAAGGCCAGCATGTAGCTTGTCTCATAATTTTCTAACTGCTTGAGCAAAGTCTGTCAATAGCAAAGCAAAAACGCATATTATCCAATCTTCAATCATCACTGCACATTCTAAATTCATTGCTTGCTGTCTTATGCTGTGGGTGTCCTTTAATTGCAATCTCTTGATAAACTTTTTCAAGCTTTGTGTTCATTGCTAGAAAGATTAATGCTTTCAGAAGCCTCATCTTTAAGCAGCATGAAAAAAAACCCTGAAAATTTAGCCTTTTAGACAGCACATTTTCACATCATTAAACAGGAAAATGTTATGTGGAAGGGGAAAGGTTTTACAGTATGTCTCCATTAACGTACCTGCTGGAAACCCATTTTAATGTTCCCAGTGATTAAAATGACTTGCATCTCACCCATTTCATTAAAAGCTTTTTTGAAGGCAACGGAAATAATGGTTACCCCCTCTCCTTACACCCCATCTGCTTCAAACATAGCATCAAAATGAGTAAACAAGTAATTATAATTGTCTTGAAGGTACATCATGAATTATATGCTATCCAAACAGCATATCATTCTATATGCAGTTGGGATGGAGATTGTGAAATCACCAAGTTAGAGCGAAACTTTTTTCCACTTCTTCTAAATAAAAGAAGAATGATTGTACAGTAATATATTAAAGTGAAACTTAGCAACAACAACAGCAGCAATCAATACAGTCTTCAGTGTCACAGAGATACGTTTCCATGGATTATTTTAAAATGGAGGATTGCCTCAAGACGAGTGAGCCACAAAACCTACCCACAGACAGTTATATTCATAGGCATGGACCCCCAATTTCCAGCTGATCAGAACAAAACTACTTCAAGGATGCTTTAGGATGACAGCTCAAAGCAGTGACTTCACCAGGACTCATAGCTCTTTCCTTTTAATAGAGATGGAAAGGGGAGGAATAAGAGGACTGGGAATTATTTAGCTGAAATTCCTTCTTTCATTTAATTTCCTTCCTTTCACTTTTCCATTTTTCAAAGTAACTTAAAATTGTGAGTCGTTTCAGCAAGTCTTGGCCATTTTTAAATGTATAACTTCAGCTATCTTCCCTAACCCCAAAGAATGCCTGATAAATTAAAAGGAATTAAAAGGAATCAATAAGTTGTAGTATCCTCTGGACGATAAAATGAGAATATAAAACCACAAAATAAATAATCAAAATAACAAAAACAACAACCCAATAACCAACCCCCCCCCACAGCAATAGTGATCCGCATCATTTAATAAACGTTTCCTATAGTTTTCCTAATGTTTGATTTGTAGATCTTGTGAAGCCTATGCAACAGGGAATTAGGTTGTCCCATGAAGTGAGAAGTACAGAGGTACCTTGGGTTACAAATGCTTCAGGTTACAAACTCTGCTAACCCGGAAGTAGTACCTTGGGTTGAGAACTTTGCCCCAGGATGTGAGCGAAAGTCGCACGCTGGTGGCAGCGGGAGGCCCCATTAGCGAAAGCACACCTCAGGTTAAGAACGGTTTCAGGTAAAAAAAATAAATGGATGCACCGTGCTATATATTAGAAGCAAAAAAACTTGTTTTGATGAATTGGAAGAGCCGCAAAAAGATTCCATTGAGCACATGGATTGATAATATGGACAGATTAGCTACATATGAACGAATTGCATGTCGACGCAAATTAAGAAAGGATAAATATAAAGAAATCTGGAATGAATATTTAAGCAATAAGGCGGATCGTGGTGGGAAGTGGGGGGAGGAGAGACAGGTGGGAAAATATTGTTAAAAGGGTGCAGTCATAGGTATATCAGTGTATTTAAATCTGAATTGTCAAATTGTGTTATTTTTATTATAGTTTTTGTTGCAGTGTCTTTTGCGGTTGTTGTTTGTATTGAAAAAATGATTAAATATTTTTTTTTAAAAAAAAAGAACGGTTTCGGCTTAAGAACGGACCTCCAGAACGAATTAAGTTCCTAACCCGAGGTACCACTGTAAACCCACATGCCCCATGCCATTTTAAAAAGCATGTTTCAGTGAGATGAGGTCAGTGGTGATGACATAGTGTGACCCAACAAAGTAAAAGAAGCAGCATGAGGCAGCAAACCACACTCTGGACCACAAGGGTCACAGTATTGGGCACAAATAACGCCTCCCACCCCAGGCAAACGTCAATACAACTGGAATTCTACTACACTACATAAAACTATTACAGACCGATGTACTGAGCTTGGTCCTTTACTGATGACAATCTCACGTTCCTTAGTTTGCCTAGCCAGCCTGAAAATAGAACTCCACATTTTAGTTATTTTACATATATCTCATTCCCCCGCCCAACGTTCCCAGCATCATAACTACGATCAAAGCAAATAAAAACATCCCCCACTGAGTTGCGTTTCTCAAGAATGACACTCATAACAACTTGCATTAATCTGCAAAAACAAAACCCTGCAGAGTTGTAGCAATTGATTTTTTTGTCTATGAAAGCCATTTTGCTGTGGTGTGGTAACAACAAAAGAAAGAAAAAAGAACTTAAGTAACAGAGAGTGGGGCTGAATGAAAAGATAAATGTAATATTCATGTATAATAGGAGAAAATAATAGAATACAAATGCAGCCTTTTATGATTAAACTTATCTCCACCATTTGTATTAAGATGTTTGTGAGGGCCCGTTGCATTCTCACAGTGTAGAAGCTAAATTTCATTTATTTTTTCATGTCAGTATCAGCTACAGCCAGAGGCGGAGATGTCAAAAACTGCATTTGTGCATCAGAGACACCTAAAGAGAACCAGTAATTATTGCAGGAGCTCCATGGGAAATGCAGGATACATTAAGCCTGAAAAATAATTATAATATTCATTCCAAGGGGGAAAGGCACTTCTGCATTAAATAAAAGCTTTCTTTCTTACATACCTAGTAAACGTCAGTGCTTTGTGATGCAAACTCCAGCACTATAAATAATACTTTCACTCAAAGCTGAGAACTACTTAGGCACATATGGACAAAGTCTGGTGAGTACTGACAAAGAAACCCCACCTAATCTTTTGGTTAGCAAACTGGTTAAATGTGGGCTAGATGATGGCACCATTAGGTGGATTAACAGCTGGCTGGAAAACAATGCTCAAAGACTTCTCACCAATGGCTCCTTGTGAAACTAGAGGGAGATTTTCAGAGAGAAGCTGCAGTTCTCTGCCCTGGGCCTCTTACATTTTCTTTAATGACTTAGATGAAGGGGTTGAAGGAAGCTTCGTCGAATATAATAATAATAATTTATAATAATCATTTATTATTTATACCCAGCCCATCTTGCTGGGTTTCTCCAGCCACTCTGGGCAGCTTCCAACAGAACACTAAAATACAATAACCCATTAAACTTTAAAAGCTTCCCTAAACAGGGCTGCCTTCAGATGTCTTCTAAAAGTTTGGTAGTTATTTTTCTCTTTGACATCTGGTGGGAGGGCATTCCACAGGGTGGGTGCCACTACCAAGAAGGCCCTCTGTCTGGTTCCCTGTATCTTGGCTTCACGCAGTGAGGGAACTGCCAGAAGGCCCTTGCGCTGGACCTCAGTGTCCGGGCAGAACGATGGAGGTGGAGATGCTCCTTCAGGTATACTGGACTAAGGCCATTTAGGGCTTTAAAGGTCAGCACCAACACTTTGAATTGAAATATGCAGATGACACAAAACTGGAAGGGATAGCTAATACTTTAGAATACATGCATAAAACTAATCATAGGAACACTGGAAGCCGGCCATACATCACTGTTCCATGTACCGCAGTATTGTCTACTCAGGCTGCCAGCAGCTCTCTAATGTTTCAGTTGGGGATATTCCCAGTTCTACCTGGAAATGCCAGGGATTGAACCCTGTTTATGCAAAGCAGATGCTCTTCCTATTTGATAGATTGTAAAACCAGGCCGAAATTGACAAGATAAAATTCAACAGACAAAAACACACAGTTCTGCATGGAGAATAAAAACCAACAAATGGACAAGATATTGGGATTGCAGGCGATACCAAGTCTTATGAGGAAAGGGTGAAGGAACTGCATATGCTTAGCTTGAAGAGCAGACAGAGGCGTACTCTGCAAATATTGAGCACTGGGAGAGCTAAGAAGCAGAGCTTATTCTAGGCTAGTTTCACCAGGACTCCTCTCTCTCAACTGTCATCTGGGGGCAGCCATTTCATCAGGCTGCCTCAGTGGAAGAGAAAGGAAGCAAGGTTCATTGTATCCACCCAGCTGGAAGACCAGCTCTACCAGGCATCTCCTGCCTCTGAACTATGCCAGGTGGACAACTGTCTAAAAACTGGTGCCTGAGTTTTGTGTTTTATTTTCCTCTTCCCTCCTCTTCCCTTTTCCCTTGTGTGTTGTATGTTTGAAGGACAGAACCAGAATGCTGAACCACTTTTTTGGCACGATTCATCTAAATTATTTACATGGGTACAGCTATGCTTGTGATACTGACATGCAGCAATACTCTTCTAAAATAAATGGAAATAAGGAAATCCTAACATCATGGGAAGCAGCCCTTATATGAAAAACTAAATTCGTTTCCTGATCAAGCTGAGTGTGTGCTTTCCACTTTCCACTTTCAGTAATTATATTTTCATTTACAACTCCCATAACATTTAGGAATTGTTAGTAGCTATTAAAACTATAATTATTAGCTTCTGGAAGTGCAAGGGAACCCACTGCATTCCCAAGGGGCGCAGTGTTAGTTAAACAAGAGGCAGGAAGAGAATGTTTCCAGGGGTGGTACAAAATAACACAAGTAGCGGCATTAAAAATCTAGTAGGCAATCTCTTCTCAAGCTGGCATCTGTCTGGAAGCGAATCAGTGATGAAGGGAATAGAATAAGCATATCACTAATGTCATTCTAGTCATCTCAAAAACTATGCAAATGAACTTGCATTTTAGAAAGGAAGTTACAGAGCTTATTTTGTAATTTTATAAGTGTTTCAATTAATGTTTTGGTACTTTAATGCTTTCTCTTTATTAAAGACTTTGTGGACTGTGTGGTCAGCAAAGGTTCTAAATAAAGTAATTAATAATAAAAGCTCAGCCTGCAGAGCAACCAACTCAGCTAATGTAAGGTCTACTCTACTTGACAAATAAGCAGGAAATTATACTTAGATTTGCTTTTGGAAAGTTATGTAGGATATCTTCTACATAGATAAAGAGTATCTTCCTTGAAGGGTCTAGCTACCAAACAGGTAGCAATAGATATGTATACTGTAATATCTTGTAGACTTGCTATCTTTGTTCGTTCCTAGCTGGTCATCTTTTATAATTAATATTTGGTTCTACCAGTACTAGGGTTTTGTACCACTTTATATTTGGTATTTTGTTTAATAGCTGCTCGGCTGTGATAACCATTTGAGTAACTGAAAGATAGAAAGCTTCACTAACATGGAAGGCAGGAACACCAAAGGAATGTTATTTCCATAATTGCTGTTCACTCTGGTATAAAGAAGCAGGGGAGAAACTGAAGCCCTTCATTGGTCTGCATCTTGGATAGACTGGGCAACACCCAATTTTTGAACATGTACTATTATGGGTACCACAGAAGCAAAATAAAAAAACAATACCCCACATTGGCCTGGTTCATGCATCACAGAAAGCCAATCTATGGCATACTAGAACCACACAAATGTGCCAACTCTCAGAGAGTAGTGTGGCTCTTCCTCAGACTTCAGTTCAGTGTGGCATGGCAGCAGCAAATGTAAGCTATGGCTTAGCATGTCATCCAAACACAGAACAGGGGGGTTAAAGTATCTCTTCCTTCTCACAACCTTGGCCACAGCTCATAGAATTTGGAGAAGAGAGCTGAACCATGCTGGGCTCAGATGGCAGACAAAGCCAAGAACTGGTGGGGGAGCAAGGTGTCTGTGCTTTCCTGTCTGGGATACCACATGCCCACATGAAGAATGGTTTGACTTACAGGTGAACATGGCCACTGAAATGGGAGCCGCTCGTGTTTGTGCAGCCACATACTCAGCAACATGCATTCATAGCAGTTACTTTCTTGTAGGAAATGCGTGAGGGTGGGTTAACATGGGGAGAGCTCTCTGGACCAGAGGTCAGAGGAGCCCAGAATCCTGGGTGTGTTTTTGTTGTGTTTGTGTGTGTGTGAGTGAGAGAGTGAGTGAGTGAGTGAGAGAGAGCTGTTTTTACTTACAGAATTGTTATATACCACTGTGGTATTTTGTAATGTTTAGTGGTTGGTTGGTTGGTTGGTTGGTTGGTTGGTTGGTTGGTTTATAAATAGGCTGCACTTTCCAATAAGCCTTTAGGGCACATCACATGCCTAGTGTTAGAGCTGACTGCCACACACAGCACCGCAGCACCGCCACCTGCCGCACCGCTGCCTCGCACCGCGTATCCAGGCTTCAGCTCCGGGACACAAGGAACTCAGAATGGCAACCGACAGCAGCTTCTCGCCGTTCAACCCAGCATCTGGAGACTGGGAAGCGTACGCCTCCCATTTCACCTTCCTCCTAGAAGCCAAAGGGGTCACCGAGGAAGAAGACACCAAGAAGAGGGCAATATTCTTCAGCGTCTGCGGAGAGGAGACGTTTGAAATCGCCCGGGCTCTCCTTGCGCCTGAAGACGTTGCTACTGTTCCATACAAAACACCTAGTCACACACTCCTCTACTCATGGGGGGGGCTAACTGATTGCATCAGGAGAGAAAGCAGTGGGGAGGCCTCTTGGTCCTATCATTGGGTTGGGAAAGCCCTCCAGATGTTGCTGTACTACAATTTCCATCTTCCCCGCCCATTGGCCATGCTAGCTGGGACAAGAGAGTTGGAGTCCAACAACATTTGGAGCCCCGTCCGGTGCCAAATGCCATCATTCAATATGCAGGAGGTGCAAATTTGATCCTCTCCACAATCCCACTACTCCTGATAAATGGTGTAAAGCATGTGTGGGTTGTGGAAAGGTCCCGATCCACAGTGGAAGGGGCAATCCAAAGGACCTAGAGGTCACACCATCTCATAAATAAGCTAGAAGGAGAAATTCTGCTGAATTATTATGTTTTCTATCAACTACAAATTCAATGTGGGCAGGGGATTGCCCATCTCTAAGGCAGCCAGACTGTGAATGCAACAAATAAAGGGATGAACATATCTCAGTTCCATGTATCTGGTTTTTCTTCATATTGGGGGAGAAAAGGACTTTCAAAGTGTAGTGCCAAGAAAAACTGTATTTATGCAGTTGCAAGATTTACTAGCGATTCTATAATTATATTCAGTTCCTCACCACACAATGCACATAAGTTATCTTCTTGGCATACATCACAGTGTGCTTACGCCAACCTATCCACAACTACATACCCATCCCAACCTCAGATATGGGATATTTATGCTCTCTCTCTGAATCGTAACTATGAAGTTAGCGGACTAGCAAATGCTTTAGTCAATACTTTAAAAATACCTCCATCTCTCTCCCCCTCCCCTGTGGCTTCTTCTGTAGAAGAAATGAAAGGGGAAATCGCTTAGTTATATCTCGGGGCGTTGCATTCTGCCATGCGAAATGCACAGCTTAACAGAAGGTTCAACTGTTAAGAAGTCTGAGCACAATGTCAAAGTGTAGCTCCTGAGAAGATTTGAGTTTTTCTTCTTCTTCTTAATCTTAAACATGCCTAGGGGGCAAGAAAGAATCGGAAGTTCTAGCCTCCTACAGTATTTATGGGGAAAGGTATGATGGCAGTAACTAAGAACTTCCCAGTGAACTCTTAGAGAAGTACAAAAATTAGTTATAAGCCAGGCAAGTTTTTTCAATGCTATGTAGGATCTGCTTATTCCTTTAGAATCCTATCCCTTACTGTCTGTCACATTTCAACAGGGGTGAGGTGGAGGTGGGATTTGCATCAGAAACAGGATGCAGGGGAGCTTAACCCTTCCCCTGCCACTCACTTCCTCCACAGTTGCTTTCTCTTCCCACCAGCGCTCTGTGCCCATGTTTACCTTGCACAGACAAAGTTTGGAATCCTGTAACTGAGCTTGATTTCTTTTTCTTCTTCTTCCCTCTCTATCTCTTTTTCCTTGTGTGTCATGTCTTTTAAAATTGCAAGCCTGAGGGCGAGGGCTGTCTTACAATGGATATTGAAAACCGATCTTGGGAAGATATTTGGCTTTAAAAAATTGAACAACAATATTTTAAATTGGGGGGGGGGGGAGAAGAGAGGCTGTGAACAATTAAAAGCATCCTGAAACGGGTGTGGAAAGTCCATCACCTCAAAAATACTTATTTGAGCAAGAAGAAAATTCAGCTCGGAAAAGCAACAAAAGATATTTCAAATCTAAAGTGAAGGTGGGGGGTGGGAGACTCTTAATACGTAGAATAAAAATTTGATACAGAATTTTGAGACAGAAACCACCCATTGATTTCAATCCACTCTGAATCAACAAAGAGACTTCATTGTACATTAGTTCAACCATCCAGCAATCCTTTTTAATTCTGACTGAGCTGAAAATGATGTGAGCCCTTGAGCTACACCATCCATTTCCAAATGAGAAATTATTCAAACAAAAACCTTACCAATTGTGAGCTGCTCTATTATACCAGTGCAGTGCTTGAAAGGATCCAGCAGAACAGCCAATTCGAAAAGTTCTTATAACATTAAAAGGTCAAGTTATCCAAGCCACCTGAAGCCGCACACTTATGCTAACGCATCTAATTATTAATGCTTCACTCCAGTCAATAGACTCCACTCAAATGATTTTTTCCCCTTGCAGATCTTTTCCTGTTCTCGTGGACTGTAGAATGCACTCAAAAGTACTAGGTCAATTAGAGAGGTGTTTTTGTTTTCTTTGGATTTTTGAGGGGTGTAAGTGTTGCCAGGGCTGGCCCTACCATTAGGCAGAGCAAGACAAATGCCTCAGGTGGCAGATGCTAGAAGGTGGCAGTATTCCCCTTGAGTCCCTTGAGCATGGGGGATGCCATCACATCATCAGTGTTTAAATAAGATTCCGCTACCTGTCTGGTCAGAGTCTGTACATGGGGCAGAGGGCACCATCACATCCTTCGCATCAGGCAGCAAAATGTCTTGGGCCAGCTCTGGATCTTACTCTGTTCCAACCAGGACAGGACTCCAGCAAGATTAAAGCCTTAAACAATTAGAAACTTCAGCTAACTGCAGGTGTGGGTCTCCCCCCCTCCCCAATATTCATGAATGGTACTTCTGTGCTTAGTTGAGCTGACATTGGCTGAATGGGAATGGAAGACGCAGTCTTGGGCTTTCAAAATTTCCCCACATGGAGAAGCTCCATCAGCAGAGCCAGTGCCAGATATGAGGCGTCTCTGGGCAAGCTGTCTTCAAGAATTACCCTGGTCTCCTTCACCATGAGGAAAAAGGAAAAAGAATATGGCAATGGCTGCTGCGGCTGCTTTACCCAGTGGTGCCAGTCCCACAAGCTTACCAGACCAGGAGACAGTGGATAGGGAACACTGAGCAGGATTCAGCTAACTAATCCTACCAACAGAAGCCCACACAAGGAATTGTGCTAGCATTATGAGGCTTTTCTTTCCTTTTCCTCCTTCTGCCCGCTGCCCCCAAATGGTTCTTGGTGGATGTGCCCGAGGGCAATCCAGGAGGGAGAAGGAAGAAAAAGCCTGTGCTGAGTTGATAAACTCTGGATACAGATTATGCAACCAAGCTTTTTAATAACAATAGATGTAATGGAAGAGTAACCAACATGGTGCCCTCTAGATGAGTTCCAGCCAGCATGGCCGATGGAGAGATGAAGACTGCAGTCCAACAACATATGGAAGGCAACACACTGGTTACTCCTGGTGTAAGGTAAGCATATTAGGGAGGGGAGGGACAATGATCCCCAAACTACAATGAAGAGGATATAAAATTGATGCTACCCACATCCTAACCACATGCAAAAGCAACAATATTAGATCAGCTGTTCCTAACTATTTCACATTGCATTCTAAAAAGAACTCAGTATTTTAAAATAGAATTCCAATGGCAAAGTATTGAATTGACACTTATGATAAAACGCATTTGATTAAGACTTAATAAAGAAGTGTGCATTTTACTTGTGAATAATGCATAGAGAGATAAAGTTGGACATAAAGCAAATAGAATGTCAAAACTAATATCAGTTTGCATTCCTCAGCCATATTACTTATTTTATTACTAGATTTTAAAATGCATATTGAGTTTCAGTAGCTTTTTCATTATTTCGGGAGATAACAAAATAAGCTTTCTGAATAAATGTGCCTGATTTATCCATGTAACTAGTATAAAATCAATACAATTTAAAAGGGGGGGAAAGCTCAGGTTGCACAGTAACTTTGATCTTGTTTTTACAAGCAGGGTTTGACACCAAACAGCAATATTTCAGATATCCTTTTTATTAACTGAAATCTCAAGCAACCTTTTCAACTCTTAAGACATCACTGCTTTGCAGTCTAATTAGAATGAACACATTTTCTTCAAAAGAAATAAAGTTTAATTTCATTAGATACATAATTGCATCCAGCATTATTTTAAAAATAGCCAAAAAAAACCATCAATAGCAGCTCCTCCTAACCAGCTCTCCAATTCTAGTTGCTACCTCCATTTGTAGGTGGGTAGTCTTCCTTTCACTGGCTGTACTCCCAGCTGTCTTAAAGGTACAATGCTCACAAAATCACCCCGGTGTGGAGATAAATATTTCACATGAACTGGGAAGAACACATTTAAAATAACTGTCATTGTATGGCATGTAAGCATGTTTATTACAAAACTGAACATTCCTTAAAAACTCTTGAAAGCCGTAACATTTTTGAATAAAATAAAATTGTCCAGAATCCTTTATAAACCAGATTTGAAAGTCCAACCACATTTATGGGACCCCCCTCCCCCAAAGTCCAGATCTAAAGTCCACCAAAATCCAAGCAACTATAATGATCTGCAGGAACATAAAGTCATTGGCTTGGATCCTACCTTCTATTTTGTGAATGGACTAGAGCTCAGTTCATGAAATGGCGTTTCCCCACCATTCCCTTCCTGCTGCAACACCCTGTGACCTGAAAAATCTGCACCTGAAGGTGGAAGAACAGAATGAGAGCCAGGTGTATGTATATGCCTTATCTGCTTGACGGTGGCTTTCTCCATGCCTATAGATGAACCTCCACGTTCTGAGACAATATCTCAGAACAGGCAATACCCATATCTACTCAAAGGCACAGTTACACAAAGGTACCACAGGTGAAATGGCTAATCCAGCAAACAATGACACACCTCTTGCACCCAATGGGGCAGGTACAACCTAGCATGGCAGATGATTCTGCTCCAAATTTAACACTCTGCCTGGAGGGCTGAACCTGCTCCATTTGTCTGTGCCTCCATTGACATCTACAGGACATGTGAGGGAGATGAGGCATGTGAAGCAGCCCCCTCCTGTCTGGCAACTCTGGCAGTGGAGTGGGTGGAGCAATGGGTACCTTGGAAGCATCAGAGGTGGACTCTGACAGCTGTGGAGAGGAAGGTGGGGCTTGCCGTTCATGCCATGGTGACCGGCAGGGGTGAGAACAGGTAGAAGAAAACATCCTCCCACTTGCGCCCTCTTCCCAGGAACCTCAGCACTAGGAAGCCCTGAATTAGGTAGCTCACTGAAGCCCTTTGCAGAGTTTTCTGAAAACCAGCCCTTGGTGTCATTCTGACTTGACCAGGCCATGACACTAAAGCCTTCATGTGTTTGCCTGGAGGGGTAATGAAAGTGTGTAGAGAGGCAGGGGGCATGCACAAGAGTTCCTCTCTGACCTTCGCATCTTGAGCTTGAAGGAGATTTCTAACTGTGTTCAGTTGAACATGGTTAGGAGCCTTCTTTAGACCTTTGGGCTAAAGAGGCGAAGAGAAGGAGTAAGGGACCCCTGACTCTTGAGAGTCCCATGGACTGCAAGAAGATCAAACCTCTCCATTCTGAAGGAAATCAGCCCTGAGTGCTCACTGGAAGGACAGATCCTGAAGCCGAGGCTCCAAGACTTTGGCCACCTCATGAGAAGAGAAGACTCCCTGGAAAAGACCCTGATGTTGGGAAAGATGGAGGGCACAAGGAGAGGGGGACGACAGAGGACGAGATGGTTGGACAGTGTTCTCGAAGCTACGAACATGAGTTTGACCAAACTGCAGGAGGCAGTGGAAGACAGGAGTGCCTGGCGTGCTCTGGTCCATGGGGTCACGAAGATTCGGACACGACTAAACGACTAAACAACAACAAATAACAAGGCAAGCAGGTGACATTGAGTCAGGGTGAAGTGCACCCCATAATAAGACAAAAAATGTTCCCCACCCTTGATGTGGAGAGTGGGTCTCTTTACTCTATGCTCTACCCCTGAGGGAAAAGACAGCCAGAACTTGAAAATACTGTACTTTTCCGTGTATAAGACTAGGTTTTTTGACTTTAAAATAAGGTTAAAAATCTGGGGGCATCTTATACACCGATAGTGCATATGCCCATTTTCTAAATTTGGGGTCCCCAAAAGTAGGGGGCCTCTTATACATGGGGGCGTCTTATACACGGAAAAATATGGTACATCAGGAACAGTGCGAGGGAGCCTGAGGTTGTTTTCTACACACAAAAGCCTACCTTGCTTCTTAACTTTATTCAAACTTTATTCTAACATATTTGTAATCTGCCCTAAAGACCTACATGGTAGGATACAGGAAAATAAATCTATTAAAATAACGTAAATACCACAGCATATGTAATTAAAAGAACCCTGTAAAAAATATGAGCAAATCTATAACCACTCAACATTAAGTGAAAAACCACACTGATATCTTCTAGATTTACTACCTTGTCAGGGTGCATGGAACTAAATATATAATTCACTGTGAATTATTTATACCACAGTTAGTTAAAAAGAAATGTGATTTATTATTCTCTAACACCTATTGATTTTATCATTCAAATGCAGGAAACAACCCCACTGATTACCTGGTGCAATTTTTAAAATTGTGTTAAATGAGCCCATGCCTAAGCTCTTAAACTGATCAGTGGAAAGAGGGAAAAAAATGAATATTTCAGCATGATTTATTCTTCATCAACTGCAAGGATCTCTTTTTCATTAGTTTTCAAGCTTTGCCTCAGAATGGCATTCTGAACAACAGGCTGGAAATTACAGTTTTCAATAGATATACAAATCTAACAGAGCACACATGTGCAAGCTAGGGCTGTGCATCCATTATTACTATGTGTTTTGAGCCTTGGAAAAGGAAAATCAAGTGAAGGACAAACTGGAGAATTGGTGTGGCAAGCAAGGAATGGGTTAAGTCCCCCACTGTTTCTCCACTCCAAATGCCTTCCTTCTAAAGCTGCTTTTATTTTCTTTAAAGCCATCATTTCTGTTTCATATGTATTAGTGTATCACATGTAGTTAGCCTTTAAATTGGGTAGGCTGTACTGTACAGTAAGATTGTACTGCCATTGGTGGTGTGGGTTTTTACACATATGGCATAAATGCTCTCCTGTGATCATAGGTACTCCTAATCCCCATCTTTCAGATATATTTCCACTAAGCATTTCCAGCTAGCTATACTCTAGCTGCACATTAATTCCTTTCCCCCTGCAGAGGCATCCCTCTGCAACAAACACGGAACAGAAGAGGGCCATGGCGGTGGGAATCTAAGTCTCTCCACTTGCTTTATAAATAGGCTCGGGGATTTTGATACGAATTGTGAATTGACCTGCTCCACCTCAATTCACATCTTACCCAAAGCTTCTTCCGCAGCTTTAGTGTGTAGCTGTGAGTTCTCAAGGATGCTTGAAGCACGGCAGCTGGGTCAAAATCCTTGTTTTGATTTGTAAAGCAAGCTACCATAGTGCGGCATAATCTATAATGAATATTTTAGGGATTTGCCAGTGCAGAGTAAGTACAACAGAATGCTTATTTAAACCTCTTCCTAGTACAGTCTTGCAGAATTGTTAGAAACAGTCAGCTTACTGTTGAGTTCTTCACCTTGCTTCTTGCAACCAGTTTCAAAATAGTGATCTGATGACTGTGGGTCTAAAAATAATTTGCATTGTTGTGGCTAATCACTAGAGAGGGGCATTCTTCTTATCCGCTTTACCCATTTAGTCTTGCATACAAAGATAATTAAGAAGTGAGGCATGATAAACGATACAGTGAGCGCTGATAATGCACCCCTCCAATCACACTGTCAGGCTCAAAAAGAACTCAAACACTCTGGTAAATATGAACTGGATAATAATCAGCCACTGCCCGCACTCAGCATACCAGAATAGCCAGAAGAGTCCTTCTGATACAATGAAGGTTTTTGAAGACTATCTAGAATTGTACTTTTATGTCAAGTATAATGGGTTCTAATAACCACAAACTACCTGCAAATAGTACGTCTTCATCAAGCTTTACAAACACTAATCTTGTACAATCATGATTAAGAGTTTAATAATTTAATTAAACACTGAAAGCTGTAATATTATTTTAGATTCCAATTAACCAATTAATTATTGATCTTCGGGGGACTGAAGTTCTCTTCATCACTTAACACCAATGCCCTCTAAAAGCTAGTCGGATGCAAGTCTCTCTTTCTCTGTTTCACTCCCTCTGGCAAAATCATATTTGTCATATTGAGTAATTAAAAAACTTAAGACCTCAACAGGAAAGTCTCTGCACAACGTAACATATCCATCAGTTGGATGACATGAAAGTTCTAAATGCCATTTCTAGAGAAAAACACACTTAAAAAAACCATGCACATACAAATTGCTTATTTTGTTGCTGTTGTTCCAATCATTTCTACCCTTTCTGTTATATAATCTAGGTGGCTTGCGAGGAAGAAACAACAAAATAGCATTTAAGTTTAAAAATAGATATTACAACAAGGTGAAAAAGCCTATTCAATCAGGAAGCCTGTGTTTTTAAAAGCCTGCTGAACTAAGGCAGCCTATGCTGTTCACAGAATGCTGAGCAGTGATGGGGTCAGGCATTGCACTTCTGAGAGGCTGCTCCAGATTTGGTTACCACAACGGAAAAGGCCCTGTCTCTAACGTTCACCTCCTGGAAATAGAAGGGGAAGAAATGGAGGCAGTGAGAGATTTTACTTTCTTGGGCACCATGATCACTGCAGATGGTGACAGCAGTCACGAAAAAAGAGGAAAGGGAACAAGTAGACAGCATCTTAAAAAGTAGAGACATCACCTTGCCAACAAAGGTCCCTATAGTAAAAGCTATGATTTTCCCAGTAGTGATGTATGGAAGTGAAAGCTGGACCATAAAGAAGGCTGATCGCCGAAGAATTGATGCTTTTGAATTATGGTGCTGGAGGAGACTCTTGAGAGTCCCATGGACTGCAAGAAGATCAAACCTAAGAATTCGGTTCTGATCACCAAAGAATTGATGCTTTTGAGATCGTGAAACTGAGGCTCCAATACTTTGGCCACCTCATGAGAAGAGAAGACTCCCTGGAAAAGACCTTGATGTTGGGGAAGATTGAGGGCACAAGGAGAAGGGGACGACAAAGGACGAGATGGTTGGACAGTGTTCTCAAAGCTACCAACATGATTCTGACCAAACTGTGGGAGGCAGTGGAAGACAGGAGTGCCTGGAATGCTCTGGTCCATGGGGTCACGAAGAGTCGGACATGACAGGACGACTAAACAACAACAAGGAATTGCCTCAGAAATGAAGTATCTAGTGAGATTAATATCAATGGGGGAGGTAATATTCTGGTCCCGGCCTGGGGAGTCCTAGACTGCCTAATAATAATAATAATAATAATAATAATAATATCCATTTCATTGCTAAAAAAGGGGTGGGTGGGGAATGAACGACTTTGTGGGATTAAACATAGAGGTGTTTACACAAACTGCTGGCCTATATTGGCTGACTGGTTAATGCTTTAAAAGGCATTAACTTTTTAATATGTTGCTAAACATGCCTACCTTTTAAAACCACCCAATTTTCCTTTAAAAAAAACTCCACAGCATTGTTTAGCGCATTTAATAATTGTATTCACTGCTGAACAGGGAATGAAAGGGAACAAAGTGTCAACCTATATATATATAGCTACTTAATGTACTCAGTTTGTAATTTTACAAGCTGCTTTGACTTCACCAATTTTAGTGCAACTTCAATGCTGTTTGTTTAAATTTTATACTAGGTTTAAGAACTTGATAGCATAATTGTATGCACGATTGATCTTTCAAAAACATATTGTAAACAGCATTAAAATGTTTAAGACTATAAAATAGTTTTATGAAGTAATCTGCCAATTTTATAGACTTAACACTGCAGCAAACCTCAAACCAAGTAACACAGTAATATAGATATAAAATGCTTTATTTATCCTGTAATGGTAAAATCTTTTTTTTTGATTGGCATAGCATTAAATAAAAGAGAAAACTATAAAATTGCCTTAAAAAGTCATACAGTGTTTCATTTTTAATAGGTTTATTGAACAGATGATCTCCTAGCTTTGGTTTCTTTTGTTTCCTGATACCTTTACAAGACGACATCTGGTAAAAATTAGAATAAGATGGAAAATCTGTCAAGGTGCAGTTGTCTGTTGTCCATCTCTTCTAATGAAGAGATGAGTTTTTCCAGAAAACTGGTGTGTGTTTTGTTTCTTTGCTTTGTTTTGGCATATGTTTAATCCTTTCAAAAACATTCATTTGCCTTTGACAATTGTGTTTGTTATGGACCTCAGTGGTGCTGGACATGTTCTGAATGCAAAAGCTACAGGCGTCTTGAGGAAGGGCTTGGAAAGGTTCAAGTCTGAGTTGAGCCGCTCTTAGTCAGGCCCCATCTGCACTATACTGTTCATTTAAAGCAGAATAATGTCACTTCAAGCAGTCTGGGCTCCCACCACACCCTCCAACAAATAATCCTGGGAACTGTAGTTTGCTAAGGATGCTGAGAGTTGCTGGAGACCCCTTTTCACTTTACAGAGCTGCAGTATTTTAACAGTCAATCCCTCTTCCCTGGAAACTCATGAGAATTGTATTTCCGCTAGGCAAATAGGGGTCCCCTAACAACTCCCAGAACCCTTAACAAACTACAGTTCCCAGGATTCTTTGGGGGAAGCCATGACTGCTGAAAGTGGGATGTTACTATTTTCAATGTATACTGTAGATGGCGCTTCAGTGATGACAGTACTGAGCAAATGAACCAGTGGTCTGACACACAACTTCCAATGCCTTTCAGGGATATCTAATGGTAATAATAATAATAATAATAATAATAATAATAATAATAATAATATATTTATACCCCGCCCATCTGGCTGCGTTTCCCCAGCCACTCTGGGCGGCTTCCAACAAAACACTAAAATACAATAACCTAATAAACATTAAAAGCTTCCCTAAGCAGGGCTGCCTTCAGATGTCTTCTAAAAGTTTGGTGGTTATTTTTCTCTTTGACATCTGGTGGGAGGGCGTTCCACAGGGCGGGTGCCACTACCAAGAAGGCCCTCTGCCTGGTTCCCTGTAACTTGGCTTCTCGCAGTGAGGGAACTGCCAGAAGGCCCTCGGTGCTGGACCTCAGTGTCCGGGCAGAACGATGCAGGTGGAGACGCACCTTCAGGTATACTGGGCCGAGGCCGTTTAGGGCTTTAAAGGTCAGAACCAACACTTTGAATTGTGCTCAGAAATGTACTGGGAGCCAGTGTACGTCTTTCAAGACCGGTGTTATATGGTCTCGGCGGCGACTCCCTGTCACCAGTCTAGCTGCCGCATTCTGGATTAGTTGTAGTTTCTGGGTCACCTTCAAAGGTAGCCCCACATAGAGCGCATTGTAGTAGTCCAAGCGAAAAATAACTAGAGTATAAGCCATGATGTAACATGATTCATGAAACATGATTCTACATTCACCTGTCTGGTTTCTCTCCTGAAGCACTGATGCAAATCGGGTAGCTCTGCACCAAGTAAGTAGAGCTGAGGCCATATTGAAATTAATAAGAAAAAGCAGATGCTGCCTACATGATTTAAATATGGCTGGAGTCCATTTAACTTATTCTTAAGTTAAGTTAACTTATTCACCCAACCTTTTCTTGCATGTATTTTGTTTAGATAAAGCCTCAAAGTCCAAAACAATGTAATGTTGACATTGTTGTGTAATTGGGGGGGGGGGTCACATATGCAGTTGCCAGTGTGCCTGACAGTACCTTCTATGGTACCAGTGAAGAGTTTCATTAAATATTGCCTCAAAAACTGTTTGCTCTTCCTGCTCAGTTCCTGTTTGCACTGGCTAGCTAAGTCTGTCCTACACTGAATGTTAAACTTGCCCACATTTCACTGGATGCTAGGACTGAATGCCCTCCATTCTGAACACAGGACAGGTGCAAAGGACTGTATGCTGAAGACAGGTGTAGGTGCCTTTTGCATGTTTTCAGGAGGCGTGCCCATGCCATTTTGTGGTCCTGTCTGTCTTTCCCTGCTCTTTCAGATGTGGTAGCCATTTCATGCTATGACATGGCCCCAGGGCGGCCATTATGCTGTATGCAACTCACCTAATGGCAGCTATTCAGTGAGCAGCTCCCACACCACTTTCTCAGGATTCCAAATGTGCCCACCAGAACAAACAAGTTTATGACCCCTGATTCAACGTCAAGCGACTGGCTAAGCACAGCTCTGCCGAACCAGGTGATCTTGCTTACTAGAATCATTATACAAGCTAGAGATGTAAGGAACAGCAGCAATTTTGATGTTAGCAACAATGGTTGCACCAGCGTCCTGTTGAAAATTTCCCCATCCTGACTGCTTTACTGCAAGCAGCATCTCAGGGGCTAATAACAGAAACCACCTAGGAGGTGATTCTTTTTCAGAGGAAAATAAGCATGGTCCCCAATTTGGATCAGGAGCACACTCTGGCTCTTGGCTCCGTTGCTGGTTGTTGTTTTTTTCCAGAATAAAACATTCATGTTTTAACACAGGACTAATGTCACACATTAAGGGACGCGGGTGGCACTGTGGGTTAAACCACAGAGCTTAGGACTTGCCGATCAGCAGGTCGGCCGTTTGAATCCCCGCGATGGGGTGAGCTCCCGTTGCTCGGTCCCTGCTCCTGCCAACCTAGCAGTTCGAAAGCACGTCAAAGTGCAAGTAGATAAATAAGTACCGCTCCAGCGGGAAGGTAAACGGCGTTTCCGTGCGCTGCTCTGGTTCGCCAGAAGTGGCTTAGTCATGCTGGCCACATGACCCGGAAGCTGTACGCTGGCTCCCTCAGCCAATAAAGCGAGATAAGCGCCGCAACCCCAGAGTCAGTCACAACTGGAACCAATGGTCAGGGGTTCCTTTACCTTTAATGTCACACATTGCTTGGCACAATAAAGGATTGGATCAACAGTTCTCTTCAGAACACAGTCAGAACACTCAGGTCTCAGCTACTCCTTCCCTCTACAACTGCAAAAAAAAAATCTGCTCTGAAGGATTGAGGTGTGGAAGGTAGCATGGATATTGCAGAGAACTGGCAAACATATCACTTCCTTGTTACCTACATAAGACTTCCTCCATCTTCTAATCGCTTTATGCTAAGATGTTTTAGAAATGAAAAGGCTTTTCCCCATTCGTAGAAAGGCACATTTGGATCCAACCCAAACAGTTACAAAATTATTCAACTCGTTTGGTAAACAATTCTGCCCATTTAAAAGGGCAAATTTCAATATAAAAGTCAAACTAGGGTAGAGGGTCATAGAGGGTCAGAGAGGTGTGGCTGGTTTCCACTGTGAGCTGCAGCCATACTTAAATCTTTACAACAATGGTGGGGTATGCATATGAACATCATGTGTTGTCTTAACCAGCTTACTTTTATGGAATTTGGAAAATAAACCGTAATTCTAGTGAACTAGAATGCAGATATTAAACACATACCGCAAAAATAAACTCAATTAAACCAGCCTAGCATATGTACTCTCTCTATATATTAAAAATAGGGCCACTTCTCATTTTAATCCTGACAGAATCACTTCAGCAAGAAGACAAACCATACTGAAAAGAGAACAGGTCTCTTGGGATCCATACACCTAATGTAAGAACTGTGTAGCTGATATTTCGATATACACTATACAATTCTGCTTTTATTTATTAGAACTATGTATATATTACCCTTCCACTTCATTTGTACTGTAACATTCAAGACAGCTTTTAAGTAAAGCACTGAGGTATGTCCCCATTCCACTGTTTAATTTAAATAATTTGTTGAGGCTGGTAAGGCTTTTATGAAACACATTCCCACACATCAGCTTTGAATATTGTTCATCACCTTCCTGGGTAATATATTTGTAGTTTTCAATACTGTCTGTGAATCAGATGTCTTTGCAGAACTCTCACTTTACTCATGAACTAAATGTTTGATGCTCTTTTTTATATACTTGTCAAACACACCCATCAGCTCTAGGAAGATTATTGACAGTGTAAAGCACTTAACTGCTAGGTGCTAAAAAAACAAACATCCACCTTGAAACACATATTCTTTGGTTTCTGAAATTACAGGTTTCAGAACTTTACCTCCAGACTAACTAAAGGTAGCCCGAATGTCGGAAACAACTGAAGAGGGTGAGAATATTGGAAAATAATAATAATTAATAATAATAATAATAATAATAATAATAATAATAATAATAATTTATTTATACCCCACCCATCTGTCTGAGTTTCCCCAGCCACTCTGGGTGGCTCCCAATCAAGTATTAAAAACCATACAGCATTAAATATTAAAAACTTCCCTAAAGGCTGCCTTCAGTTGTCTTTTAAAAATAGGATAGTTGCTTATTTCATTGACATCTGATGGGAGGGCATTCCACAGGACGGGCGCCACTACCAAGAAGACCCTCTGTCTGGTATTGGACGATGATTATTGTGAGCTATACAGAAGGAATTGAGATTTATTTAAACTACATGATATGCACAATGGTTCAGCATCAAGTAGTATGCCTTGTTCTCTTTGATGAATGTTTTACACAGCACTTTTCAACTTATTTTTCCCAGTCACCTCCCTACTTCCCTCTCAGAGCCATTCCCACATCTCCTATATTGATTAAGGCAATGATCATAGGTTAAACACAATGCAAGTGCTTTGCAGATATACAGTTCCAGATTCTATCCCCACCATCTTGGGGTAGGGCTGGGAAAGACTCCTGACTAAAATGCTGGAGAGCCACAGCTGATCAGCATAGCCAACAGGATGCCCTCCAGAGATTCTGGACTTCAGTTTCCATCCATTACCAATGGCCCAATAACATCTGTAGGGCACCATGGTATGGACCAGGGATAGTCAACCTTATTATACCTACCGCCCACTAATGCATCTTTCTTAATTGTAAAATTTCCTTACCGCCCACCAGTGCTCAATGGAAGGAGGATTCAGCTTGTGCCATAGAACCCCCACCTAGAATCCTGAAACACCCACTAGTGGGTGGTAGGGGATCAGGTTGACAACCCCTGGTGTAGACAAACTGAGTCAGATGGACCAATGCTCTCAACTAGGTATAAGACAGCTTCCTGGCTTCCTAAAGACAGGACTCTTCAAGAATAATGTCAGCACTGATGAGAGCCCAACATGGGCTGCCTGCCCAGGGTGCCCAAAAATCTGGCTCTGGGCCTGATTATTTACAGGCTTTTACTGTCCTTCCTTCCAAGATTTTCCCAGTAGACTAGAGACAACTTCCACTAGCACTTTGGCCAGCAGCTACAAGTCCTCACCTTCTTTTAGGGAAAACTTTGGCTCTAAATTCTCCTGCCCCTTTTTGCTCCCTCTCACACCACTTTGATCCTCACTGCAGTTTCAAGTTAGCAATGCTTTGTATAATCTTCCTTCAAATAGGATTTTCAATTTTAATTTTCATCACACATTTCCTCGAAGAAACCAAATACAAAAAAAGGGCTCCCTCAACAGTAAATAACTTCATTGTATTTTTTATTGACTTTGAGTAGAGTGGGGGAGACCATCTTATTCTAGCAAAGCAAAATATAATAATCATGAGACAGAGACATTGCCAAGTAATTTTCGGCATTGATAATTGAATGGAAAGGGCATGCTAGCCTACCACTAACAACTAAAGCTACACGACCTCCATTGAACTATACATTTGAGATAATAATCCCCATTACAATCCATCATAATAAAAAGCCAAATTGTGTGAGTACCGTTGCAGCATATTTCTATTACACAAAATTACAAAGCCCAAAATAATGGAAATGATTGCTTAAGGGGAAAGAGGCAAAATTAAGGATACCACAGTACATTTAACTTAGCTGGAGTTGAGAAAAAAGAAGTGTTATATTGCTTAGCACGTACCTACACAAATGAAAAGATACAGCCTTAAAATATAGTCTACACTATCATGTATAACAATCCTATGTTGGGATTTTTGGGGGTGGGGGGGCTATTTAATGATGCACTGGTGACTTTATTTTCTTTCTTTTGCTTTATCAAAGCACCTGCAGGCTATCTTTGCTTAAGCAAACAGAATTATACATTCCTGTCATTATCAAGGAGCAGCAGCCAAAAATAGCATCTCAATGAGACAAATGTTCTTAAATCAGGGGTAGCCAATCTGGGGTCCTCCATCACCCTTGATCATTGGCTATGCTGGCTGGCACTAATGGGAGTTGAACAACCTCTGGAGGGAACCACATTGGCCATTCTTGATTTGGAGAATTATAAATGAGTCACAGGCTCTCATGCTCCCTCCCTCACCCCTTAGTATCTCAGACAGTTCCCCTAGCATGAACCATAGTTTCCCAATATTCAATCCAATCCAGAAGCAGAACAATGATCTGAAAGAAAAGCACTAGCGATGGTTTACTGATTTGGACATCAATGATGAGTGACAAACGTAGACAGAGATCGAAGTCATAACAGAAGAAAGGAAGGGAATGAAAGTCCGCAGCTCATTTATTACCATAGGAAACTAGAAAGCGGCCATCTGTCTCAGTATTACGTACATTGACTAGCAGTGGTTCCCCAGGTTTTCGGCCCTATCTGAAGATACAGGGGATCGTCCTTGTGACATTCTGCATTCAAAACAATGATCTGCCACTGTGTGGTGGCCTTTTCTGAATTACGGATTGGAGAATCACCAATCCGTAAAAATCTGTACACCAATCTGTAAAAATGAACAACTTCCCTTATTACGCAGTTGAAAGACAATGATCATTTATTTCTGAATCACCCTAAATAGTGGCATTTTTGCTAACAGAGTTTGTTTGTTGATTGATTGATTGATTGATTGATTGAATTTATATTCTTGCCCTATACCCGGAGGTCTTAGGGTGACTCACAGAACAAAACCAGAACCACAAAGCATATAAAAACAACCCAACAAACTCCCCCAACACATTTTAAAAGGGTATTGGATGTCAATCAGATCAACCAAAGGCCTGGTTAAAAAGGAAAAATTTTGCCTGGCGCTTAAAGGTGTATAATGAAGGCGCCAGGCGAACTTCCCTGGGGAGAGCATTCTACAGATGGGGGGCCACTGCAGAGAAGGCCTGTTAAAATGTTAGAAATGGGACTCACTGTACTCTCCTGATCTACATCCCTAAACTGGTTTGGGCATTCACGACTCAAAGCTCAAGATGAATTCACTTTCCGAGGCATATCATAATGGGTATCCTGTGAAGAGAGTGCTTGAATACTGAAGCCAGAACAGCACCCTCTGGATATTATAAGACAATTCTCATCATCTCATTCAAAGAGGTGGGTTTGCTTAGTGTGGAGAAGGGACGTTTAAAAGGGAAACATCAAATACCTAATACTAATATTATTATAAAAGAAACATCAGCATGCTGAAGGGTTTTGTACCTTGGCTGTCCTTTGAAAGATGGGCCCTGGGAGGCAGGAAGGGGAGGAAGACAATGCAAGATATCACCCTCTCCAGAGGACATGCTTAATGCTCCCATGGCAAGTTATCAAGTGACTCTTGTGTCACTAGCCCAAAAAGAACACC
Source organism: Podarcis filfolensis (assembly GCF_964270895.1). NCBI lineage: Eukaryota > Metazoa > Chordata > Lepidosauria > Squamata > Lacertidae > Podarcis > Podarcis filfolensis. The sequence goes on along the minus strand of NC_139606.1, from coordinate 16,389,398 downwards.
CTTTTCCAATGCATGGCCTCTTATTAGTTTTCCTTTTCCTAAAGTGTAAGCAGAATCCATAGTCACTTCCCTTCACTGCTACAAAACAGTGGGTGGAGTCATAAAGATGCCCAGAAGGGCTGGCTGAAGCATTTAAATCATTCCTGATCTTAATCTTTTAAATGTTCCCTAAGACTGCCATGGAGCATTATCAGCACAGAATGCAGATGCTGATGAGAAAGTCTACTTACATCTCCATCCATTCTCTCTCACTCGCTGAATGATCAAACCAAAGGAGATTGATATGCCTCTGTGGCGATCACACAGGGCCCCCGGACGTTTGACGGTCTATTGACCCTGTGCCACCACTGTGATTGCTTTCTTCGCTGCCACCACCCCGCTTCTCACAGGGACACACGGAGTCCAGACAGTTGTTAACAATAACAAATAATCAAGTTTATTTTTAAATGCAGGAACAAGCGTATGGTTTCAGTTTATTTTTTCTCTTGTCAGTTTCTTAATCTTAATTCCTAACAACTCCAAACTGATTATTCCAACTATCTATCTGACTCAACTTAACAATTCCTCTCACTCTCCCACAATACAACTTGACCATCCCACACCTAATCCTCCCTCTTCCTTCTTCACCTCCCAAACCTCAACTGACTTTCAAAACCTCCCACTCTAACTTTTACTCCCCCCTTGCGTTCTCACTGGCCAATCACATCACACCCATTTTAACCCTTTCCTTATGACCCATCCTAGGAAGCAAACGCCACAGCCTCTGGAGCAGGGGTAGGCAACCTAAGGCCTGGGGACTGGATGCAGCCCAATCGCCTTCTCAATCCGGCCTGCAGATGGTCCGGGAATCAGTGTGTTTTTACATGAGTAGAATGTGTCCTTTTATTTAAAATGCATCTCTGGGTTATTTGTGGGGCATAGGAATTATTCATATATTTTTTCAAAATATAGTCCAGCCCACCATGTGGTCTGAGGGACATTGGACCAGCCCATGGCTGAAAAAGGTTGCTGACCCCTGCTCTAGAGCTCTAGTGACCAATGAGCTAGCAGAGGGAGGTGTCACAATGAAGGGTGTGTCACAAGGACCTCCGCAACCTAGCAACCACCAGTACACAACTGACACTACTCTCAACTGACACTGCTAAGTTTGCTTATATGGCTTTTAATCCATGTTTTTACAAATATGTAAAATGAAATCTATCCCTTTATATTCAAGCTTCCATTGTTCCTGCACCTACTTAGCATTAGCTATCTAATCTACCTCTCTGCCTCTTTGGTCTTATATTGCTGAACAGTGGAAAACCAGAAATCACCCCTTGCGTGTTCATTCATTTTATTAACCTCCTTCAGTAGCAGGTCCCATGGCATGTTACAGCCATTTAAATTATAATTATTAGTGTTGCTATTAATTAAATTTGTATACCGCCCTATGTCCACAGGTTTCAGGGCAGTTCACAGGATAAGATCACAATATAAAAATACATAATAAAAATTAAAACAACCTAATTAACCCCCCCCCCAAACACAAAAGGGCATTGGATGTCAACAGGGCGAGTCTTGAAAATACAACTCTCTGGTGTCAAAGGCCAGGTACCAGACCCCCTATGTGCCCCTATTCCCCAGGGACAGTCCCAGATTTACAGAAGCTGTCCCAGTTTCTGATTTGATCCTGGAATGTCCTGCTGTTCTTTAGGACCTCCCTATTTTAAATGTTCCCTAAGACTGTCATGGAGCATTATCAGCACAGAAAGCAGATGATGAGAAAGTCTACTTACACCTCCACCCACTTTCTCTCTCACTCCCTGAATGATCAAACCAAAGGAGATGGCTATGCCTCTAGAGTCCTAGTGACCAAGGAGCCAGCAGAGGGAGGTGTCACAATGAAGGGCGGGTCACAAGGACCTCCGCAACCTAGCAACCACCAGCACTCAACTGACACTACTAAGCTTCCTTATATGGCTTTTAATCCATGTTCAGCTTTTTACAAGTATGACGAAATTAAGAGACGCCTGCTTCTTGGGAGGAAAGCAATGACCAACCTAGACAGCATCTTAAAAAGTAGAGACATCACCTTGCCAACAAAGGTCCGTATAGTAAAAGCTATGGTTTTCCCAGTAGTGATGTATGGAAGTGAGAGCTGGACCATAAAGAAGGCTGATCGTCGAAGAATTGATGCTTTTGAATTATGGTGCTGGAGGAGACTCTTGAGAGTCCCATGGACTGCAAGAAGATCAAACCTCTCCATTCTTAAGGAAATCAGCCCTGAGTGCTCACTGGAAGGACAGATCGTGAAGCTGAGGCTCCAATACTTTGGCCACCTCATGAGAAGAGAAGACTCCCTGGAAAAGACCCTGATGTTGGGAAAGATGGAGGGCACAAGGAGAAGGGGACGACAGAGGACGAGATGGTTGGATAGTGTCTTCGAAGCTACAAACATGAGTCTGACTAAACTGCGGGAGGCAGTGGAAGACAGAAGTGCCTGGCGTGCTCTGGTCCATGGGGTCACGAAGAGTCGGACACGACTAAACGACTAAACAACAACAACAACAAAATGAAATTTATCCCTTTATATTCAGGCTTCTGTTGTTCCTGCACCTACTGAGCATTAGCTATCTAATTTACCTCTCTGCCTCTCTGGTGCAACTGCCACACACCAAAAGGCTATGCAAAGGGCCCTGTGTCTTTGACAATTCACAAAGTGATTCATTGCAGCTCAACAGCAGCCCTCTCCTTCTTTTCAGTGTCGTCCTGTATTGCTGAACAGTGGAAAACCAGAAATCACCCCTTGCGTGTTTATTCATCTTATTACCCTCCTTCACTAGTAGGTCCCAGGGCAAGTTACAACCATCTAAAATTATTGTTGTTGTTATTAATTAAATTTGCATACCACCCTATATCCACAGGTTTCAGGGCAGTTCACAGGATACGATCACAATATAAAAATACAAACAACAACAACAACAACCGAATAACACCACCCCAACACATTTTAAAAGGGCATTGGGTGTCAATCAGATTGACCAAAGACCTGGTTAAAAAGGAACGTTTTTGCCTGGAGCCTAAAGGTGTATAATGCAGGCGCCAGATTAACCTCCCTGGGGAAAGCATTCCACAGACAGGGAGCCACTGCAGAAAAGGCCTGTTCTCATGTTGCCACCCTCCAGACCCCTCGAGGAGTTAATTAACATACTTTTTCTGGATGCCCTTCAAGATGTCACTACTAAACAAATCTGCCTAACTAATCTCTGTTGGATGGAGAAACAAAACTAAGAAAAGAATGCCAAAGATGTTTCCAATCAGGACATTTGCCAAAGGAGTACAAGTTATTCAAATGAATTTATCCCTCTCTCCTCAAAATTCACAGTCTTCTATATCTCTCATATTACACAGGTTCCTGTTGACTTCTTAAGGGAGATCTCTTTTCAAGGTAATGAGCTGTTGATAATGTTTAATGACCTTATACAGTAGGAGTTCTACATTTCGGGATTAAAATTCATCTCAAGCATCCTGGCCTGAGAAGCAACAGACTGTGCCTAGCGAACCATTACCTAAGACTATACAAGTGACACTAGCAGCAGCAATTTAAAAAACACTGCAATAGCAATACGCATCATATTAAAAAGAAAGATCTCAATGCACACAAGTTAACAAAGTCAGAAAAAGGGCAAGTTTCATCTTTAAAAAAATATTTTGTATAATAATGACTTTGCATTTCTACTGGGTTTACATAAAAAGATGGTATCGCAAATACTAGAAAGGCAGCACGTGGTTTAGCCTCTTAGGTGCCACAAAGCTAGGCTGGCCATGCATCATGCTATACAGAGGACAGTCCTCTATTTGGCTGGCTCTCCAGTTCAATTGTGGTTCAAGTATATTTAAAAAGCCCTAAGAAGGTAGGGATGGGGCTTTGAAGTTGCCCATTAACAGTCAACACATGGATGATAGGCAAACATGGGCATGTGGGCACCTCCTTCACCACAATGGTGTAACATTTCTATTTAAATTACTATATTTTAAAATTTACATCTATACATATAAACTAGCACATGCAAATGTTAAGCAAAAGCTTGCAATAAAGGAAATCATTGGGGATATCCTTGGAGTTGCTAATCTCAAAATTAACTCAAATTTATTTTTGATTAAGACACACTATATATGAACAAGAGAAATTATTAAGGAGCACATTACAACTGTCTTGTAGTTGGATTTAGTTTTCTTCGCAGAACTGTAATAGTTTTAAACTTTTGCAAGTCACCCTGAAGTTCAATTTGTTTTGTTTGTTTTGTTTTTTTAGGATCCTGCCATTTCATCAAAAGCCTCATAGTTTATAATGAGCAGGAAAGTGAAGAGTGCATTTCATCCAAAGTTTGACTCTTAATGAACGCTACCCATGTGCAACCAATAAGCTTACCTTTGTTGTCCTCCAACTTTGGACCAGTTGCAACATATAGATGGGCCTCTGCCATGATGTTGTCTAGATTCTTCTTGTGCCAAGTCCAGTTTCCATGAATCCCTCTCTTTAGAGCTGCCCAACCACATCACATTGCATGCTGGAGATTCTTTCAGAAATGGCTTTTCAGGGGGTTGCAGTGGGGAGGAGCGGGTGAGAAAGCCCCACTGCATGAGCCTTGCTCAGGTATTTTTAGATTCAAGCCATAACACAAAATGAGCAACCATATACGTTAGGATTTTACTCTTCCTCTGTTGCATGCATGAACTGGTCTTTTGTCTCACTCCTAAACATGCGCCATTAAGGGTGATTCTGCCATTAAATGTGACCTGCAGCTTGAAGGCACAATGGTGAAGCAGAAAGAGGGTCTAAAACAGCCAGTTGATGAGAAGGGAAATGGCTTGATTTGCATCTGAGCCTTTCACAACAGCTTTTCCCTCACCCAGAAATCACAAGCAGTTCATTCTGTGGCAGCCTTTCTCAACACTGGGTCCCTAAGTGTTGTTGGACTACAGCTCCCATCATTGTTCACCACTGGCCATGCTGGTGAGGAATGATGGGAGTTGTAGTCCAAGAACATATGCGGGCCCAAGGTTGAAAAAGGCTGCTCTATGGGGATGAACATTATTACCACCTGAGGTTTGCAAACCAAGCTACTGTTAAAGTAGCCTGGAATACAATCACTTACCACCTGGTCACCATGAGCAATCAGGCATCTCATTCAGGTGAGTGTGTGGGCTGACAGTGTGGAGAGAGAGATTTGTTCTTCCACTTCCAGCTTCTATGCTGGCAACAGAGGTGGTGAAGCCCCTTCCTCCATGGCCAGCATAGAAATACAGCAGGCTGGTCAAGGAAGCGGTCCCCTCCTTTGCCAACCCATGAATGAAGAGAAGCAAAAACGCAGACAACTACCCACAGGGTAATGGAGCAAACTGCAGCTCCACTACTGGTCTGCTGTGCTTGCTTCTCTGATGGTTGTGCTTCTTTTATAAGCATAGGAGTGGGTACCGGTAAGAAAACTAGGCAATCCCAATAAGCACAGGGAAAATGCGGTTCCCTAATAGCCTGCCTACTTTGTATTGAAAAACAAGTTAGCTTTAAAAAGGGTGGGGGAAGGGGAGAAATTAAATTGTTGGTATTTTTTCCTGCTAGATTTTCAGTCAGAAGCATTACCAGGGGAGAAATCAATTGGCAGCAGCTGAGAAGAGATATTTAAGTTGAAGGCCAGAACATCTTAATTGGGAAAGGGTGTTAAAAGTTGGAGCTAGAGTCACTTCAACATATAACAAAGCTCTCAAAAAACACTTTCTATAAAATCAAGTAAGGTCAAATATAATGGGAAATGCCTTGCCAAACCCAAGGGTGTGTGTGTGAAATTGTCCACAAAGACTTTAGATTCTGCAATAGAATAGCCTTTCCACAAAAATCAATTGTTTGTGTACGTTCAGCTGTTTATCCTTTGTAGTGCACAATGCATATGCCTTCCCCAGAACTTGTGCTTCTGTTGTGGAGCTATATCGCCTTTTTCCAGCACCCAAGGTGCAATATTTTATGGTTTGGGAGAGTGACATTTGTCCCCCAAATACTGGATGCATGGCTATTAGTTATGTATGAAGTGTTGCTTATGCAAGTATCAAGGACACCTCTTGGATATTACCTCTCAAGTGAAAGATAAGTGACAAATCTGCAGTTCGTGCTCAGTTCTACTGACATTTTGTGACCTTCAGAAACACTTTCCCCTCACAAACCAGGAGAACCTGTAGTTCTCCAGAAGTTGCTGGACTAAGCTCCCTCCACCCCTGACCACTGGCCACGTTGGATGGGACTGCTGGGCACTGGGGTGACAACATCTGAAGGGGCCATGAGTTCTTTATTCTTATTTTAGAGGTTGTGTGCTTCCCTGCAATGCATATCAAACAGAGGGGGAAATTTGTTGTGGCTGTTAAGTAATGCCACCGAAGTTATCTGTCCCCTGCTCTCTGGCCGGTATCTTGGCCGCCATCTTGGTCTAGATCGTATTTCATTCCTCCAGCCTTTAATTCAGAGATGGGGAATCGATGGCTCTTCAGGTATTATTGGGTCTCCAGGTCCCATCAGCCCCAAACAGCAAAGGCAATGGTTAAGGATATTGGGAATTAGTCCAACAACATCTGGAGAGTCACAGATTCCTCATCTGATTAAGGTTGGATTTTCAATTAGCCCATATTTGGCTGATACAAGAGACTGTGCATACATTTTGAGTTACAATAAAAGATTGTAGGAAAAGAGTATAGTATAGCAGAAATCCTGTATATTTGCGCCTATAGATGTCTGTCCAAGAAAAAGATAAGAGGAAAGGGCAAATCAGATACTCATTGATTTTAGCATTTCTGCATGGCTTCCTTAGTTCTTTAGAAGCAGCACGCTCATACAACAACTACAACAACTACAACTACAACAACAACAACAACAACAACAACAACTACAACAATTCAGTGCAATGATATTGGGAAATTATCACAGAAGTTCTAGTCTCTGAAATATTCAATTCTGCTAGGTTTCCTATCCCGTGGTGACTCTTCTAATCAATATTTTACTTGAAAGGAGTTGAACTCCCTCCTATTTTATTTAACTTTAATAGGTACTATTCCAGGTAAGTAAATATATATCATGTGACACTACATTATCAGCCAGAAAAGCCAAGGCTCTGAGACTACGAAATCCTTCCTGTCTTTGATTTGTTCAGAACAACCACTTAAAATCTGAATGGACATTGCTTGTCAAATTCAGTATAAATAAAGTCCTTGCCCCATTCTCTCACTCAGAGCAGAAATTAGCACCAGGTGAATACTGAGTTAATCTTTAGCTGTCAGGGCTTGTGATGTGACCTGCTTGACTAGCATTACTGAAAATTAAGATGCCTGTTCAGTAACACACACAAAAGTGATCAATGCTGTAATATTTCTCAAACCAGATATTTGTAGTAGATAAGTACTTTTATACTTATACCATTTTAAAGAAATTCAGTTTCAATTTTTGTTCTTTTAAGTTTTGAATTCAAGCTGAAACCAGAATTCTTAGTGGGCCGACTGAATCAGATTTTCTGGTTAGGAATCATCTGAATCAGACTATTATTATTACTACTACCACTGCTATATACAAATGAATGCAAACAGCAACAAAAAACTAATGGAATATGATTTTTTTATGTTAATATAAAATGTAGTAATGGGATGATCAATTTTGTGTGTTCACCATATGGCATACAATAATAGCAAAGAATGTACAGTGGTACCTCGGGTTAAGTACTTAATTCGTTCCGGAGGTCCGTACTTAACCTGAAACTGTTCTTAACCTGAAGCACCACTTTAGCTAATGGGGCCTCCTGCTGCCGCCACGCTGCCAGAGCACAATTTCTGTTCTTATCCTGAAGCAAAGTTCTTAACCTGAAGCACTATTTCTGGGTTAGTGGAGTCTGTAACCTGAAGCGTATGTAACCTGAAGCGTATGTAAGCCGAGGTACCACTGTATCCCCATTACCTGATCAACATCACCCTCCATTTTCCTTCCAGCAGTTTTGATACGAACTAAATGAATTCATATTCATTATTAATTTGTAATCTGCCTCAACTAGGGTGAGTAGGTGTATTAGCAACAAACTAATACAGTTTCTCCCTCTGATAACCCATTTTGGTTGCTTGTTTGTGGACAGATATTTTGAGAAATCTTATACAGGCATCTATCTCCCCATTTCCCAAGTTAGTAATTTCATAGGAACAGGCAACCTTAGCCAGTCAGAACAAGAAAGCTATAAAAAAACTCTTTATTTATGTATTTATTTATTAAAAACCTAACATTTTTTCCTTTAAAGTTATCAGTTGTACAGTATTGTAGAAAGCACAAAGATTCTAGGCATATAGTTGAAGGCTTCATTTGAATTGGAGAATTTAGTCTCCTTCCATTGAAAGTTCATTTCATATGTGCAATTCAGAAAAGGTCTTCAAGAAACTTTGGCAATCTACAGTTAGCTAGTATCAATGCTCTTCTAATATTGCTGAGTATATTTCAAATAAGGGAGAACTTGGAACAAATTTACTCAACCACAAAAAGAGATTGGAAAGGAGGCCCAGAGGAAACACACATGATTGTAGGATAAGCAGTTTCAGAAGGTGAACATTAAGGTGGGAAGGAACATATTATTGTTGTTTATCTCAGAAAGAAAGCTGTTAGCAAAATGACATGCTTTAGCTGGGATTTCTAACTTCAGTTAGCAAAACAGGATTGAAACTGCTAAGTAAATACAATGAATTCAACCAAGTAAAAGTATTATCAAAATGGGTTTAGACACAGTCTATTAGATAAACGTCCTTACCAGCAATAATTTAGCCCAGAAAGTATTTGGCCTTCCAGGTTTACGTGTGATTTAAAGAGGCCTCCTCTCTCATACTAAGCAATGAGTCTCTTTAAAGGATTTTGTCTATACTCATTTTCGACAGATGAAATTAGCATGGTGGTTTGGGAATGAAGTTTGTCATTTAAAAACATGAAGCCAAATGTTGGGGTAAATGAATAGAACATGTTTGGAAACTGTCTTGAAACATTCAAAGAACATTGTTCAATGGTGAAGGGTATAAGGGGGAAAAAATCACAAGTATTGAAATGTGAACAGCTCTAAGGATTAAAACTGAGAACTGTAGAGGATTCTAAATTTATTTTTTAAAACTTATTTACTACTAAACATGTTATATATGCTAGGGAATTACAATTCCAACAATTCCAACTCAACCAATCTTATCAGATTCCAGAACATTTAAAGGCTAATGTACAGGCATATATCAGATGAATTTTGGAAGTGGAAGTGACTGAGTCATCCAGTTGTCCCTAGTACTTGTTAAATATGGGTAGGCAAACTAAAGCCCGGGGGCTGAATCCGGCCCAATTGTCTTCTAAATCCGGCCTGCGGATGGTCCAGTAATCAGCGTGTTTTTACATGAGTAGAATGTGTGCTTTTATTTAAAATGCATCTCTGAGTTATTTGTGGGACATAGGAATTCATTCTTTTTTTCTTTTTTTTTCAAAATATAGTCCGGCCCCCCACAAGGTCTGAGGGACAATGGACTGGCCCCCTGCTGAAAAGGTTTGCTAACCCCCATTCTTAATCATTACTGTGTCAAAAACAAAGAATGGAGCTATCAATTTCTGCATTCATTTCTTTTTTTTTTTTAATATTTTTATTCGAGAATTTTTTCCATATAGACATAACATACATAAACATACAAAGACAATGAACTTAAAAAGGTATTTAAATATACTTTCCCCAAGAAACCAGAGGCCTTTCTCTTGGGTATTGTCGGCCAAGGGGTGTTAAAGACGGATATAACTTTCTTTATGTATGCTACAACAGCAGCTAGAATACTCATTGCGAAGTACTGGAAGACACAAGAGCTACCCACACTGGAAGAATGGCAGATGAAGGTGATAGACTACATGGGTTTGGCAGAAATGACGAGCAGAATCCGAAACCAGGGAAGAGAGGCAGCGCAAGAAGAATGGAAAAAATTCAAGGACTATTTAAAGAAATATTACAAAGTTAATGAAAGTTAGAATGATGTTGGACTGGAAAGTAAATGGTTACTATTAGCAATGGTTAAGACAAGGAGAATAAGGAAGAATAGTCTAAATTTAAATTAAAATAAGGGAAGATTTGCTGAACAATCGATAAGAGTTTGGAATACAGAAAGGGGAGGCATGAGGAAGTCGGGGAAGAAAGGTATATGAAATTAGGATATGAAATGATACATGTTTTTTGTTCTGTTTTTGTCTTTGTATGTTTATGTTTGTTGTGTTGTGTTTATATGGAAAAAATAAAAATATTATAAAAAAAAAACAAAGACAAAAACAAAACAAAAAAACATGTACCATTTCATATCCTAATTTCTTGTACCTTTCTTCCCCGACTTCCTCATGCCTCCCTTTTCTGTATTCCAAATTCTTATCAATTACTCAGCAAATCTTCCCTTATTTTAATTTAGATTTAAACTAATCTTCCTTATTCTCCTTGTCTTAACCATTGCTAATAGTAACCATTTACTTTCCAGTCCAACATCATTCTAACTTTCATTAACTTTGTAATATTTCTTTAAATAGTCCTTGAATTTTTTCCATTCTTCTTGCGCTGCTTCTCTTCCCTGGTTTCGGATTCTGCTCGTCATTTCTGCCAAGCCCATGTAATCTATCACCTTCATCTGCCATTCTTCCAGTGTGGGTAGCTCTTGCGTCTTCCAGTACTTCGCAATGAGTATTCTAGCTGCCAATTTCTGCATTAATTTCAGACCATAGAACAGTAAGTCAACATGTGATCATTCTTTGATAACTAGTACAGTGGTACCTCGGGTTACATACGCTTCAGGTTACACACGGTTCAGGTTACACACTCCACTAACCCAGAAATAGTGCTTCAGGTTAAGAACTTTGCTTCAGGATGAGAACAGAAATTGTGCTGCGGCGGCGCAGCAGCAGCAGGAGGCCCCATTAGCTAAAGTGGTGCTTCAGGTTAAGAACAGTTTCAGGTTAAGTACGGACCTCCGGAATGAATTAAGTACTTAACCTGAGGTACCACTGTATTGTTAGAGCTCTGGGGTAAAGCCAACTATATTTGGTTTTAACAACTTACAGATTCCTTTAGAAGAGGAAGAAGAAAGTAAAACTTTACTGCAGTGTTTCAGAGGTTGATTCCATTTGCAGTTATGCCTTTTTGGTTTACAGCAACTTTCCAAAGGCTCATGGATCAACTATTATGTACACATGTGAGATATGCAGCAGCACATCTCAAGTATTTGATCATTTGTTGTTCAAACGGACAGTCATCTGAAACACCTAGAAGTGCTGACTCTGTCCAGACTTTAGTACAGCAACTTCAGAATTGTCCACTACTGAGAAAAGTTAAGTGTATATTGTTGATACACAGAGGTGAAGTCAGGGATAGCTAAAGGTGACACGTTAGAAATAACTTTCTATTGACTAATTTGTTGGGAGGGGCCACACAATGAAAATGGTGATAGGAAGAGAAGATGTTCAAAATGCTGTAATGGAATTGAAATAAATATTCTGTGTAAGATTTAGCCCAACTAGGAAAAGTCTTTTTGTACTGGAGAGCAGTGGATCTGATGTGGGCTTTGGGACAATGATGAAACAAGAAAAATATGGGAGTGAACAGCCAACATCCTACAGAACAAAAGGATAATATTTTAGGGGGAAATATTAAGTGGATAATTGAATTGCTCAGGCATTGGCTGTCAGGGGACAACCCTTCTGTTAGTAATTGACCAGTGCCCATTAATATGGATTAGTCAAACAAAGTATACAAATGCTAATGTTACTCGACAATTCAGCCATATTGTTTCTAAGGTAAGCAAAGAATAGGAACAGATAATCAAATGTTGATTATCTGTTCAAATATAGAAACTCATTCTTCTCAAGGGACAGAAGACAGTGACAGTCACTTCCCTGTTTTTGTAAAACCCTTGTTTTGATTATGTATTTTAAAATGTATTCTGAAAACTGCTTGTAGCCTGTGGGTCTATGTGTGTTTTAAACTGCAGCACTTGTCCAGGGGTCCTTTACAAATACCTTACTTGTATTTGTGCTGAAATCACTGCTTAGAAATCTCATCTGGGATGGTGATTGTTTAGAAAAGGGGATACAAGTAGCTTTAGCTGCTGAAAACCAGCAAAGTGTTACAACTTAAAATAGAGGAGGAAAAAGAGGAGCCCACATTGCAACAGTTTTACTATGAAGAAGCTGGATGGTGGTTAAGCTGAGACACACCTAGACTACTAAATTGGGTGGGGGGCAGGATCCAGGCTGTATTGCCCTTGCACTAGTTGGAATTATTTCCTTTGATGGGCTTGGACAGCCTTCCTGTAATTAGGAGAATTCTGTTATATGCTAACTATTTTTAAGGGGATATCTTGTGAGAGACACAACTAAACTAAATCATGGGAAGTTTTGAAACCTAAACTGAACAGATGATCACTGATGTGTGTTTTTTAACGACCCCTTGATTAGGCATTCCTGTGGCTCGGTCCCACAATTAAAGAACCGACCAGCTTTGCTGCTGTTCCAGTTACACTGCAGCTAGAAAGAAAGGAAACCCGAGGAGAGAAACTGCAGTGGTGGCTGGGCAAAAGTAATTTCAGAGTGGGAATGGACACAGAGAGAGTGAAGAGATGGAGTCCATCTTCTAAAATTGCTCTGAGAACTTGGTGAGGGGAATAGCTGGTGCTTTCAGGGTCCAGTGACCATCCCAGATACAATCAAGCCAGCCTCCTTGAACAATCAGGGTTATTGCTGGGTATTATAATGGAGGCTGCCTTGCATTTCTTAACCATACCTTAGCTGAGCAGCCAGGGAGCACCAATTCACCACTTGGGAGCCTCAGAACATATATGGCAGCCTCTTACAGTACCATGAGGGTGTCTGTAAGCACAGTACCAGGTTGCCTTTCAAGCTCCATGCAGGAAGGCTAGTTAAGCCTCTTTGCATATGCACATGGAAGCCATTCTGGCTTCTGTGATCTGAGCCACAGGTTTGTATGATCAGAATGTAGATCCATTCTACTCTCTGCCAAAATTTTGGAGAGCAGAGCCAGTTGTTTCATTGCTCTCATCGATGCACAGTATCTTGTGCCAAAGGTCACCACTATTGTGATGATCATGATCTGCAGTAACCTGGAAAGCTGTTGCTGCATTGAATATACTCCCCGCTGCCAGAAATATGGGATATACCGAGGTGAAAATGAAAATCACAGATATTTAGTGCAACTCTAAAGCACACTAGATTTAAGGGAACAATGACAGGCATGGAACAAGGACCTACTTATATGATGTGATAGCCATATTCAGATAGCTAATGGGCTGTCACGTAGAAGATGGAGCGAGCATGTTTTCTCTTGTTCCATAGGGTAGGATCTGAACTGATAGATTCAAGTTACAAGAAAGGAGATTCTGACTAAACAGCAGGAATAACTTTCTGACAGTAAGAACTGTTCGACGGTAGAAGAGACTCCCTCAGAAGGTGGTGGACTCTCCTTCCTTGGAATATTTTAAGCAGAGGTTGAATGGGATGACCATCTGTCATGGGTGTTTGAGATTCCTGCATTGCAAGGGGCAGGACTGAGGTCCTGAGGGTGACTTCCAATTCTACAATTCTATGATTAGGAATGCGGGTGGCACTGTGGTCTAAACCTCTGAGCCTAGGGCTTGTCGATCGGAAGGTTGGTGGTTTGAATCCCCACGACAGGGTGAGCTCCTGTTGCTTGGTCCCTGCTCCTGCCAACCTAGCAGTTCAAAAGCACGTCAAAGTGCAAGTAGATAAATGGGTACCGCTCCAGCGGGAAGGTAAACGGCATTTCCGTGCGCTGCTCTGGTTCGTCAGAAGCGGCTTAGTCATGCTGGCCACATGACCCGGAAGCTGTACGCCGGCTCCCTCGACCAATAAAGCGAGATGAGCGCCGCAACCCCAGAGTCGGCCATGACTGGACCTAATGGTCAGGGGTCCCTTTACCTTTACCTTATGATTCTACAATTCTATATGCAAGTCAGTACTCCCTTGTCCTAGTCTGATATCTTGTGAACTATACACACATTCAGGCATTTCCCTGACCACACAAAGGTTTTATCTTTGAATAGGGAAGGAGTGCACAAGCAATCACTGTCCCCACTGTCCCTGATAGATGTGCTTCAGCCCTTTATATGCTTGTAATTCTCTCTAACCAGGGCTTCCAATCAAAAGGTACTAAGTGCATTTCTAGCTGGGGGCACTAGGAGAGGACATGTGTGAGTGCCCCTGTCCCATCCACAGATAACACATTTGTATGCCTAGGCAAACATGAGTATGGTGTATAATAAATACACTGACTCACCACAGAACACACTCCTCTGGCAGTCAGATTTCTGATCATGCTGTCACACTATTTGGAGGGGTTAATAAATTTGGAAGGGTCCGCAGCTCAGTGGTAAAGCACATGCTTTGCAGGCACAGATTCCCGGGTTGACTAAGAGGCAGATCCAGTGATGTGAGAGACCCGCAGCTTGAGACCCCCGAGAGCTCATGCCAATCAGAACAGGCAACATGAGGCAATGCAGGGCCAGATGGGCAGGCAGTCTGGACTGGTATAGGGGCAGCAGTGTCTCATGTTCCTGTGCAAAATTCCACTGCATCCGCAGTGATGAACGTGTGGCTCATAGCAACAAGGAGTTCTTCGTTGCATTTATATATTGCATTTCTGCCAAGGCACTAAGGTGGTTTGCAACTTGGAATATTAACAGAAAGAAATGATAAAAAATATTCTCAAGCATTGACATTAGGTGTTTCCTGGCTTCTCCTTTGCATCAGGGCTAATAGGTCTTAAGCAGCCCTGGGGAAGGAAGGGAATGGGGAATTTTTCCCTATTATTTAGTGCAGGGTAGGGGAACCTGTGGCCTGTCAGAGGCTGTTGGAGTCCAGCTCTCACAGTTCTGATTATTTGCTGTGCTGGCTGGGGCTGATGACAGCTGACTCCAACAACCTCTGAAAGATCACAGATTCCCCATCACTGATGGTTCCATACGTGAGGATTATAGGAAGGTATTTTTGTTAATCTATTATACAGGAGGAAATATGCAGGTAATTCATCTAAAGCTGTTTATCTGTTGGGTAATACAGAGAAATATCATCGATGGGAGTAGCTAGGTTTGTGATGGCTGCACAGACATCGAGGAAGAATTGTTTAGAAGAAAATGCTATTAACTTTTATGATATCCAACTGTGTTAATTATTTTGTCTATTTTATGGAAAAGGTTTGTCTCTCCTGCAAGCTTCCCTGTAAACTAGATGGATGCTCCTTTACTTTTTTCCTTTCTTCTTTTAATATTGGATGATAAATGTGATGATATTGTAATGGCCATATTGGATATTTCACATATATATATATATATATATATATATATATATATATATTGCATTTTATCTTTCAATAAAGAATAAAAAATACAAGAGATATAATAGCTCTTAAATTCTACATAGTAATTCATAGCTGAGCACACACTACTTCACATGCACTTGTTATTTTTGCCATTTGCCTGCTATTTTAAAGCCCATTCATATAAACATCCATTTAAAATATTCTAAAAAGACAAAATCCTGACTGGAGCACTTTCATTCCATTCAGCATTGCAACAAATTGCCTGACTGAAAAGTAAATATTTACTTCAGATGAATATGAACCTTACAAAAATATGACAACACACATTAACAATATGAAATTACTTTAACTAAACTTTGTTTGACTGATGTTTCACAAGGGTTCTGCTTGTGCATTTTTAAGTTTAATACCAAGCACAGTTAGGCTCAGTTTGCACATAATGCAAAGGCAAACCATGGGTTTGGATGAACGTGTGCTACCAGAGAGGAGATCACAGTCATTTTGCTGCTACTGTAGTTCTGCTGCTGCTGTGAGCTAAAGCTATGGTTTTGCTTTGCATTTTGCCCAAACCTGGGCTTATGGGTTTCCTGGACTGAGACAAACCACAAATCCAAAACTAAACCATGGCTTAGCTCACATCAGCAGCAGGACTAGAGGAAGAGCAAAGAGACTGTGTGTTCATGTTAATCCATGGTTTAGCTTAGTGTTACATGCAAAAAGGGTCACAATGGGTTAAGCACAGTGATGGCCAAACTTGGTCCTCCAGCTGTTTTGGGACTACAGTTCCCATCATCCCTGACCACTGGTCCTCTTAGCTAGGGATGATGGGAGTTGTAGTCCAAAAACAGATGGAGGGGCAAGTTTGGCCATTACTGGGTTAGCACCATAAATCAAAGTATAAAATGTGAACTCAGTTTATTTCATTGGGCATTAAATTCTAAACTTTACTATGCCAAAACTAACCTATTTTCAGAAGCCTTTATGATGACGCAGTAAACATCCTTGCACATGGGGGAGGGGAATCAGGAGGCAAAAGTGCAGTCAAATAATCACATCACTATGCTTACAAACCTGGGTACAATTTATACATCATCAAGGGGATATGACAACCAACAAAAGAAACTTGTTTGCCACCTGAATAATACAGTATTTGGTAATCCCAATCGCATATTAGCACATGGGGGGAAAGCAACCAGTTTTTCCACATGTGATTAAGATATTCAAACATTCCTAAGGCAACCTAGAAGCAGGTTCCTGGTGGATACCTTGCCACCATATGCTCTAGTCTTTGCCCATAGACCAGTGTTTTTCAAAAGCTGAGTCTCCAGCTATTGTTGGACTGCAACTCCCATCATTCCTAGTTAGCAGGACCAGTGGTCAGGGATGATGAGTTGTAGTCCAACAACAGCTGGAGACCCAAGTTTGAGAAACACTGCCATAGACTTTCAACCCCACTTTTCAATTTGCTTCTAGGTTTGAGTGATTGGCTCTATGTTTCCTTGCAACGCCAATGATAAACTCATGCTTTAAGACAATCTCTGATGCTCGTTAATACTTTCCCATTCTACCCTGCCTCAGTGATTCTGTTTTCTGAGCCAGATAGGTGGTATCTAGAGATAAGCAACTAAATTAATAATAATAATATAAAATAATAATAAAATTTTATTTATATCCCACCCTCCCCAGCCGAAGCCGGGAGGATGGATTGAGGTAGTTTTGCACCAAAGTAAGTTTGCTTTTTGAGCAACCATTTTATGAGAATTGGGTAGCTTTCTGAAGAGGTGCAACTCACACACTTTCAATTGCTGGATAAATAACCACAACCTAGCTTGTCCAACAAGAACTTTTTTGTAGACCCGTTAAGTTTTCCTGACTTTGTCCAGTGCAATGTTTCACCTATTCTGGTCCGTCAACCATATAGGAAAACTAAGGGCTACTCTGAGTAGCTTGCATGAGGATTTGTAGTCACTGTCTCCTTCAAAGAATCAGTCCATTTAGGCAGAGGGTGTTGTTTTTAATCTGTGATAGCATTCCCTTCAGTGCACTACAGAGACTGCCTAATCTACTTTTAATGAACCTATTACCATAATATCTAGGAGCCACACTGTCAGCACTGGGCATGGATCCAATGCCTGATTTGGGAATGGGGTAGGAGGGGGATATCTGCTGGTCCAAGCTATGCATTCACCATCTGGATTAATCTGCAACTTTGTTTATTTATTTACTTTTTCAGAAAGGACTTTGAATAAACTTCTGTTAAATAAGTATAGTGGATGGGAATTTATTTCACTTTCCAAACACTTCTAAGAACAAGTGTTCTTAGCACTTGACACTTCCTTCTCGGCCGGTATATAGATGTTAATGGTCACTTTTCCTTATCGGCCCTTGTTCTGCTACAGTTCACAGGCAGACAAAAGGAAATGGACAATGCCGTTTAACATGTGCTAGCAGTGAGACAATGGAATAAAATGTAATGACACTGGCACAGTAAAGTTTTATATCTTCCAGAATAGCAGAAATACCTCAGCAATTAGAGCAGATGATATTTCATAGTGACGGATATAAGCGAAGGCATGTGTCAATCAGCATGCTAAGAGAATGTGAACTAGTGTTGCGGCATAAGGCTCACAACTTGGGAGCTCAGTGCTCCCCAACATCTGAGGGTGGTGTTAGCATGAAAGTTACTAAGGACAGCAGGTGTTTGGGGGATCAATGCGATAGTAAGGGGTATACCCTTGACACTTAGGAGGTCAAGAGCTGCTGCTCCAGCATTAATGCATTTTGGATTAGTTATCTTGTGTCAATAAATCCTGATTACTAACATCAAATACTTGACATTGCTCAACTTTGCACCAGCCATTTGCTAATTGCAGCAACATTCCTTAGGAATTCCTCAGTGGGGAAAACAATGGTCATCTTCCCAAGGCCGCTATGAAGGTCAGAGAATCAGAGACGTTTCAAACTAACTTCTGCAAACGATAGATAAAACACTTAATCAGACCTCTGCAGACTATAATTTAAAAGCATATTATAACGGAGGACAGTTAACCCATAATTCATAGATAAGCTGAAAACATGGCTGCATTGATTGCAGCTTTGTGAACTGCTAACTAATTTTGTTAACCTTTTCAAATAAAAATGTTTACTACTGGATGAAAGTAGCCTTTAAAAGCAAATGGAGACCTTTGCCCCAAGTGACAGTTCAAGGAATGCAAGCCAGGTGTGTGTGTCCATCTGTCCTTCCTCTCACTGCCACCTTGGCTGCTGGCTCAGCCTAACCATGTACAATATCCAAGAGAAGGGAGTCACTAAGCACAGCTAAAGTAGGTATCTTTGAACAATAATATAAAATTAAGCAATATCATATAAATGATTAAATTTAACCAATTCAAATGGAAACAATGCAATACAATATCTGATATCATGAAAACATCATAAAACCTACAGAAATGGGCAGGATTAGTTTTTAATCCCTTTGTGTCTACCTGCAATATATTTAATCTCACCTTCCTCTTAAACTTGGGTTGCCTGATTCTGTCCTCACCAAATGTTGTACCTCACAAGTCGAATGGAATCCGTTCCGGAAGTACGTTCGACTTCCAAAACGTTTGGAAACCAAAGCGTGGCTTCTGATTGGCTGTGGAAGCCCTGTCAGACGTTTAGGTTCCAAAGAATGTTCGCTAACTGGAACAATCACTTCTGGGTTTGCGGCATTCAGGAACCAAAACACCCGAGTACCAAGGTGTTCAAGATCCAAGGTACGACTGTATAACTTATTTCTTGGAAAAAGCTGCTCATGTTTATTCTCTCCCTCATTTAAAGTCCAGGATGGAGCACAACTACCCCAGTGATGCCCTGGGCAGGAGCAGGAACAGCACCTTCCTTGTCATGCATGGACAATGCAGACTAGTCAGACCAAGACCCAGTGCATCACAGACGATAAAGGAAAAAGGGAACTGAACAACTGTGGTACATCCAAGAGAACCAATGTCCTTTCTAAAAGAACAGGGAAGTTTTGTTGTTGTTGTTTAGTCGTGTCTGACTCTTCATGACCCCATGGACCAGAGCACGCCAGGCACTCCTGTCTTCCACTGCCTCCTGCAGTTTGGTCAGACTCAGTTTGGGAAGTTTTAGGCCTATCCTATTCATTTTCAGTTTTATCCTCTGATGTTTCTACTGCTCTTCCTCTAGCAAATTATGGTCATGCAATGCATGTGCATGTTTTCCAAAGAGGAAAATTTCCTCTCAGAAATATTCCTAAGCTGCTGCTTTTTCTTTTTCTAGCCTAACATTGTTCCTGAAATCTGCAAATACTATTTTGGAGAGAATCCAGGGCAAAGCAGCATTGTATGCAAAGTGTAACAGATACAGCTCCAAAAGAGCCAACTGAAAATTACAGGCAACATATGGTAAAGATTTTTTTCAATTTTGCATGCTGCTTTGTGATGGTTCCAATACCTTAGAGCAGCCTTTCTCAACCTTGGCCAGAGCTCAAGGATGATGGGAGTTGTAGTCCAACAACATCTGGGTACCCACAAGTTGAGAAACACTGCCTTAGAGCAACTTTCCTGAAATGCATAGTACAGCCAGGGCAGTTTCTCCTTCAGTAACATACATAATCTAACAAATTCTGCTACATGGCAAATATGCAACCAGCGATTTTAATATCTACTTTAAAAAACAAAACACATCATGTCCTGAGGTGTTAAAATAATGTTGCTTGGGATTTCAGAAAGCCTTATTTGCTTATTTGCTTTATTTGAAAGTCAAGACAGTTTCCCTACATGTGTCTTACAATCATTATATAGTGGGTGGGTATGCAAAGGCTATGTAGTGAAGTATAACAGAATTACACCTGAAACTCCCTTATACTGTGTCAAACCACTGGACTATTAGCTCAGTATTGTCTGATGGGCAATGGCTCTCCACAGTCTCAGGCAAAGAATTTTTTCCCCATCTGGTTATCAGGGTTCCTTTAGCCCAGGGATGGCAAACCCAGGGGGCTCCAGATGTTCTTGTACTGTAGCTTCCATCAGCCCAGCCAGCACGCTCAATGTAAAGAATGGTGGAGTTCAGCAATATCCAGCAAGATTGCCCAATGCTTTATTCACCGTGGGACAACCTTCCTGGTAAATCAGGAACCAAATTACAAGATTACTTAAATTCACACTGCAGAACATCCAGACATCCTACATCAGTTGTCATCTTGGGCATGGTACATCAAGCAAAGGTTCTTTTAAATAGGTAGATGTGAACATAGCCCTTTGCATGAGTGGTTAGTTACAGAACGCTCAGCCATCTCTCATGTCTGTGAAGCCATAGCTCAGTCATACAGCACATGATATTAACACGGGTCAAAAGAAATGAACTGCCATATAATGCAGCAGAATAATAGCCCATCTATGCTGTTACTGTAAACTCCGGTTAACGGTCACATTTTGAAGTATTAGGAAAAGATATCAGGCCTGGAGCTAACTGAACTATATGTGCCATGTGATCTTCCCTTCCTCCCTAAGTTAACCTGCTATCCTCGGGCATGGTAAAATAAATAATAATAATAATAATAATAATAATAATAATAATAATAATAATAATAATTTATTATTTATACCCTGCCCATCTGGCTGAGTTTCCCCAGCCACTCTGGGCGGCGCCCAATCGAGTGTTAAAAACAATACAGCGTTAAATATTAAAAACTTCCCTGAACAGGGCTGCCTTCAGATGTCTTTTAAAGATAGGATAGCTGCTTATTTCCTTCACATCTGAAGGGAGGGTGTTCCACAGGGTGGGTGCCACTACCGAGGAGGCCCTCTGTCTGGTTCCCTGTAACCTCTCTTCTCACAATGAGGGAACTGCCAGAAGGCCCTCGGAGCTGGATGTCAGTGTCCGGGCTAAACGATGGAGGTGGAGACGCTCCTTCAGGTATACAGGACAGAGGCCATTTAGGGCTTTAAAGGTCAACACCAACACTTTGAATTGTGCTCGGAAACGTACTGGTAAAAGATGCTGTCCCATCACCACCACTGATGTAAGATTCGACTACCCAATGGAATGGGGATGGGGCAGCATCTGCACTTCACAGGATGCCACAGCAAAATGTCTTGAACTGGTCCTGAGCAGAAGTTTCCATATACCAAGTCAAAGCACTGGTCCATCTAGCTCAGTACATTGACTGGCAGTGGTTCTCCACGGTTTCAGACAGGGCTCATTCCCAGCCTTACCTGGAAATGTTAGGGACTGAACTTGGGATGCTCTTCCTATGGGATGCGGGTGGCGCTGTGGTCTAAACCATTGAGCCTCTTGGCTTGCCGATCAGAAAGTCGGCAGTTCGAATCCCTGTGACAGAGTGAGCTCCGGTTGCTGTGTCCCAGCTTCTGCCAACCTAGCAGTTCAAAAGCATGCCAATGCAAGTAGATAAATAGGTACTGCTGCGGTGGGAAGGTAAACAGAATTTCTGTGCGCTCTGGTTTCCGTCACGGTATTCCGTTGCGCCAGAAGCGGTTTAGTCATGCTGGCCACATGACCCAGAAAGCTTAACTGTCCAGAGGTCCTTTACCTTTACCTTACCTTCTCTTCCTGTAAAACACATCCTCTACCACTGAGCTCCAGCCCTTATTTATTTTATTTTTCTAAGCCACATAGTTTTAGCTTATGAGTATAAAGTATTTTGATGTGGGTGAGGATCTTAGTAACTCAAAGGGGGAATAAGCGCTTTTGTTATACCTTCCCATGTAGTACACTCACAATCAATGTCATTTTTTAAAAAAAGTTTCCTTCAATTAATTAATTTAATGGAGGAATCTGAAGGTTTTTGGCAAGATTATATTAACATTTTTGTTGTGCATCTTACAATACAGCACCACACTTCCAAAATTTTGCTTGTGCAAAGCATGAAAAGGTCAGTAATACCCACCCACCCCCAATGTTTTAACTCCTTTAAAAACTGATTGGGAAGCAAAATACTATTTTGACACATTTGGGTTAGGAAGATGTTTTCTTCTAAATCTCTAATGGGATTATCATTCTCCCTGATATAATATACCATGCTTCAAGCTGCATCACAAGAAAGCCGATTAATCCATCCATTGATTTTACTCCCACACCAGATACATTTTGGGATTCATAGTATATAGTGAGGATTTAGTTTAAAATAAACTCCATTTTAAAGCTGCACAGGCTCTATGAGAATGCATCTATATTACACTACAGTAACAACAGACATCTGTTCAACCTTCTATGAAAACATCTCTCATTAGAATACTATTACCACTGATGAAGTTTGACATTAATGTGACATATCTGCAAAAAAGCAGCATCAAAACAACTGACTACAAAGATAGCATTAACACAATATATATGCTATTCCTTAAGACAGAAAAATAAACGAAGACAAGATGAATATGGCTTGGAATCACCACAGCAGATGTAAGTACAAACATACTGAAACGAATCCTACTCCCTAAAGCCTAGGCTGCCCAGTAACCAGAATAGTTTTTGTTTGTTATTATGGTATGTATTTTTATATTGTAGACCACCCTGTGATCTTCAGATGAAAGGCGGTATAGAAATTTAATATATAGTAGTAGTAGTAGTAGTAGTAGTAGTAGTAGTAACACCTCTGAAATAAATTTCAGTAATCTGCATCTTGTTTCTGGATTTTGTAGATACAGTGGTACCTCGAGTTACAGACGCTTCAGGTTACAGACACTTCAGGTTACAGACTCCGCTAACCCAGAAATAGTACCTCAGGTTAAGAACTTTGCTTCAGGATGAGAACAGAAATTGTGCAGCAGCGGCGCGGCGGCAGCAGGAGACCCCATTAGCTAAAGTGGTACCTCAGGTTAAGAGCAGTTTCAGGTTAAGAACGGACCTCCAGAACGAATTAAGTTCTTAACCCGAGGTACCACTGTACTGTTTAGACATGATGCTAACTGGTTTTGTACATATGTAGTTTGGGGTTCAAAAGGGAACTAGTTACCTATATGCATGCCGAAAAATAGCTCTGTATCAAAACTTGACTCCATGGTTCTGCAAGGGGCAATTATTTCCCCTTAAAAGCAAGTAAATGCCACGATTCTGCCTTGAAATGAGCTTGTGCAAGCCAGTAGCCTAATGTGCCTTCAGAGTATATCCTTCAGACTAAGCTGAAGTAAGGATAATAGAGTGGGCAAGTGTGATCATTTAAACGCCTTGCCAGCCAAACTCTGACTATGAAATGTTTTGTTCTTGCTGTTTTAAGGAAGAAAGAATGCTGCAGCAACTACCATCCATTCTGGAATGCTGGTGTTTTGGGGGGGGGACGTTGGCACAGATGCTGGTGTTGGGGTGGGGCTGTATGCTGCTGCCGTCATCACCTAATCCTCTCTAGGAGGTTGTCATGGAGGTGGGGTGGAAAGCTGTCTTTTAATAGTTTGCACTGGGAAATAATGATAGGGGAACATCAATTTTCTCTATTAATGCAAAATTTTAATGGGAGTTTATGAGGAGGAAAAAAGTGTACTCAACAATATTAAGACTATTAATTAGATTCCGGTAGGGGGATAAACTGCAAATATCTAGCTTACATTAGACTATTTCAGTTTCTCAAGAGCATAATTTGCAAAGGAAACAAATGCTTCCTGAACGCAGCTTCTAAAAATAGGTTAATGCTGCAGTCCTAAGCACACATCCTTAAGAGTCCCACGGAACACATTGGAATGCACTTACTTCCAAGTAATCATGCAGAAGACCGTGCTCATCATCCCAGGACATGGCAATGTCATGAATATAACTGATTTTAAAAGAAGTAAATAGTAACTGATTTTAAAAGAAGTGATCAAACCCATAGCTGTCAAGCGTCCCTTATTTGGAGGGATAGTCCCTTATTCCAGCGCCATGTCCCACTGCTGTCCCTTATTGATGGATGTCCCTTAAATGTCCCTTAAATGATGTCCCTTAAATTTCAAAGGAAGCAGCTCCTCTCCCTCCCTCCCTGCCAGCCAGGGAGGAGGGAGGCTCCAACTGTGTTGCTTGGCTGGGGAAGGGAGGGAGGGGGGAGGCTGTGTGTGTGTGGCTAGTTAATGCAAGCTGAGGGGGTTTTTGTTTTGTTTTGTTTTTTAAAGATATTTATTGAAGTTTTACAAAAAGAAGAAAATTACAAAGTAAAAAGAAAGCAGAAAAAAGAAAAAAAGTACAAAAAATACATAGGGGGAAAAAATAAAAAATACAGAAAAAGTAGATAAAAAATAGTTAAAAACAAATCAATTTTTCATATCTTAAATTTCATTTGCTTATTTCCCTGACCTCCTCACACCTCCCTTTTTTGTATTCCCGTTCACATGATTAATTCAGCAATTCCTTACCCTCTTTCTTTTATCTTAACTCAATATCTCAACATATTATAACTTTATATTTTCATCCGTTATCAACCCATTTTTACATATTCTTATTAACCTTGTTGCTAAGGCCGCTTGATTTCAATCCAACATCATTTTAACATTCATTAATTTTACAATGTTTCTGCAAATAGTCTTTAAATTTCTTCCAATCTTCTTCCACCAACTCTTCTCCCTGGTCTCGGATTCTGCCAGTCATTTCCGCCAGTTCCATATAGTCCATCACTTTCATCTGCCACTCTTCCAGGGTGGGTAAATCTTGTGTCTTCCAATACCTTGCGATGAGTATTCTTGCTGCTGTTGTAGCGTACATAAAGAAAGTTCTATCCTTCTTTGACACCAATTGGCCGACCATGCCCAGGAGAAAGGCCTCTGGTTTCTGCTGAGGGGGTTTTTGAATGCTGGACGCCATTTTGTTGCACGTGCTGCTGCAAACTTTGCAGTACAAAGCCAGGCCGGGGAGCCATATTAAGCTGAGGCTGCATAGGCCTTGTGGTGCATGTGATTCAGATTCTATTCAGTTGAACCTCTGGTTACAAAGTTGGTTGGACAGTGTTCTCGAAGCTACCAGCATGAGTTTGACCAGACTGCAGGAAGACAGGAAGACTGGAGTGCCTGGAACAGGTGAGGCTGCAGGTCCCTTATTTTGGCTGCTGATCCCTTATTTTCAAGGCTGCTGGTCCCTTATTTTTAAATCTGTAAGTTGAAAGCTATGATCAAACCATGCTGTATTCCCAGAATTACATAGGAAAGGGTTATTATGAACTCAGTGTTGCTCATGCTTGGAAGTTTTTCACAAGTTCCACACAATGAAATGGTCATAAAAATCCCAGTCCATATTTTTTTCTCCCAGCCTTCTCCAGCTGACAACTTCAGCTTAAAGCAATTTGGGATTGTGCTGCTCAGAAGTGGAAAGGGAATCAAATAAGTCACGAACCTCTATTTTTTCAAACTTCTCTGAGAGTCCCCTGTAGTAGTCTGAAGCCCTGCAGCATGGAGCTACCAGGAGAGCATTTCAAAAACGGTAGGAAGAGGCAAGCACATCCATGCAACAGGAAACTCCCTTATAACCCCTTCCTTTCCCCTGAAACCTCTCTGATTCTGCAGGAGACTCTTGGATGCTTGAGGGGAAAGAAACCCACAATAAGATGTTCAGGGCTTATCGATATTTCTCAGCAACATAGATCCTGAGGTGCTTTTCAGCTGAAGTTGGTCATCAACTAGGGAAGGCTGGAAGAGAGGGATTACTGTAATTTGCAGGAAGATTGGTACATGCATACCCCACCCCCAAATAAAAGTATTCCATTCACAGCACTAAGCAGCCCCAATTTGTATTGTGTGATAGTGCTAAAACAGAATTGTGGAAAAAGGTTACAGGGGGGGAAACGAGGGAGGGAGCAAGTTAAGTTCACTTCATTTAATTCTGGAAACTAATCAAGAGAGGTTGACTGATTGAAAGGAAGGTAGGGGGAAGCAGAATAGCAATGGAATAGCAATGAATATGGCAAGTGAAAAGCAGGCATGTGGGCCCTTATGTGTAAATTGAAAATACAGAAAATCTAAACTACCCATGTGTGAGATAAGGCCCCTGTCTGGACCTAGCTTTTCTCTCACATATAACAAAGCCATATATGGAGACCATAATTCAGGTGAACTCTATTAAACATTTTGTAAAAACTGAACTTCCCCACATTTCATGGGCGGCAGGAATTGAACACACGCTCTCCTACCTGTTCAGATCAGATGAGAGCTGCAAAGAGCTTCTGTCTGTGAGAGTGGCTGATGTAAGTGCATTTCCCCCCATAGATGGGGGTAGGAAATGCCCACACAACTTTATGTTCCCATCTCTTCTTCAGACAATTTCAAAGGCGAGCAGATGTTGGTTTGACCAAAGGTGGATTTACTCTCCTGAAAAATTAGCCCTAGTGACATATTACATTCAATGCATATTACAGCTAGCTGGTAAGGCTAGATTGCAGGCTATAATATAGTGATTAATATCTGCTAGACAGTTTATCATGGGTGGAAAGACAATGAATGTCCAGTGGGGAAATCAGACAACCACTTCACTCGCTGCATAGCCAAGGGCAAAACCTTGGACATATGAATTGATTTGAGAAATGATCTGAAAAATGCTAGCCTCTGATTATACCAGACACACACCCTATTTGCCAGCTGAAAAGTGCCTTTCCCCTACCAATTTTAAGACCTTTGATATACTCTAATCTTCATAGAACAAGCCTATACCCAGCAACATAAAAATATTGCTAGTTAATCTTGTTAATATCTTTAGGTACACTGACCTTCACAGAACTACTACAGTAAGTTGCCAGTGACTTGTACCATGAATACAAATTCTAGTATCTCCAATAGCTAGCTGGAAACCTAAGAACAATATCATGCAAAGGAGTCTTTGACTAGCAACGACACCATCATTATCCAGCAGGTGACAATGAACTTTGAGAAATTGAAATCTGTAATTAAGTGGTTACTAAACAATATGTTTACTGCCCCAGAAGGTTAGTCCTCAGATAATGGCATCTGGATTGTTGACATTGGAATAATGTGTCTCACCCTGTCATCATACATTGAACTTAGCGGTCATTCATTATCTTCACAACTTGAAGCTCAGAATACAGAGATACTTTATATGTAATAAAATTACCACATTTAAACAACGTTAACGTTTTACAGCCTCTCTCTAAAAACTACAAATGGGAACCATTTTTCTAACCTGAAATGACAAGGTCATTAAGAATTTCAAGGTGTTTGCCATAGGTAGTAAGTTGTGAACTGGGATCTTTTGTTTAAGCAAGTCAAACAAATCAAACATCAGCCATGGCAGACCATGTATTTGCAACAAGACTTTGTTACCCAACAGTTATTTCAGAGAACAGTGTGGTTGCCAGCTACTAGTGGTTCAAGAATCATGACTCAAAATGACCCACACCAAGTTAAATCACTCAGAATAGTGTTTTTAAGCCTATGTCTTACAGGAAACCTCCACTGCAGCAGAAGACTTGATGGGACAGAAATAGACAGCTAGTACTGTCATAATTTTGTCTGAGATTTCACAATCAGGAAATGTGATTCCAGTGTGATCTCCAAGGCAAGAAACCTTTGTGAACATTTATCAAGTACAAAGTTAAAGCAAGAGTGTGATCTCTTTCCCTCCTGTCTGACTGACTGGGTATTCCATTTTTTTACCTGTAGCTCCAGAAACAGTCTTTGCCTGAATTGGCTGCTCCTTATCCAGTGTCACTGGATATTCCATGCATCTGTGATTACTGAATAACAGAAGACAAAACTGCAATCTAATAACAGTGAGAAAGAATTAGGATTCATAAGGGTTTTAAACTGCGTAATGAGTTCTTTCCTCAGACCAATAGGGAGGCAAGAGATAAGGGTAACTAGTAACAGGAATACAGAAGATGAACAACTGAAGTTTTACTATACTTATATTTTATTCCACAGAGGGAAGAACAAGATGTCCAGCAGCAAACAAAGGAT
This sequence comes from Podarcis filfolensis, assembly GCF_964270895.1. NCBI lineage: Eukaryota > Metazoa > Chordata > Lepidosauria > Squamata > Lacertidae > Podarcis > Podarcis filfolensis. Next base: position 16,361,122 of record NC_139606.1, on the reverse strand, counting down.
TACCAGTCCTACTTTTGCCTCTGATGGGCAAAGCAAAGTGGGAGTTAAGGTGATACCTCCCTCCAGTTTCTTTCCTCCCAGTGTGGCTTGAAGACTAGGTTTCCCAGGCTAGTATGGAAAAAAAGAAAAGACAATGGGTTTCAGGGGAGAAATAGTGAATGGGGAAAGGTAAAGTGTGCTCACTCACTCACACATGCATGCACACACTATCCCTATCTGCTTGCAAAAATGTTTCTCCGGATTGCATCAGGAATACTGTGTTAGCCACCAGCTAAATATCTAGCTTCATCTTGAGCCAAAAATCGTATTACCACCATTTTGCCTGGCAGGCTGTCACAACAGTATTTGTACTTAAAAGCACAAGCAGAAAGGAGCAAAACTCACTAAAGGGGAAAAAATAGACACCAAAGAATAGAAATGGAAAACTGATAAGGACACAATAGGAGAACTGAAAACAGACTCCTGTGCTACATGATTAAAAGTGTAAGCTTAAGAAAACACCTTCCTCCACGATGACACTTCTTCCAAAGTCTGTAATTCTGGCCCATATGCAATATATACTTGTTGACCTCTTTCCTATTTAAAACCATGCATGCCATTTTTCTTCCCAGATACAGCACTGAAACACGTCTATTTGCTGCTTTTCCGATGAGAATGGATTAGATTTCAAATCCCCCCACTCAGTTACGAAAGGCATTTCCATCAGCTGGAAAGAGTTTCCAATCCATCTTGCCAACATTTGACCTATGCTTGTTTCCTTTAGAAGGTGAAACCCAGTATACATCAGGCATGGATAAGCAATTCTCGACTGAAAGCATTTCAAACAGATGCAATGCAGCATATGAGACAAGAGTGAGCAAATGAAATGCAAGGTGCGTGGGTATATATTTAGCCCTGCTTTATAGGAAGGTAAATAACAATACTTCTAGCCTTCTGAATTTCTTTGATAGATGTGTGATGCAAATGCAGGTTATTTATTACCTGATATAGGACTGGCTTCAGCTTAAATTGTGACTCTAGGAAGGATTTAATTTGAGGCTTATCTCAGCTCTGTCACCATAGATAAATATATAGGGCACAATCCAGTCAAAGTCACACATTTTAAAATTACATTGATTTGAATGAAAGAACTTGAAGAATGTGTTTAATTCTTCCACTGAAATCAATAGAATGAAAATGTGTGTAATTTTGGCAGAGTTGTGCTCATACACCACATCACAATAAGTTCTGACATACTTTAAATGTTCGATACATATAACTCTGCAAGTACAGGTTTAATTTTGAAATATAGATTGGGGGTTTTAATAGCTGCTTGTAATATGCAACGATGATGCACTTAATTGCACTGTTAAATTATTACTGCTTAAACTGTTGGGGTGGGGGATGGAAGCAACATTTTTGAAAGATTGACATAGTTCATCATGTGGTGATATTGATTTGTTCCAACAATGATTGGCTGCATTCAGATGCAAAAACAAACCATAGTTGTTACGAGAACAAGCTACCCAGAGTTCCTTCTTCCCACTCTACATGCATAAAGAGCAGTACCTAATTTACAGGAAACAGAAACTTTCTATTTGCTCCAAATGCAACAAACCACAGTTTTCCTCAAATAGGCTTCAAAACCATGGTGCCATCTTTTAGGAGACCCCCTACTCCCTTCGGAGAGCTACAGTTATCAGAGCGGGTTAACAACCAATTCCTTTTCCCAGGAAACTCTGGAAATTGTAGATTTGTGAGCACCCTTAACAAACAACAATTCCCAGAATTTGTTGGGAGAAGCCATGACTCTTTAGGTTGATTTAATGTTGCTTTTAATGTATAGTGCTGATGGAGCCAAAGATGAAACTATATACTGGGACCCTAGTTTGACGGCAGACTATGGTACTGTATGTTGCAAAATAGAAATACCTTCTTACTTACTTCCTTCATGTCAAAAGAAGGGAAGAGAGGAGGAGATAGTATATGAACCCAAGGCTCACTGTAGCTCACTGATGTAATAACAAACCATAATTTGCTATGTTATATTTCAGTGCAGCCAATATTTCCATGAAGCAGTATCTTGGAGCCACCTCACTGAGTACTGATCACATGATAAAAGTCATGCTGATCTCCAACGGCTTCAGCCCATAGAGAAGCTGTGATGTGTTTATCGGTTGCCCCTGGCTAGACACAATCTAGATTCATCTTCTGGCAAGAGAATTCCAGTTTTGTTTTTAAGATATTGCATTATGAGGAATATGGACAAGCATGGGCTGGATTCAGCCCAGACTGGTGACCACTTCGCCATGGGCAAAAGCATCTTAGCTTTTTCATGAACAACATATGTTGAGGCAATCAGTAGTCGATAGAGCCAGATAGAGTTTTGGCTCCTTCCAGGTTTATCTTCTTTCTTGTGTCAGACTTCTGTTTTCCTCCTTTCTACCACTTCTACTGCATCTGGTTCAGGCCAACACATAATGAATTATGAACAAAACAAGTAGATCAAAACCGTTGATCTGGGGAGCCCGCTGTGAATCATATTAGGAAGAGCCTCACAATACTGGTCATTTTTTTCTCACAGCAGGAGCCACAAAGTTGAAAACTTCGGTGGCAAGAACAGTGTCACTAAATATTTAGTTATCTAGGCTGGATGCTGGCCAATGTCATTATCTCAATGGGGATGTCCAAACGATTCAAATAGCCTGACAATTAGATAACAGGCCATCCAACTGTGTTGGGTATCAGTAAGTTAAAAACTCAGATAATGTCAGTAATTACTGAGGAAAATGAAAAGTTTAATTTTCAGTGACATTTCTTTTTGCACGTAGGGCAAAATATTTCAGAATATGTTGAACTTGAAGATCATTCTCTGAGGATGCTCTGAAGTAATTTTTTCTCTGAAGTCAAGTAGATCCAAATCTGATCTGGCTTAGTGATCACCAAAGAACTCATGTATGCTGCTCTGAACTGCATTATTATTATTATTATTATTATTATTATTATTATTATGCCATCCTATATTCACTGGTGTATGAAGGGGGGGAAGGGAGCGCACCGCTGCACAACCCTGGATGCACACCACGCCCCCATGGGCGACACGCCATGCCCCTGCACTGCTTGCCACCCCCCCATGGGCAACACACCACACCCCTGCCAGTGACAGGTCACACCCCCGGGACGCGCGCCAGCCACGCCCCCACCTGTTCTCTGCTCCGGGGGCTGCAGCATGTTGCTCCACCACTGCCTATACCCATAGGTTTCAGGGCAGTTCACAGAATAAAATCAAAATATAAAACCACAAAATACACAATCAAAAACAAACCAATAACCCCCTCACCCCAAACACATTTTAAAAGGGTATAGGATCCTCAGAATATTTAAAGTAAGACAATTAACAAACCTGGACAAGAACCACTCATTGGAAAGACCATGATCTCAGAAATGTCTGCAGCAATATTTATTGGCAACCGAATTGGCCGGGTGCCTTTCTGAGACAAAGACAAAAATAGCTTTGAAATAAGAGTGGGAGGTGGGAGAAATTAGCTTTGGTTGTTGAGCAGATGTAATACTAGTGCTTCATCTTCTGCAAGGGAAAGGCCTCTATCTAATGTTGCAAACGAGTTTCATCTTCTTTCTTCTAGAGCGGTGGAGTACAAATCTTATGAAGAAGCAATAATTGATGTTATCTCATTCTGTTCCTGGCACTCGATACCAGAAAGGGCCAAAATTCTATGAAAGAGTAATAATTCTTCAATGTTCTTCAGAACATCTGCTACCCTTCCTATGCAAGAAACCCTGCATAGAGTTCTCTAAGGCTAGAGAGGGAGGATAGTAATTTCAGAGAATGGAAGGAGGCACTGCTGTTTATGGTGGGTGCACTCATTTATTTCTAGAAATTTATACGCTGCTTCCTCAAGGAGCTCTCTAGTCAACGTACATAGTAAAACTCAGCTAAAACCCACAATACTATTAAAAACAAATACACATAGCATAATGATCATTAAAAGACAGAGGCGCCATCTGTGCTATACATTTGAAGGAGTACCATACAACTTTCTTAGGAGACTGCTATTCCCCTCACAGAGCAACAATTACCAGTGTGGTTTAAAAGTCAACCCTTCTTCCCAAGGAACTCTTGGAATTGTAACTCTGTGAGGGGGATGGGGTCTGCTAACAACTCTCGACACCCTTAACCAACTACAGTTCTCAGGATTCCCTGGGGAAACCAGGACTGTTAAAGTGGTATAAGGGGGCCTCATTGCACTGGCAGCTCTGACAATATGTTGTTGTTGTTGTTTAGTCGTGTCCGACTCTTCGTGACCCCATGGACCAGAGCACGCCAGGCACTTCTGTCTTCCACTGCCTCCCGCAGTTTGGTCAAACTCTGACAATATGGTCCGCATCAAATCCCTGCAACTTCTGTTAGGTCAGAGCTTGCAATGGAGCAACAGATCTGTCAAGGTGGATAATGTAAGATGGAAGCCTGCACACTCTTACTTGGAAGTAAGCCCCATTTCATGAAGTGGGACTTTCTTCCGAGTAAACACGAATGGATAATATTTTACACCCATTTCAACTTTCTTTGAAACAATTGTCCCTTGCCTTAAATGCAATGCATATTCAAATGTTTTTAAATGCCTGTGAAGTAAAAATCCTCCACTGAAGAAACTGACAAAATTACATAGTTTTCAACCATGTGCTGAGTTCAGTTCATATATTTAAAAGCCAGAAAGGGGGGCTTTTGTGGAGGTCAGTGGTCTGTTAATGGCATTGTCGTTAATAACACCTTCACCTGTAAGAATCTTAAAATTAATATTCCCCCCCGCCCCCCCGCCCCGTTTCTTACACATATTTCTGATCTCTGCACACAAACATAGAACAAATCCATTTGCTTTAAACTAGGCTTGCACTAAACCTTGGTCTCTTTGGTTTTGGGGTCAAAAATACTCCTTTAGGAGGTAGGGGAAAACATATATGACAATATGCAGCTTTTTAAGCCTTTTGTTGTTATTAAAGCCTGTTTGCTGCATTTATTTCCTCTATCTTCTACTTCTAATTAAAGGTAAAGGGACCCCTGACCATTAGGTCCAGTGATGGCTGACTCTGGGGTTGCGGCGCTCATCTAGCTTTATTGGCCGAGGGAGCCGGCGTACAGCTTCCGGGTCATGTGGCCAACATGACTAAGCCGCTTCTGGCGAACCAGAGCAGCACACGGAAACGCCATTTACCTTTCCGCCGGAGTGGTACCTATTTATCTGCTTGCACTTTGACATGCTTTCGAATTCCTAGGTTGGCAGGAGCAGGGACCGAGCAACGGGAGCTCACCCCATCATGGGGATTCGAACCGCTGACCTTCTGATTGGCAAGTCCTAGGGTCTGTGGTTTAACCCACAGCGCCACCCGCGTCCCTCTACTTCTAATTACTACTTCATTATTCTTCCTGAGACAGTCATATGGGCAGTACCAGCCAACCAGGATCATTTAATGAGCACCTGATATCACAATATTTATAACCAATCACGATTTGACTATATAACTTAAGGAAATCAACTGTGAAGAAAATTATGATTTTGATCATAGACAATTAAGGATCACATCGAAACATAGGTGCCGACTCCCTGGGTCCCTTGGTGCCCGAGCATCCACAAAATTCCCCATGAAGGGGCCAGGCACCTACAAATTTTGGTGCCAGGGCCATACATGCTGCATGGCACCCACAGCCCTGGGCACTCACGGTCACGGGGCCAACCTGGCAATCCTGCATGGAAACGCTAAATAGCTGAACAGGTTTGGCTACATGAAGGACAAATTCAGATACAGTAACTGAGAAAGAGAGAGAGAATGCAATACAAATAAGTAAACAAGCATTTTTAGGAAAGTGGGGGGCCTTTTATGATGCCCAAAACATTTGCAAAATACACAGAGTCATTGCAGTGCAACTCTAGTTTTCATTATCTGCCTACAATAGTAATCAGAAACATAGATTACTCTTGAGATCCTTCAAAATTCTTTCCACGAGTAATATACACTGGGCAATTCTTATCTACATTAATTTTTGCATGCATGTTATACTCAGAATTCATCTTCCTTTATTTGGAGAACATCAGGAATATAATATACAAAGCACAGGTGATGGCGTGTAAGCACAATTAGACCATCTCTTTTTCTCATGGGATCTCAGTATCAAATGAGTTGCTAATGAGTTGCAGAGATTGAGCAGAGAATAGGAAAGTTATTTCCCCGCCCCAAGCACTCTACAATAGTGCCCCCACCCGCCCACCCACCCAACAACTTCAAAGAAATGAATGCAAGGCCTTCAGGGCCCTGCTGCATCAGACCAAATAGCCATCTAGTTCAGCAATATAGTTGCACAGCGGCTAACCAGACACTCTGGGGAACTTCTCAAGCAGGAGAGGGACGGCAGGGGAGAAAGGGTTAAATTCCTGTTCCCCAGCCTCTGTAATCCCGATAAGTACCAAACCTCTACCCCTGTAGCAACTTCTATTTGCATTTTTGTTAACCAAGAAAAAAATAGCATCATGTGTGATTTGCCAAGGTATAAGAAATCTGACAGAATTTAAAGTTTAGCATTGCACATATACCAAAGGGGCTGTATCCATGGCTAATCCTTCTCGGAGTAGATCCACTCAAATTAACACAAATGGCAAACTTTGGTACATTAGTTTCAGTGGGCCTCTTGTGAGTAAAAAAACATAGTTGGCTGCAGCCTGTGGTGTTTCAATTTTGACCTAACTAGTGCTTGAAGAGAGTTAATAAATTTTCACTTCTGCATTATGCAAAGATTCTCAAGCCAAGTGGCTGCCAGAAATATTACAATAAACACCATTAGCATCACTTCATAGACTGATAATGCCTTCATCTAGAGTGGTCAAGAGGCAGCATGAAACATTGTCCTAAATTGATACCAGCTGCTTCTTGCCATCTTATATGAGCTCCCCTAACCTACTGCCCAATCAAACGAGGATTTTAAAATGCAGCATCTGGTGCATATTAGTCGTGATTCATATATTAGCATAAGCGGATGCCAGAATCAAGAAAACCCTGCACTTATTTGGCTAGAACAATGCTGCAGCAAAATTCTGCTCAGTGATCTGGTGACTGGACACTGTTGCTTAGGAACACTTATGATCAGAGAACTTAAGGTGTTTTGTCTGCAAGCGCATGATCTTCCCCAGTTTCTCATTTCCAGATCAAGACAAAGGCACAACAGTATGTTTGACACAATCACTACACATGCCGTCAACATGGATGTATTTGGGTGCGTGGGCACTCGTGATAGCAAGGCCAACTTACCCAATATGCACACCTCCACTGAATTATCTGTACAGTGTCCCAAGTGTACACATAGGTGAAAAACTGAGGCAGCCATCAAAGGATTGGATTGGACTGTTTAGATTAAGCATAACTGAGGAGAAAACAAAAAGCAAGTGTCTAGAATTCCCCTCCCCTATTGCCTCTTTCCTCTGCCCCCCAAAAAGTCTTATTGAAAAAAATAATTCTGAATTCTGAATGACCTTGAAAACATCAAGAAATGATAGATCAATAGCTGCAAAGGGGGAAACGGTTTGACATTTGTAGATTAAAGAAATCTCTAACACCCTCTTGGCATGAGAAAATATATCCAACGGTGTCGAAATCAGACAAATGTCCTGTTCAGATTATCCTTAAACTGCACTTTTCCAGTCCTGTGTTTTTGAAAAGCATGGTTTAAGAAACCTGGGGCAGGGGGAGGGGGTTGCCAAAGTTGGTGATTTGAGGGAAGGCAAGAAGAAGTCAATGGGCACATAGTTCATTTCCAGTAAAGAAAGAGGAAAAAAACCTTGGTTTATTGGATCTGAATTGTTATCTCTGAATCAATATGAGGGAAGCAAGCAAAATTGGGAATGTAATGCTTAATGATTCTTGTCTGCATTCTAGGTGGATGTATAAGATATATTCTTTAATCTCTCTTTGACACTACATGTGGGTACATAAAATTTTCTAAGCGTATGCCAGGATATTCTGCCTGGCCAGATGAAACCTTCATAATTGTTATATGCCTGGGATAGCAGGTTTACTTAAGCATCAGGAAGGGCGGTTGCTGTTAAAATGAAACAGAAGTGAGAGGAGGAAAAATGTGTACACAGAATCAGTCAAAAGCATGGTGGCAGGAAAAGCAAGGGAGGCAGAAGCAGAAATATAGCAGAAGTAGTGGCTGCTCAGTAGTTGCAGCTGATGCCATATACGAGTGAGTCAAAGGCCTAGGTAGCACAATGTTGATGGCATATCCTGCCATGACAAAACAGGTCGAGTTTTTGGCACAATCATAACACTATACCACGCTGCACAGCCTTTCTGTATGTTCTCGGTAATGTCATCATTAAATAGCTGGCTTTTGTTGGTATATTTTCCTTGTTTTCCATGTTCAAAAACAAAACCAATAGTGGCCCCAGAAGCTATCACATTACATGTATTAATGTAATGCTTCCACTGAAATACTAAGTAACGGACATTTGGGAATGGCTCTACTAGGATTCTACTGCTACCAGATTACCTACTAGGTAAAAGAGTAAGATAACTCATCCCAAATAATTATGGATATTTGTTATAGCTAATTCCCTAAGATATAAAATATATATTTTCAAATCTTTTACATAATACATCAATGTCTTTATCATTTTGTGCCTACCATATTTGTGAATGAGTTCTGTCCTTTTAGGCAGAAGCAATATTTAAATCTGTTCTCCATAACCAGGATTTTTGCCATGCATTTCATGTTACTCACCCAGGCCAGTTGCAATTGAATTAATTACTTCACTTGAGATTGCTTTTGATCCACTAGCCATATTGACTTTCTCCTTATCTGAGGTTTCATCTGTCTCCTGCTGTAGTATTGACTTTACTAAACCTTGATTGAGGGAATCTATTAGGCATTTTTAGCATTTAGTAGCCTGTCAAGTACATTTTTTGTTTATCTCGTTTTGCCATTTAATAATACCCATGTCAGATATAATTCCACTGTCACTGTTATTATGGAACGGAGGGGGTCAGTTTTTGCAATAGCTTATTTCCTATTTAGCCTAACAGACACAAACACACACACAGAGAGAGAGAGAGAGAGAGAGAGACAGAGACAGAGACAGAGACAGAGACAGAGACAGACTCACTTAAATATTGAGACAATAAGAAATAACTAGGAGGATACAAATGGCTTTCAGGATACATGTTGCAAAAACACCAGTTCCTTATTCTTATTATTAAAATGAAAAATGGGAAATAATTTGATAACACCTAGTTAACCTAACAAACCCCTCTACCTCATGTTTCCACTAGCAAAAATAGATAAAGAAAGTGAGGGACACACACACACACACACACACACACAAACACAGACACAGTCATGGCATGGTCATGAGACTACAGACACATTTATCAAGTGAGTGGTCTTCCTTTTTATATTATGTCACATAGTTGCTTACATATTGTTCTTTGAGGGATCTGATTTTTGTATGAAGCACAGAGGAAACATTTTGATTGCCATCCGTTCTAACTCAACTAGGTTTCCCTTGTTTTAAAGCATGCATCCACTTTTCACCCTGTCATAATCATTTGCTGCTGGGTAGCTTGAGTGAATTTTGAGGTATGTCACAAATAGTATCTTGTCATCACCTGCCATGGCTCATAGGCCTCAAGGTGATCATGTGTAAGTGGCCAAGGACCCAAATCTGCCAATAGCCACCTGCTGATTTTTACTTGTAAGAATCTCCGTGCACTTCCAGCTTGATTGCCAGCAGGAACACAGGGAAATAAATAATTGTTGAAATACCAACACTGTGCATTCTCTTATCCTGCTCACAGATGCATCGATGCATCTAAACAGAAGTGACAGCCGTTTTTCCTTGAGCATATTTAGCACATCTATTCCCTTCCAAGAGCCTTCAAAGATAAACAAATTAAATCTAATCCTTTAGCTTATGTTTGAAGATAATGTTAAGTATTCTTCCTCCTTGGTAAGCTGACAATAGTTTTCAGGTGCATTTTGCAGGAAGAAAGCAAACATATTCCAAAACTTACAGGCTCGATGCAAGGGAGAGTTGACACCTTTAATGATGAACTTGCACAAGTCCAGGAATGTTGGCTTCTATTGTTTTACAATTATACACTCATAACAATACTGTATTATTTTGATGGCTTATTCTATATATTGTTGCGTCAACCACTCTGCGACCATCTATGGCAAAAAGAAGTCTATGCATACAGTACCTCGGTTTAAGAACAGCCCTGTTTACCAACTATTCGGTTTATGAACTCTGCAAAACCGGAAGTAGTGTCCTGGTTCGTGAACTTTACTTTGGTCTAAGAACGGAAGCCAAACGGTGGAAGAGCACTAGCGGCCGGAGGCCTCATTAGGGAAAGCGCACCTCGGTTTAAGAACAGTTTCAGTTTAAGAACGGACATCCGGAACGGATTAAGTTCGTAAACCGAGGTACCACTGTATTGGAAATGAATAAATAAATCAGTCCACAAGGAAGACATGAGCACAATAACACTCTCCCACTCTTGATGCCCAGCGGCTTGTATTAAGAGGCATGGAGCTCAGTTTTTCTGTTCTCTACCCCCTGAGCCTGGAGAGGCTATGATGTTCATTCTTTAGATCTCTTCCACTTACATAACCTGAAGATCACAATAAATTGCTTGTATAGTAACATTTGTTTAAAAAGGGGGGGAGATGTTCAGTTTTCTTATGAGCAAGACACATTAACATCCCGTCATTGTCATTTCATTGGATCCTATTATTACAGTGTCAGATGAAAACCTGGTGCACGTTTTTTTGCTTTGTTTTGAAAGAGATTACAATGTAGTCTTAAATATCTCTTCCTGTGTGCACAAGAACGAACATAATCCACAATTAGCATCTCACTCTCTCAACCCTTCAAGCAGTTTAAATAATCCTCTCCTGAACTGCATGGGAACATCTTCATTAGAATGGATGCTATTGACTGCTCAGATTAAACTGTAACATTGGAGGTTGCCGACATGCCTTAAGCCCCGTTTTAATTACAAAAGACAAAATATTCTTTGCAGCTCGGAGGAGTTTACTTTGATAAATGATGGTTCACTGATGTCATATGATAGCATTATATATATATATAACCATTTGAACAGCCTTCTGTGAAATGCAAATAGTTTTACTGGAACGGCAGCTGGGATGGAGAAAAAAATTATCCCATGGATAATTTATACAATTGTGACATATCTCTTGAGTCAAACACATTTAGGGTTCATTTGTTTCATTTCTCTTCCAACCCAAAATATCCAATAATTTGTAGAGTCCCACACTGAATTTACTGTGGCCATGGTAAATCAGACTATCTAAAAGATCTCCCGCCATTCAACAGTAGATGTGAAAATGTAGATGTTTAGTAGATTACTAGCTGAACATGAGCCAGCAGGGTAAAATTAAGGACTTGATGCAACCTTAGGCTGCAATAACTGAAACTTAACGTCCAGATCATAATATCACTTCTTTATTCTGCACTGGACAGGGCACTTATGGAGTGATGTGTCCAGTTCTGAGTTCCACATTTATGGACATTGAGCAACTAGAATGTGTTCAGTCCTATGAGGAATGCTTGAAAGAACTGGAGGTGCTTATTTGCCATGTAGCAATTTCAGCTAAACATTAGGGAAAATGGTCGTTGCACCAGTGGTGATTAGGCGGAGGGGGCAGGAGATGGGATGTGCATGAGTTTGGCTCCTGGGTAGTTCAGCTCAGAGACATGAATGTCAAAACCTGCAATCAATTTAGTGGAGAAAAAGTTTTCCAGTCAATTCCTCTATACCCCCTCCCCCCCACATCTCTACCAACACTTCAGCCTAGCAGTCATTAGCATTCATGGTGTTTATTTTCTTTTTCAGAGGTAAAACAGGTTAGAAACAGGTGTCACTCAGATGATGAATACAAGCTGCCAGCCTTTTAAACAGCAGGTACTGAGTTAGCGTTTGGCATTAATTAGCATTTAGAAAGGCTACCCTCTTTCACGATAATGCTGCAAGATAATCTTTGTCCTTTCTCACAAATTAAAATAGCTATTAAAATGAGCAACGGCACAATGCAAACTAGTAATTGTACCTGCTAAACAAAGCTGCACTGAAACTCCAGAGCTGGAGCAATTTAAGCAACAAGCTCACAGTCTCAACTTGAAGTTTGAAACTTGATTCACAAATTCACATATAATTTATAACTCCACACAAGGCATCTAACATGGTAATAGATATAGATACAGATTTCGCCCAAGCAGAGTTTTCAGTGCTTAACAGCAGCCTTTTCTCTAATCCACTATCAGGCATGCTGAGAAAAAGACAACAAAGTTTCTTTATACATGCATGTAAATACAGCCAGGTCATTAAAATATCTCCGAAGATCCCATCACCAATAGCTGTTTCAGCAGCACATCAAGGCCTACATAACTCTAGGGTTGGTTTGTTTTTTAAAAAACCCAAAAATAAAAACCCAAATCTCTTGCTTCTATGCACCATTTGAATTAAATTGCAAACATACTTTTAAAAGCAGAAAAATGATTGATATCAGAATTTGAATAAGTGACCATCTGTCAGCAGCCAAGCGGTGTTTCAAGCACATTATCCTTCCTCCCCAAGAATACAAATGTTGGTGCTAATTAAAAGGCATATTAGTGCTATCTGCAGGCAATGTCTAAGCTTCTGTACAGAGTGCAGGGAATGCGCTGGGTGGGGTAAGGTAGTTACAAATAAAAACAAATGGACCCTCCAAAATGAATGTACCCCAACTGGATAATTTGGGGTCTGTTATAGCGACAGGGCTGCTATAACATTATTTACAGCTGAACACACCAGCAATTCAGTAATTGGTGGGTTATGAAACAAGTCAAAGATGGGATGGTGATAATATGCCACTTAATGGTTTCAGTCTGGAGCAAGTTAGATGAAATCAATAGGGTGTAAACTAAGTGAAACTAACTCAGTGAAGGGTATTCAGTGGGAGTTAAGTATGAATACTTCTTGGACACACTGTTCTATGGCCAACAGTAAGAGATGATGGGATTTGGATTCTAACATCTAAAGGACCACAAGTTCCCTACCCCTGCTCTGACTCTTTAAACCTTCAATTGCTTCTTCAAGAACATCAGGCCAAACCTGCCTCTGTCTTCAGTCTTCAAGGACTGAATGTCTCAAGTCCCACCACATACACCCAAAACCACACTTGTAAAACCTAAAGACAATCTTATGGACACTCAGAACTAATGGACAAGCCCTTCGTGCCGGAATTCATAATCCTGTAAACAAGCCTTTAGGTAACAGTTTTTTCAAGAACTATGCAGTCTTCACAAGAAGAAAACCTTGAAAGATATGAAGTAACTTTTCCCCCTTCAGTTAGATTTTTATTTTTATTTTTATTTTTGTAATGGAATAGAGATAATAACAAACAAAACTGACCAAAGTCTTCCATTTGTGTTTTTTGAAATTACACTTTTTACTGATTCATGTCTTTGGTTTTTTTATGGAGCTTTTCCCTTTTCTGCTTCATAGCATTTTGGAAAAAGAAAACTTTCGCCCTAAGAACTGCTGCTAAGTCTGCCACCAACTCTACAGTGTTATTTTAGACACAAAATCACACATTAGAAACCAGCAATAGTTTATAAAGTGAGGAATTCACAGAATCATAAAACACATCTATTGACAATGCTAGGCTGAGTGAGAAAGTCAACTCATGTTTGCATAATTTAGCTTCAATACTGAATTCAAAGTTTCAATAAAACATAACTCCATGCTCAGCATAAAGGTTATTTGATTAAAAAATACTGGAAAAAGTCTGTTTACCGTCCTTTTTATTACATCGATAGACATCCTCTGCAATATCACAGAAAAAGCAGCAACAAAAAAGTTTGTTTGCCATATGATATATTACACAGAGAGAAACATGATTCAGGCCCTTCTTGCAGAAGCAGCAGCTTAACTTTTGCATAATGCATCTGATACCCATGCTTGCTAAACAAATCACTGCGATCAGATCAAGGAGGTGCCTATTTATAACACAAAATAAATATTTTATGGGCTCTTAGAACAACAGAATTAGACTTGTGTACAATAAAACCTGAAATACTTATTGAAATAAATATAAGGAAACACAAAGTACCTTCCTTCTGTCTTTATAATAGTTTGGGAGCATTGCAAAAGCAGAGGTAAAGATTTTCCAACTTCCTCCAAAGCAGCAAGAGATTGACACTATAACTCTGCACTCAGAAATAAGTCCCACTGATTTCAGAGGATCCTGCTCCCAGGTAACTGCATTTGATTTGCAGCCTGTGTGTGGCCTGGGACAGGGGTAGGCAACCTAAGGCCCATGAGCCGGATGCAGCCCAATCGCCTCCTCAATCCGGCCCATGGACAGTCCGGGAATCAGTGTGTTTTTACATGAGTAGAATGAGTGCTTTTATTTAAAATGCATCTCTGGGTTATTTGTGGGGCATAGGAATTCGTTCAGTTTCCCCCCAAAAAAATACAGTGGTACCTCAGGTTACATACGCTTCAGGTTACATATGCTTCAGGTTACAGACTCCGCTAACCCATAAATATTGCTTCAGGTTAAGAACTTTGCTTCAGGATGAGAACAGAAATCGTGCTCTGGCGGCGCGGCAGCAGCAGGAGGCCCCATTAGCTAAAGTGGTGCTTCAGGTTAAGAACAGTTTCAGGTTAAGAACAGACCTCCGGAACGAATTAAGTACTTAACCCAAGGTATCACTGTATAGTCCGGCCCACCACATGGTCTGAGGGACAGTGGACCAGCCCACGGCTGACCCCTGGCCTGGGACATTGTACTGACCTGAAAGGGTAGATGTGCTTTCCAGTGTAGGATCACAAGGATGGGACTTACTTGCACAAGAATGAAGGCAAGGATAGCTTTGACAGGAAACAGGCTGGCCCCTCTTCAGTTTCGCCTCGCAGAGACCCCTGCACTCCTCCCCAAGGTTCTTATTACTCTCTGGGCTCCCGTCCTGCCAGTGTGAATTTGCCCCAACCAAGATCCAAAGGGGGTCCCTCCAATTGGGCTCTCTGTCACAGGCCAGCGGAGCGGGAGGGGGTGCTCAACAAGTTGGCAGTTGCACCTCTATAAATCTTGCACCTGGGGCCACAGCCCCGCTCACCCCACCATCGCTACCCCACTGCTGCTGAGCAAGGCTCAGGATGGAGTCAGATGTCCACGAGAACTTGTCCTCTGGACAGGGGTGTCAACTTGAATAAAATATGGGTGGGGGCAGTAGACGCCATCCCGCATAATCAATCACAATATGGGGCACATATGCATCATATGAGGGACGCGGGTGGCGCTGTGGGTTAAACCACAGAGCCTAGGACTTGCTGATCAGAAGGTCGGCGCTTCGAATCCCTGCGATGGGGTGAGCTCCCGTTGCTCGGTCCCTGCTCCTGCCAACCTAGCAGTTCGAAAGCACGTCAAGTGCAAGTAGATAAATAGGTACCGCTCTGGCGGGAAGGTAAACAGCGTTTCCATGTGCTGCTCTTGTTCGCCAGAAGTGGCTTAGGCATGCTGGCCACATGACCCGGAAGCTGTACGCCGGCTCCCTCGGCCAAGAAAGCGAGATGAGCGCTGCAACCCCAGAGTCAGCCATGACTGGACCTAATGGTCAGGGGTCACTCTACCTTTACCTTTTATGCACCATATGAGTGGCTGGCACATTTTATTGGGGCGGGGGCAAATGAATGTCAGCCCCTAGGAGTTGGCTCCTATGCTCTGGACTGTCTTAGGTCTGTAAGCGGTTTCTTCCAGCTTCTCTGAGTTGGGAAGGACAAATGGATACAAGTCAGTTAAACCAACCTACATTTCCTAGGGGACAATGCTCATCTGTCTAGAGTCATTGGTATAAACCAAGAAATAACCCATAAAACAGGTCACCTCTTCCCAAGAAAGACCACAAATACCAAACCAATTCTAAACGGAGCCATGAGGAGTTAGCCATTTCTACTGAACAAAGTTCCCTGAAGGTATATTAAAAACCAAACGCACAAAAAATCCACAAAATGGGAACAATTTTCCCTACCAAGGCTGCATATCTAGCTTCTTCTAGAGGTACCCAGAATTTCCCCTTATGAAGAGAAAGAAGTGTTTTAGGGTGGAGGAAAAACAAAAAAATTTTTTTCCTTCCAGTAGCACCTTAAAGACCAACTAAGTTAGTTCTTGGTATGAGCTTTCGTGTGCATGCACACTTCTTCAGATACACTGAAACAGAAGTTGCCAGATCCTTCTATATAGTGAGAAGGTGGGGAGGGGTATTACTCAGAAGGGTGGTGGGAATGGGTGATTGGCAGATAGCTGTGATGAGCCTGTTGACGACGCTTAACGACTGCAATAGGTCTTACAGGAAAAAGCAAGGGGTGAGAAGGTGAAAAATGGCTTTGTCATGTATAATGAGATAAGAATCCAATGTCTTTGTTCAGACCAGGTCTCTCCATGGTTTTAAGTTTGGTTTTAAGTTTAAGGGTGGAGGAGTGAGAGAGACTGTCTGATAGCAATGTCTGAAGTTAAATATATTAGGTGTGCACCGCATATACCCAGAAGAGCTTTATATTCTTGCCTAAGGAGTTTAACCTAATACTTCTACTTCAGATGCTAATACGATAAAAGGTAACAATTCATTGTCAAGTCTATGTGCAGAATCAATTCTTTAGCTGTCTTCACCATACACTATACTTATGTTTTAAATGTGTTTCTCTTGCAGGCATCTTGTTAATACTTTTAATTAAACTAGCATATCCTGAAATTTCCAGCTCTTGTACCTTTTGTTCTGTCAAAAAAAGGAGGAGGAGGAGATGCCTTTGAGAGTTTTAAGATATTGCGAACAAACAGAAGCATCATTCCCCAGTCTTAATGGAAACTTGTCTATTTAAGATGTCAGGCGATAACTACATCCTCCCTCTTTGGAATCATCAGCTCATCTCTTAGAGCTTTTCTTCTCCTCCTGGTACACGAGGGAAGCACTGCAGATTGAAGACTTCAGTTTTTGAAAATATGCAAGTCACACAAGTAATTAATGGAGACATTCCCATGACACACTATCACTTGTTATATCTATTCTATAATTTACATCAGTGTTATTATACCAGTTGAACTGCCATGGCTCCCCCCACCCCAAAGAATCCTCAAAATTGTAGTTTGGCGAACAGGCTGAGAATTCCCTGTTAGTGTTCCCTGGGTCTCCTTCCCATTGTACTATATATGATGTGCAATTGCACCAGTTTTGATACTGTGGTCGATTTTTCACTTGAACTCCTTTCAATGCATGCTGTCCCCATACCCAATCTCTACCCATTTATCTGAAGGTCAGAGCAAAAACTACCTGCGTAATCAGAACCCTTTACTCCAGGATTCCAAATCATAAGGAGAGAATCCTACATACATAAACTTGTACATGATGTGCATATTCTAAGCTTTAAATAGGCATGTTGATGTTAGGAGAAGAATTCATATGTACAATCCTGCTCCCTTCCCTATGCATGGAAACAGCATGTGAAAATGGCTTATTGGTGATTTTTTTTACTGCTCCCTAGGCTTCAATATGCATAATTTACCATGTCTTTTTTTAACCATCCTGCCAAGTTAAAGCAATGTTTATCTCAAAAATATATATATACCTATCCAGGATTAATGAATACCGACAGTATTTCTAATGGCCTTTTTAATGGGCACAATGATGATTAATTGGAGGCTTCATAAAACTCGAGGAGTTCTCATTACAGAACAGCATGGTGCCCAAGCACACCATGTGGGCGACCATTATTACTAAATCGTCATTGAATCATGAGATGCATGGAAGATAAATTGCATACAAGTCTAGAACCACTAGAAGCTGCTGCTATGACAGAGGCAACTGTTGTTGTTTTTTAATTGATACTTCTTTTCCAGTGTCCATATGGTCAAAGAAAACATATAACGTTACAAACAAATAATTAGCACAGAAGCTAAACACATACATATCAAGCAGCATACAGTATCAATTTATGTATATTTACATTTATTTATTTTTGTAAGGTGGGAAAGCCCTCAAAAGCCTGCTGTGACTAATCTGCATTGCATTTTGCAGACAAAATTGCTCACATCCATTCCAACTTGGATGCCGCGGGTTTAACAGAGTCAGAGCGAGAAGCAGCTAGGGCACTCTCCAGGCTTTTTTTTTTTAATGCTTTATCTTGTGCAGTCTGATTACATACACAAGTCTTTTGGAGATTTGTGACCAACCACATATTCTCTGGATGCCTTGCCCTTCCTGGTTATTAAAATTTGCTAGATTTGGCCTGGCCATATGAACAGCAGAGGTGGCTTATGCTTCCCTAAGAGGGAGTGCATTTCCTACCATCCTTAAAGAAGAGGCACTCAGGACACCCACATTCTGCCCAGTATCTCATGGTTCCACTCTTAAATAAGATACTGGATATTCAACTAGGTGGTAAAGAATAAAACTAATTATTTGGATCCCTTTCAATCTGGTTTCCACTCTGCTTTGGGCAGGAAACAGCTTTTACTGTCCTAGTGGATGACATGCAGGAAATCAACAGGGTCAGGTTAAAATCTCCTGAATTTCCCTTTTTTACAATAATTTTTATTAATTTTCAATTACAATAATCCAATAAAAGCCACACTATCACAATACCAAATTACAATACAGTTTAAAAAAACCAATTATTCTAATACCAGATTGAACAATTTTAGGTGACTTCCCATGTGCTGGATGTCTTTCCAGGTTGCCTAACCAGACTGGGACAGTGGGGCACAATGTTACAGTAGCTCAACTTCTCTTGGGAGGGATAGGTCCAGAAGGTGGTGCTGAAGGACTATTGCTCTGTCCCATGGCCATTGGCTTTTGGACCAGGTTTTTACATTTGTTTTAATGATTTGGTTTCCAGTCTTAAGCTGTACTTTGAACTATTGCTGCTATCTGGTGTGGAATGAAATGTTTTAAAGTTGTTATCATTTGTTTGTTTTTTACCTGTTGAATTATGATTTTGTTTGTGAACTGCCTTGCATAGGTGTTTTGCCCTGAATGGCAGTATTACAGTGCTTAAATAAATAAAGAACTTAGACAAAGAGTCAACATAGCTCCAAGGTCTGAAAATGTAAACCTTATAATTACAATTGCATACCTCTTTCAATGGAGTAACTCCCTAATGCACAGCTAATAACACTGAGTTGCAATCTTCCTCTGCTGGGACAGTCATTATCTCTCTCCCTCATTTGGCTCTCTTTTATTTAATTTTTTTGCTTGCTGATTAATCATAAGGCAAGTGTGCCCAGGTGTGGTCAGCAATCTGGTCTCATTAAGAGAGGGATAAGATAGCAGAACTGAACTCACAGGGAAGGAGACAGACAAAGAGACATGCAGTTAAGTTTACCATGTGCAGAGAGGTGTGACTTGAGACCAGCATCTTTTCAGTATCTCCAAAGGTGATCAGCCACAGAGACAAAGCCAAGTCTTGCCTGTTTATGCACAACCTGGACAGGAAATGTCTGCTTCACGATAAAAAGTCCTGGTATATGTTTCCTGCTTAAAAACTGGATAAAGGCCAAGAAGTAATTGCCAGGCTAGGCTTATCTGATTAATTAATTCCTTCCAAGAATGTTTTTAATACTACAGATTTCCAGAATGAAATTTATCTACTCAAGACCCTTGAATTGTATTGCAACTACACTTCATTTTAAACTGGCTCTGCAATGTGTGTTGTGTATACTTCCAAGGGCAACATGACCAAAGAAAATGCCAAATTGCTCACTGTAATAGGGTAATCATAGCAGGAGAGCTTTTCCCACATGTGGAGGAATTCTACATTGTAAGTTGCTCTGGGTGAATTTTTGTAAAAAATAAAAAATAAAACCATCAATTACTAAAAAATACAATTAACAACAGAACCCTCTTTTCCCTCTCCCCCTGCAGTGTAAGCACATAGACACTCAGGACGTGAAATATTACACAACCCGTAAGGAGATATCTTCTTGATTCCTTTGGGCTCAAGGCAGTACTTCCATGGCCACAGTTCCCATTGAAACAGAGCTTCCCATAGGGCAGTGATGGCCAAACTTGGCCCTCCAGCTGTTTTGGGGCTACAAGTCCCATCATCCCTGATCACTGGTCCTGTTAGCTAGGGATGATGGGAGTTGTAGTCACAAAACAGCTGGAGGGCCAGGTTTGGCCATCACTGACATAGGGCCTTATCTGAACCCTGTTTTCACCCCATCTCCCTTCAGTAGACAGGCGGGCACCAGGCCAGGTCCCTACTGGAAATGGAAGTCTGTGTGTATGTTTGCGTACCTCCCATATCCCCATCCACCAGGCCCCTTCCAACATATTCCTTGACCAGGAAGAATACAGTGGTACCTCTGGTTAAGAACTTAATTAGTTCTGGAGGTCCGTTCTTAACCTGAAACAGTTCTTAACCTGAGGTACCACTTTAGCTAATGGGGTTTCCTGCTGCTGCTGCGCCACCGCGCGATTTCTGTTCTTATCCTGAAGCAAAGTTCTTAACCCGAGGTACTACTTCCGGATTAACAGAGTCTGTAACCTGAAGCGTTTGTAACCCGAAGCATTTTTAACGTGAGGTACCGCTGTATGTGAACTGGGCTTATTTAACTTACAACCAATTTGATACCATTGCAGCAGGTATTTAAGCAGAGCACCGATGACCAGCTATGAGGGATGCTTTAGCTGCAATATTTCTACACAGGTCAGAATAGGGGGGTGAACTAGATGACCTTCCAGGTCCACTCCCACTCTCACAGTCTGCTATTTCACTGTAGTTCACAAAAAGACATTTAAAATACAGCACTCTAAAACTAGCCAACAGCAAATAAAAGTGCCACGAGATCAGCACTTGCAACGAATGAAGTAATGGGAAGCATGCGCTGCCCTCGCATTCTCCACAGAGTCCTGCCTGCATGTTCCTCAAGGTGAAAAGAGGGAAGAGGGGGCTCTGTGAAAAGGTTTTCCCACCCCACACTATGGGGATACCCTGTATGCAGGCATCTCCAGTAGGAATGGAGGGAGCCCACAGAAGTTGAGACTTTTTTTCACACAAACAGCAAATGGCTCCAAACGAGTTCAGGGCCCAGAGCTTTTAAGGGTCTCCATATTTAACCTGAAGTGTATTTGGATCAATAGGAATTAGTTTAAGGCTTACTTCCCTTGAACAGACACTGGTGTAAATCAATCTGCTTCTGAATGTACATGAACTTAACAATGCCTGTGCTGCAGTCAACATGAATTGACTACCAAATCTAAGCGTAGGATAATTATACTTTTCACATCACCTTTGGACGGATGTTTTAAAAAGGTGACGCAAAATACATTTCACCTGCTAGCAAGCATTCAATCAATCAGTGTGTTGGCATCGCAAAGTTATTTGAAGTACTTGTTTGAAGAATTACTTGAGGATATTGAGGCTGCAGTGGACAAAATTAGGTCCTGGAGCGTAATCCCTCAAAGGCACCTCCAGGGCATAGAGAAGTTGTGTGGCCACAGTAGCAACAGTGACTGCAGGGCATTATCAGCAGTCATTATAAAAAGTGTGGCTTGCAGCTTCCGAAAGTTCATTGAAATGCCACAGGGCGAGATAAGCTAGCTAAAGAAGGCGGCTGGCATCGTTCTGCATGGGGCTCAGTCTCTTGTGAATCAAGCAGAGGTTTTTAAACAGAGGTTGAATGGCCACCTGTCATTGATGTTTTAGTTGAGATTCCTGCATAGCAGGGGGTTGGGCTAGATGATGTTCAGGGTCCATTCCAACTCTACAGTTCCAGGATTCTAAGCAGGTCCAAGTGAGAGCAGGCATGGCCCATTGATTACCAAAGGATTGAATGGATTATCACAGCTGGAGAGTCTCGTAATGCAAAAGAAAGCAGCTCAAGCCCTTTCCATGTATAGAGAGAACACCTCTCCTGTCAACTCCAGTTAAGGCAAGCAGAGCCAGCAACTCTAACTTACATGGTGAGGTGGGAAAAGCAGATACCAACCCTAAAAGTGCTACAGAGGGAGGCGGGCTTTCTGTGCTATCTGTTGGCTTCAAATTAATTTCATAATTTCACAAGATAGAATGGTATAATTGGACAAAAAAATGAAAGAACATAAAAAAAATCAGTTTAAAAGTAATGTAATGAGCAACCGAAAGATTTCCCAACCAATAAACATTTGCCAGACATCTGTACAAAGATCTTAGCTATCCTCAATAGATTGCATTACTGTGAGATCATCCAGAAGAGCATTTAGCAAGTAACTGCAGAAGGGGAATCCGTTGGCTGACAAATTCTTTTCAAATATTTTCTCAATATTCATGCATGTATACGGAATGAAGGAAGAACATTTGTGTTTGGTTATGCATGCTATCTACTGATTTCATGGGTTTTTAAATTTCAAAGTGTGCTTCACCCCCACCTCCTTCTAGATAGCCTTCCAAACACTAAATGAAAGAAGGAAAAGGTGGAGGAAGATAGTTTACATTGCATGCCTTCTGGTCACTGCAGTACTATTTCCCAGGAGCAGGAAAGGAGCAATTTCAGTCATTCCCATCTGCAGCAATTCTAATGTTGTGTCTCTTCTGGCACTTTATCAAAATGAAAAGCAATGGTTTCTAAATACTGACCCAAGCAGCCTATGTGAGCCCAAACATCATTTCTGATCTCCCTCCATTACACTGTCAGTTATACACATCTATAAAAATATGTACTCGTCTCTGCAAAGAGCTTAATAGAATGGTAAAGGTAAAGGGACCCCTAACCATTAGGTCCAGTCACAGACGACTCTGGGGTTGTAGCGTTCATCTTGCTTTAATGGCCGAGGGAGCTGGCGTACAGCTTCTGGGTCATGTGGCCAGCATGACTAAGCCGCTTCTGGCGAACCAGAGCAGCGCATAGAAACGCCGTTTACCTTCCCGCCAGAGTGGTACCTATTTATCTACTTGCACTTTGACATGCTTTCGAACTGCTAGGTTGGCAGGAAAGCATGGTAACACTCTGTTAAAACTTATCACAAAATATTAATAGCTGCAGTCTTAGCATGAGGTGTGAGCTATATACCTGTCACCTGTAAAGTCAACCTTAGGTTTTGAAAGCTTATTGTCATTCCCAGCAAAAACTGCCTTGCCCCTGTTTGTCTAGGATTCCAAACAATTGGCCTAGTCAGTTGTTAATTCTGATCAACAATGAGTAGTGCTTTGGCACACTTTACTTTGGAAATCTAATTTTAAGGAAGGACTTAAAATTCTAAGCTGTGTGCCAGATGCGGCTGAGGATGTCAAAGAAAACTGTATTTATGTCCAAGGAAAGTTGTCAGCTCACTCATTAGCTGAGCACCCCTCTTAGCTACTATGTGGAACAGAGGGAACTCATTCATCTGACTTGCAGGTTAAAAGAAAGACATTTTATTCAGCAATGGAGGTTGCTTTTGATGGCAGATGAAGATACTCAGAAATGCCTTCAGGGATCCCAGGTGTACATATCTAAGCAAAATCTTCTTGAATTACTAATGAACCATCGTAATTGCTACTGGTGAGCTGTCCCCTCACCTACCCACACCCTCGGAGAAAACTACTAATTTTTTTAAAAAGTACTCCTGGTTTTTATTTTCCCTGTGTATGCTTATAAAATTCTTGTACAATACTATTACAGCTTATCAAACTTTTAATGACAACGGTGAGGACAGTGAAATCCAGAGTTTTTAAAAATAAAGCACTAATGGATTTAAGGTCTGTAAAGAGGATAGGAAGTGATGGATTTCAGCTGAAAGCAGCCATATGCAAATAACATTGCCACAGAGATTCTGTCTTTCATTTGATCTGTTTCCACTAATGAGTATCTATAAGTTTTCCTACGAAAAGTCAACTACCTTTGTTTTGTTTTTGAGAGTTTATAGAACCAGAACTCACTTATTTGAACATACAAAAGAAACCAGTGCCATTAATCGCGAATGGTTTTTGACCCAAGGGAGGCTGCAATTGTAGTGGAGAGTGTCCGGGACTGGCTGGGCAATGAGGAGCAGTGGGAGGCTCCAGCCAGAGAACCCCATAGGGAAGCCCAGAAGAGGAAATCTCCAAGCAGGGAGAGTGGTGGTGGGATAATGAAAACAGTTCAGAGGAGGAATGGGGGGGATGCAGAATAAGAAACAGGCTTGAGAGAAAAAAAGAGAAACAATGCAGATGTATGACAGATTCACAGGAGCCAGAAGGTTCTGTGTTTAGCTCTCCTCTCCTCCCCTCTTATCTTCAAGGGACACGGGTAGCGCTGTGGGTTAAACTACAGAGCCTAGGACTTGCCGATCAGAAGGTCGGCGGTTCAAATCCCCACAACGGGGTGAGCTCCCGTTGCTCAGTCCCTGCTCCTGCCAACCTAGCAGTTCAAAAGCACGTCAAAGTGCAAGTAGATAAATAGGTACCGCTCCGGCGGGAAGGTAAACAGCGTTTCCGTGTGCTGCTCTGGTTCGCCAGAAGCGGCTTAGTCATGCTGGCCACATGACCTGGAAGCTGTACGCTGGCTCCCTCGGCCAATAAAGTGAGATGAGCACCGCAACCCCAGAGTCTGTCACGACTGGACCTAATGGTCAGGGGTCCCTTTACCTTTACCTTACCCCTTGTCTTCAAGGACTTAGAGGGCTTTGCTGATCTTTAAAGCCTGAAACAGCCTCAGTCCAGTATACCTGAAGGAATGTCTCCACCCCCATTGCTCAGCCCGGACACTGAGGTCCAGCTCTGAGGGCCTTCTGGCAGTTCCCTCCCTGCGAGAAGTGAGGTTACAGGGAACCAGGCAGAGGGCCTTCACTGTAGTGGCACCCGCCCTGTGGAGCACCCTCCCTTCAGATGTCAAGGAGATAAAGAATTACACAACTTTTAGAATACATCTGAAAACAGCCCTGTATTGGGAGGTTTTTAATGCTTGATGTTTTTATTGCATTTTCAGCTGCCCAGAGTGGCTGGGGAGAGCCAGCCAGATGAGCGGGGTATAAATAAAATAATAATAATAATAATAATAATAATAATAATAATAATAATAATAACAACAACAGTAATAACAATAACAATAATAAATGTTACAGAGCAGAGAGCTCAGAGGGCCCCTCTCCAGTAGAGTTTAAGACTGCTGGGAAGACAACAGAACAGGGAAGAGCCTTAGGAGGAAATGGGAGACCCAGATCATCAACACAGGTCAGTCATACTGTAGGCATGATTTCTGTGTGTATATATTTTGTGTGTCTTGAATAAAGAATAAAGAATCATATTTACTATTCAGTTCTGAGTTTCCAAGCTGACCTACAGCTGAACCAGCCAGGGTAGCCAGTAGGCAGGGAAGAGGGGATCCTCTTCTGTGCTATCCCTGCTGAAGGCACTCCATGAATTTGCTGTTATCAAAAAGAACGATACTTTGAGCAGATGGAGATTTCCTTTCCTTGTGCACTAGTGCACCCATCATAGTCAACCCCATCATATATGACACAGAATTAGAGAAAGGGGGGGATTTCTTTTTAGGACAATTCATTTGTGCTGACTTTCTAGAAACTGCACTCCTGGCATGTACATAAAGAGCAGATTCAAAACCTAGTGTTGAATTAGAAGTAGAATCTGAACAGTATCCCTTCTTCAATGGACACAGACAAACACAGGGTGCCTCCTAGCAGGTGTAGAGTGTCTTTCCCTAATCACTGAGAAATCACATTCAATTAAATCATTCCTGGAAGATTCTTCCTCTAATCCCTGGCATCCTGGGATGAGAGCATCCTTTCTTGGCTGTGTCCTTCACCTCGTTTTGCAGGAACTGGAAACTCTCCTAAATCAGACAAGTAAATTTTCAAGGAATCCTGCCAGCTCCCCAAACCAGCTTTCTCCTTCAAAGAAAGGAAGCTGCTGGAATGCTACTGTATATGATATAATTACTTTTCGAATGTTCATGTGTGAGTGCCATTGCTTATGTAGCCAAAGGGGTGCCAACTGCAAAGAAGACGGCTCAGCAAAATCAGAAGTGTATAGATGTATCAAAAATATTTACGGAATGTTCCCCCTCCCCCCATTTCCCCTGCTCCAAAAGAATTTAGTCCAGTGAGGACTGAGTATGTTAAATGACCACAAAATGCTAACTAACTATTGGCTGGGGAGGATGAAAACCAGATGGGAATGGGAATGGAATGGAACATCATTAAGAGAGGGCATGGCTGGCTGACTATCATAGTGAACAGGAGAAATTCCACATTTCATTGTTTTGTAGCAGGTCCCACTTGTTCTCTGATTTTTCCCCCTTGCTGTATTTTAAGCTCACATACAATTTTTCTTGGGATCTCAATTATAGGGCTGAAATATATCCAATATATAATAATAAAAACTATATACTGTATTTCTAAAGCACAAAAAAGTAAATCAATACTTCATAAAAGATAGCATGCACTAAAGATGATTAATTCTCAACAATATACATGAATCTGGCTCCTCAAGACAAAAATAGACCAAAGTTAATTACTAAATATTCTATACAAGAGTAGGAACGCATTCTTTTCATCCAGGCAAAATTCATTTAATAGAAAATAAGATTTTCTATAACTGTCAAATTCCAGTTCGCCTGAAAAGCCGAGAGTACTGAACAGTATGGACAGTCCTATAATTGCCTTTTTTGAGGATTTGTTAGGAGCTTCATTCTGTATCAAATAATAAGAAAAAAAACTTTTGTGAAGGTAAAGGCAGACCTTTAAAGGTCTCTTTCACTTGGATAGTGCCTCATTCCATTATTCCCAAAGCTCATGTAGATTTTATCCATCTCATGCTTTGCAAGGTCGTATTCTTTTGTGGCACCACTTTTGTTATGCCCCAGGTTTTGAGATCAGCAAATACACTCCTATTAAGTTTAAATAAGCACAGCCCTAGCCTTGGAGGCTATCTTTGACATTGGACTTCAAGAATTTGACCCCCTCCCCTTGCTTCTCAATGAAAAGGAGGCAATAATGCTTTGCTTCATAATGCACACCTCAAGATTGCATCTGTAATGAAACACTTCAAGTAGGGATCAGTTATAGCAGCAAATGGCTTTAACATTTCCAGTGAGCAAAGGAACTGAAAACATACGGGTGCTCCATGTTTACAGATCAAAAAGAGTGCAGAGCTAAAAGCAAGGAGAAGCAGAGTAGAAAGCGTGGCTTCCCTTCTCTGCTAGGAGTCTTCAAAGGTTGTATTTAAACTAACAATCTGTAAGGAAAGAGAATGCCCTCCATGAATACCTAAGCCATGCCAGAATAAGCTGACTGTTGCACAATTGAGTTTCTGTGTCAATGCTCTTCGTGACTCATTTTAATAGAATATAGGCAAACAGTAGTCAGGTTTACTCTGCCACAACCACAACTGCTCTAAGAATGAATTACTTTATCTTGGCATGTATTTATTGGTTCATCTGTTGCACTTATTCATATCCTACATTTCAACACACATACAGTCTTCCAAGGTGGCCTATAGGAAACACTAAACTACTTGAAAAACAAAACGAAAAAGAGTAAATATACATTATTCTGACAATGCAAGTCTGAAGTGAATGTGCAGAACTGTAAAGCTGTAGGTGGGGCAGTGCCAGATTCCCAAATAGGCAGAATAGGCACCAGACTATGGGCCCCACACCTTTAAGGGGCCCCGTGACAACAGATCAAAATAATATTGATTTGATCTTGACAGTAAATTACAATCAAGCTTTCTCAGTTCAACAGAGGGGGGCGAGATTTCGACTGTCATGCGGCCTCCACAAGGTTTAATATGGTTCAATATGGCACTGATGTGGAGCTTATGTAACAGGAAAGAATAAGGAAACACATTGCTGTTCAGTCACTTGCCAGCCATACTGCTGCTCAGAGCTTGGTAGAATTTATCGGGAGATGTGCCCTTCTCTCCCACACCCGTGTCCTATATTACTGTTGTTATATATTTATTTATACCCAGCCTTTCCTCCTAACAGGGACATCTGAAAACATTGATAAAACTACACACACACACACATTAAAAATCTATTAAAATCATGCAGACCACAAGCCTAGGACTTAAAGCAAATGTAGGAAAACACAGGATTCTGACATATGTTTATAATAACAGCTAATACACACCTATGGTAGCTACTTTTGGGTAAACTGAGGATACCACCACCTGTATATAGTGTGACATTTATAATAATTCTCAACAAAACCACACATAAATTACGGGAAAACTTTATCCTAGAAACAAATTTTGCAGGCATGCATCTTTGTCTATTTTGTGAAAGTTAATTTCAGGGTTTGGTTGGAAGGCAATTACATTCTTGAAAGCCAGTGTATCGAAGTTCCGCCTCAAAAATGAGAGGAAAATAACACGATGCTTTGATTGAAACGTGTCTGTAGTCAATTCCTGGAATGCTGCATACTTCACATAGATTTCCTCACCCTGTCAAGCAAAGAAAACCTTCATAATCAGTTTTGGTACCCCAGAGCTCTTCCAAGTCTCAAAGTAATATTCCGAAAACAGTTCACATAGAGCACAATAATGTTCCCAGACCAAGCCTGTTAAAGCACCAAGAAAACACAGAACTTCAAATGACAGAATCCATAAATTTATAAAACCTCGTAGGCCATCTGCATGAGCATATGAAACCCAAGGGAGCACTTTTCTCCTCTGTGTCAGCTCCCCCCACCTCTCTCCTAAGACGACAGGGAGCCAGTTTTTGGTTGCAAAGTAGCAGGGCCTGTTGCCACTGTTTTAATATAGGACTCCTACAACTCACTCTTCTCCCCCTCATCCACCCCTACTTCCATTCTTTATTCTATTATATACTCTGTTGGATGGAGGAACAGGGGAGACGTTTATTACAGAGACATCAAAGCAAGAGAGCTATTTACAATTTTGCCAAAAGATTTATATGTAGCCAAGGGAAGCTGCTAATAGCATACGACCGCCAGCACTCAATATTTTTATTGAGGGTTTTATGTACATGTTAAAGATACTATAGTTATGAAATGCTGCTTTGCTATTTGAAACTTTTCTTATCAACCTCATAGGGAAAACCATCTCCAGCAGAATATGGCAGAAAAGTGTCCAATGACACAGCAACTGCCATGCAAGTTTTGATTACAGCAGCTACATTATAAAAATCTATTCTTGATACCGTCGTACCTTGAAAATTGAACGGAAGCTCCTGCAGCCAATCAGAAGCCATGGAACCCCCGTCGGACATTTGGGTTCCAAAAGAACATTCACAAACTGGAACAATCACTCCCGGGTTCGCGGCGTTCGGGAGCCAAAACGTCCGAGTTCCAGGGCGTTTGGGATCCAAGGTACGACTGTACTTGAAATAGCTACTTGGGGAAGTTGCAGGAATTTATATTAAAGATCATTTTGAAATTAGCTATTGTCATTTTGCATCAATCAATGTTAGTGTGTGCCCTTTAATTCCTTCCCATATGATTTGCCCCCATTAAAAAAATGGCTAGATAAAAAGTTTAAACTAATGCAATGTCTAGAATTGCAAGTAATACTTCACCATAGATTAGCATTATGTAGACAGATGAGAAAGCTGCAACAAACCTTGGGCTTGTACACTAACTCGCCTGCTGCTGCAGTCATGTGGCGTTCAGAAGTGTTTGCTTTAATTTTAGACTAACTGCAGCTTGGTGTTACATCCAAACCCAGACAAAGGGCAGTTACTCCTACATATCATTAGTAGAAACCACAGTTTACAAATCTGACTTGCTTTTACTAGCCATAGTTAAAATTAGTTTAGAGTTTGAACATAATGCTACACTGTGTTTAACAGAAAACAGAAAAGGAAGCTTGATCTCCTCACAACCCCATTGGAAAAGGGGCGACAACAAATGAGCCCACGTTTACCCACAGTTCAACCTTGTAACAATAAACCGTGGCTTAGCATTAGGTGTGAAAGCATTATATAAAGGTTAAGAAAAGATACCATTGTCTTGTTAACATACTCCTGACCTCACATTATGCCATTTGAAATCATTACATGCATATTAATATGAGGTGGTTTCTGTGATGAAGTTCCAAAAATACAGTGTGTCCAATATTACAGAATACACTATGCTGATATGCTCTATCTAAAATTAAGAGATACATGGTGAAGGAGAAAGTTTATTCCTCCTTTAGAACATTTATAATAACATTTTTCACACAAAGAGATTCTCAGAGTATAGGACAACACAAAATAGGTCCACAAATGACAACATTTTGGAGGTCCCAGGTCTCAACTAGGACCAGGGCCTATTCAGTACTGGCCCCAACTGGGTGGAACGCTCTGTCACAAGAGACTAGGGCCCTGCGGGACTTGACATTTTTCCGCAGGGCCTGCAAGACAGACCTGTTCTGACTGGCCTTTGGTTTGGACTCAGTCTGACCCTTATGTTTCCCTCCCCTTATGGTTTTGATTTATGGGCTACTTTTAAAATGAGGCTGCATTTTAAATTGCATTTTAACGTGTATTTTAAATTGGTTGGTCCCCCCCCCCCCCATTATGTTTTTTTTACTGTGATTTTACTGATGTTAGCTGCCCTGAGCCCAGCTCTGGTCAGGGTATAAATAAAATTATTATTATTATTATTATTATTATTATTATTATTATTATTTCCAATGTTAGCAAATAGGTTCCATCTGTGCTCCCCATCTGCCTTTTACGTGGATCCTAGCCCTGCAACAGCTAATTTCCCCCATAAAGCTACAGATACTGGACAAGGCATGCCTTTGTATGAGCCTCTTCTATGCTTGTCACCAATATGGACCAAAACTCACAGTCCACACAGCTTCTCTTTCCCTCGCTTACATACAGCGGTGGCAACTGCTTCTCATTTTTCTTTTCTTTTTTGCAGGCTTCTTCTCGCCCCTGCCTTGATTTTCTGTGTATTTCTGGAAGAGGTGAATGAGAGGTGAGCTGTTCTCACTCCAGAAATACACTATGTTTGTGAGCCATAGTCACTGCACTCACATCATTGACAAAATAGCCCCTTGCCTATTTGCGCTGAGGCTAAGAAACAGCTTGTGACAATCCAGCATTGTGTGTGTGTCTACACATGCGTGCATGGGAATTCAGTTATGAACAAAATATCTGAAAACAGAAAAAAATTGCTCTTTTTGTCACTGCCACCAAAACCATTTGCATCTTGGGGGAGGGGGCAGACAAATTTGCAGGGGGGTGAGAGGCTGGATCAGGCCTCAGAATGGGAGATTAGTCACCTCTTTTCGATATTGTACAGATTGTTCCAACATGCTACCATATTACAAATCTACTGAAGATGCTATTAGTAGAAAACATGTCAGAAACATGATAGTAAAAGAAAATTTGATTCCTGAGACAGCAAGACATTTCATCTGAATACTGGAGCAGCACCAATTTCAAATTAGGTTATTTTATAGGCTGTACTTCGCTGCTGTGTGTTCACTGGTTGTAGAATATTTGAAGTATCAAAAAAGTCAAGGTGTCATTTAACCAGGGCTGGCCCATGACATTTTGACACTTGAGGCAAGCCACAGGATGGCATCCCCCTCCCTGCCAGTGAAAAAGGGGTGAGTAAATCAGGAAGAAGGAGTGGGGAATAAAGATCTACATTGGGATCTGCTGCCCCTGTGGATCCTGCCACCCGAGGCAGTCACCTCACCTTGCCTCATGGGTGGGCCAGCCCTACATTTAACTATTCATTCATTGATAGTGCTTTTAAATGGACTTCACAGTGCCGACCTGAGTGCTTCCTGTCCAAACCTGGAAAATATGACAGGTATGAACAATCAGCATTTGGAAGGTCTGGATGTTTGGTACACTACTGAAGATTTATAATACTTATCAAAAGTTATTATTCCCTTGCTGCCATCCACAGCTCCGAAAAAGCTCTCTCTTCTCAGATTTTTGCATTCCATTGTAAAGTTGAAAATCCTGAATTATGTTACTCCACTAAGAGGATTCGAAGGAACCACAATCTCACAGGCTCTTTCAATAGTAACCAAGGTATATCACCATAACTCAGCTACTGAATATTATTTGTATGTTGTGTATAAGCAGCTAAGTCTTAATCCTCTCCCCCATTGAAAACCAGTGGCAAGGTTTCTATTGAATTCAAAGGGAGACAGATTGGCTCTTAAGCCATACTAATAATATAGTGTAGAAAAGAGAACTGCTCTCTGTTAAATGACATGGCACAGCTTGAGACATATGCTTAGAAAACTAACAATAACCGATGGACCAGATGAGGTTGCCACATTTTCCGGAGGCTATGTTATCCTCTTAGCCCTTGACAAAAGGATGTCAGGAACAATATGCTGTACCTTCCTTTTCTGGATCACCCCAGCTCAGTATCCCCCTCCTGGGTGAGCCAAAGGATTTGCTCCCGCTGCCTTTAATATGTATATTTAAAGGATCTGTGGAGGAGCTCCAGGGTGAGATGCTGCCTGGCGGCTCTACGGACCACCCAAGCAGGGTCAAGCAAGATTATGTCTGCAGCTGCCCAGACGCTGCTGCGTTTGCTTCCAGCACAAGAATCTAGCATGGCAAACAATTCAATACTGTCACAGGGGGTTACTGTTTATTTGCATCTGTTTGATTTTATACATAGACAGAAAAAGAAATAAAGCACTCTACATGCTAAATAATTAGCCTTCCAGCAGAACTGGAACAGTTCAGACTGATACTGAAAGACTGCTCCTTATCTCACCGTGGAATAAAATAAGACTGCAGCTGAAAGATATTCAACTCAAGTAATAAAGATTAGCTGAATATATAAAACCGTCTGATCATTCTCTGAAACCTAGGGGGAGGATTTGTGAAATCTGTTATCTGAAATGATGTTTCTTCTCCTTTTATTCACAGAGTATTTGGAAAGGTCATTGCAACACTGTGCAGCTGCATGCCAACAGCTTCAGATGCCATTGCAGCAGAGTGAGAAGTTTTATGTAATGCTACATAGAATGTTCATGATTCCCCCCCCCCCAGACTTCCTGAATATCCATTTCAGAACTTAAGAGTAGAACAAACATTCTAGAGCCATTATTTCAATGAAAGAAGCTATCATGGAAGCATAACAATGGGACCAACCACTATAAAAATCCAGTATAGATTGATGGAATAATTGTGCATGATTGCTGTGTGGAGTGTTAATCAATTTTGCTTTTTAACAGGAAGCAATAAATAATAAAAAAAAGCAATCCAGAGAATCCTTTTAGGCTCAAGCAGCCAGCGAAGCTGTTTTAACTCTAAGAGTACCTCCCTGTTTTCTGTGCTCATAAACCTGCAGGGGCTTATGTCACCATAAACTAGAGAATCTCTGAGATTCACAGCACTTTAGAGTCTAAGGTCATAAAGGGGCAGGGATAATGTTAAAATGATTTTCTATAAAAAAAAACATAGCCACAGAATGCTGTGCATCTCTGAGGCTATTAGGCTTATTGTGAGATGGGATTTCAGAGGCATTTGCCTTTTTAAAATACTTTATCTAAACAGATATGCTTTGAATTGCAGTAAATACCATCTCATGAATGCAAACAAATGTTGTAAGCTACACAAAACAGTCATATGTGCACAGAAGTATTCTCCCTTGGATAGTTTCACCAGTGCTCAGATTATGGAAATTGTACTCCAAAACCTCTAGAGGGCAAGAGGTAACAAAAGGTCTCTAATATCAGATACCTAAATAACCTATGTTAAGGAGTTGTGTGTGCATATACACAAATTGAAAACCAAGTTAGAAAAATGAAAATCATGTTAGCAAGGCAAGATGATAACAAAAGAACACACCTTGATTACCAAAGCGATAAACACGTGAATAGGCAAATGAGAAAAGCACTCTTAAGTCCCGAGAACATTCTCAAATGTGTGTCTTTCATTTCTAGGCCAACTGCCATATAAAATATGCCTGTTCCAGTACAATTACTTGAATGTAAGAGATGAAGTGTAATGGTAAAAAGGTAAAGGTAAAGGACTTCTGGACAGTTAAGTCCAGACAAAGGCGACTATTGGGTTGCGGCGCTGAACTCGCTTTTCAGGTCAAGAGAGTTGGCATTTTGTCCACAGACAGCTTTCCGGGTCATGTGGCCAGCATTACTAAACTGCTTCTGGAGCAACGGAACACAGTGATGGAAGCCAGAGGGCACGGAAATGCTGTTTACCTTCCCACCATAGCGGTACCTATTTATCTACTTGCACTGGTGTGCTTTCGAACTGCTAGGGTGGCAGAAGCTGGGACATAGCAACAGGAGCTCACCCCATTGTGCAGATTTGAACAGCCAACCTTCTGATCGGCAAGCCGCAGAGGCTCAGTGGTTTAGACCACAGCGCCACCCACGTCTCACTCAAAGTGTAACGATGACCACTTGTGTAACATGTATTTTCTGGGTATGTAATAAAAGGAAGATTGAATATTCCAACTTCCAAAACGTCTATTATAATCTAGACAACGTTCTGCCATATAAACATAGAATTCCACATAATGGTTGGCACACAAGCAAACAAGCAAATGAAATAAATAATATTCCACATAGTGCTAATTTCTTCCTTCCGTGTTCCCTCTAGTGAGGAATTTTAAAATGCAGTTTTAATTTGGGAAGGCAATGGAGTGTATCTACCTGCTGGATCAGCTGCCAGCTGAAAAAAGGCTGATAGAAGCATGTTCTGGATGTTGTTAATTACACAAAAATGGTTCATTAATCTTTAGTGTCAATGCTGCTTCTGCAGGGTTCTGCAGCATACCCCTTGTTGGATGTATTGTTGCGCATTTTGTATATTCATTTTGTGAGGAATTGTGATACACCCACTCACAAGTGTATCTACCTGCAAATGAGCACTTCAAGCACTTGATACATCTACTCATATGTACAACTACTCATTAGTAAGCACCCCAGAACATATCTATCCTTAGGCACATGTGGGCAGAGTGACAAGCTGCCTGACACATCCCCACTGGAAAAACTCTACTTGCATTTACGAAGATTTTCATAAGTACAATCTAACTCCAAAAGTAGACGCTGCCCAGAAAGATCACACAACCATCATGGACATGCTTGGGCACCCTTGCCCTCAATGCACTATGCAAAGCTACCGGATTTATATTAGAAACTTAAAGTCATTCATTTATCAAAGAATGTCCATTAGTAACAACAGCATGAAACAGTCCACGGTTCCATGCTAGCTAACCTTTTTGACAGCTCTCTCAGACTGACCTTGGCCAGAGTGGTGAAACAGAATGGCTTTGGGCTGTGGATTAATATTCCATTTGCAATATAGCTATTCCCGTCACGTTAAGTCTCACAGGTTAACAGAAAAGGTTAGACAGTACTTATTATGAAGTCGCCAATATGAGTGATTTTCAAGAAGCTTGAGGTGCCGTATAAAAGCAAAACATTTTGAAAGCAAATTATCATCCACACAAAATGCAAGTGATTTGTCCTCTGGTGTTAAATTATACATAGTACACAACCAAAGCATGACAGGCAAATGGCATACATTGGAAGGGACAATCTGCTTTTAGCACTGCCAATCACTCCTGTGTCTCTTTAAAAAGAGATCATCGCTGTCATTCAGCTGCAGACTCCCTATCTTATCTATGGTCGCAACAAGGTTCCACACATTCTTTGCAAATGACTTCTGAAAACCACTTGGTTGTTCATGATGCGCACTACAGTGGTACCTCGGGTTAAGAACTTAATTCGTTCCGGAGGTCCGTTCTTCACCTGAAACTGTTCTTAACCTGAGGCACCACTTTAGCTAATGGGGCCGCCACGCCGCTGCCGCGCGATTTCTGTTCTCATCCTGAAGCAAAGTTCTTAACCTGAGGTACTATTTCTGGGTTAGCAGAGTCTGTAACCTGAAGCGTATGTAACCTGAAGCATCTGTAACCCCAGGTACCACTGTAATTCCTTCATTAAACGGCCTCGGTCCAGTATACCTGAAGGAGCATCTCCACCTCCACTGTTCTGCCCGGACACTGAGGTCCAACACCAAGGGCCTTCTGGAAGTTCCCTCGCTACGAGAAGCCAAGTTACAGATAACCAGGCAGAGGGCCTTCTCGGTAGTGGCACCCGTCCTGTGGAACGCCCTCCCACCAGATGTCAAAGAGAAAAATAACTACCAAACTTTTAGAAGACATCTGAAGGCAGCCCTGTTTAGGGAAGCTTTTAATGTTTAATAGGTTATTGTATTTTAGTGTTCTGTTGGAAGCCACCCAGAGTGGCTGGGGAAACCCAGCCAGATGGGCGGGGTATAAATTTATTATTATTATTATTATTATTATTATTATTATTATTATTATTATTAGCACACTTTCACACATTGCATTTAAATTCTGCCAACAGAAAGCAGCAGGATTATTTGCAATATCAGCAGCTCGTCACTCTTTACAATGGCGTTATTTTGCTCATGTGCACGGTCAGCAACAACAGCTGGTAACAGGCACTGTGATTCAAGGGCAACAAAATGGTCCAATTGCTCAGCAATAGATGAATTTGTTTTGGCGATATAAGAATGTTATGTAAGTGATCTATAAGCCACCAAGCATAATTGTGATGGTCAATACTTTAAATTCGGGAGGCTACTTTGGAAAGGGACTCTTTATAGAATATCAAATCTCCGTCTCATAGGCTGCATTTACATATCATGGTAGTCCAACATTCTTGACTTTGCAGTGTGAGCTGTATTTTGCCCAGTTGCTCCTGCTCTTCTCCTCCCATGGTACAGATGGAAGGGATGGCTTATCAGTATGTCAGAACGTGGGAAAATGGCTTGTTTTGCCCTAACAAACCATGGCCAATAAGTCAACATTAATGAATGAAGAACAATGCTGGCTAGCAATCACGGTTTGTTAGGCTGGAACAAAGCAGGATCCTGGATTCGGATGCAATGCTGAGCTATCCACATCCTGGTTTGTTTATCTATCTGTGCCAGGGGAA
This sequence comes from Podarcis filfolensis, assembly GCF_964270895.1. Taxonomy (NCBI): domain Eukaryota; kingdom Metazoa; phylum Chordata; class Lepidosauria; order Squamata; family Lacertidae; genus Podarcis; species Podarcis filfolensis. The sequence goes on along the minus strand of NC_139606.1, from coordinate 16,324,189 downwards.
GAGTGAAGAGGAATGATTAGGATGCATGGAAAAGAACACAACTTGTGCATATGATTTCTTAACACAGCATACATTTGATAAGATATGAATTTTCCTTTTAAGAGAACTGAATTGACTTTTTTCTCATTATTTTTATTAATTTTCCAAATTATTACAAATCAAACCAAATCAAATTAATTTAATACAATTTCTTAAAATCAGGTTTCCTGCTCCTATACCAAACCTAGATGGCAGCCATTTAAAAAATCAAGGGCAATAACTAGAATTGTGACCTAGAGGAAGACGCTGCAGACTGTGAAACCAGAGAGGTAGAACATGGTGTTTGATTTCTGCTTGAATCCAAGGCTGTGGCTATAGAAGAAGCAAGACCTCTTTGGGATGTTGATGCTGTGAACCCCTCCATTGTAGTTCAGGTCGCATATATGCGTAAGGAAGCCATACATCATAAAGACACCACAGTTTCCACTATGCCTCATTTCCAAAAGGAAACACAAAGCCTGGGTAAGCACTTGCTCACAGATTGGGGTGGTGTGCAATAATTCTAACAGCCCCCAATACCATCTTTTGAACTTTGGGGTTCTTGAATTTATCTGTTTGATTTATTCAAAGATGTTATTATTATTAAGATTGTTATTAAGATTGGGTTTTTTTGATAAACAATTCTTTAAAAACAAAATTCTGCACACACAAGCATCTGTTAACAAATGTAATTAGGTAACTTCAATATGAATATCCACTAGAAAACATCCAATTAAGCTGTACATTTTGATTATCTCAACCAGCATTGTATTGGCAGAGCAGTGACTGAGTCTCATTGAATTCCAAGTGAAGGAAACTACATGGTTGGCATCCATATGTCTCAGGAGAGATATATAATATTCCCTAGGTGGCACATTTTTCCTAAAATATTTTCACAAATGTACCTTGCTACTTCCAGAAATCTTTTTCCCTTAAACATAATCTATATTGTAACACACGGTTGATCTTGAGGAGGATGGGTACATAATTCATCTTGTCGCAGGGAGGATGAGAAGTGGAGACCTGGAATTAAATGGAGGTCAGTTTGTAAACTGAACTACATTTAAAATCAAAGGTCTCTTTTGTAGCAAGCAACTCATTAATTCAATGTTATATCTCCATGCCAGAGAAGCTGTAATAATTATACGTGTGAAACTATTATGTCCACACAATAATTACATCAGAAGCAGAAAACACACACTGCACTTTTCCAAACATTGAAGTCTGGGTATCTAAATTTGAAGATAAAGATAATAAAATTATATATACTAAATAAAAGAGAGAGAAAATAAAAATATTGCTTACACATGCTAACAACCTGTTTTGAAGTATCCTTCATCTGCACTACAACATTGTTATGAAAATTCAGCATCCTGGTTCTCAGTGATACAGTGCACTGCTCTGCTAAATATCAATATATAGTTTGTGTGAGAGTTGGTAAAGATACAATCAAGGCTCATGATCAAAGATTGGTTCAATTACTTATTCATTTCATCTTAATTCTACTTCTGGGATTATGAGTCTTTCACATAAATTTTATTCCATGTAACAAATTCCAATATAGGCTTTGGGTCCATGACTATATTCCCACAAGTAATACATTAATAAATATGCATCATTTCCATTCACATAGTCTTCACCACAGGTATGGTAGAGTTGTTTGTAAACTCATTAGGTTGTGAGAAACTGATTAAACTGTTTTGAATAGGGAATGAATTCTATTTCTTTTCTTTAAATTTATTAGGCAGATTTTCATTGATCTTCTCAGTGATTGCTAACCAGTGAGGGATGCAAAAACACATTTTTGTTCTTATATAAAATTGAACTCAGTATGATTTTTCTGCTGTATTACGTCAATGTAACCAAATACAGCTATAATTGCAGACTAAACAAATATGCACTCTCTCCAATATATTCTCATTCTTATAGCTGCTAAGTTAGGCCGTGTAGTAACTATACATTCTCTCTCAGACAATCATTAACAAGGCAGGGCTGCAACCCACCTTATTTAATTCCCTAAGTACCTGGAAGCATGAGTGCAAAAAAAGTGAACTAAAAGGCTTCTTTTTAAAGACAAGCTATTTATGACCTCAATTCATCAAGCTATATACTGACTGCATGAAGAAATGTGAAACAAACATTTAATTACATTTTGAAACCAAATAATTGCTTTGCAAACTCATTTTCCTACTTATTTAGCTGCAGCGATCTAAGCTCAGAAATGTATGATGTTCCCTACAACAGATGGTGACTCTCAAAGCATCTAAAGCAAATTGCTTGCCTGTAGCCTTACATAGATTCAACACCTCTTCCTGGAGAAGCAGAAAAATCAAGGCATGCAAAACAGTATGGAACCCAAACCTTTCTGTATTTATCATCTCACTCTGATTGTGTGCCTTCTTACAACATGGAGTTTTACTTGCAATAATATATTAACAACATTTAAACTTGCTTATCCACCTGTTTCTGTTACACACAACACTGCAACATCACAGGTGGGAATATGACCTGGCACTGAAAATAGGAAGAAAAATCAGCTTCTGTGCCAGTCCCAGGCTAGTTTGGACATGTCAGAAGCCATCATTCAAGGATCAGAAGTGGACCACAGGATTACAGGCACTCCTTAAGGCTCATCCCTTCAGTGCTTATCTGTTCCCCATCCCCTCCAACCGAGGTCAGTCCTACACATGACCACTATTGATTACACCTAGAATTTATCTAGGTAAGATAATTGGGATTCTTTGATTTTTTGAATTCACCTTGCCCTGTGTTTTACCACCTGTGGCACTGTCGTCAACAATGGTTAATGCTGGGTGCATCTGGCTTAATGTTGGTTTTGAAGCTTACATTAAACTCCTATTTCAGATCATGAATAAACAGGAGTCTGTGTGATTTGTTAGTGAGGTCAGTGCCAATGTCACCCTTTAGTAGAATTATGGCTGTGTACACAATTCCCTTTGTGGGACGCGGGTGGCGCTGTGGGTTAAACCACAGAGCCTAGGACTTGCTGATCAGAAGGTCGGCGGTTCGAATCCCCATGACGGGATGAGCTCCCGTTGCTCGGTCCCTCCTCCTGCCAACCTAGCAGTTTGAAAGCACGTCAAAGTGCAAGTAGATAAATAGGTACCGCTCCAGCAGGAAGGTAAACGGCGTTTCCGTGTGCTGCTCTGGTTCGCCAGAAGCGGCTTAGTCATGCTGGCCACATGACCCGGAAGCTGTATGCCGGTTCCCTCAGCCAATAAAGCGAGATGAGCGCCGCAACCCCAGAGTCGGCCATGACTGGACCTAATGGTCAGGGGTCCCTTTACCTTTACACATTACCCTTTAATACAGCTCCAGTGTGCCCCCGCCACTGGTGTTTGAAGCAGATTACACATGACATTAGCCACAATCCATATGGCTCCAATAGTATGAGATATACTACTGTTTGATGCGTTTCCCCTCAAATCAGCTTCCATCCGATTTGAAAACCATGGTTAAGCTAAGGTGTGCAGGTTTCAGACAGACATCTTCATGAATCAGAGTTCTGGTGGGATTCAGGCACAGGAACACAAAATCAGATAATGTGCACCAGGTGAAGACATCTCCGCCCTTTCTCTGGTGTGTACTGAAACATAAAACTGTGTCTTGAAATGCAGTGGGCAGGGAACAACCTTGCTGTGTTTCAAGCCACTAACATGCACATCACCAAAGACACTTGGTGGGAGGTTAGCTCCCAATATGTTAATCATAGTTAAGAAGGCATCAACATTATACCTGCACCAGCTCTTTATGATACCACCATTGTTTCTTTGGGAGACATCAGTTGCATGCACCAACTCTCAGAAGCAGAAGGCATATTTTAATTATTATTATTTTATATTTCATTATTTTTAGGCCAACGTTTTTACTGGGGTGTAGAGAGTCCATGTGTACACACTGCACTCGCAAACACTTGGCAGTATGTTGTGGGGTGCTACTTCGGAGCACCCTAACATTTGGGTTTGGATGGTTGTAGGGAAGATGAGAAAACCCTGAACAAAACAGGGACACCTTATCCCATTCTTTGGATCCCAGCCCACGTCCGTAAGAACCAATTGTATTATTTTGATAATCGCCAGTTCTTGTCAAAACAGCTGATCGCAACAATCCTTAGGGTACTTGCAGGAAAACTACTAAGAGGTTTAGTAAATTTTGCATGTATGTATTCTACCCCAAATATGAACCTGGCAACATGTGGACTTTTTAGGTCTCTGATATCAACTGCATGCATTTTAAGTATCAAGTGTCCCCTTAGCTGCAGCCTAATACTAGGAGAGAGAGAGAAACCACCAAATAGCCTAGGTTTGTGTCCCTTTTATATTGCCAAACAACACAATTACTAGCATCAGTATAACTGTGCTAGACACTCTCTTGAGGCACCCATGTTCTGGTCACTATGACTTGAGCACAAATCCCAGGTTGTCATTGTAGTGGGAAATAGACTTGCTTTGAATCTTTTCATTAAGTAGACACTTATAAAGGGAGATTCTGGAGCAGGCTGACCAGCTGAACTGATTAGCAGACTTCCTGAGCTGAGCATAAAAGCATGCCCTTCTGATATGAAACAACACTCTTCAGCTAAAAACTCTGGCAACACTTCAATTTGAGTCCCTCTTGATTATTTGCTTTGAAGATCGGTGCATCATGCATGGCACTGTGGAAACGAATGATACTTGAGATGGGCTACTTGAAAAGAACTACAGTCTGGGAAATATTATAAGGGCCTGGATCAATTTCCGAACTACGAAAGTCTTCCTCACTTACTGAAAAATCCAAGCTTTCGCACAGGTATTCCTCTCTGGAGGGCAATACTGCATCATTTTTTATCATTAAGTGAATATTCTGACCAAGGGAGAAAGATCATATAACAGTAGCATTCACAAAAGCAGGATTAGTTTTATGGGAGGATATGTTTTATGAAAAATCTCAATTGCCTAATTTGGTATCTGATGATAACGCTCTTGCCTTCACTTAATGGTAGCATTTTATAACTGATGGTTTGCACACCTAAACATGATAACTTAAATTATCAAGATTTCATGGGTCTTTCAGACCTATGCAAATAATTAACTGAATCACAGAACTATGAATGCAGAGACCTCTGAACTAATTGTTTGCATCTATAGGCAACAAAATCTAACTTAGGTGTGGGGAACTTCTGGCCCTCTAGATGCTGCTGAACTACAACTCCCATCATCCGTGGACACTGGAATTGCTTGCTATGACTGATGGAAGTTGTTGTTGTTCAGCAATATGGAAGGCCAAAGGTTCTCCACTCCTGATCAGCTTAAGCAGCTTCTGCAATAGTTTTGGATAATAACCTGAACTTCCTGAAAAAATCTGGGCAAATAAAATACTGTGCAAAGTTTACAACCGGAAGATATTGTGAAAGCAAATAAAATGGCCAATAAGCCACCAGCCATACTATTTATCTACCTTTATTGCACATAATTGAATTTAAAGGGATGGTGTTGTGGTGGTGGTGGTGGTGGTGGTTTTCTGGAGGTACTCAATGGTACACAGTACCAGCCCCTTTCCCCCCTTTCAAATCTTGGAGAGTGTTAGGACACACAGTGTCTGAAGGTGCACTCTTCCACTGCTTCCCAAGACAGATGGGTGCCAACAACAAAAACTAAACTCAGATCCTGATTCAGCTAAATCCCACAGATTTCTATGGACATGCTTAACTCTTCCATTGAAATCAATGGAATGTCTCAAAGTTTTGCTGAAAGTGTCACTTGTATGCAATATTAAGACCTATATAATTGCAAGGGCGGAACAACTTCTGTTTCTGCATCAGGACTCCCCCTTTCTCCCCCTGCACACACTTCCCACTCCATCCCCAGATCTGTTCCGGACGGTACACATGGGGCATGCAGGGGGAGGGGAAGGGGAGAAAACCTTAAGCTGACAGGATGTTCACCTTAGTGCTATGTTGCATTTGACCCTATATCATGGGACATCAACCTTTTGGGGGGGCCAGCAGGCATATTTTTAGAATTTTGAGAAATCGCTAAAGAGGTCAGTAACACAATGGCTGCTGACAGGGTGTGATGTACCGTAACTCAAAGTGGGAGCAGCAGGGGCATCACATATAAAACAGCAGATAAAGAGGCCAGAGCACGAAATAGTGCAGATATGCCCCCATCAGTCAGTCACTCCATCACGGGGGGCGGGGACGTACCTACATCAGTCAGCACCATGTCCGGTCACAGAGAGAAGCTCTTCACCTCTCCTCTATTGAGAACAGACGGAAAGATGGGCATCGAATCCTTGCTTCCAGTGAAATATATGCATGTTTAAAGGGCCACGTTCAAGGTACGAGAGGCTCAGCCAGTGCAAAGAGTAACTGAGCAGGGAAGGCAAACTGTCTCCTGCATATTGTGGATTTTTGAAAGGGATATTTACAGAGACCTTTTGTGGGTGCCACAGAAGGTACGGGCAGGTAGTGTGATTCCTGCAGACCCCACACTGGTGGCCACTAGTCTATATTATTAAGCTTCTACTAAGGGATTTCACAGCTTTAAAACAACAAGAAGCGTTTTTAAAATGTTAATACCAATGTTAGAACAGAAACAAGATTTGGCCACAAACAGTATTTTGGAGCAATTAGAATTTCAGGTGGATTTCCAAAATCAGTGTAATATGGCGCCTGGATACAGAGAAACTTTGAAGCAGAATATTCTTTTAAAAGAAGGTTTCTGTTTGGCAGATCATCAAATAAAGGTCTGAAGCTTTTTGTTATCCAAAGCAACACTTGAAACAGAGAACATTCTGAAATCAATCCTCACATAACATAATACCAGTTCCATAGGGTATCCCTTTATTACTTAGGAGAGGCAATTTCTTTCCTGGTGCTTTGCTACCTGTATAAATGACAAGTAACAAGATAAACCTCAGGTTTACTTAAAATCATGGCAATTTAACTTTCATTTACAACAAAAAACTGAAAATACCCTACATGCTGAAAGTCGAAATATCCTATATCTGATGCCTATGAAAGTCTCATTACTATGTCACTCAGTGGTATCGCACATGGCAACTACTGCCTCTTTTATTCAGTTTGTGTGTCTGGCCATCTTTCTCCAAGCAGCAATTTCTAGGTGGTACCAGAATCTGATATAGATCTGAAAATGAGGGCTGGGGAAGATCTACTTGTCTTGTTTATCAAACTTTTTCACTCTAATTGTATGTAGGTGCTAACATAACATCAATTTGGTAACATATTAAAAGGTATTAGCAGATCTGTTAAATCTACATTTCCAGATTAACAGAAACAAAGAGATGGCTGCAAAAGTCCAGGTGTGTCTACCTGGCCCTTGAATTGTTCTTGCCTGCCACTCAAGACATAAAAATGACTGCAGCAATATCCTGTTCCCACTAAATGTTGTGAATCACCATTCACTTCCTCAGGAGCCATGTTTTGACTAACGTAATGAATACTCTAAGCCAAGGCAAGAAATAGAAAGCAAGTGTGGGCTGAATGCTGCCTTTTATTCACTGAATCAGCTACTTGTTTCCAACACTGAAAGCTTTCAAAGTCTACATAGGTGTTCAAAAGGAAAGGTAATAGATCTCATCTGTTGAGGTTGGTTATGTGGCTGAGTCTTGACATGCTTTATTAGAATTCAGCAGACTATGTTTAATTAGACCATAGAGTTGAGCTTTGCCTGGAACGATGATCAAGAGCTCAGATATCACAAGGCTCTCAGAGTCAATGCGATAAAGCCACGGGTAGTCAAGATGGTGCCAGCGCCCGTCATTGCTGGACAACAGCTCCCATCATCCCTGATATTTTGACATGCTGGCAGGGGCTGATGGAAATTATAGTCCAAGAACTTCTGGAGGGTACCACACTGGCTTAAAAGGTAAAGGGACCCCTGACCATTAGATCCAGTCGTGACCGACTCTGGGGTTGCGGCGCTCATCTCGCTTTATTGGCCGATGGAGCCGGCGTACAGCTTCCAGGTCATGTGGCCAGCATGACTAAGCCGCTTCTGGCGAACCAGAGCAGCGCACGGAAACACCGTTTACCTTCCCGCCAGAGCGGTACCTATTTATCTACTTGCACTTTGACGTGCTTTCGAACTGCTAGGTTGGCAGGAGCAGGGACTGAGCAACGGGAGCTCACCCCGTCGCAGGGATTCGAACCACCGACCTTCTGATCGGTAAGTCCTAGGCTCTGTGGTTTAACCCACAGTGCCACCCGCGTCCCACACCACACTGGCTTACCCTGCAATAAATAAGTAAGCAAACAGCAAGAATGAATGCAACAGAGGCTAGCCATGGATAATGCATTTGTATACGATCCAGTTGTCCTTGACAGTCCCAGCTCTCTGGTTCTTGTCTGTGGTAAAGCACAGTTTTTCTCCTATTTTGCTGTAGGTGCATTCTAGGGAGTGCCTTGTTAAAATTGTTAATGTGTAGTGCTAGAATTATGTTGCTTCTGGTTTTAGCCTCTTCCCTGGGTATCTACAAGTTAAATGGCATAGGGCTAATATATCTCATCTTTAATGCACATACATGCAGATGCATGCCCATAAACACAAAATGTAACATGTAGCGCCACGCACCATTTTGTACACTGTTGCTGATAAGGCTTATTTTGAAGTGCTGGTGATAAATCATATTACAATTAGGCATTTCATTCTTAATGAGAAGAATTTTGCTTTTACATCTGTGAAGGGTCAGATATTGCAAGGTAAATCAATATAATAAAGAGTGGGTAAACTTGAGCGTTCAAGTGATGTACAATGGGGGTGGTGTGTGGGAGAACTCTTGGCAGTGGGAATATGGTATTATGAGTATATTTTACACCTGCAAAATGTAGCAAGCACAAAATGTGAGATTGTACAACATCTACACTGCCTGCATGCTGTTTAGGCATGAACCTTACCTTGCAATTTCAGTCCTTTTTAACAGTAAGAGTAAATTGGTAAGATTCTAAAATGACAAATCACTTTATACAGAAAATGTACAATTATCCTTCATCTGGATGAATGCCTTGGTTTGTCTGTTCCTTGGAATAGACACAGGGAGTCTATGCAAATGAAGATATCATGAAACTAAAGCTGACAGTCCATGTTACAAGTACCCAACTAGCAACCAGTACCATCCACATTAACAACAGAGAGTTGGAATGAACACATTATTACTAGATTTTTCAAGACAAAAGTTAGAAACAAGGCAATGGGGGGAGAAGGCATTAAGGCGACAATCCTAAATTACTCCAATTTACTAGGGAATAAGAACCACTGGATTCTGTGGGACTTACTTCTGAATAAGCATGCTAGTTATTGCATTACATATCCAACAGAGGGGGGGGGAAATATCCCACAATAATAGACAAACATGCACTATTTTGCAATTTGTGACTTATTATAGATTTGAGTGGATGGTAAATTATAACTGTAATCCTTTGCATTTTGACAAAGCCTATTGGCTTTTGCCACATTGTTTTAAATGACATTTTTAAAAAGTTATCTGCCTGAACACTCCAAGAGAGAGGTGAAAGATACTACAAAAGTTTCATCAGGTCACAGGGCAGACTGAGTAATTCTTTCATTTCAGGAGGGTTTATTTTTTGACCCACATCGTATGGCTTTTGTTACTAGGAGACCATGGCCCTAATAAAAGTGCCTAGATGAATGTGATACTGTGTCCTCTGCTTCACTGCCAACATTACTCCCTTCCATGTAGAGATCTGAGGTGCCTAGAGAACTCGGTGCATACCACTGTGCTGATGGGATATGATGGGGTTTGTAACACACACCACCGTTGATGTTGTCTCCCTTTCATCTTATCATTCCCCTTAATGGTCAAAAGGAGAGGTGAATACATTTCATTGTGTAACATTCAACTTCTCAGTAGTCTGTCACTCATTCTAAAATGCAGGCGAATTTTAGATTCTATAGTATTTTCTTCTTCTTTTCAAGCAGCAATCATTTTATTTTTTGCAATATTCACTTCCATTACATGGGAACTATAACAACAAACAATACACAGTAGTTATGATCCACATGTAGTTAACATATAAAGTTTTCTTTCTTATTGCAACAATTAATCCCATTTAAATGCCAGTTTTGTTAGAAATAAATTAGATGCAGTTTCACTTCAGTTTAAAACATTCACTTTACATTGCCCTAACATTAAACAGTAAAACATACAAATAACATAACTGAGGCTGAAATGTTTCAATTTGGCACTTAAAATAACCAACACCCTAAAACAATAATAGCCTGAATGCAATATAGAGTCAATTTACAAACACTTAAGATTTATCACAGCCTAATCTTTTATTTCACTCTCATTGTTTGACTAGGGTTTGGGAGACCAGGGATCAAACATCAAGCTCATTGGATAAGCTTGGACCAGCCACCATTTCTCAGTCTAACATACCTCACAAGGTTGTGTTGACGAAAAAAATGGGAGGGACAGAACCATATCTCTCATCTTGAAGCCCTTAAAGATGGAATATAAGTGTAATAAATAAATAGTGATTAAAACATTGATCTTTTTTCATTCATTTATTATATTGTTTTAGTGGTTCTCGCTCTACAACTTACACATATATCAGAATTTCAACGGGCCATTTCCTCATATATAACCAAGTATGTTGACATAGTGCCCTCACATTTTTGTATATTCAGCCTTTCCCATTTCCATGTATATATTTTTGCCACCCCAGGTTAGGAAACAAATTCTGCTAAAAGCAATCCTAGCTTGTTTCCACTTCCCCTCCCTCTTTGTTAAGCAGCAGCCAAGGAGAATCCCTGCACCTCCTTGTTGTCATGGCCAAGTGGCAAATCTAAGAAAGCCTTGTAAGGGGCAGGCATTGCAAAGCTGCACTGCAGGCTGATCACCTTGCCCACCCGGCCACTGGAGTAGCAAAGTGGGCTTCACCACTTCAGGCATGCTTTAGACAAAAGGGAGGAGTATGCTAGCTCTGCCTCCCCAGGTCACCATTTTGATCACTCACCCTAAGTTGGAGGGAAGCAAAGAACATGGTTTACTTGCGGAGGCTCCCCACTTCAGAAGATTGTGTTCCAACTTACGGAGGGAAACTGGAACAATGACTGGGGTAGGTGAAACTATTACACTCTTTCCCCCGTGGTGTTTACTTTGCAAGACTAGGTAATGCCTGAAGTAGGGCAATAGTCTTCTATAGAACAACCCTTGCCCTGTGTGAATCAGGCTTTCCAGTGTTTCTGTATGTTGACGGCAGCTGGGAAGCACACAAGTCCCCTACCCCACTCCAAGGCTTATTTGTTTGGTAAGACATCCCCAAAGAAATATCAGTTTTGTCGCTTAAAGCTCTAATTTGTCTGCATTAAGAACAGGCAGCTTCTCGCCCCTGACACTCATGGGCTTCTGACGCTGCAGCTAGACCCCTTTCCCACAGAAAGTTAGCATCGCATGCCACATGCTTCTGAGACAATGCCTCTGCTGTCCACCAGTTTTCCCTCAGCAACCATGTGTAGCTGCATATATCATTATCTGCACAGCACCTTGGTGGGAGCAGAGGGACTGCTGCCCTCCCAGAAAATTTTGCTGCTACGAAAGTCTAAAAGTGTAACTAGAGCTTGATCCCCGCAAATTCTCAAGTGCACAGACAACTACAATCTCAAATTTTGTGCATTAGCAGTGAAACATTTCACATGTGATTGAATGTCATGTGGGATATGCTCAGAGCTCACCTGAGTGGGAGATTCTGCTCCCCATTTGTCTGTGAGAGCCACATTGCTAATTGCTGCAGTTTATGAAAATACTTGCTGCTCCAGATGATCACTTGTTATCTCTGCTTCCTTGATTAGAAAATTGATTAACGAGCCCTGACTTTGTAAGTGTTTATACTAAAACCTCTAGATTTTTCAATAAACCCCACACGGCTTACTTACACAGCTGTCAATTCAGGTTGCTGTTCAGTTGCAACAGTATAAGCAGCAATTACTTTTGGCTAGACCAAGAATGCTGAGATTATACCACAGATTTATACACAGAACTTTCATCTTTCTGGGAAATGGCAAGATACTCAGTTGCCTGTTAATTTAGCATCCTGATTCTGCTCGTGGCTGGCTGGCTGCCCTCTCCCATATCAATATGCTGCAGCAGTTAGCAACCATTCACTTGCTTGGGGCTCAGAGGCACACACCCGCTGCCTCCATTGTCACCTTCCAATTGTCACCAGTAAGAATGAGAATTCTCTCTTCCATTGGTCACCCTCTGTGGTAGCCAGTGATTCCTACTGGCAAAATGGTACATTAACCACCACTGCATGTTTGAACAAGGGCTGGGAGTTTTTTGTAAAACATATTGCTATGATGGAAGGAGAGTACAAAAACAGCCCCACCATATTTGTGTGTTTGTACACACATGGGGCCACATTCTCTTCCAGGGCCCATATGCCAGCAATGGGCGAGGTAAGAGCCAAAAGTGAGTGAGGCTAACCACACCATAGATTCTCATTCACAGACACACACTATCCATCCATACACATATGCATCTCTGTTTACATCCACATCCATCCATTTCACCCCCTTCCTCCCTCTCTCTCCCCAGCAATAAATGAGCATCCCTCACAGAGGCACAAAGAAAAAGAAACTACCAAAGGAACTGGAGCTACTAGACCGCTTTCTGCCAGCCCAACTGATCCGTCCTTGTTTAATTCCTCATAGAATTAAATTCCACAATCTCTCAGGAGAAACAGTCAATGATTGAAGAAGGTTGCTGCCAGATTTGTAAAATAATCTTTAACAAACCCAGCTTATTTAAAACTTAATAACCTGCTTTACCCCCTCTAAAATTGTGAACAACCATCACTAATCGATAACAATACTCAAGTGAAAGTGACGATCATTTTTTAGAATCCAACATCTAAAGCATTAAATGAATGGTCAAAATTTGGTTCTTAAAGTTGTCCATTCTGCCCATGCCGTACAAATCCACAGAAAGGTGAAAAGGAGCCACTCCTTTCTCACACCTCCTAAAAGTCTGAGTGAAGCGTAAATAAACCTGATGAAGTTAATTGCTTCCTAAAGGAAAAAAACACAGAAATACTTTCAAAGCGTGATAAATGTGGTTCGAATTGGCATTTTGTATCTGGGAGGAAAATGCTTTGGAATGCAGTATGTGTGTTCAAACCATCACTCCTTTGAGAGTTCGTGAAGCCCTTTCCAAACAACAGTTGGCTGAATGTGGTGGGGAGGGAGGTTGCAGCAACAGGTCTTACATCTTCACTAGATTCTGTAAACCCCGAGTGTACAAAGTGTGCATGCACAGACTTGTCTTCACAAACAGGAACCTTGGTATTTGCAAATTCTTGATTACATGGATAGGTTCGGCCTAAAGTCCAGTGAACGTTTGTAGGTCAGGGTGGGACCAACTGCTATTGTACCACCCCCAGCCCTAGGCACATTCTGGCACTCTTGAATTGTCCTCTGAAAAGGGCCTCTGTCTTCACCTGAAAATTGCCGTATTTGATATGCAGTCCACAAGCATTGAAAAGGGAGTTTTCCCATTGACTTAATGTGAATTTAAACCCTTAGGGATTCTCACAGAAAATTAAAAAACCTGAATGTGCTCTGACCTGTATAATGAAAAGCTTATACTTGCAAATTGCCAATTATCCCTAATATTTTCTTTAACAAATTCATAGAGATTTCATTAACATTCACTGTCAATTGATTCCGGGGCTATCGTGACCCTCAAATCTTTTATGGTAAAGGCCAGATACTAGGGGAAAACTGTTAAAAATATAGCTGATTAAATGATTGCAAAATGGTTAATGAAGCCCAGTGAGCGTAAAGAGATATCAATCAAGTGTCATCTGGGAGCCACTGATAGCATTTAGCCAATTTCTTTCATTTCATATTATTTTCATCTGTTTACTTTGATGTTTGACTCCTGCAAACTTCCAACAACAACAAGGAAAAACACCACAACTATATACTTGAGGCAAGGGCAGAGGTCATCAATCACCATTTCTACACCAAGTTACCTCCATTTAAATGCAAATGCTGGCCTTTCTTCTCAACCTTTAAACAATCATTTCATAGAAAAGCAGTTGCATGAGTAAATTTGGTGTGTGGCTATCTATGAGGTCGGTCTCTTGTCATTTGACCTCACTTTTGTAACACCATCTCATTTTAAATTCTTATGACATTGTAGGAATATACAGTATTTTTGCGGATAGGGCTTGGGCAGGATAGCAGTAATTTATTTTAACTCTGTTTTATGCGCTTAATGTAGGTACAATAATAAAGTGACTGAAACAATTTTTATTAGATTACTATTCATTGCGTACGTTTAACATTAAGTGGCAAAACTTACACGGTTGTTTTAAGTAAAAGGGAAATACTGCATGTCAAGCACTTTGAATGGTCAAAAAAGTGTATATGTAGGACAATGATTCTTGTTGCATGGGAGATGTGACTGGATTTCCCAGCACTTTTACTTTTAAGAATGGCTGGGCAGTGTTCTGAATTTGATCTGAAAAATAGCCATGGGGTGAGGATCTAATCCCTTCCCTGCATACAATATAAACAATCTAAATTCGCAAAATTCTGAAGCTGCTGTCAGCTGTCTGACACATGCTCACACAACCAGCAGGGCTAACAGTGGCTTCCAATAGGGTAGGGGAATTTAAAAGGATACAAATGTATGGGTAGCAATGATTAAACACTGCTGTGTCAGTGCTGTCACTCTGATCAAATGAGAGGGGTTCACGCCACACTTTTAAAAATGTTAACTTTTTAATTTGAAATAAACCAGCATAGGGAGAGAAAAACACCCTTGCGTTCCAAAATACATAGGATTGCATTTTATGCTGCAGGAACACAGCTCCACTCTGTGACAGTTCTCCATCCTCTCCTCTCCCCATACACCCCAAATATTTCACCCCACCCTCTCTAGCACATTTTGAGGGGGAGCTGCATCAGAGAGGAGAGAGGAGGGGAAGTCTGTTGCAAGAGCAGAACTGCAATACTGTAGTGGTTAAGAGCAGTAGACTCATAATCTGGTGAACCGGGTTCGATTCCCCGCTCCTCCACATGCAGCTGCTGGGTAACCTTGGGCTAGTCACACTTTTCTGAAGTCTCTCAGGCCCACTCACTTCACACAGTGTTTGTTGTGGAGGAGGAAGGGAAAGGAGAATGCTAGCCGCTTTGAGACTCCTTCAGGTAGCGATAAAGCAGGATATCAAATCCAAACTCTTCTACAAGCCATTGTTGTTGTTGGCATCCATCTGCCTTGAAAGACAGTGGGGTGCACCTCCAGGGGTGAAGTCAAACTGCTGTGTTAGCAGCACTGAAGTGACCTCCCTGGGGAGCACACAACCAAGAGTCTATTATAAACTCTCTTCCACAACCCAGTTATTTCTGATAAAACTGCAGGTCCCCTTTTAATGCATTTCTACACTGGTCCCATCACCTCCTGGCAAATAGAAGGGGAAGAAATGGAGGCAATGAGAGATTTTACTTTCTTGGGCACCATGATCACTGCAGATGATGACAGCAGTCATGAAATTAAAAGACGCCTGCTTCTTGGGACAAAAGCAATGACAAACCTAGACAGCATCTTAAAAAGCAGAGACATCACCTTGCCGACAAAGGTCTGTATAGTTAAAGCTATGGTTTTCCCAGTAGTGATGTATGGAAGTGAGAGCTGGACCATAAAGAAGGCTGATCGCCGAAGAATTGATGCTTTTGAATTATGGTGCTGGAGGACACTCTTGAGAGTCCCATGGACTGCAAGAAGATCAGACCTCTCCATTCTGAAGGAAATCAGCCCTGAGTGCTCACTGGAGGGACAAATCGTGAAGCTGAGGCTCCAATACTTTGGCCACCTCATGAGAAGAGAAGACTCCGTGGAAAAGACCCTGATGTTGGGAAAGATGGAGGGCACAAAGAGAAGGGGATGACAGAGGACAAGATGGTTGGACAATGTTCTCAAAGCTACTAGCATGAGTTTGACCAAACTGCGGGAGGCAGTGGAAGACAGGAGTGCCTGGCGTGCTCTGGTCCATGGGGTCACGAAGAGTCGGAAACGACTAAATGACTAAACAACAACAACAACCCCACCCCACTCCAGAGCCCCAACCTCACATGAGATACAATTAACTAAACTGGCAAATGTGCTATGGAAGAAGAAAGTAAAAGGAGAGAGAAAGAAAATGAAGGGGATAGATTTTCTGAGATGCTTCCTCAGCTGCCCCACCCTTAATTCTACAGAGTGGTTGAGAAACACTACCAGATACCTTCAAACCTATCCATATTCTCTCTTTTAATATAGGTCTTTTTTTTTTTCAAAAACATCAGGAATCTGTATCATGGACCTTCAACAAATGTGTATTCTGTTCCCTTCTCATACATTTAAAGTGCAATTCTCTGCTTCTTTCCTTCCACAAATGTTTTCAATCGGGCTTACTCTCTTATAAGTGTGTTTAGGATTGTACCCTTAATCTTGTTTGTTACAGAGAAAGGGATCAAGATTTTAATAAAGTTACATGTAATATCCAACCATTAGACTCTGACAACAATCCTAAATACTTTCCACATTCTGACTGTGTCAGAATCCTCGTCTCCATCACACAGCAAATAACAAAACTGAAAGGATGATTATTCTATTATTATTAAGCTAAAGGACCCCTGGACAGTTAAGTCCAGTCAAAGGCGACTACAGGGTGCGGTGTTCATCTCGCTTTTCAGGCCAAGGGAGCCGGCATTTGTCCACAAACAGCTTTCTGGGTTATGTGACCAGCATGACTAAACCGCTTCTGGCACAACGGGACACCATGACTGAAACCAGAGCGCACGGAAACGCCATTTTACCTTCCCACCGCAGTGGTACCTATTTATCTACTCACACTGGTATGCTTTCAACCTGCTAGGTTGGCAGGAGCTGGGACAGAGCAACGGGAGCTCATCCCATCGTGCGGATTTGAACCACCAACCTCCTGATCAGCAAGCCCAAGAAGCTCAGTGGTTTAGACCACAGCGCCACCCACGTCCCATGTTGTTGTTGTTGTTATTATTATTATTATTATTATTATTATTATTAACAAGGGCATTGTCTGTGTATGGCAGTTTTATGATCAGTATACATTTAATTTCAGGCAGCATACTACAAAGTTGAAAAAGTGCCAGTATTTAGAAACAACAAAGAAGACATAACCTGGAAACCCTTTCATTTATAAAGACTGTTCATTTTAAAGCACAATCTTTCATTTTTCCTAAATGCTTGTCGTCTGCCAAGTTTTTACTCAGTGTTAAATTCAGCATTGCATCCTATAAACATTTTACAGCCATTGCACCTGGTTTTTATATGCTAGGAATGTCTGCAAGGAGTCTGTTTCTCTTACACGGAAAAGACCTGTGCTACAAACCCACAGCCACAATTTCCTAAATAAAGGCAGAAAATCCTTATGGTTCTTTCTGCTTTACAAGCTCAGTTTGCATTATAAATGCACAAGGTCTGCCAAAGGGAAACTAGTTTGTACCATCACAACTGTAAGCAACTGGTAATTTGAATGCCCTCAATCAAGAAACTATAGTGAAGCATTTCCCAAAAAAATTGTTATGAAAAATAATTTCTGAAATTCATGTGCCAAAGTAGCACTTTCAGGTACGTAAAAAGCTGAGAACTTGATAAATGCTCAGCTCTGGCACCACTTTTCCAAAGGAAATTATATAACTCCCCTCCTATCACCACCACCAGCAGAGTAGAAACAGTTTTAATTAGAATCCAGAATGTTTTTAGACCCTTTCTTACAGAGTAATGGGATGACAGAAATCAATTCCTTTATCTTCCCTTTTTAATCAAAATTCAAGTCCCTTTTGCCATGCTTTTGATGTGGTTCTGCATAAGTGATTCATTGGAAGTAAAATGGCAAATCCTCTGCTTTCAGGAGAACATTGTAATTCATAAAGTAGGCAAGGAGTAATTTAAGTATTTAAAACTTTCGTTGGAATGTGCTTTTCTGTGAAGCCTTGGAGATTTGAGCACATGGAATTTGTATTTTTAGTCCAAGGATTATACCATTTGAAACTTGACAATTAATTAAATGAATTGCTTACCCAATCAAGTATGGAGGCAGGGGTAACTTGCAATAGTAAAACATAATGAATAATGCAAGATGATTACAAGTCAGCCAGTGATGCTCAGCAGGGTCAAATCAAATTTTAGGGATGTCTCTTAAAGTTGTAATGAGCCATAGTGTCCTAATGAGAAGTTTCACTGAATCCTAACTAATCAAGCTGAAAACTTTTCAAGACTAAACCATGAAGGAAACTGTGTACGAAACAGATTTTATTTACCATGTTAAATAACCAACTGGTTAACAAACTAGAAAATAAATCACAAAACTTAAACTAATTACTTGACTTTGAAAGAACACAACTGATAAAAGAGCTCTGAATCTGTTTTAAATCTTCCACTTATACTGCCTGTAAATCTCTGTCTTGTATGCGTTGTTTGCGAGGCAAAAATGGAACTGAATTTTATCTGTGTGAAAAAAGAATGTGCAAGAAGACGCAAGTTCCTGGAAGTGAAGACTGCCAAGGGGGAGATTAATAAAACTCAGTATGACAATGCTGACTGCTTCACCGATTATTGATATAATGTGAAGACTCCTGGATGAACAGCTGACAGAGTTAAGAGCTGAGATGCGTAGAACTTCGAGAGAGATTGGATCAGAGATACTTCAGACTAAAGAATGCACAGGACCTGTGGGAAAAGATGTGGATTTACCTCTGCCTGAGCATGGGACAGCAGCAGGTGATGAGTTGGGAGTAGACTGTCTGGAGGACTGACACAGACAAAGGATGCTGTTGTGAGGCCAAAAGAAATAAATGGATTTAAGAGACAATTGGAGAAGGCAGAGATGAAGCTGAGAGAGAAAGGGAATGGTGCACAAACTGAAGCGAACACAGAAGAAAAAGTCCCTAAGCTCTTAGTGAATGGTTTGGAAAAAGAATGGAAAACATGGAAGAAGGATTTCCCCCTTTTTCTTTAAACCAGGGTAAAAAACTGCTCACAAGAAATTTGACTGGAACCTATGGAACTGAGTATGATTTATCGAGGACACAAGCAAATAAGTATGGACTATTACACTACTAAGATTTGTTGGGACCCTTGGGGAGAAAATCATCATATTGGACTGGAGAAAGACTATTTTGGACACTTAATAATAATAGTTGAAGAGCTACTTTTGGACTTATTGAGTGGAAAAAGACGAATTTGAGATGTCCACAGACAGTTTTCCATGTCATGTGGCCAGCATGACTAAACAACTTCTGGAGCAACAGAACACCGTGACAGAAACCAGAGCGCACAGAAACGCCGTTTACTTTCCTGCTGCAGTGGGACCTATTTATCTACTTGCACTGGTGTGCTTTCAAACTGCTAGGTTGGTAGAAGCTGGGACAGAGCAACGGGAGCACACCCCATCGTGCAAATTTGAGCCACCGACCTTCCGATCAGCAAGTCCAAGAGGCTCAGTGGTTTAGACCACAGCACCACTCACTCCCAATATGATTTTATAATCTCTACAGTGAGTCAGGAGGGGGTCACCAAGCCAAACCATGGCTGTTTAACTGGGACCAGCTGTGACATACTATATAAATTCCAGTGTTGTTGTAGATGTAAAGTCTGCTTGCTGGTTTAACTTTTTTTATTTGTGACCCATTCTGGGAACTGCTTGGAGGTTGATAAAAATGTACGAAACAAGTAATAAATTAAACTTGTTAAAACACATTACATTCTGTTAGAGATTGTGCAAAATGGTATATTTTCTGCAAAAACAACAACTCCTCACAAAACACATACTAATAAATACATATCAGAAGAAAGGTTTCAAACATACTGACAGTCAAGACCAGGAAAGTGAATACTAAAGAAAAACAGTCAACTGGCAAAGGAAAGGCTAATGGAGATAAAAGAGGCATAGTAAACAATTTTTACAGCATTAAATGCAAATTCAAGCAACTGTTCTCAGACATAACATTCTAAGGATGTTCTAAACAGCATGTCAAAGGAAAGAGAAAAAAGTAAACTACATTCAGATTCAGGCTCTGTATATTAGTGAAGCTGCAGAATATACTCAGAAACGCACACAAAAGTTGCAGGACTTTTAATACCATGCAGATTTACTGTAGAAAGGTCCACATCTCCCCAAAGCCTTGCTTAAAACTCCACACATTCACCAGCCAGTCCTGACAATAAATCAGGCTTTCTTTTTGTAATACCTATAAAACTATGTAAGAGATCACAGACTGACTCCACTTAGTAAAAAAGAGTTCAGAAGCAAGAATAATTAGATGGAAGATCTTGAGCAATAGCTCGTTAGTGCAGGTTCATTTCCTTGTCACATTTTCAAGTTGAGAAAGAAGAAAGCAGGGATATTTCCTCATTTGTTCATAAAGCTGCAATTTGCCTTTGGAATACAGACAAGGCATTAAAAAAAAGCAGCCACTTGTTTTCTTCTGGTCTAGGTACCTGCAATCCAACAAACTACCCTAACAGAACAATGACCTGTTATTCATGCGGAGTGTGTCAATTGTTTGAGCTCCCTATCGAATTTCTAAGCCAGAGCAATTATGTGGAATTGGGGCTTCGATAGTTTGACAGCTTTTAGAAAACACCTTGTTAAGGGAAGAGATCCCACTGTGAAGAAGTCAAAAGAGGCCCTCTGGGATAGTAATCTGATCCTTTAAAGGTACTAAGGACAGAACTTTTATTTTATAAATTGTCACTCACAGCTACAGCTGGAGAAAATTAGGAGAAATGATAACTGATGCCTGAGAAAGGAGCTACACTTGTATCCCTGTAAGAATGCCAAAACACGAACATTATGGTCAGTCATTATTTGCTAATGAAAGGTTGGAGAAGGCCTTCTGTCTCCTTTCGGAATATGTTGCCGGTTTCCAGTTGGATCATACAAACATGTGCAACTATGTGCTCATCCACACTTGCCTTTTGCTCTGCACTTTCTAGGCACAGGTCTGTGTCCTTTAAAGCTCTGTGTCAGAGTGTGTGTGTGTGTGTGTGTGTGTGTGTGTGTGTGTGTTTGGGAGGTGAATTCTCCTGCTCCTTACCACTGAATCAAAACCAACAGCAATTTGATTCAGTGTTAAAGAGCGAGTTTTCATGAGGCAAATAAAAAGTACTCCGACATGGCGCTTTAAAGTATGGACCTGTGCCTAGAAAGGCAGCACAAAAAGGAAGTCTGGATGAGCCCTGAGTCAATCTCTTCAAAGGCCATATAATATGTCAAAGTCAAAGTATAGGCTTTATTGCAGTTCTATGCCTTAGTAACAAAGAAAGATCACATAAAATATGTCCTTAAGACAACTGAGCTACCTTTCAAACATTTTTCAAAATGATGAAAAGTCAGAATGATCCCCCAAATTAATCAGACCGATGTACTTTGAAAGACAAAAAGCACACAAATAAGTATTTTATCCTTTCTAATGCTTAGATTCTAACACCCATTCTTCAGAACTGCTTAATTTTTATTTATTTATTTTTTAAAAAAGGAAACTTATTTCAGTTTTAGGAGAAAAATTGCATAGGCGTGTCCTTCATAAGTCAAGCTTTGTTGATATCCCTTTTTATAGTTCAAATATCAGCCTGATTCATTTTTCTTTAGAGAAAACCCAGTCTTTGAAATGATAATACTTATGATTTATCTGGATAGTTTTGTATGGCTCAGATAGCTTAAGGGATTGACATTAAGATATTGAACGTTTCTTTTTGGGCCCTTTATTTTGGCTCTGACACAGGCTGTGAATTGCTGTTATAACACTGACTATTCAGGCAGGTGTGTATAAACCCGGTTGGCAACACCAGAGGACTGTGAAATTGGTTTGGCAATTGGACAGAGAGAGCCTTAAGTGATAAAAACTTCCCTTGATTGCCATCTCAAAGGGCTTCACAACCTAATGGGCACAGAAGAATCCAGAATATCCACACAACTTCCTAATTTCTCCGTGTCCCCTCCCCGCCACATAAACTTTAAAGTGAGAGTTATTTAGCTATTATATACGCTGTACATTTTGAGACAGAGAGATTTGAAAAGCAAGTCTGGTAATTTAGCAGCTCTGAAAGGCAATCCAAATGTAATATGTTTTGATTGTACCAAAAAGATAAAACATACTTGAAAAGTAAAATTGATACACAAGTATACTTTACAAGCACAGAAACATACAGCAGGGTCGGTATGACCTGGCATAAGAGTGTTAAAAACCATGGTGCTAAGGGCTATCAGCATGGGTGGACAAGGACTGCCATATCTCACAAGATATTGTCGCAGACAGGTAATGCAGTAGCCCTTCAAAGGTAGTCTGTGACAGCAACTCTTGAGACACTTTTCTTCTAAAACTGCAATACTGTAGTTATTAATCAGTGAAACAGAAGGCTTTCCAAAATGCTTACCAATGATATGACTGGTTGTAACTTCAAAACCTCCAAGTATCCAACAAATTAGTGGCTACCTACTCCCTGAATCCTAGTGGATTATTTTAAAAAGGTACCCCTGCCCGTACGGGCCAGTCTTGACAGACTCTAGGGTTGTGCGCTCATCTCACTCTAAAGGCCGGGAGCCAGCGCTGTCCGCAGACACTTCCGGGTCACGTGGCCAGCGTGACAAGTTGCATCTGGCGAGCCAGCACAGCACACAGAAATGCCGTTTACCTTCCCACTGGTAAGCGGTCCCTATTTATCTACTTGCACCCGGGGGTGCTTTCGAACTGCTAGGTTGGCAGGCGCTGGGACCGAACGACGGGAGTGCACCCCGCCGCGGGTGATTCAAACCGCCGACCATGCGATCGGCAAGTCCTAGGCGCTGAGGTTTTACCCACAGCGCCACCCGCATCCCTATGTGGATTATTTTACCTTTATATTAATATATTTTAGAAAGGTTTTATAGGAGCAAATTGCATATTGTGAACAAATAAGCTAAGTATTCATTTTATCAAATTGTGAAGTAGAGAGTCTGGAGAACTGGAAACAGCTTCTCTGAACCATAAATTATTCCATCTTCTCTTATAGTACATTCCAGAGCTTTTCCTCTACAAGTTTTAGCCAAGAACGAGCCTTGTTGACAGCTTGCTGTTAGAGAGAAGAGAGCTTAACTGCAAGCCTGGGTTCACATGGCATGTTAAGCCAAACTTTAGCCTAGGCCACTGTGGCATGGGAGCAAAAGAGACTGTGGAGCAGCACAGTGGCCATGAACTCCTCTCCTCAACATTCGCATGGTCCCAATAAACCACAGTTTGGCTTACTATGATGTGAGAACAAGGCCAGAGGATTCAGGGGCAGCACTGCAAGTTAATCACCAAAGAAACCTAAAAGGGCTGAGCCTAGGGTTCCAACGCATAGGATTTTTCTAAATACAGTGGTACCTCGGGTTAAGTACTTCATTCGTTCCAGAGGTCCATTCTTAACTTGAAACTGTTCTTAACTTGAAGCACCACTTCAGCTAATGGGGCCTCCCGCTGCCGCCGCACCGCCGGAGCACAATTTCTGTTCTTATCCTGAAGCAAAGTTCTTAACCTGAGGTAATATATCTGGGTTAGTGGAGTCTGTAACCTGAAGTGTATGTAACACAAAGTACCACTGTGTGTTGTAAGCCACATTGAGTTGTTTCTTTAAGTTGCAAAGGAATAAAAATACATTTAATGTGCAAAACAGCTCATCTTCATCCTAATGATCTTGCCTGAATTATTTCATTGCATCAGGGGTGCTAGCCCCTGGGGGCCTTTGGGCCCCCCAAATATTTTGGGGGGTGGGGCACCCCCCATGTCCAAAAAGTGAAGAGGTGAAGCTCAGGAGCAAAGCATGGAATCGAGCCCAGCATAGCTCCAATGCCTGACTCTTTCTCCTCCTCCTCCCACAGTGGGGAAGGAGGGTTGAAGTACCCTCCTGCTGGTGGCTCCGGCAGGAGGAGGTGGAGGAAGTGGAACCAGCTGGCTGCATGGCTGCTACGTTCAGCTCCGTTCCGGCTCATCCCAACATCATAACACCCATCACCATTGCAAGCTGGCACCTCTGTTTTGAAGTGTGAGATATCTAAGATGCGGAGAAAATGGACCTCAGCCTCATCTCATGACAACTAATGGCAAAACTGACACCATTTTACATTGGAGTGGGTGCTGTCTTTCTAAAGTTTCATAACACAGCAAGGGAGCTTGAATGAGTGAAGGGGGTCACCCTGTAACCCTGCCGCAACACTCCTCCTGCATGCTTAGCAGCTGTATTGATTTAGAGCTGTGCACATGTGCATGTAAAGCATCTCTGTGGAATAGGGGATCCTGTCTGGCCCAGGATCCCACTGCATGAAGCAGCTTCATGCCCATATGTTCACATGGCTGCCAATGTGTAGCGAATAATTGCAATGGCAAAAAGCGCCATACAGTATGACCCCCTCACCCCTTCTTCATTTCCAGTATTAAAGAACACAAAAATCAAGATGCAGCATTGCACAAAAATAGTTTTTAAAATCCTGCCACATCCAAAGACAACAAAACTAACTAATGGGTATGCACGAGATAATGCTGAATTGACTTTATCAAAGACTCCACTTTGATGTTATTTAATTTTCTTTAAAGTATATAAGTAAGCAGGACTGAGCCCTTAATTTGCTCCAGCTAACACTTAGAGGCTTCCATATATTCTATTGAAGTGTCACACTATTGTGAGACTGCTAAACTTTGCCGTATGAAATCTCAATTTGTAATTGAGTTACGCTTGCAGGAAATTTTACATACATTATATATACATTAGAAACAGGAGCTCAACCCAATCCTCTGGTGTTAGCATTCAAATTAGACAAACGCATGAATATTTAAACCTGAGGGGACAACATCTATTAATTAGAATATATGCAGTAATACTTATTGCTGCTTAAGAATCTTACTGTCCCACAATCCTGATTTAGCCACAGCTTTCAGAGCTCTGTTGTGTAGAGGGGGGAGAGACTTCAAGTAGTAAGCAGCTGGAAGTGTGTTGCATTGCACATTGTGCTGAGCTCCTAAGGTTACCTGGGGATGATGGGAGTTATAGTCCGAAACACCTGGGGCATATTACTTTAAAATGCTGACTTTGTTTTTCTCCCCTCTTGCTCTAAATACCCCTCTTCAAATCATCAATGCTAAATGTTTTATGGCCAGCTAGTTCTTTCTCCTTTTTCATACTCTCAAGTGAGAGAAGGAGAGAGAGCGACAAGAAGGGAGGGAGATAGCAAATAACAGAAAGACAGTTCAAGGAAAGGAGACTCTGCAGAGTACAGTTTTTAACGAAAGTTTTTTTGGGGGAGCAGAATAGAGGGCAGTTTTGAAACTTGTGGTTCTTTAAAATGGTAGTTAACCCCCTGCTTCCTCTTTCGAAGGCATGTCAGTCCTTTCTCTATTGCTCATGTCACTGATCTTGGCAGGCTCCTTGTGTGCAAATAGCTTTAGAAGAGGAGCATGTAAACAAACAGATTTATTATCCTTACAAACCGAAATGGGAGGAACAGTGAAATGGCAAATCTCAGCAGAGGAGCAGACTCAGCAGGCAGGAGACCAGACAGTTTAGGCTGTAAACTATGTTTACTCAGAAGAAGGAAATCCAATTTACTTCAGTGGAGCTTACTTCTGTCTGCGTGAGTCTATGACAGATTGCCAGCTCTTCCATGAATGGAAGGAGCACTTCAGTTTGTGGAAGGACTACTCGGATTCCTGATCTTTATGTTATAGCATTTACAGTTTATTGTGGGGATGGGTAATTTGTGGTCCCTCCAGATGTTGCCACACTCTAACTACCATGATCCCTGACCATTGGCTATGCTAGCTGGAGTGATGGGAGGTGAAGCCCAATAACATCTGGAGGGCCACAGGTTAGCCACCCTGATCTGATGGCGCGATATCAAAGAAACAACAGCAATTCCCATGAAGGCTGGAAGCATCACAGAGGAAAGGCCACAGAACATATGGTTCCTACTTGGACATAGGGAGAGGATCCCATATGAAAACAGGGGAAAGAGTAGTACAGTGGTACCTCTGGTTATGAACTTAATTCGTTCCGGAGGTCAGTTCTTAACCTGAAACTGTTCTTAACCTGAGGTACCACTTTAGCTAATGGGGCCTCCCACTGCCACCATGCAGCCACCGCACGGTTTCTGTTCTCATCCTGAGGTAAAGTTCTTAACCCGAGGTACTATTTCAGAGTTAGCGGAGTCTGTAACCCGAAGTGTTTGTAACCTGAGGTGTTTTGTAACCTGAAGTACCACTGTATTTGATTTTGACCCTCTACCCATTGTCTTCATTTATTGCCATACTATATCAGTCAAATATGAAATATGTTGGGGGGGGGCGGTGGCAAAGGGAGATTAACAAGTATTCTCTTTCAGTTCCCATTGGCACCTATGGGATGTTTTCTCCTAAGCATTCTAGCCACATGTGGAGTGAGGTAGTGAACTCTTGCATTTACCCTAATTAGGGAATATGTGTGTGAAACTAAGAATTCTACACAGTGGTACCTCGGGTTAAGAACTTAATTCGTTCTGGAGGTCCGTTCTTAACCTGAAACTGTTCTTAACCTGAGGTACCACTTTAGCTAATAGGGACTCCCGCTGCCGCTGCGCGAATTCTGTTCTCATCCTGAAGCAAAGTTCTTAACCCAAGGTACTATTTCTGGGTTAGTGGAGTCTGTAACCTGAAGCGTCTGTAACCCGAGGTACCACTGTAATGGAAACAATATGACTGAAAGCAACATTTTCAGCTTCCCTCCCAGAAAATTTGTTGTTGTTTTTTTTAAAAAAGGGGGGGCTGTTCCTTCCTTCATTGCTTATTCTTTATTTGAAACGATACCATCTGATTCTCCTATTATCATATTTGTAACATATTTTTAATTGCAAGTTGCAGGTAGCATATTTATACCTGGATTTTGAGCATTTTGCTATTTGCTAATGTCCACTAAAGGGACGCGGGTGGCGCTGTGGGTAAAACCTCAGCGCCTAGGACTTGCTGATCGCATGGTTGGCGGTTCGAATCCCCGTGGTGGGGTGAGCTCCTGTCGTTCGGTCGCTGCTCCTGCCCACCTAGCAGTTCGAAAGCACCCTTAAGTGCAAGGAGATAAATAGGTACCGCTTTATAGCGGGAAGGTAAACAGCGTTTCTGTGTGCTGCTCTGGTGCTGGTTCGCCGGAGCAGCTTCGTCACGCTGGCCACATGACCCGGAAGTGTCTGCGGACAGCGCTGGCTCCCGGCCTCTAGAGTGAGATGAGCGCACAACCCTAGAGTCTGTCAAGACTGGCCCGTACGGGCAGGGGTACCTTTACCTTTACAATGTCCACTAAATCATCGATCTGGGTTGTATCTAAACAAACATTGGCAAAGGAGGATTACTAAAATAATGTGTGGTTGGGTTACAGTTGTAATTTAAAACCTATGATGCATAGCTCAAGGTGTGTGTGTGTGTGTGTGTGTGTGTGTGTGTGTGTGTGTGTGTAGTCTAAGCGTCTTACAGCTTTGCATAAATTGTTGTAATGTAGTACCCAAATTGAGAGATCTGGATTAATGACCATGAATAACTGCAATCCATTTCAGCGATAATGATCTTTTTGTCACTACTGCTTATAGAATGTTTTTACAAGTTTGCCACATCAGCTAAGGGTGGAGATTTAGACCACAGGGTGATGTAAAGGACAACAGGATTCCAGTACCTTTAATGTGAGTTAAGAGGAGGAATTTGGGTACATGCAACTTGTCTAATTCTTGGGTAACATGCCAAAATTTCCTTTTGGAATCTTGCACTGAAAGCACAGGAGGTCTCTTCTCTTGTCTCCACACTGTCTCCCTGTTAAGACCTTGCGTCTAATCTCATTGGCTGGCTCCAA
Source organism: Podarcis filfolensis (assembly GCF_964270895.1). Classification (NCBI taxonomy): domain Eukaryota; kingdom Metazoa; phylum Chordata; class Lepidosauria; order Squamata; family Lacertidae; genus Podarcis; species Podarcis filfolensis. The sequence goes on along the minus strand of NC_139606.1, from coordinate 16,296,280 downwards.
GCACAGCAAAATCTATATACCCCCACCCCCCAAACATTGTTAGCAACAACTGAACTGGAACAGAAGCCTGTGGGCAAGGAGGCTATGTGGGTGGGGGGGAGGCAAGTGGGGGACTGAATTTCACACACAGAATTGAATTTATCAGCTAGATCTTGGGTTGTAAGTCTCAGTTTCCTCTCTGTCCACTTAAACTACAAGGGACAAATGGCAACTCTAAAAAAAGGCATCTGTCAATTATTCTTCATTTCTCAATGAAGCCCAGGTGTTCGATGAAAGCCTGATCTTTTCAACAATTGCTGACTGGCATCCTTTCCAGTGAAAGCACACCTGGAAAGGTTTTCTCTTAACCCTAGAACACTTGGACAGAAATATACAGCCTCAACAAGACTTAATTTCAAGTGCAATTGCTATGGAAACAGTATGGGTAGTGAAAAGTAAAAAGGGGTTAGGAAAGAACAGTTGTTAAAAATAAAGACAAAGTTTTAAACACTCTGAAGGCATATCATTTAGACAAATGGGTGGGGGGTGTTTTGGTTTTAGTTTCAGTTAATGATGTGTCTACACAACATGACATTCATTCAGCCGTTTAAAATGTGTTATTCCAGCTCTCAAATGCTCTTCCCTTAGATTTTCCACACTTGAATTTATTCATTTGTTGTATCATTCTTTGCATATCAAAACGCAATTTTCATCCATCAAAACACATAATAGAAAGATTGCTTTAAGGCCAGCACCCCCTTTAATGTAATTTAATTCCATTACCCGGTTTGTTCAAAGCATTTTGTTTCAGAATAGTGAGTAATGAAAAGCACTTCAGTCCATCTTGTCACTGAATTTTATTACCGCTTTCAATCCAGATCTTTGTCACTAGAAAAGAATAAGTTTGCAGCTAAACTTTGAAAGATGTGTCCTTCATATAAAAAAAATTATATTAACGCAAGCTTTTAGAGTCTGTCATCCTTTCCACTAAAATGTTATAGACTATAGACCAATAGCTTTAACATCTGTCGTTATGAAATGTTTTGAGAGATTGGTGCTAGATCATATTAAGGCTGGTCTTCCATCCACTCTAGACCCGTTCCAGTTTGCATACAGAAGAAACAGATCTACTGATGATGCTATTTCCATCGCTGTCCATACTGTACTGAGTCATCTAGAACGACAGGGAACCTACGCAAGGCTGTTGTTTGTGGACTACAGTTCTGCCTTCAATACAATTCTGCCAGACAGGTTATTTCTTAAAATGACCAATTTGGGTATACATCAGAAGATCTGTCTGTGGGTAAGGAATTTCCTGACTGATAGGCCGCAGACAGTGAGAATGGGACCTTACTATTCTTCTACTCTAGTATTAAGCACAGGAGCCCCTCAGGGATGTGTGCTAAGTCCCTTTCTCTATTCCCTGTACACATTTGATTGCACCCCACTGTATAAGTCCAACACAATCATCAAATTTGCGGATGATACAACAGTGGTGGGGCTCATTAGTGAGAACAATGAGACTGCTTATAGGAAAGAAGTACAGGGGTTAATTCAATGGTGTAAAGAAAACAATCTTATGCTTAACACCAAAAAAACCAAAGAACTCATAATTGACTTTAGGAGAAAGAAAAGTGTACTTTTACCATTGTACATAAATGGCGAGGAGGTGGAGAGGGTTGGTAGTTTTAAATACCTGGGCATTTATATCTCTGAGGACCTCTCATGGACTGCAAATATTAATATGGTTGTGAGGAAGGTGCAGGGGAGGTTGTATTTCCTGAGAATGCTCAGGGGATTGAATCTATCTCAGCACCTACTTCTGTCCTATTATCACAGTACCATCGAGAGTGTCTTAACCTATAGTGTATTATCGTGGTATGGGAGCAGCTCCGAAACGGATAAAAAAGCTTTACAGAGAATAATTAAAATTGCCCAGAATGTTATTGGGCTCCAACTACCAACCCTGGATGAGATCTTCACGTCTCGCACTTTGCAGAAGTCACACAATATCCTGAGAGATCCCACCCATCCTGCTCACAACTTCTTTGAACTGTTGCCTTCGGGCAGAAGATATAGGACAATGAAAACACGAACCACACGCCTTCTGAATAGTTTCTATCCAAGAGCTCTGATTGCACTAAATAATGATCTCAGGGCCAGTTGCAAGAAATAGCAAGCAGGGAGTAGGAAGGAATGAGATAGGTTTAGGTTATGTTATGCCTTAAATAGGTTATGTTATATTCTGGATTATGTTATGTTTTATAGATTATGTCTGAATAGGATGAGAGTGTTGGAGATACGTGTAAATGTGTATGTGAACCCGGTCTTTGGGGGGGTGTTTGATTTTCGTTGTTGTGTATACTGTGTATATACGGACAATGACAATAAATTTATCTTATCTTATCTTATCTTATCTTATTAATCTGAATGAATAGTTTGACCAGCAGAAATCCACACTGAGTTACTGACCTACTGAAATCAATAAAACTTAATTTTGTCTCCTTGATTTAAACATGCCTGCTCTAAATATGACTAACTCTGGTTACAACTCAGTGTCTGGATGCAACTCAGGCGTATGTTGTTTTTTGTTCTGCTTTTTTGCTTTATGCCGATGGGCCTATGCAGCTGTTTAATTTTTTCGTGAGAAGCCAGCCATTTTAATGATTGCTCCGTATGGCTTTTAATGATTTTAAAAATACTTATATACTGCTGTGTACCACTCTAATAGTTGATTCAAAGGTAGGCTATAAATACAATTATAAATAAATTATAAAATAACACTTCATCCATGAGTTTAATCAATGACGTGCACAAAAATCAGCATCTTTAAGGTGTCAAGGCAACTTTGTAGTTTTCCGTTAACTGTCTATTACAATTGCTCATTTGGATTTTGACCAGAAGCACCAACCTGCTGCAACTTTCATCAACCAAAGCCAGCATGGCTAGTGGTGATGAATGTTCTAGTTCAACAACATTTGGAAGGTGACAAGTCCATCATGCCCACATTATAGTAAATGTTCAATGAACACCAAACTCAGAGCCTGCGGTCTTTATGTAAAATGGACCAGTTAACAAAAAAAATATCTTATCACATCCATTCAGTTATGTACCCAAATGTACTAGTTTGCAAACAGTGAAATGTCCTACAGGACCCCCTTACTTTTTTCACTCTCAAGCAACACAGTCTGGTACTTTCAGAGTTGGGCTGCAATCTTATACACAGTCATTTAGGAGTAAGCCTCATTTAACACAGTGGGAATTATTTCAAAGTAGACATGTGTAAGATTGTGCCATTGGTTAGCCATGAAATTTAGTAAAATTGAAGCAAAACCAAGAGAAAAGAAATCAAGAACCCTATCCTAAATCACCATGAACATCGTTTGATGGAAATTATTATTTTTAAATTAGGCAAAAACATAAAATTATTATTTGTTTCTTTAATGTTTAAAATAAATTTGATAGTTGGAATTCAGTCCATAGTCAGCTTCCTAACAACCAATTCTAAGGATAATTTGTTATCTAATAATAATAAAAATGTGGTGGTGAGGGGAGATTTGAAATATTCAATGAGAAACATAGTTGGAGTCCTAAGATAGGATTTTATCATTACGACTCCCATCATCATTCCATATACTCCAATCAATGTTTTTCCCTATGGTCTACCTTTTGTAAATGCTCTTTTGACTTTGGCTTACATGAGGTGGATAATATCTAAAGCACCCAAGCTCGTATTGATTAGGGCATCAGCTTACACAAGCAAGGTAAGACTTGCTTAGGCTACAGCCCCAAACCCACCATCTAGGAGTAAGCTCCACTGAACCCAAGGGAACTTACTTCTGAGTATACATTTATAAGATTACTCTGATGAGCTGCAATTCTACTCATTTACCTGGGAGTAAATCCCACTAAATAGGGCTGGATTGTGTATATGCATACACAAATAGATCCATCCAAAAGAGAGACATTATTAGCAGACATGTGATATGTCTGAATTATACAAGTGCTTTGTTTCAACTAACTTGCAACCAAGACTATCCATTCCTGGTGATCCATTCAGCCCTGTTCATGCGCAGGATGGCAACGCTTTCCATTGGAGTGGGCTTACATAAATAGTCATTGTGAGCTAATTATATCTGCAGCAAAAGCGCCCGCACATAAACTTTACTGTATGCACAGTATATGAAGAACAAGACAAAATGAAAATTTATTATACGGATGTAAGTGAAATGTTAGATATGCATCAAATAAAATCTTATCTGATAAGTTATTTATGTTGGGCAATTCACAATATGAATACTTTGCATTTTGATATTGTATAGCAATGCCCTTGAACCAGAACCAATAAAAGCACAACTGTATGCTAACATTGTCTTTAAATTAACAATACAGCAAAGTTTTATGAAAACATAGTATCTTCAGTTACAGGATAAGGGCTTTGTATTAATTTATATGCATACTTAACATTGGCCATATGCTTAGTTACGTGCAATTATTAGAGCCATTTTTCTAATTAATCTTTCACAAACAACTTTTCTCAAATTATCATTGCTTTTCATTTTCACTAATGCTAATTCCCTTGTGACTAATTATGGATTTTTATCAAATAAAATAACATACACTACTATTTATACTACTTTTTACCTGGCTAGCCCTGCTTATCACACCTCAAGGTAATTGCCAACATCAAATTAACAGTTTATGTAATAGGGAAAATGTTTTCCAAGCAAACTTTATAGTGTATTAGATCACTAATATGGTAATCAAAATAATGCATTAATCCTTGCAAAGCAATTCCACGAAGTTACCGAGAACTAGATAATTCAATACTATGTTGCTTGCAGTAATCCTGTGTCTCTAGAAATGTCAATATACTGTATTTCACTCCAGATAACCCGCTCCTGTTATTTAATTCTCCCTATGTCTCTAATAATTAATTTGTTTTGCTTACACTGCAGCCAAAATCATGGTTTCAGTTTCTCAGTAATAGAAATCTGCCAAAGGCAAACTCCCATGCCATAACCTCAATTACAACTTACAAAAGAGAACCCTTCACTTATTTTTTGCTGGAGTTGCCACTTTGCCTTAAATGAAAATTTCTATAGGCTATCAGAAGACAAATACGCAAAGGAATAAATAGCTATGCAACAAGATTTATGGGGAAATTCTGTTTCAAACAAGATAAAAGATAAGCATCACCCTTTTGAAGTTACCATCTGTATCGAGTTCTATCTACTAATGTTCCTTCAAAGTGAAATATATGGCATATTTATGGCTGCATTTTAAGGAAAATTCATACATACATACATACATACTAAGAGAGTAGTTGAATTATGATTTTACAAAGGTACAGGGCTATTTGCTTCACTGGAGTGTGTGCAGGTAAGTGGATATTGAATTGGTCCTTACAAAAATTTTCACCAGGACTCCAAAACAATAACAACAGGCAGCTCTACATACACTGATTGAAAAAAGCACAAAACACTAAATTGTTAACTTCTTGATTAAAATTAATAAAATATGGATCTGCTTCCTGCAAATTAGATGCCCCCTTGCCTCACTCTCTCCAGCCTCTCGGCACTAAGGTGGCAAGAGCAAAATGAAAGAAAAGGTTGCAATATACTGTAGGACACAGATATGACACATAATGCCATTTGCTTAACCTGTGATCATGCAATTTGTTTTGGTGCAATGAGCTGCTGAAATTATGAGAAGTTGAAGGCAGGCAGTAAGGGTCATTTCGCCTTGTATTGGGTGAGCATTAATTTAGAGCAGCTGGCACTGTAATAGTGCTACTGGAGAAAGGCAAAATCAGATACATTTGCAATTATAGTATCTTTGCTTATTGGGTAAAATATATTCAACACTAGCAACGAGAGAGAGAGAGGCTGAAAAGCGAACAGCTGAAAATCTTGCAAAATAATGTATGCTGCCAATGTGTTCTCTTTAATGTACTGCATAAAGGGAAGCTACATACAGATGATGCATGGCTCATTTCACCAATTCACCTAATCCTGGAATCCAAGTTGGATAAAGGAAAGAGAAAAGGCCATCTGGCCCAACTTCCCGCTATGAGGCAGCAACCCCCTGTTCTATTAGCTCCCAGTAGAACAACCAACACAATCCAGAACACCATGTGCCATTTTCAGAAATTGGGGCAAATGCAGAAAGATGCTCACAGAGTAAGCAGCTGCAACTAGCAAGCAGGCCAGACCACACACTGCTTGGGAAAACGAAGTGAAGATTAAAATGAATGAGAAATCAAACTGAATTATTGGCAAAGACACAAGCAGTTCTGATTTTCTCTCTTTTGTTCTGTTTCAAATGAGCAACTTCTTTTATGTTAATGGAATTGAGAGTATTGTACTGGATCCAATGGGACTTCAGTTCAGCCATGACAAACTTTTCCAATTGATTCTATGGGACCTATGTGCACCTAAATAACATAGTCCAGAACCAACCCACTGGTTTTATTGGAAATGGCTTCCAAGTACTGCTGGGCAGCCTAAGCACTCATATCCATGCAGCTATAATCTGCACAGAATGCCTTGTGCCCCTAGACAGCTTTGAGCATATATTCTATGATTAGAGTATTAAGAGGAAGCTGATCCTGGTGGCATACATTGCAAGACTGTATATATCTCAACACCACAAACTGAACTGTCACCCCAGAGCCTGATAGTGGGGTAGGAGAGCTGGGGGGGGGGGGAATCACATGTGGCAACCATGGTTTCAGATAGTACATGGGTAAAAAGGTAAAGTCCAGTTGTGGCCGACTCTGGGGTTGCAGCGCTCATCTTGCTTTATTGGCTGAGGGAGCCGGCATACAGCTTCCGGGTCATGTGGCCAGCATGACGAAGCCGCTTCTGGCGAACCAGAGCAGCACATGGAAACGCCGTTTACCTTCCCGCCAGAGCGGTACCTATTTAACTACTTACACTTTGTGCTTTCAAACTGCTAGGTTGGCAGGAGCTGGGACCAAGCAACGGGACCTCACCTCGTCGCGGGGATTCGAACCGCCAACCTTCAGATCAGCAAGTCCTAGGCTCTGTGGTTTAACCAACAGCACCACCCGCGTCCCTTAGTACATGGGTAGACTAGTCTAAAAAGTCTGGGACACAAATTTTCACGGCCCTCTAGTGGCTATGGTGGCTCATTGACCAGAAGCAATGTCTTTAGTGTTAACTCTGAAAGTGTATACTCGATTCGGGCCAAACTAAGCCTTCTAGACTCTAGAGCATCCTATAGTACAGAATCGATAGTACCCGTGTACTATCTGAAACCAAAGAGGCGCATTGGTTGCCACATATAAAGTATATTGGCATCATTTTTAGCTCTCTTACCCCACTGTGGCCCTATTTCGAAAGTAGCAGGTCACACTCTCTAGCTGTCAATCTTTTTAAGAGGTACTGCTGAATTTCTGTGGTGATAAGCCAAGGGATAACACTGATAGGTACTGCCCTCACATAATACCAACTCTGGATGTGAGTAAAAAGCTGAAATTTGACTTTGTCATCAATTCACAAAGCTCAGCCTTACTTATGCTCAGCAACTTTCACAGTCACCAAGCAAATTGCTTTGAAACAGTGGGAAGTATTGGAGGTGCTCATACAGTATACAGCTGTCAGACCTGGCGAACATCCTTCTAATGAAAAAGAATTAATAGGAACAGACAACGGTGGTGACAAACACAGCCAGATTCCACATCAGAAAGAAAACAGCAGACTATTTTTATTTTTTTTAATGCTCATTGGGGTAGAGTTCCTTTTAAGGCTATTATCTAACATCTATGACTTCTATCTACCTCACTTTTTAAACTATCAGTTAAGCCTAACGTTACTGTCTGTAAAATTACAAGCGCCAAACTTTGTTCGGTGCATGTCCTTATTTATCATGAAAACATACTGCAGAACTGACTCTTTGGAGCTCACCTGACTTTTTTGACTGTTAAAATATTTTACTGAAAATAAAAGAGCTTTCTTTTTTCCTTAAGATGCCACTTAATGACTTTTCTCCCCAAACAACGTATGACCTCTTGGAATGACAAGTGTAGATTTCCAGTCTTTCACCTTAGAAGGTGAAAGTTTACAATCATGTAATCAGATCCTGAGCATAGAACTTTAGCACATGATCAAAAACTCAAAACTCAAAAACTCATTCTTCTATGAAGGGCAACCAAAATGGTCAAAGGCCTGGAAACAATGCCTTATGAGGAACGGCTAAGGGAGCTGGGCATGTTTAGCCTGGAGAAGAGGAGGTTAAGGGGTGATATGATAGCCATGTTCAAATATATAAAAGGATGTCACATAGAGGAGGGAGAAAGGTTGTTTTCTGCTGCTCCAGAGAAGCGGACACGGAGCAATGGTTCCAAACTACAAGAAAGAAGATTCCACCTAAACATTAGGAAGAACTTCCTGACAGTAAGAGCTGTTCGACAGTGGAATTTGCTGCCAAGGAGTGTGGTGGAGTCTCCTCCTTTGGAGGTCTTTAAGCAGAGGCTTGACAACCTTATGTCAGGAGTGCTCTGATGGTGTTTCCTGCTTGGCAGGGGGTTGGACTCGATGGCCCTTGTGGTCTCTTCCAACTCTATGATTCTATGATTCTATGAAAAATCAGTTTTGGGAAGAGACAATTTTGTGACAACAGCTGGAGGAGAGGAAGCTTCTGCCCCCTCTGCTTTTCTGCTGCACCTCTCCCTCTCCAAACTGTCTTCCCTTTGCAGGATTTGAAATGCACATTTGCCTTGCAAAGTGGTTTGAAGTCCACTGAGGTTGGAGAGGGAAAGCATATCTACAGTATATTTATTTATTTATTCCAAAGTGCCACCTCCTTAAGGAGCCATTTATTTGTTTGTTCAGTTTGTTAACTGTCCATCACTTTCTAGGGCAGTATACAAAAACACATTTAAAACAATAAATTAAACAATACCATTTCAAACTATTTAATCAGTACTTCAAACAATAATCCAACAATCACCTCAATGCAAGCAAATATACGTATCTGAGATAGAACAGTGTCAGACTCTCCTGAAGGACTGAGGGAAGAGATGCATCTTGAAACTTGCTTGGAAACTCATCAGTGAGAGGGACAACAAGGAGAGAGCATTCCTCATTTTACGGTACCGTATAACACGCTTCTCTTATCAACAGATCCACAAGCAGAGTCTCTCCCCCCCCCCACTCAAGCAGATTTGGAAACCTAGGCCAGCAGGTACTGGGAGAGGAGCGTCTTCATGCATTTGGGTCTCAAAGCATTTAGGGCTTTACAGATTAACATCAAAACCGTGGACCCAGTAGTGTACTGGGAGCCAGCACAACTCATGCAGAAACAGTACTCTATGATTCTGGTTGGAGACACCACTCACGTTCTGCACTACTTGTAGCCTTCAGAATGTCTCCAACAGTAGCCCCTTGTAGAACACATTGCAATAATCTAGTCCCAAAGTTACCGGAGCATGGATTACTGTGGCAAGACTATCCTGTTTCATATATACCAGCTGGAGTAGGGAAGAGGTATTCCTTGACACTGAAGCCACCTTTACTTTCAGTGACAGTGTTGATTCAGGAGTACAGTGTTGATTTAGGAGTACTCCCAAATTGCAAAACTACTCCTTCGGAGGAAGCCATCTTCCTAATTCCTGGGCACAAGAACAGCGCACCAATAATGCTTATCAGGATTCAGCTTCAGGTTATGGGCCCATATCCAGTCCATTCCTGCCTGCAAAAAATAATCAAGCACTTGTTTTATCTGCGTTTTGGTGATACTGTGCCCCAAATCCCTAGGTGACATCTCCCAGCGGCTTCATCTACATGTTAAAAAGCATGGGGGACAGGATGGTAATCTGTAGGACCTTGCAAAACAACTGGCACAGGGCTAAGCAGAAATTTCCCAACAATGATCTCTGGAAATGGGCATCCAGACAGCAGAAGAAGCACTATACACACACACACACACATAAATACAGAAGTTTCAAGCAAGTTCAAAGCTGGTTAGGTAGGGCAAAGCACATTGCTTACTAATTTAGTTTATTGTTCTGTTTATATAAATACAGTAACAATTTACATAAAGCAATACCAATTAACTTCTTCACACAGTGCACAATGAACTTATGGAATTTTCTTGAGGTAAAAGGACAGCAATAACTAGTATTGGCAGTCAGAAATCATCCTCTTCAGGAGTGGAATTACAAGCTGCAGCTCTATTAAAAAATGGATTTGCGTGGAGGGCGGGGAGACTGCATCACCATTTATTCAGGCAGATCCATCCATGGCGAAGAGCTTCCATCTGCCATTTCAGAAGGCACGAAAACCAGAACCTTTTATTTTCTGATTTCTTCCCATGATATTTTTGAATGGTGGAGAAATCACCCCTCATTAAAAAAAATGTTCCTTCGTCACGGATGCAAGATTTTAGTATTCTTCAAATATTGCATTGCGCTATTTAATCCCATTGGATCTATTACAGCAACTCAAAGCAATATAAGGCACCCAGCTATTATCCATTAGCAAAGATTATGAAAAAAACTGGCACTTTTTCTTTTGTGCATTTTCTACACTGCAATATAATTAGCTTTTTATTTAGATAACGTAAATGCCCATTATCTACTTTGTCAAGTTTCCACATGATGCTTAAAATCCTGTGCTCTGTGTCACATCACAACACGCATCTATACAAAAGAGCAGCTTTCAAAAAATACAAAAATATAGCCCTTCTGAGTATATTAGGAATGATCATCTTGTACATGGTTTTTATAAAACCACTACCCCAAGTTAGATCTGAAGGGCATGCCTTCATCACAGAAGAGAAACTGATTGTTTTACAAGCCAATACAAGGTCCAACGCTCCCAGCCTTTTTCCTTGAAAAAGCTTTTAATTCTTCCTTTCAGCCAGAACAACCCCTGCTATGTAGTAGAAACTCAAGGCTGGATATGCTGGCCATGTGATGGGGGAGAAAGGATATTTTGCAAGGTTCAACCAGTCTATAGTCCTACTCCATTTCCAGTCTGACAGATAGCAACTATTTCTCCTACAAGTAAACCTTTCTCTTTCTGTCCAGTTAGGTTTGATAATGCCATTCCAAAACTTAAAATCAGATCACATTCTTTTAAAAATACAATCTACATTTAAAAGGAGAAGCAACAGTAATATGCTTATCCTTCCCCCAACAGCATGGCTATTCATTACATGAAGACAATGATGTTTCAGCCCTGGGCCTAGATCAGGGCTTCCATATGTACTCTATGAAGTACATGAGCTTTGATCATGCAGAAACCTAAACAAACAGGGGGAAATAGGCTGTGGGACCAGTAAGACTGCCTGACAGAACCCCAATTTTGGCTCTAAATTCTGACTTGGCCTGAGACACGCCTATTTTACCAGCCACATCACTGCACCTCACATAAACTATGATGCGTGCCTCAGAGAAGTTGAAATTCAAATGGATTTAGAAACAGGTTCCTTCCCCGGCTTTTGTAGACGTCAATTTTGCCAAAGATGAAATGGAAACATTAAGTAACTAACAAGAGTAAGATCAAAACAAAAAAAAAATTATTTTTTTCCCCCTTCCAGTAGCACCTTAAAGACCAACTAAGTTAGTTCTTGGTATGAGCTTTCGTGTGCATGCACACTTCTTCAGATACACTGAAACAGAAGTTGCCAGATCCTTCTATATAGTGAGAAGGTGGGGAGGGGTATTACTCAGAAGGGTGGTGGGAATGGGTGATTGGCAGATAGCTGTGATGAGCCTGTTGACGACTCTTAACGACTGCAATAGGTCTTACAGGAAAAAGCAAGGGGTGAGAAGGTGAAAAATGGCTTTGTCATGTATAATGAGATAAGAATCCAATGTCTTTGTTCAGACCAGGTCTCTCCATGGTTTTAAGTTTGGTAATGAGTTGCAATTCAGCAGCTTCTCTTTCCAGTCTATTTCTGAAATTCCTTTGTAGTAATACAGCTACTCACTATGAGTGATCACTCCTGTTTCGCTAAACCCCTTCATGTCAGCCTTGCACCAGTTTGCTGTTGGCTTAGTGATCATGATTTGTTATGGTGGAACACACTAAAGTTCTGGGTTCAGATATCATGGTAGGCTTGGTCCATCATGGTTTGCTCACCTGCTCAGGCTCAACAAGCTGGCACATAAGTGAACACAACTGTCAGTGGAAGAATCATTGCGTTAAAAACAGTAATGTCCCCTTCAATTCAAGTATCTCTTAATATAATAAAAAGATTACTGGGTCCTTTGATTTAATTACATACATAGTGGGCTGTGGGAGGGTCAAACATTAAAAATTTAAGGATGCTTTCAGGAATGCTAGCTAACATTTTGTATGTGCCATTTTGTGTTTCCAGATGCCAAGGTACCACTGAGCCTAGTGGGATTTAGTTCTGAGTTCTGATGTATAGGACTGTGATGTTAAGAATTATCACTTATAGTGGTGGAGACCTTAGCCTGTTGCAGAGCGAAAACATGCTGCTGCACATTTCTGTATGTTCTGGCAGGCAACCGTATAGATTACAGCAAAAACAATGCCCCTTTCTGTTAATTTATACAAGGGCACATATTCACTTTTTATGCTTTTCTCTCTAATGAAGCTATATTAAATTACAATGCCAATATTGCCCCCTCTCCCACATCCATTTTAATCAGCTCTTTCAATATTTTCTACTACATAGGGGATTATATGAACATATAATTTGTCAGATGATTTAATGAAAATTCCCTGTTGCCAAACAGTCGATACCAGCCTATGAATACAATGTGGACAGACTTCTTCAGGGTAGTTTTATATCTTAAATCTGCAATCTTAAACACACTTACGAGAGAGTAAGCTTCACTGAACCCAGAGGGACTTTTGAGAAAACATATGAAGGACTCTGCTGAATTTCATTTTTAAAAACCTTAAGGAAATGTCCAATATTTGTTTGTACTCCCCTCCCTTTGCTAACAAATGTATAAATAACCCTACAGATGTGGATGGGTAATGAAGAATACTTCCTTACTAGCTGCTAGAGATAAATAAATATTCACAGCCCCAGTTGCATTTTATCTTCTGTTCAGTGATAGTAGAATGAGGTCATATTTTTAGAATGCATCAGTTGGAGGGTGAGAGCTCTTTCTACATTTTTGAGCAGCATTTTGTAAGATAATGGCAAATATTTCTTCCATTAACCTCTGGCCTTTTAAAGTTAATAGATTTTTCTTCCATAAAGATAAACAATCAGGGTTTTCTTTCCATCTGAAATCCTGGACTCTAGGTAACCCAAGGAGCATAATTTCTGCCAATACAGTTATGACTAATATATTTATTGCAACAGCCAGACTGGCTAAAACTGCCAGTGATGGATTTCCTTCACATTCCAATCAATTAATTTAAAAATAAGGCACTGAGAACATTTAATTTTAATCATAACAAATCAATACATTTGAGGTCAATTACTATGAAAGTGTAGTAGCCCTCTTCAGTCATTCAGAAAGAATACATGAGTGTGAGAGCTGCCCTGGTTCCCAATATCCTCACAAACTGGATGTTCATCTTCCATCCAAACTTCCCACATGCAGCAGGAAGGAATTCTTTTTTTAAAAAATAATATTTATTAGAGGTTTAAAGATTACAGAAAAAAGAAGAAAGAAAAGATGAAAAGTTAAACAAAACAAATTAATACCTTACAATACATAGAAAAAAGAAGAAAAAACAATACAACAAAACAAAAACAAAAACAAAAACAATTAAAAACACATCCAATATTTCCATATTTCCTCCCTTTTTTGTATTCTAATTCAATTAGCTATTTCAGCAAATCCTTTCCATCTTTCTCAATTTTTGTTCTATAATTTATCTTAACACAATCTAACCTTAAATTTTCCACTTTGGCCCATTAACAATCTATTTTTACTTAATTCTTTATATCATTTCTGCTAAAGCCATATAACTTCATTCCAGCATCCTTCTAACATTCATTGATTTTGCAATATTTCTGTAAATAAACTTTAATTTTTTTCCAATCTTCTTCCACCGACTCTTCTCCCTGGTCTCGGATTCTGCCAGTCATTTCCGCCAATTCCATGTAGTCCATCAACTTCATCTGCCATTCTTCCTGGGTGGGTAGATCTTGTGTCTTCCAATGCTTTGCTATAAGTATTCTTGCTGCTGTTGTAGCATACATAAAGAAAATTCTGTCCTTCTTTGGCACCAATTGGCCGACCATGCCCAGGAGAAAGGCCTCTGGTTTCTTCAAGAAGGTATATTTAAATACCTTTTTCATTTCATTATAAATCATCTCCCAGAAAGTCTTAATCCTTGGGCATGTCCACCAAATATCATGGAGCAGGAAGGAATTCATGTGTCTTCCTAGTGCTGCCTATTAAATGGGTTTAGAAGCTTCCTTGTGATTGGAAACCCTGACAATGCAGAATTGCCAACTGTGAGGAGGTTCTCTGCAAAATGGTTAAAATCCCTTTCCAGACCTTCCTGTGAGATATGGGAAGGTCAGGGACGGAACAGGAATGCCTGGAGTATACAAGGACATTGGGGTGGGCAGGTAGGGCACATCTCTAACCCAGTTAGAGCTCTCATGCATTACTTTTAAACAGCTAAAGTGGGCATGTGTGTAATAAAGAAGCCATTTCGCTCAATAAAGCAGAAGCATGAGTATATTGACTCATAATAAATAAGTTATCTATAACATGACTAATTGATGTGTTTAAAAATATTAAGTTTCAAATCCCTGTTAAAACCAAATTATCAAAATATCAAAAAAATGGAAGCTTTTGAGTTCCTCGTCTGGCTAGGTGGTAAGCAGAGAACTGGGGATGGAGAAAGAGAGAGAAGGGAAAACAGCTGGGACTCAGCAACATTAGAAGGAAACAGCATTTTGAATGTGTTATAAACATGCAACACCTGATGGAACCGGGGGGGGGGGGCGGATTATATGCAATTTTCCATAGTGTTTTTCCATAGTATAGTATTTTGTTATAACAATTTAATTTCTTATTTATTTAAACCGTTTTTTTTCTGTGTGTAGATCCACCCCAAATGTCGAAGCCATGTAGTCTGCATTGGGTTAAAATCTTAAAGAATGGGAGGTGAGGCAGCAGGTGTTCAAATGTTAAGCGGTTTTGGGTAGAAAATAAACCCCACTACATAGAAATACCGGTAATTACGCTGCATGGGTTACTTGGAACCTGGTGTTAAAAATACTACACACGTTGTTGTTGTTGTTGCTGTTGTTGCTGCTGTTGTTGTTGACCGCGTTAGACAGATGACTCTTTAAAAATTACTTCTGTTACCTTTCCAAGCCACTCCTAACCACTGAGGGCACCTGGGCAAATATTGAAATTTTTCATAGTTCAGAAAGTAGCCATTCTGCAGCACGGAAACAGACAACCAGTGGAAACTGTAAACTGCTCCTCAACTGAGAAGTAATTTGCTAATGGCTTAGCTTACTTCTACTATTGTAATATCATTATCATTGCATATCTGTGTTAATGTAAAGGTAAAGGGACCCTTGACCATTAGGTCTAGTTGTGGCCGACTCTGGGGTTGCGGCGCTCATCTCGCTTTATTGGCCGAGGGAGCCGGCGTACAGCTTCTGGGTCATTTGGCCAGCATGACTAAGCCACTTCTGGTGAACCAGAGCAGCGCATGGAAACACCGTTTACCTTCTCACCGGAGCAGTACCTATTGATCTACTTGCACTTTGACGTGCTTTCAAATGTGGCAGGAGCAGGGACCAAGCAACGGGAGCTCACCCCATCAGGGGATTCAAACCGCCGACCTTCTGATCGGCAAGTCCTAGGCTCTGCGGTTTAACCCACAGCGCACCATGCTATTAATACAGATGCTAAACAGGGCCTAAACCTTATAAGATTCTACTATGCAAATTCAGTAAAGGACTTCTTTGTCTGGAACAGACAGCTGTTGCTGTACTCTGTGCTGGTAAACCGATAGCTTCACTATTCCAGTTGCACTGAAGTTTTGTTGGATTGTCACTTTCACATGAAAAGCCCTTGTGTAAGAGACACCAATTCTCAAATTATAGGCGTGGATCAATTTTCTGTTAGGGATTCCTAGCATTAACAGAAGAATGTTTCCCAGAAATATTGAGATCAAAAATGGAGCGTAAACTAGAGATGAGACAGAGCAGTGAAAGATTTCACCTCCGATATCCTAAAAATATTGGCTTGTTACATTCTCTAATTGCCAGCAGACATTCAACAACCTCCAAAAACTTGAACTGGAATAGTAGCCAAAATAAATTATGAGTTAAATTTTATTCAATGTACTTATTTTGATTCTTTAAAAACCCTATAAACAAGATCATTCTGAGTAATCCAAGTAATGAAGATACAACCAACATAAATGATACACAACAGAGACCCTCAAAGCTAATTTTTAAGGTGGTGGCCATGTGTTATATAGTATAATTTAACAAAAGACAGTGAGGTGAAATTGTTTTTATCTGTATGATCAAATTCCCCATATGCCAACAGCATTTTTTCAAATTGCCCAATAATTTTCCATATTAGGACTTCTTTAAATTGTTGATACGTAATTCTATCAGTTTCTCAGCGAATTACAGTGAATATTAAGTATCACCATATACCTTTAAAGTAGTTATCATAAATTGTCAGAATGACACCAACTGAATACAAGTAATGACTGCAGAAAGGCGGATAAGGTCCACAGTTTGCATCACAATGCTTATTGAGCATATTTTACTGAGGACGTTACTATCAAAAAGCAGTGCAATTTGAGAAAGAGAATTTTAAACGGTGGATTCATGCTACCATATTTACATATCATAACTGAATTATCACCTGGTTGTCTGAAACATCATAATCAGAACAGGACATATGGCTTAAAACAACAACAGAAAATCACATTTTCAGTGTTTCTCTCCACCCCTCTTAAAAAAAGCTTTATGAATTTTGCTACTATTTTAACATAGTAACAGAATGCCATCTTGCAACATCTCAAAAGTGTGTTCTTGGTAGTGGCACCCACCCTCTGGAACACCCACACGTAGCTCATGAGGCAGAAACAGCAGCAGGCTTTAAATGCCTTCTGAAAAGCAAATTATTTGAGCAGGTTTGCCTTGTTTCATAAGATTCATCACTTCACTGTATTTTAGGTATAATAATGTATCTAGCTTTTTCTTCTTCGTAAATATCTTATTGTGCTTTATGTAAGTCACTTACAGATTTTGCATAGCAAGTGGTGTACTAATTATTATTATGAAGTGCAATATGTAAAAACAAGCACCAACTAAATAGAGTTGTAAAGAGATTGCTTCTTCACAATAAACAGCATTAAATTGTACCATAAAACATGACCAAAATGTCCACTGTTATCATCAGATCATAACAACCTTAAACCTGGATGCAAGCAAAACAGCATTTAATTAGGCACACAACAGTAGAGAAATGTTTTTACCTGAATTTTAAACAAATGTGTTCAAGTGCAGAGAGAGAAAGAAAAAAACTTATTTGAAAGCTACTCAATTAGCATTCTTCTCTGTTTTTTGACAAAATTATTCAAATGTGTAGGCCTTCCCATGCCAAAATGTTGTAGCTGGTAAAAACAAAACAATGATAAAACACAAATGCATTTGTCCCTTCAGGTGAACTATGCTTTTTAAACATGTGTTAAAATTTAACATATATATATTGACTATGCTGCTTATATTGAAAAACAAAACACTGTGTTATATCTACAGAATCTTAGAAATGGTTTTTCAGTGTTTTCTAAGCAAGATAACAATCTTAATATTCATTCATTCATCAGTCTGTATAAACTTTGACCTGCTAAGTGCATGTTCATATTACCTCTAATACACTGAACTTGCTGTCAACTTTGAACTTTACAACAAAAACTCTGCCATTTTTCCATTGATGGGTGATGTATCAGTTAACAATGGCAGCAGCTCAAATTTATAGATCTCTTGAAGCTACTCTTCATTTAGCAAAAAACCATGTATGTTCGTCATACATTCTATAAACTATGATACAATGTCTACCATTCTTTTGAGAAAAGTAGATTATAAATTGCAGATTCAAACTCGAACTTTTTCAGATTTTTTTTAAAAGACTTTCCAGCAACATATAGCTTACCATCTGAGCATATTCACAAAGTAAGGTATCAGTCACATTGCAGGGAGGGGGAATTACCCAATCGTAAAAATCAATAGTCAGGATCAATCATGTGATTCAGAAAGGGGCACTTTCTTTTACAGAAATCTGAATGCTCTGTTGAGTGACAGACTGGTTGTCAAGAAGTGATGCGAATAAAAGTGTTTTTGAAGTATTCATGCATGTAAGTCATTTGGGTTCCTGTTTCTCATCAATATGCATACAGGTCTGTGCCTTGCAAGGTGCATGTTTTAGACAAAAGCTGGTTTTATAAATCTTGCCTCTCTCTATGGTTATATTTTGTTAAATATTGAGATCACATTTACGTACCCATGACAACAACTTGAAAGTGCTTTCAAAATAGATATATAATAGTAGTTTGAAAGTGCTCAGTTGCAGCTTTTTTCATATAGCTAGTTATTCATAATTATTATCATTAGTCTTCCAAATTACAAAGTGATTTATTTATAAAATCAGTTAAAAACATAAAACAACAATAAGGACTCCATGACTGCATGTATCTCAAAAAGACAGACATATGATGGCGTAGGTTACCATGCTTGCAGAATAGCTTTTCCTTAGCAGTAATAAAGGAACAAGCTGGATTGATCAGCTGCTGAATGAGAAGTTTTGAAACCCCAATATAAAATCTGTAACACACCGAACAGAAATCAAACATGTGAAGACCATATGAGAGTTGGACTACTGTAACACGCTCCACGCGGGGCTGCCTTTGGAAACTGTTTGCAAGCTTCAGCTGGTCCAAAATGATGCAGCCAGACTGGGACCTGTGACAGGCTGCATGTTAAAAAGGTAAAGGTAAAGGACACCTGGCAGTTAAGTCCAGTCGTGAATGACTCTGGGGTTGCAGGGCTCATCTCACTTTATTGGCCAAGGGAGCCAACATTTGTCTGCAGACAGTTTTTCCGGGTCATGTGGCCAGCATGACTAAGCCGCTCCTGGCAAAACCAGAGCAGCGCACGGAAATGCCGTTTACCTTCCCGCCTTATTGTGGTTTTATGTATTTAAAACCTATTTATCTACTTGCACTTAGACGTGCTTTCGAACTGCTAGGTCGGCAGGAGCTGGGACCGAGCAACGGGAGCTCACCCCGTCCTGGGGATTCGAACCGCCGACCTTCCAATTAGGCTGCATGTTACTTCCCTGTTAAAACAACTTCACTAGCTACTGGTCTGTTTATGGGCACAATTCAAAGTGCTGGTTATGACCTATAAGGCCCTATATGGCTTGGCCCCAGGCTACCTGAAGGTTCTATCTCCCTATACAAACCTGCCCAGGTGCTAATATCCTCAAGTAAGCAACTCCTCTAAGTCCCATCAACCGCGGAAACATGGTGGTAAGCCAAGAGCAAGCTTTTTCTGTGGCTGCTCCCAGATTGTGAAAGTCATACCCAAGGATGGATTAGATGCGCTTCCTCTATGTTATCTTTCTACTCGCGTGCAGATGATATTGGTCACTGGGCTGCTGTCAGGACAAATTATATTTTAACTGCTGGTTTTAGATATGGCGTGTTATATTTTAACCATTCATAAAATGCAGACTAATAAAAACAACTCGTTAACCCCACAATACTGCTCAGCTGATTTGAGGGATAAGAGGGCCTATAAGGGAGAGAGGGGCCTGATGCATTTGAGTGGGCCTGATGCAAAAAGTTCATTGTACAGTGGTACCTCTGGATATGAATGGGATCTGTTCTGGAGCCTGTACAGAACAAAATGGCTTGGATACTGTGGCGTTTGCCTCCTAGTATGGGTTATAAGGAAAGGATTAAAATGGGTGTGATGTGATTGGCCAGTGGGAATGCAAGGGGGGAGTAAAAGTTAGAGTGGGAGGTTTTGAAAGGGAGTTGAGGTTTGGGAGTTGGGAGTTGAGGTTTGGGAATTGAAGAGGGAAGAGGGAGGAATAGGCAGTGGGTTGGTCAAGTTGTATTGTGAGAGAGTGAGAGGAATTGTTAGGGGGAGTCAGATAGATGGAATAATCAGTTTGGAGTTGTTAGGAACTAAGATTAAGAAATTGACGAGAAAAATAAACTGAAACCATACGCTTGTTCCTGCATTTAAAATTAAACTTGATTATTTGTTAATGTTCACAACTGTCTGGACTCCGTGTGTCCCCGTGAGAAGCGGGGTGGTAGCAGTGAAGAAAGCAATCACAGTGGTGGCACAGGGTCAAACGTCCGGGGGCCCTGTGTGATCGCCACAGATACAAAGAAGTGCAAGTGGAACATCACTACAAAACACACCTTTCTTGCTCTTTCCTCCACACTGCACCACCCACCCAACCACCAAAAAGCTGCTCCTAAGCCTTGATAGAACAGCATAGGGTGAGCTGTGTATGGCTTCAGCAGGAATTCAGGCACTGACAGAAATAGAGGCCACTTAGTGGAAATGGAAGTGTCTTTCTGCTAACAAAGGGCACCATCAGTTTCAAACCAACATTTGTATAGCTAAAGAACACCCACAAGAAGAAATAATGAAATCTCTTCTCTGCAGTAATGCCTCTGTCCCAGTCAGCCTGTTGACATGTGTGTTTACAGCATTTCTTCACAAAGGGGACAGCTTAACTTCTTCAGCTAGCTATACAGAATTCTCTTGCCTCTAAATCGGGCCCATATCTGCTTAAGGCAGGAATTCCCACCAGGGGCTGTGTTAGAAACAAACTGGGAGAGAAAGGTATGTAGAAGAGATCAGGACCACAGATACAGCATACCTGCTTACTCAAGCACAGAAAATTTTTAGTACCCATGCATCCAAGCAATCCATCTATCATGTTTAAAGCAAGACAGAATGGCTGTTTTTACATGAGATTTGCTCCAGTCTCCCTCCACATCCATCACATTCAGAGAAACAGAAGCTGTCAACAAAGGGTTGATTTCAGCATTTCCTGTAGTGAGTTGAGTCACAAGGCTCTTCATGTATGTTGGCTAAGCTTTCTGAACAACAATAGCTCTGATGAATGAGAACAGAGAGGCCCATTACTACATGAAGCTTATGTGAAAAGATCTGCTTCCCAATAAATCTGTGCAGTAGCATTGATTGCAAGTGAAGCCATTTTTTAGCAAGTGAATGCAACACTTATGACAGATACAAGTTTTAATAGCAGCCGGGAATAGAGCATCTGTATTTAGCCCCTTAATGTTGTGTGCAGGGCACTCATTGCATTGCATTCTCCCGCTAACTTTGATGAAGTTTTTTTCAAAAACAGTGCTATTGCTATACATCTGTAACTTTCAGTGACATTATCAATTCTTGCTCCAGTTATCTCCCGCTTGAGACTACTGCAATGTGCTCTACATGGGGCTACCTTTGAAGATGACCTGGAAACTACAACTAATCCAGAATGTGGCAGCTAAGCTGGCCACTGGGAGTGGCTGCCGAAACCACATAACAATGGTCCTGAAAGACCTACATTGGCTCCCAGTACGTTTCCGAGCAAAGTGTTGGTCCTGACCTTTAAAGCCCTAAACGGCCTCGG
Organism: Podarcis filfolensis; assembly: GCF_964270895.1. NCBI lineage: Eukaryota > Metazoa > Chordata > Lepidosauria > Squamata > Lacertidae > Podarcis > Podarcis filfolensis. The sequence goes on along the minus strand of NC_139606.1, from coordinate 16,274,676 downwards.
CCCAGTATACCTAAAGGAGCATCTCCATCTCCAACATTCAGCCCAGACATTGAGGTCCAGCTCCGAGGACCTTCTGGCGGTTCCCTCACTGCGAGAAGTGAAGCTACAGGGAACCAGGCAGAGGGCCTTTTCGGTAGTGGCGCCCGCTCTGTGGAACGCACTCCCATCAGATGTCAAGGAAACAACCAACTATCTGACTTTTAGAAGACATCTGTAGGCAACCCGGTTTAGGGAAGTTTTTAATGTTTGATGTTTTATCGTGTTTTTAATATTCTGCTGGGGGCCGCCCAGATGGGCAGGGTATTATTATTATTATTAATCATAATAATAATTTATTATTTGTGTAGTTTGGGTTGATCGCTTAACTTGTTCAGCTTTTAAAATGTCAGTGCCATCTTACAAGGCTGCCAAAGCACTATATATGGAAGCAAATACAAAAAGGCGGAGGCCGGCAGCCCAACACACACCCCTATGTTTTTCTTAGTACAGTGGTACCTCAGGATGCGAACGGGATCTGTTCCGGAGCCCCGTTCGCATCCTGAAGCGAACACAACCCGCGACTGCGCGTCTGCACGTGTGCAGGTCACGATTTGCCGCTTGCGCGCATGCGTGTGACGTCATTTTGACCGCTTGCGCATGTATGAGCGGCGAAACCCGGAAGTAACACACTCCGTTACTTCCGGATCACCGCGGGGCGCAACCCGAAAGCCCTCAACCTGAAGCGTATTCAACCCGAGGTATGACTGTATTCTGAGTTACTGTCGTCTTCTTTTTCCCCAAACCACATGTTGCAGACTGTCCTTGTGCAAAAAGAAACAGAAACAGCTTTGCATGAGATGGATACCTTGCCAATTACTTTCGATTGTATAAATGCTAACAGACAACAGGGATTGCAGCCTACGTATTTTGTTTGAGCACGGTCATTAATCACAATCTAAGGTTGATGATAGTGCCTGTAAAACCGTCTTGATGCACAAAGCGTCTTTTAACTTCAAAGCCTTGTTTATCAGATGTGAATGAAATGAATGGAAACAGACTATGCATGAGCAAACATCAGGGCTCATGTCATTATGGAGAAACTGCTGCCCACTGCAGATTGTTGCTGCTGTAGCTATGGGAGTGAGTTTCACAAATATTGGATAAATTAATGTTGTGAACAAATGTACATGGAGGAAAACGGAGGGGGGGGGACAACAAATTTTGATTAGGCCACTTGTGTCAGAAGTAATTATACAACTTTTCCTCTGCAAGGAGAAAAATGAATTCATTCTCTGTGTTGCAGTTTAAATAAAATACTGCGAGCTAATGTCACCTTGAGTAAAAAAATTCTTTTTAAAAGCTGGATTAGTGTGATGGCTAAGAAGCTGAAATGCAAATGAGAAGCTTCCTGATCCCAGTCTTAGGCAAGCCACTCTCAGCCCCAGCTCTCCATCCACAACACAACAGATACTGACCTTACAGGCCTGTTTTAAGAAATACAGCAAGGTAATGTGCATTTCCGTTCCAAGATGTATGGTGCTATCCTCTCTGTGATTTTTATATGCATACATCAGTGAGCATGGCTGTAGCCAAATGAAAATTATGCTTCTTGCATTAATTCTCTGTTCTGCACATGATGCTACGCCATTGGCACTAAATAAAATATGTTTATTTTTTATTAATAAAAAATTCTACCCTATTGTTCATAAAATACCATGCCACTGAAAATAACAACCACAAGCATAGTAACAACCTCATCAAATAATTACAGGCATTTTTAATCAAACATGCAGTCTTGACGTTCAATATAAAATTTGTATTATAATGTTTCCTTCATTGATTTGAACTGGTTTTTTTCTGTGCTGGGTTATGATTGGTTGACAGGTTGTGTCTTTGTGTGCCAGTAGTGTGAAAAATAGACATCCAAGGCGCATTGCACATGGCAATCTGGGTAACATGGCTGCTGCTTCATGTGTGAATATCCATTCACATTGTCTGGGGACTGTTTTAACTGAGGCAGATTATTAGCATTCTGTCTTCTGTAGGGAATGAGGAGTGTTGGACAGACTTCTGACAACCCCTCCTGATCCCAAACAGATAATCAGTGCTGTCCCTGCTTCGGGCGGTTGGGTGGGTGGAAAGATGTCCAGCTTTTTCCTTCCTTCTAGCAGATTAGCACTATTTGCAGAAGCTGTGCTATCACCATGTTGGGTTCCTGCAGAAAACCTGCAATGACCATTCAAATAGCAGGGATGGGATTTATTCAGTTTTAACCGATTCTCATCACCCGCACAACTGCTAGAAAATCAGGCGGGGCTTATAAAAGTAAACTCTTAATAGCCTGAGGACAATCCTAATGTCAAGAACAGAAAGGTCAGAGAAAAGCAAACAGCACTTCAAAAATATGCCCATTAAGTTATATAAAAACCATTTTAAAGCTAGACATTTAAATTCTTAAAGCAAGAGTGTCTGGAATGGTAATGTGGACCTGACCTCCCAAAACCAGCTTCACTGCTGATTACCAGAGCAGGACTGGGCAGTGGCTAAATTATGGTTATTTGGGTGCACTGGTGGTAGCATTGGGTTGGCTCCAACAGTGCGCATGGGCAGTCCCAGCCTTACTACTACTTTGCCCTATTCTCACACTGTCCTGGTAAGTGACAGAAATGACACCCTAATCTTGTTCTTAACCAAGGTGGAAATTATTTAAAGATATATTCACTGCTTCTGAGGCATTTGCTTCAACCCTCAGGGGAGAAATGCTCAGAGCCTAGGGATTGGTGGTGGAATACTAATGAGAGATCAGAGGGGGAAGCTTGGGAAGAGATGCTGGATAATGAAGAGACAACAGACTCTCAAATTCTATTCTGGTAGTCAGGGTCCCTTCAGAACAGATAGGAGGAGGCACTGCAGTGGTCAGGAGAAGGTGGTGAAGAGTCACTGAGAAAACGGAAGTTTGCTCACGTAGCACTGGATGTTGGCCATACAATTTGGACAACTACATACAACGGAGAACATACAAGTATAAAACTTTTCAAATACAGTACCTGCAAACTTCTGCAAGTAGACACCACAACGAACAGTCTCCATTAGGCTCAGAAGGATACATATTTCAGCCTGTTAAGGCTCATTAGCATGTTAGCACATAAGTAATGAAGGGAGAAATATGAGCCAACGTGTGGTTAAGAATTTCACAGTTCTGGCTTGCAAAGATGATAGTCAAAGCTGGTGACACCCATCTAGCCGCCCAAGCATTTCTGTTTGTTCTAGGAGCTGAGACAACAACAGCGACAGCACTTATAATTAATTGCTTTACTCCTCCCTGGTGGTTTGGCTGCTGTGCTGAGCCAAGCCATGGTTTGGCTTAGCGTGTCATCCAAATCAAGGCTTGTGGTTTAGCTCCTTCCTGACAAGCTGCAAGTTTTAACCTTGGTCTGTTCTATGGTTAACAGCTTCTGGTTTGTCTGAGAGAGCTAAGCTACAAGCCTGCATTCAAGTTGACATGGTAAGCCAAACTACAATTTAGCTTAGGGCAGGGCAGAGGCAAAATTATTGAGGAGGATCAAAATGGCTGTGATCTCCCAGAAGCCTGCACATGTTTGTTTGCACTAAGCCATTGTTTAGCTTAGCATTAAGTGCAAACCAGGCTTAGTCGGTACAGCATGAGACTCTTAATCTTAAGAGTCATGGGTCGTTTGAGTCCCACATTGGGCAAAAAGATTCCTGCATTGCAGGGGGTTGGGCTAGATGACCTTTGTGGCTCCTTCCAACTCTGCTTTTCTATGATTCCATGATTCTAGGAATCAAGGTACTGTGGACTGCTGCAAACCGAAATAAGCATTACAGTGTACCCTGCATTCCCAAAGTTCAGAGAATGCATTCTTTCATTAAGACATTTTCATATTATGTACTGCCAGAGCAACTAACATATTTTCCTTCCATACCTTCTTTCTATTCTTATACTAAAATCACTAGAAGTTGTCCAGTGGGACCTCCTGAAGCTGGAAATGCAATCTGTGTCCCTTCTTGCTTGGCAGTAAATATCCAATTTGAAACAAAATAAAATGAACAGGCGTGAATGAGACTGTTTGGCAATTATACCTCAATGCACTCATTTTTTTCCTTTTTTTAAAAGTGAATTGCTTTTCAGGTTGTAATGGTGGCAAATGGAAACCAAAAGTGTTTCTCACACCAGTCTGACTGAATGCATTGGATATATATGGAGTTATCACCATCCAGTACTCCTTTTAATAAAATCCTCCTTTTCTCTCACATTACAAAAATGGATCCACTAGTTACTTATTTAGTCTACTATTACACTTTCAATAGATTGTTTGACTGACAAAAATAAATACTATGGAGCCCTTAATTGCAAGCCTTTCAATGAAAACAGCAGTTTTTATTAAATAAATCATTTATTATTTGGGAAACCACAAACCACTGTTAAAACCAAGCTTTTTGTATCCCCCCCCCTTCTACCCATTTCTCTCACAGGTACAATTCAATGTACCTTTAAAAACTTTCATGGCCTGGGTCCCACATACCCTGTTACTTCCCCCACCCCTGGACACACTAGCTCCTGGCTTTGAGCATCAAGTCCACATAAGAATTTCTTCCCTCACTTCAGACTTCTTAGCTGGGAGGGGGGCACAAAACTCCCCTCCCCAACAAACCCTTGGGTGATTTTGTTACTGCTTTATCTTGCTGCTGTTTTGTGTATGTGTGTGTTTAGTAATTATGATGTGGTTTTTATTGGGAATTTATTTTACTGACTGTTTCTCTAGGAGGGCTTGGCCTGAAAAGTGACTTGTAAATAATTTCTGTTTATTAATTAAAACAACTGTTACAGGAGAAGCAGGGGGTTTACATCCATTTCTCCAGTGCTGTGGTATGAACTTTCTGCACTAATTCTCGGTCTTCACCAGTCTTTAAGAGGGCTTGGACTTTGGCACCTGGCTTTTGGCTGAGCTTGTTACTCTTCTCTTCTTGTAGGTTTTACAGTGGTATCTTGGGTTACAAGACACTTCAGGTTACAGACGCTTCAGGTTACAGACTCCGCTAACCCAGAAATAGTACCTTGGCTTAAGAACTCTGCTTCAGGATGAGAACAGATATCACATGGCGGCGGCGCGGCGGCAGCGGGAGGCCCCATTAGCTAAAGTGGTGCTTCAGGTTAAGAACAGTTTCAGGTTAAGAACGGACCTCCAGAACGAATTAAGTTCTTAACCCGAGGTACCACTGTACTGTAATTATTTCATTTGTTCTGTATTTTTGAACAAGGCCTTGAGCCAGGCTTCCTCAACCTGGGCCCTCCAGCTGTTTTGAGACTACAATTCCCATCATTCCTGACCACTGGTCCTGCTAGCTAGGGATCATGGGAGTTGTAGGCCAAAAACATCTGGAGGGCTGAGGTTGAGGAAGCCTGCCTTGAGTGCTGGAAAAGTGGCTAGCAAATTATTGCAATAAATAGTATACAACATCAAATGTCTTGATGTCCTGTTCTTTCTCATGTTTATAAAGTTATGTAGCTTCCTGCACAGCTGACAAAGCAGAAATGGTTCCATCAAAGCACTTGATTCCACACGAAACAGTTAAAAATGTGATTCTGAGTGAGTTTAGGACAATGACAGCTCTAAGAGATTGGAAAGTCAATAGCTAAATGCAAGCATTCCATTCTGTCTCTCTCTTTAAAAAATGAAGCATTTTCCTTTGTAGAAAGGATGAGTTTCATTTCTACCTTTCGCAAAATAGTTCCTTCCTGTAGTACAATATAATATTCTTTTTGAAAGGCTGAAAAATAGTATGGGATAAAAGCCTCTTCCAAGAAGAAACCAGTACCATTCTTCAGCTATGTATGAAAATATTCCATTCAGAATACTATTGTCCCGCAACATTTTTGTACATGCACATTTATTGGGAGAGTTTAAAAAGAAACACAAAAAAACCCAATCTTTTTCAATGAATTGGCAGCCAGACTTCAACTTTTTTAAAGCTTTCTTGCAAGTTAGAAGGAACTTGTGACGCTTTCATCTATTCCTATTCTGAACCCTACCCTAGGATATAGCAATGGAAACTTTATCCTAGCTGTCACAAGATATACGATATACCTTTTGGAGGTAACTGCCAAGCATGTCATTACCACTAACTCTCCTTACCTCTGCATTTTGCACCTGAATATGTCCAGTGTTTATATAACAAAATGTTTATATAAAAATAAAAGAGCAACCAGCTATGCATGTACTCCTGTGTTTTGCCCTGAGAATCATAGAATTGTAAAGTTGGAGGGATCCTATCTAGTCCAACCCCCTGTAATGCAGGCATCTCAACTAAAGCATCCATGTTTAAATAAATTACATGTTAAACATGTGTTCTGTGAACGGATCTCCCTTTTATTTGAGGTTGAATCCTGAAAAGACAGAAGTACTGTTTTTGGGAGACAGGGGGCAGGCGGGTGTGGAGGACTCCCTGGTCCTGAATGGGGTAACTGTGCCCCTGAAGGACCAGGTGCGCAGCATGGGAGTCATTCTGGACTCACAGCTGTCCATGGAGGCGCAAGTCAATTCTGTGTCCAAGGCAGCTGTTTACCAGCTCCATCTGGTACGCAGGCTGAGACCCTACCTGCCTGCAGACTGTCTCGCCAGAGTGGTGCATGCTCTATTTATGTCTCGCTTGGACTACTGCAATGCGGTCTATGTGGGGCTACCTTTGAAGGTGACCTGGAAACTACAAGTAATCCAGAATGCGGCAGCTAGACTGGTGACTGGGAGCAGTCGCCGAGACCATATAACACCGGTCTTCAAAGACCTACACTGGCTCCCAGTACATTTCCGAGCACAATTCAAAGTGTTGGTGGTGACTTTTAAAGCCCTAAACGGCCTCGGTCCAGTATATCTGAAGGAGCGTCTCCACCTCCATCGTTCTGCCCGGACACTGAGGTCCAGCGCCGAGAGCCTTCTGGCGGTTCCCTCGCTGCGAGAAGCCAAGTTACAGGGAACTAGGCAGAGGGCCTTCTTGGTAGTGGCACCCATCCTGTGGAACGCCCTGCCACCAGATGTCAAAGAGAAAAATAACTACCAAACGTTCAGAAGACATCTGAAGGCAGCCCTGTTTAGGGAAGCTTTTAATGTTTAATAGGTTATTGTATTTTAGTGTTTTTATCTAGAGTGTTTCTGTTTTGTCTAATAATTAAAGTTTCTATGGTGTTTTCCAATATAAGCTATGGGCAGCATTGCACAACGGGACTTTCTTCCTCTCTCCTCCCCCTGCATGCCTCCAAAATTGACTCAGAGGGGTCAGGAGAACACCCAGAACAGCACATCATGGGCAGGGGTAGGAAAGGGAGAACCATTCCATCTGGCAACTGAATTGCTTGCGCTGATAGAAGAAGAATCAGAAGCGTGTGACACCGAGTTCCTCCCAATGTAATTTTCATGTTCTAAAAGCAGCCACAAAACCCTCAAATTTAGATCAAGAGGTTTAGTCCTTTTCCCTTGCACCATTTTTTCATTGTAAATTGTTGCAACACCACCCACAAGGGAAGGCAAAGCAACCTGTGTTTTATCTTTGTGCGTGTGTGTGTGCACACGCAGCAAATTGAGCAATTGGTGGAGAAACTGTAAACCTCTGCTTTTGTGTCAGGGCCCTGATCCAACGCAACCACCACTGGCTGATTTTAGGACAAGCGAAATTGATTCTGGGGCTAAGCTCCCTTCTCTGTTACTTCTAGTTTACATGTGGAGGGTATTTGGATTTTTATGCCGGGGGGTGTGTGGAAGTTATAAAGAAAATAAATATCTGAATTAGATATCTGACTCCAAGGTTCAATGAAGCCTACCTATTACAGGTCCAGTTTCTGAAGAATAGGGGAAGCTATATATCAACTTTCAAATACACACACCCCAATCCAGGGATGGACAAATCTGTAAAATTTTCCATTTTTCCAAATGTTCCATTTCCCCAAATTTCAGTTCAGTTTGCCCAATTTCTGCACCAATCTGCAGGTTTTACTTTGTATGCATTTCTGTGCACATTTCTCCTAATATAAACAATTTTAATGCAATTTTCCCTAATACATGCATTTTTGAAAGTAGTTTCCCTTAATATAACAGAGTTAATATATGCATTGTTCTACACACCTTTGGTTGGAGACCATAGTCACAAAACTAAAAGTGTAAAATTTAAATGTTACCTGTGATTTGGTTTGCTTATTGGTCCAGGAAGTGCAAATTAGGTAAGAATGCAAACCAAGCAAATTTCTCCCCCCTTCCCTACTCCCAGATCTCAGCTTCAGGCTATATTTCATTATATTCTCTCAAGTAGAGAAAAACTTGGTTGCCTTCAGGATACACTGAGCAATAATACAAAATCTCAATATTATAAAAGGCAGGGAGGGCTAGCTAGCTACACTGTTATACATGCAAAAAAATTATTTATTTTTTTAATACCCTTAAACATTCCAGGAAAACATGATCATGGAGAATTAATGACTCAAGCAACCCCACAAAACACTTGCATCTTTCCATACTGCAAAAGGTCATAGATTTGGTTTCCACACTCAGCTGGGTCACATAAGCTTTTATTTTTGTTCATGGTTCTTTGCTCTACTCAAAAGACACAATAGCATTTCCATTCCACTGTGGCGCAGCTCTGCTGCTCTTGCTCGCAATGGGAGCCAACGCCTTCTCCAAAGGAAACATGAAAGCCATGTTCAAAATTTCCAATGCTAATTCAAGTGAGAAATACATTCAAGAGTACAGAGGCTGTGGACAAACAGCTGGAGAGATCGCCACACAGAGTAAAACAGGGCCCTCTTGAATAGATTTCAAGGCTGTCCTCTTCGACAGCCCACCCTGTGTTTATAGTCTAGCTGTCCGCAGAGTGTATTTTGTCCCTTCTCACATGAAAGTAGCCTGCTTGTACAGTCAGAACACTGGAGAGATCTTGTCCCGGCTATGGCCACCAATATATCACAAAGCATATCTTATTGATGTGCAAACTTTGATAGCCCTGCAAGCTGCTGGCTCGTGTGGCTGCAAGCAAACTTATCCCCATCCTTCTGCTTCTTTTTCCCTTGCATTGAACTGTTGCTAGCCAATGCACATGGAGGAGATTAAAAGAGATCCATCTTAAGCGATACTGATTAGAAGTTAGCTCCCAGGGACATATCTATATTGCCAATTTTCCAAGCTCACTGCATTTGCTATAAATTGCTATTACAAGAGAACTCAAAGTGTAATAGAAGGTGGTTGTTTTTCGTTTTTTGTTTTGCCTTGTTTTGGGGGGTTGGTTGGTTTTTTATATTGTGGTCAATTTCAAAAACACTAGTGTGTTCCCCGCCACTCGCCTTTTGTTTTAAATGAGGCCAGTCTGAATTTCAGAAGGCTATAAAACGATAAATAGAGTAAGGATATTTTGACACCTGCTCTTTGTAACAAGGGTAGTAGCTACTGCATTTTTTCCTATCTCAGGTCTGTATTGGACCCATACCAAATCAATGAGAGTCCAAGGACACCTTTTGGGAATTATAGGGACAGAACTATCCAAACTGTATAGAAATTTATTCATGTATGCGACTACAGTGGCAAGAAAGTTACTTGCCCAAAAACTGAAATAAGAAGAAGCCCCAGCAAAAGAAGGATGGATACAAAAACTTATGGAATATGCAGAAATGGAGAAACTTACTGGAAAGATAAGAAATCAAGATAATAAACTATTTATAAAAGTATGGAAGTGGCTTATTGAATTTTTACAAATAAACTGTAAACAGATAAGAACATCAGTGGGATTATTGTAATAACCTGCAGTATATATTTAAAGTAGATGAATAAACAGATCCCGTTCGCATCCTGAGGTACCACTGTACTAAGAAAAACATAGGGGTGTGTGTTGGGCTGCCGGCCTCCGCCTTTTTGTATTTGCTTCCATATATAGTGCTTTGGCAGCCTTGTAAGATGGCACTGACAGTATATATTTAAAGTAGATGAATAAATGAGTAAATTAAGTTAATTTGGAATATGCAGAAAATATAAAAAATAAATTTAATGAACCACAGAAAGAGGGGAAAGGAAGTCAAGTTTTGAACTGTTAAAATGATTGTAAAATTATTGAATTGTAGAAAATTGAAAATCATAAATAAAATAATAAAAAAGCACTGTAGTCTCTTGATACTAAAACAGTGCTTTTTTTCCTAGGAAAAAGGGGTTGGTACTCACCAGCATGCAGAAGGAGTGGCCAGCGTGCGGGAGAGGGGCATGGCCTGATGCCAAGGCTGGGCGGTGGGGTGCTTGATGCTCCCTTGCCAACCCACTCACCTAACTGGGGCGCTGCCGTCCAGGTGAAGAAAGGCCTCCCCTGCAGGTCACCATTGTTGTCACTGCTTACCTGCTGGAGGCTGCTTTCCTGCAGGCAGGACTCCACAGGCCAGCCCCCTCCCCTCCCCTGCTCATGCACCTCTATTTGGCATGAAATTCAACATTTGACTAAATCCAGGGCACAGCCCTCGTAGATAACACATCTCTTAGTTTCTAACAAGTTTATGTCTCAAAGTCTTCTAAATTTACAAATCATTAAAGGGAAAATATATGGAAATTATGGGTGGGATCCAGATTTAGTGGATCCAGACTCATTGACCGAGACTGCAGTACTAACCTCACTTGCCTGGAAGTAAGCCTCACTCTATTCAATGGGACTTGCTTCTGAATAGACATGGTTAGAATTGCAGCCAGTCAGCCTCCAACCCTATGAATATTAAGGTATGCAATACACACTCAACAGCTAGGCATCACTTCTAATACTGCAGGCATTTTTTAAGGCACAAAGAAGTTAAAAAGAACCTATAACTCAAATATCTGAGATCTTTGCTGTCTTTCTGTTCTCGCCCCATCACTTTACACAATCGTCGAGTGCAACCCTAAAACCATTAACTCACAAAGCATCCCATTTTCATAACTGTTGGCCTAAATGGCCAACCCGCTGAAACTCAATGAATATAGATGAATAATCAGCAGTGAATAACATCCAGATAGCACATTTTATTTTCCTCTTACAGGGGAAAAATGTCTTCAATAATGTCTGATTTATTTACGTTGATGTTCTCATTACAGAGACTAGCATTGCTGTTGACTGGGCATTTATTATCAGCTGGCACTAAACTCTGCAGATTCTACAGCAATGAACATGAATTTCATTTCTCCCTAGCATGGTATACACTTAATCTTCTGTGAATGATATAGCATGCTGAATTATTATCTCAAGGGTAGAAATACGTAGCATGCTTTATTTAACAAATACTGCAGTTGTGCATTACTCTGTTATTAAGCAAATGTACCAATGTTTTCTTTTGAAAATTCCAGTGCTTTAAACAAACCCAACAAACAAGAACAGCAGATCATTCAGCCAAGATTTGGCCAATATTATTATTACTATTAAAACAATTTATATGCAACCTTTTATTTCAAGAAGGAAATAAAAGGCGGTATATAGTAGAGAGGGACGCGGGTGGCGCTGTGGGTTAAACCACAGAGCCTAGGACTTGCCGATCAGAAGGTCGGCGGGTTGAATCCCTGCGACGGGGTGAGCTCCCGTTGCTCGGTCCCTGCTCCTGCCAACCTAGCAGTTCGAAAGCACGTCAAAGTGCAAGTGGATAAATAGGTACCGCTCTGGCGGAAAGGTAAACGGCATTTCCGTGCGCTGCTCTGGTTTGCCAGAAGTGGCTTAGTCATGCTGGCCACATGACCCGGAAGCTGTACGCTGGCTCCCTCGGCCAATAAAGCGAGATGAGCACCGCAACCCCAGAGTCAGTCACGACTGGACCTAATGGTCACGGGTCCCTTTACCTTTACCTATATAGTAGAGAGGGGCTTAGTTAATGTCAAAGGATGTTGTCTCTTCAAAGTTGTGATCCACTGAAGCCAACAAAACAGAAGTAGCTGTTTCTAATGGCTTAAGTTCAAATTTCTTTAAGCATAAGCACCTACGTCTGCGACTGTAAAATACCTTAACAACAAACTGACATGAACACATCTAGAATGGAGAGCTAGCATATTTAGTGGGGAAGGGCCTATTGGAGTGCCAATGAAAAGCATGCGTAGATGTTCAGACAGCTGTGGCTGCTCAAAGACCTAAATCTGAGATACTTATTTCATGTTTTAGAGCTATTCTGAGACAATCATGGTCTGGTTCATAGTTTGACATATAACCATGCAGGATCCCAATATGCTTGCTCCTCCCCAGGCCCATGCGGGGGGGGGGGGGTAGGGTAAAGCTGGGTACACTTGTCATGGGCCTCAGAGCACTAAGCTAGTCAGGGGTCACTGACAGGGACCAGCTGCTTTTTTGAGTTTATAACTTTATTCTAGCAAAACTCCTGCCCCAGGCCTCAGACAAGCTCTAAACAGGCCTGCATTCTGTGCTATCCTAAGCCGTAGTTTCACTTAACATTTTGTCTGAACCCAGGCTTGTGGTTTAGCTATTCCCCACACACCACAAGTCCATTATTTTTTATAGCCTGGAGCAGTGCTTTTTTCTGGGGGGGGGGACGCAGCGGTACGCATTCCCCTAAACATCTTGTGAATCTCAGTTTGGCCTCGTTGAGAGGCAGTATTTCAGTATGAGTAGGAAAATGAGTTCTCACTGGAAGGACAGATCCTGAAGCTGAGGCTCCAATACTTTGGCCACCTTATGAGAAGAGAAGACTCCCTGGAAAAGACCCGGATGTTGGGAAAGATTGAGGGCACAAGGAGAAGGAGACGACAGAGGACTAGATGGTTGGACAGTGTTCTCAAAGCTACCAACATGAGTTTGACCAAACTGTGGAAGACAGGAGTGCCTGGCGTGCTCTGGTCCATGGGGTCACGAAGAGTCGGACACAACTAAACGACTAAACAACAACAACAAGGAAAACGAGAGTACCCCTAAACATTTTTTTTAAATTAAAAAAAGCACTGGCCTGGATAGAACTAAACCACAAACCTCGCTTTGGATGACATGCTAAAGCCAAGTTATGGCTTAGCTAAGGCTTCCTCAACCTCGGCCCTCCAGCTGTTTTTGGCCTACAACTCCCATGATCCCTAGCTAGCAAGACCAGTGGTCAGGGATGATGGGAATTGTAGTCTCAAAACATCTGGAAGGCAAAGGTTGAGGAAGCCTGGCTTAGCTCAATGCATGAGAAGAATGACTGGTGAAGCCGCAACAATCTTCTCCCCTGGAGCGTGCACCTTTGTGCTAGGTCATGGTTTGGCTTAACGTGACGTTCAAACCAAGCAGCATTATTACTTGGTGAAGGGTAACTTGGGCATGCATTGCAATCCTATGAAGGCTTGCTCAGATATATGTCTCATTGTGTTCAATGTGGCTTCTCTAGTACGTCTATTTAGGATTGAAGCTTTATTTACACTTAGGTGTTTCTGGCCACACATACAGCAGCTTAAATAAGTACAAGGCAAGATTATGGTTGCGTCATCCAAACCCAGACTCATGGTGTAAAAGTCAAGGTTTGTTCTTGACTTTACCATTCATGGCTGGAACTAATTGAAGAGGTATTCGTGTCTGTCAAAAATCACTTTGCGTATGATCAAGAATTTGGGCATGCCTCAAGAAGCTTTTTAGATAGTGGCCAACATATTTGAATCAAGGCAAATAATTGCAGCAAATTGATTAAACTGAAAATTAAGTTCTTTGTTACCAATCTGTGAGTTTAATTACACAACCTGCTCACTTTGACATTTGTTTCCCAATCCCATCAAGTAAGAGAAAATAACACATAATTTAACCATAGAAAACATACCGACTTCCTTCATTAAAAAAATGGTGTCAAGTATATAATAGATCAGCAAACCAGTGTTCCATATTTGCTAATCTATGGCAATGAAATGAAGCATTAAAAGGTCTGAAGGCGGGGGGGGACCTAGCAGAAAAACTCAGGAAAAAAACTGTAACAAGATTTTGTATGAGCTTATGAATATTTATGAAAAAGTCATGAGTTTTTTCCCCCACATAGCTTCAAATGTTTTCTTTAAAAAGTCTTCTCAAATATTAAGACATGCATTAAAAAAAATAAAGTGTGCATATAAAAGAAGCCAAGAATGAAAGACATGCAGCTTTAAAGATAAGCATGCTTTCAGCATAAGCATTTGCACTCAGAACAGCATTTACACAAATTAACATATTTTATCTACTATAAGGCGCATAAAGCAATTGAAACATGGCATATATTCTAATTTAGATTGGTAGAACAGAATCCTCAAGTGCTGAAGAGAAACCGCCAGAACTCTAAGAAGTTATGACAGCTGAATTCATTTTTTCCCCATTAAAAAAAACCAGAATGACAGTTAATATAATGGGTTTCCCTGCACCCACTTCACACATACTGCGTATGTGAAGAATGTATTTGACCACAAATGGCACTCTTGTTATGATGACTTCTACTCCGTATCTTGTCATTTCAACAGGTGAACAATTTCTGAAAGAAATGCTGTTGCAAATCCAATCTTTTTATGACTATTATCCAATTTGGATTTGTATCTGCATACTAAAATGCCCCAAAATCCAAACCACAAAAGACTCAATTTAATAGGAAAGTTTCTGAAGGATACACTTATGTTCACTGTAATTTTGAAACACAATTCTGCTGTTCGCTATCTATGTTGAATATAATATAATAACACAACTACCACTCCTAGATGCAACCTGGTACAGTATAAGAAATTTGGGGTGGTACATACTCAGCAGTGCTGCTATATTGCACTTTTCTCAACACATATTATTTTACTGTTGTTAGCCACTCTGAGCCCGGCTTTGGGTGGGGAGGGTGGGATATAAATAAAAAAAAAATATTTTATTATTATTTATTATAAAACCTTCCCTACAATAAAGGATGCATATCAGCAGGTGGCTTCCACTAAGACCTGGATATGAACACTACATTAGTTATTAATTCACATATTACTTTTTTAGATTCAGCTGGCATCTGTTGATTCTTTGGCCTCCCTGATTAGGAACTTCTCAGGCTTCAAAATTTCCTTTCCTATTTTGCTACCTTTTGCCAGACCTTCTGATCCTAGACACTGTGTGAGTTTTGTGCCAGTGAGACCCCCGTGTAACATATTTTCCAAAAATTGGCTACTATCGATGTCAGCCCTTGGTCTACTCAACCTCTGTTTTCCTGATACAGTGGTACCTCGGGTTACAGACACTTCAGGTTACAGACGCTTCAGGGTACAGACTCCGCGAAACCAGAAACCAGATAGCATTTGACATTAATTATGCCTAGGAGTAGCACCGAGATTTTGGTTTCCTTTGGGCAAATGTTTTGTTTTTTGAATAGAACAATATGAATGCCACTTGTAAGTTTGCTACTGAATTTCAGGTCATAATACAGTGGTACCTCGGGTTACAGATGCTTCAGGTTACAGACACTTCAGGTTACAGACTCCGCTAAACCAGAAATAGTAGCTCAGGTTAAGAACTTTGCTTCAGGCTGAGAACAGATATTGTGCGGTGGCGGCACGGTGGCAGCGGGAGGCCCCATTAGCTAAAGTGGTGTCTCAGGTTAAGAAAAGTTTCAGGTTAAGAATGGACCTCCAGAACGAATTAACTCTTAACCCGAGGTACCACTGTACTTGACTTATCCCTACGACGGTATTGTGCACACTACACAACATAGACTGTACCTAGTCCTTGTATGATGCCTCTCTCCCATTTGAATTATCATCATCATTAAGCACAGAGCTATAATTTTCAGTAGTTTAATATACAACCCCTCTTCTCAGGAAACTCTGGAAACTGTAGCTTTGTGAGAGGAATAGGGTCTCCTAACAACTCTCAGCACTTCTAACAAACTACAGTCCCCAGGATATTAGACTTGATGGGTCTTTGGTTTGATCCCGATGAACTCTTCCTCTGTTCTTATACTAAGCAGTATCTGGCATTTGACAAGTTATGAGATCCATATTTGAACCCTGCAAACATCAAAATATTAAAGAGAGCCCAACCAGCATAAAGTGTTCAAGTTAAAAATGTGAGTTTGAATTTTGCTTCAAAATTTATCATAAAAAATGTCTCAAGGAACTGGATCATTTGGTGAAATTTAAATATTTGCAAATTACAATTTCACCACCACTTTCTCATCAATCCAGAAAATGCTTAAAATTTAGGTCATAGCATTCAAGTTTTTTTTATTATGCAACCTGTGGCAAGGGGATAGTACCACAAACAGTCAGCTCCTCGAGCAGGTCACCAATCTGGGTTTCCTATTGATTGCGCCCCACCCATCCCCAAACACATGCAGGGTGATATCCAACTAAGTCAAACTCCACTGAAAACCATGAGAGGAATTCAACTTGGAGCAATCTCTTTAGCACTATCAACTCAGGACATCCTGTTTGCTTGATGGAATAATCTCTCTCCTCCCCACCATGCACTGTTCTAGGGAGGGTCTCCTGATCCCTCCCACAAGCCAACTGATGCAGCATGGTGGGCCCACGTGAGGAGAAGAGGGGGTAAAGCCCAGTTGCACTTGCAAAAGTCATTGGGCAGACTTCCGCTAGCAGGATCCGTTAGTTGAATCCAGCCGAAAAGACTTACATTCATTGAAGTCAAGGGGTGTACTCTCCAGTATGACCAACAACTGGATATCACCCATGCACACTAATTGCTATATAGTAAGGCAGGGGATGCGGGTGGCGCTGTGGGTTAAACCACAAAACCTAGGACTTGCCGATCAGAAGGTCGGCAGTTCAAATCCCTGCAACAGGGTGAGCTCCCGTTGCTCGGTCCCTGCTCCTGCCAACCTAGCAGTTCGAAAGCACGGCAGTACAAGTAGATAAATAGGTACCGCTCCGGCGGGAAGGTAAACGGCGTTTCAGTGCGCTGCTCTGGTTCGCCAGAAGAGGCTTAGCCATGCTGGCCACATGACCCGGAAGCTGTACGCCGGCTCCCTCAGCCAATGAAGTGAGATGAGTACCACAACCCCAGAGTCGGCCACGACTGGACCTAATGGTCAGGGGTCCCTTTACCTTTAAGGCAGGGGACATGATGCTATGAACCTTCATAACATACACACAGACCACAGAGTAATTAAGTCATTTAATGTTCTTTCACTTGGTTTTTGTTTATAATGGAATTAATTGTTTCATGAGTCTGGAAGCTATTAGACTGGGTACATATCCACGTTCCTTGGAACGTAATCCAGCCTGCCTCAAATTATCGTGGAAGAGGTATGACTCCAGAAAATGGTTGAGATGGAGCAACCGCCCTAATGACTCAAATGGTAGCTGTGAGGTAAATGAATGGCCTGCAGACAACAAAGCACTCAGCACCAGTAAATGAATGTGTAATTTAAGCAATCAGTTTTTTAAAAGGGGGGAGGGGAGGCTGGGACAGTATCCCACTACACTGAGAAGGAAGAGATTGCACTCTGCTGTGGAAGTTTGTAACCACAGCTGACAAATCCGGCTCAAGTGACAGCGCTGAGAGCATCAAAGGCATTGCTTGCTGCCTAGCTGGCACAGTTTATCCACCATCACTACTCGTAATGCAGCAGCCGTAAATGGATGAAATGCAGCTCATAAAAACACAATAATATGATTAAAATTTACAGCTTCCTTTAAAGTGTGGTTCTGCTTTGAAAAACAACCACATACAGCTCAACAAATTTGCTCCGTGTATATTCTGAATCATCTGTTTGCTTTAGGATTATTTATTTAAATTCATTTCCAATTGTGCATAACCAGACTCAGAGCAAATTCCAAATCATTAAAGCGCATCTAAAAAAAAAAGTGTGTTGGCTGGGGGGGGGGGGGACTAATCCAAACACAGGCACTAAATTTAAAACAGATTTCCAACACAATGAAACCTTCTCAAGCATAAATACAGCCACCCTTTCCGCATGAAGTGCTTCCTCATCTTCTTTGTCTTTCCCTCAGGAGAAGCACAGTGGGACTAGGTTGCTGTGCATCTTGCACTAAAAGTCACTATCTCTAAGAAATGCAGGATAGCAACTCAAAATGTTAATTCCAGAGCTTAAACACCAGAGGGGGAAAATAATACATGCCATTGCAGCATTTCATGCCTCCTTTTGGCAGTAAAAGACTGGGTTGTTGGATTAACAAACGCTTGGCAGTCCCTGCTGACAACCAAAATTTGATTCTGAAATGTGCTGTGTACATTCTCAACAATTAAGCATATCCTCCATAAACCTTCAAATCAGGCTGATGGAAAAACCTCAGGTTTGAAGAACCTGCACAATTTGGAGGGAGGGAAACAATTTGCCTGCAAACCTGACAGCAACGTAATTTCTTTAAAAAAATGAAATAAATGAAAGTACGGTAGTTATGTGAAAGAGACAGAACACAAAGCATCTTGTTTGTGTTTTTTTTACACGCAAAGCAGAGCAGATCTAGCAGCCAACTATATTGATGCGATCCCTATAACCATTAGGCAATTTTAATGAAGTAAATGGTTTAAAGTTGAGTAAGGATTGTATCCAGCGGTGTCCCCCATATTGACAGAAGATGCTTTGATCCAGCGAACACTTCTATCAACTGAGATGGGAGAGGAGACAATTTTCAAAGATTCCCTCTTCCCTCTGCAAGCCCCCATCACCCTAAAAAATCTGTTCTGGAGGGTTAAAGGTAAAGGTACCCCTTCCCCTACGGGCCAGTCGTGTCCGACTCTAGGGTTGTGCACCCATCTCACTTAAGAGACCGAGGGCCAGCGCTGTCCAGAGACACTTCCGGGTCACGTGGCCAGCGTGACAAAGCTGCTCTGGCGAGCCAGCACCAGCGCAGCACACGGAAACTGGAGGGTTAGGGAACCCTTTGGAATAGCTTAGGTGGTGGTGGTGAACTGGTGATAATCAACTTCCTGTGATGGAAGCCTCTAGGATATAAGAGCCTTCTGTCAACATAAGGATTGTCATTGGATACAACTCTGACACTACAATCCTTTATCTGGAAGCAAATCCCATTAAACTTGATTTGCCTTACTTCTGAGTAGACATAAGATTGCTCTGTAATTAGGTATCATCAGAGATGGAATAAATTATATTAAGTAAAATAATCAATTTCATTCCTATACAGTGGTACCTCAGGTTAAGAACTTAATTCGCTCCGGAGGTCCGTTCTTAACCTGAAACTGTTCTTAACCTGAAGCACCACTTTAGCTAATTGGGCCTCCCGCTGCCACCGTGCCACCACTGCACAATTTCTGTTCTCATCCTGAAGCAAAGTTCTTAACCCGAGGTACTATTTCTGGTTTAGCGGAGTCTGTAACCTGAAGTGTCTGTAACCTGAAGCATCTGTAACCCGAGGTACCACTGTATTATGACCTGAAATTCAGTAGCAAACTTACAAGTGGCAAAACATTTGCCCAAAGGAAACCAAAATCTCGGTGCTACTCCTAGGCATAATTAATGTCAAATGCTATTTTCCTCAAAAAAGAGGAAACTATCACCTAGTACAGGGGTTCCTTTGCTTATATTATTTTTGTATCATTTTTTTTTTTTTTTTTTACAATCTGAATTCTATGAAACCAAAATTTAAACATTAGGCAGAAAAAAATTATTAAGTGGTTTGTCAGGATCCTCAGCAATTCTTAAGTGGTCCATAGAGGAAAATGTGGCAACTACTGACCTAGTGGAAGAAGCTACAGGGGGAAAAGCATACCTGAAATAGTGACCGTGCGGTGGAATTGATATTTGACTCCATCTGGGAATGGAAGAACCTTGATCACTGCTTTATTTTCTTTCTTTTTTTACGTGTCTATCCCACCTTTCTTCCATGGAACTCAGGGTGGTGCACATGGTATTTCTCCCCTTCCCCTCCTCAGAACAACCCAATGAGGTAAGTCAGGATGGGAAAAAGTAAATGACCCAAAGTCACCCACTCATCTTCATGGCTGAATGAGAATTTGAACCTACATTTCCCAATTCCTAGTCCAGGACAGTTGACAGATTGGATATATTTTACGCTTAGCAATAGTTAATGAAAATAAAGCAAGATTTAACCAAACAAATGCACCTCTTCCAAATGCCCATCAATTTTACAGCTGAAAGAAATCTGCAAAGCAAAATAGGAAGCACAATTCACATTCTTGCTTTCTTTTTAGTGCCACTTTAATTTCTGGTAAAATTCCAGATCAGGGGTTTATGTTTCAAGGCATCTCTCCAGAAATCTACCAGGCTCAGTCTAAACAAGGCTTAAAACAGTCAAAGGGAAACTATTGATTCCCCCCCCCCCACGCCTGCATACAGTAAATGTGAAAATCCATTGTACATTCCCATAGGATGCATTATATTTATTGTTGTCTACCCCAAAACAAGGGCTCAAGGTTATTGCTTTAAAAGCATTTTGTGTTTTAATGCACCACTAAGTCCACTGAAAGCAAAGATGGTGTGTCCGGCGTTTTCCAAGGCAAGAGCACAATGGGTTGTTTCCAGTGGTGTCATTTCATTTGCAGAAAGCCTGTTTGCATCCTTGCCTGTCAAAATGGAAAGCTTGTTTGTGCATGGTGTTGCACAACTGCTCCTGCAACTCATTTTGCAAAGTTCCACATCTAAATGCACACCCTATGCATTGCAACAGCAACTGATACAGTGGTGCCTCGCAAGACGAAATTAATCTGTTCCGCGAGTCTCTTCGTCTTGCGGTTTTTTCGTCTTGCGAAGCACGGCTATTAGCGGCTTAGCGGCTATTAACGGCTTAGCGGCTTAGCGGCTATTAACGGCTTAGCGGCTTTAAGAAAAAGGAAACAAACTCGCAAGAACTCGCAAGACGTCTTGCGAAGCAAGCCCATAGGGAAAATCGTCTAGCGAAGCAACGCAAACACCGAAAAACCCTTTCGTCTTGCGCGTTTTTCGTTTTGCGAGGCATTCGTCTTGCGGGGCACCACTGTATATGCATTGAAGGTTGTCATAAGTGAAGTATTTTATTCAAGTATTTCAACAAACAAAAACAGAATGCTCATTTTCACAACACACTTGCATATTGTGTTGGCGTCACATACATGTGGATCAATGCCTTCATGCACGATGCTGCAATCAGATGTAACGTGGCGTCATAGCTTACAACTCACTGCTAACTTCTGAATTGCAAAACAAGCTGTCTTTTATACAAATATCACATTTGTGTACAATGAATCGATTCAGCAAATGGTGGAGCGATATGAAAACCTAACATGGGCGTAGCCGGGATTTTCATGGTGGTGGGCGGGCAGGACTTTGCTAGAGGGGCAGAACCAACGTGATTGGTCAGTTAAGTATTTCTGTTGTTTTATTCCCCCCCCCTTGGCTACGCCCATGAAACCTAACAGATAATTCCAATCACCATGCCTACAAAAATACACAACTCTATTCAGCCACTCAATATAAAAAATTATAAGGTTTTAGTTTGCCCATGATGCTGTGCAGTGGCAGAATATCTGGACTGCCATTTTCTCCCCCAAAGCTGACACTATCATGAGCCATGTGGAGCAATGTGGCTCAGGCAGCACATAGAAAGGGGTGTTCGACTATGGACCCCCTTCTACTGCCGGCACTGCAATTTACCAGTTAGCCAATTGGCTGCCAGACACTACCACCAATCTCTCATCTTCTCTTCTGTTTACTATCCCACAGTGTTGGTGCCATGGACAATTCTGGCTTCCCCTGAAGAAGGGGAGTTTTCTCAAAATGTTTTAAGGGGATTTTAACTATTTCTAAGCTTTATTTTAAAGTGCCAGAAAGAGCCAGCAGTGCAGACACTCCCTGGAGAACCTCATCCACAATAAGGAAGGAACCCTTATACTCAGACCACAGCTGGAAATGCTTGTGCTACCACCATTTTGTCAGCAATTGACTGGGCAGGAGGACTGCAGAGCATGCGAGGGAAGGGGAAGCAACCAGACCAGTCTCACACTGGCCCTGCATATTCCATCTGTAAAACAGAAGAGTATCCAGAACCCCTGTCCTACCTGGCGGCAGGTCAGTATATCAAGTCCCCAGTCCAGGGTCATCCACATGTCCAAAGTCTAAGCCAAAGCACAGACCTGCAGAGATCTTGGAGCATCCAAGCCGACATCCATCAATATTGGCAGTCGAGCAGACTCAGCACCTCAGCTCTGCAGCCCTTTTGTACTTTGCATGCTGATTGCAGCATCTGGTCTTGATGAGGCAGGTTACCCTCACCTGTGCCAAGCCTCCTCCAGCTGAGGAATCACATCTCCTCTCAGAGCTAGCGAGCCCCACCTGGCCAGCAAGTGAGCTGGGCTGTGAGCCCTTGCCTGCCTCAGTCTCTTGGTGTGCCATGCCCGCTGTTCCCTACACCTCAGAGCAGGCTTCCTCAACCTCGGACCTCCAGCTGTTTTTGGCCTACAACTCCCATGATCCCTAGCTAGCAGGACCAGTGGTCAGGGATGATGGGAACTGTAGTCTCAACACATCTGGAGGGCCGAGGCTGAGGAAGCCTGCCTCAGAGCCTGTGATATTTGTGGAGACAGGGGCCCCTCTGACTCTGGTGATAGGTCCTGCTGCTCTGGTTCCTGTGCAATAATCCCCCCCATCCCCTCGTCATCCTCTCTCACCCCATACTTCCTACACCAATCTCTCTTTCCCCATCCCCAGCTTGCCCCGGTCTGTCCCAGTCCTGGCCATACCCCTCACCAGGATCCTCTTGCTCCTCCACATAGTCCTGCCAGTTCATGACAAAGAGACAGGAAGCTTAATTTGTTCCTGTTTTCAGTCTCAACTTAGTAGCTACTCAGTCCTAGAACCAGCTTCTACAATTCTGCAACGCTGTAGCATGACCAACTGAAGCCAGAATGAGGATGTAGAGATGGAAAGATTGGGGCCATGAATTTGCTCAGTTTTCAAGACATGATTTCATTCTGTGGAACACATCAAGATGGCTATAATTGGAGACACAGTTGCAGAAGTTGTGTGGAACCAGACCCTTGCCTTAAGACATAAAAGTAGAGAGCAGTTTGATACGCTAGGGGAAGGCCACAAAAGCCCTTTTACTTTCTCCTGTAATTCACTACCATGGGGGAAAAGAAGAGCAGACCCTGTCTTTGTATACATCTAGCCCAGCACAATAACTGAAAATGTATGTTTTAGATTATTCTTCAGCCAAGGAATAAGCACAGCCAACCTTTTCGTTTTCATGGGAAGCACTTCAGCCCCATGAGCTTTCTTTTTGTCTTTAAAATGAAGAATTACAAAACACTGATATATTTGCAAGTGGGATTCCATTGTTGCTCACTAATGTCAGGGTCCCCTGTGTGAGTTATAGGCTACATGTACAGGGCTCACCAATTGAAGGAAAGTAACAGAAATTCAGGCATTGATAAAATGACTTTCTTAAGTCATTTTAAGAAATAAAAACACATACTGTGCACAATATAGCTGATGTTATATCTTTAGTGCATTTGAATTACATAAATGCCAATCTGAAAATATGTAAAGAATATTTAATTTGCAGTGGCACATAAAAACAACAACATAACTATAGAAAACATGGTGTTGCTCAACTGGCTTTGTACAAGGAGGAGGCATTATTAAGAAAGCACATTGATTCCAATGTTAATTTCCTGAAGAAGTTGCAATGATACATTACAATTTTACAGCCAAGGACCATCGGTTTATGTGAGTTTGTACCAGGATTTCTCTTCTGAGTGCATGTTCTCATGATGCTCATGAACCTACATAGCAGAATCATTCTATTTTGGAGCAACATTTTGAGCAACAAGAGCATATGGGACTTCTATGAGGGTGGGGACAGAATCAAAGCCATAATCTCCCATGAACAAGCAGAAGATTTATTCACAACTCATTGGATCCTGAAACACATCCATGCAATGTTAAATTGTTGCAAAAGACGTACACATTATGCAGGTATGCAGTGCTTTTTCTGGGGGGTACACAGGGGTACACATACCCCTAAACATTTTTGGAATCTAAGTTTGGCCTCATTGAGGGGCAGTATTTCAATATGAGTAGGAAAATGAGAGCACCCCTAAACATTTTTTTAAGGAAAAAAAGCACTGCAGGTATGTATTAGGACTACTTCACACTTTCCACAATTAGTTCATAAACTATGGCAAGCATACATGCAGGATTCGCTGCTGCAGTTGTTATGGATACAATTGTTGACAAGTGCATGTAGGATTATCACAAGTTACAATGGTTCAAATAAATTCCTACACAGAACCGTGCAATGTATGAAAACTGTCCTTACTGCTCTCCTAGTTCATGCTAACTCTCAGGTTGCATTCTAAGAAAAGCGTCCTTAACAAAAGGCAAACATGTATACACAATGAATACACAAAACATTAGTGTATTAGGGATAGCTTCACAAACTGGGGCAATCTCATAGGATGTCTGATTTATTTGTTCTATTTGTTCTGGCATTTGCTCCATAATGGTTGTATTAAGTTATTGTGGTATTTTATATTGCCTCTTTTTACGTCCTTGATAATGTGGGCTCCTACATTTTCAAATTATTGCACCAGAAGAGTTATTACAAATTTCACATGGTTTACTGGAGTGGCATCTCATGAATATAGAAAGGAGAGAAAAAGATACCTGGAAAGATG
This sequence comes from Podarcis filfolensis, assembly GCF_964270895.1. NCBI lineage: Eukaryota > Metazoa > Chordata > Lepidosauria > Squamata > Lacertidae > Podarcis > Podarcis filfolensis. Next base: position 16,250,133 of record NC_139606.1, on the reverse strand, counting down.
ATTGGATACACACCATTAACTATACATAGATCTCATAGCATTTGAGCAGTATGAGAATATATTCAGTACCCCAAGCTTTCAAAACTTATTTACTACTAAGTTATATTGCATTCAGGGGGGAAATGGCTGGGTTGTTGTTTTTTTAAAGCCATATATTCCATAATGTAGTATATATAAACAATATTAGCATTTTTTTTCAACTAAGCAGAAAGATGAAATTGCACACAATGCAATCAATTTATATTTAGTTTCCAGCTGACTTGCAGATCAACAGATGTTTATGTGAAATATGTGGGAAGCATAATTAAGTAAATGTGCAGCAAATTCAAATCTCTATCACTCCACATTTAAAAATAAGGGCTCTCTATAAAACACTGCCACTGGTAAACAGATAGGACCAGAACGGTGTCTTCTGACGCATGTAAGTCACCTTCATAAAAATAAACCTCAGGGTTCCATTTTAAATCTATTCAATCATTATCTTCTGGGCTGGAAATATATGGGGCATGGTTGCTTAAAGCAGGGATGGTTTAACTTGGTGCTTTCGAGATGCTGTTGGACTCAAACTCCCATCAGCTCCAGCCAGCCTGGCTAATGATCAAGAATGATAGGAGCTGTAGCACAACGTCTGGAGGGCCTCAAGTTCCCCACCCTTGGTTTAAAAAATAAAGAGGGACAAGGAATTAAAACATTACTAATGTTTGATTTTTTTCTGTCATAAGATTGCGCAGCTGCTTCAGTTATGAAGCTACTACTGTAGTTGATTTCAAGGTTGGAAGAGCTGTCACTGAAGCAAACTTTGGAATCTGCCATCTGCAGAAGAAAAAGCAGCAAGCGCTAGGAAGGAGAGCTAAAAGACGGAAAAGAAAGCCTTGCATTTGTGCACTTTCATGACTCTGGCTTTACAACACGTGTTCTCTTCAAATCTTCCAATTTTTCAATATGTAAAAAATCACGTTTGGACTTCTTTTGCCTTTCTACCAATTTAATTCATTCAGCCAATTATTTGTGGCACCAAAACAAGTTAGTTTTATGATCAAATGATGATAGTTTATTGAGTAACTATATATACTGTACATGGAGTTTTAGGAATGAATTTGAGCTCTCAAATTTCAGTGGCCCCCCCTGTGCAATGCTAAAATTTGGTGCCACCTGCCTCTCACACTCCCTTCAACAGCATTATTTTGGTACCCCCAGAGCAACCGCACCAGTTGCACCACCCTAAAACTGCCTCTTATGGGAGGCCTAAGCTAGTTTCATGGGGGAACATGGACATTCAGAAATTATCTTGACGTGATTGTTTTGTAAATGACTCAATCAATGAAATCCAGAGCTTGGCCCCCTTTACTGACTACTGTGCAAATTAGGCCAGGTCTCTGTTTCAGTTTATTTCCCTTCATAATTTCAAGAGAGTGGTACTACTACAGCCAGACTATAACCATTATACACTAAAACAAGCAAGAGAGGCTGGCAAATGGGATGGCAGGTTCAGTCCAAATATATTAAACAGCTCATGCCACAATGCTTTGGTGTGGGCACCGCACATATCGCTGACAACTTGTCAGGGCCGTCATAAGCATATCCAGTGCCGTGGTGCAAAGCTTCCTCCGGCGCCCCCCTCCCCCGTTTCCCAGAGTTTTTTAGGGAGGACAGCGCTGGCAGTGGGGCTGGAGGAGGCGCACAGCGGCTGGAGGGCAGCTCCTCTGGTGGGGAAGAGGCAGAGGCTGGACGAGGCGTCTCCTGGCTCAGCTGGCTGCTTCGTGCCATGGTGGCCATGGCAGATGGAGGCTCTGGGCGCGGTGCTGCTTTGGCGCGGCATGGCGGAGACAGGCGAGGGTGGCGAGCTGATGCCAGGACCCACTGCGTCCAACCTCCGCCTCTTCCCTGGCGCCCTCCAGAACTTGGCGCCCCAGCGCCCCACGCCACTAGCCTCTATGCATAAGATGCCCCTGCAACTAGTTGTACTACTCCAAGGAAAGATGCCACAATCCCAACCTTAAACCTCCCCCCTCAGCTCCACTATTTTCTCCCAGTGCTTCTTGAGAAACTTTTAAACACTGATTAAGTCTGAGGTGAAACAAACAACCGTGTCTTTTGATAAAAAAATTTAAAAAAATCCTCAGCTCTTCCCGCATCCCAAAGAAAGAGTTACTGTTCTTAGGAAACAGCATGTTCCAATGTACTTGATAAATTCTCTCCAAGGGCTTGGCAGGCCCTTGTTTCACTTTTTATCGTTCCATGATATGACTAAGATTTCATTTCATTGCCTCCCCTTTCTTCCGCCCTCAGTGGCATCACGTACGGTGGTGAATGCAAACAGCATTGCCTGTGTCAGAAATGCAGTTTATGTCAAAGACAAGTCATTCAAATAAAGTTTATTTTTAAACTACTTCTTTATTTTCAAAGTTAGATTGCTCAATTTTTTAAAAAGGACGTTGGTTCTGCTATGCAGAAGGGTGCTCTCAGATGCATTCGCTTAAGCATCCTATCTACTCTCAAATGAACACACTCTGAGAAGTATGAATCGCTCCATCTGGAAGTGATTACATTTCAGAGGATGTGCAGCATTAAGTAATTTAAGCTTAGTGAAGTGCTTTTTTTTTTTGGTAAATAGACCCTTCAATTAAAACTATGTTTTAAAAATGTTCTAGTACATCTGTTGAAGACACGAATCAATGTATTCAGTTGATGTATAAAAATGAAAACCAACATAATATGTATTTTAAGCAAACCATGACTTCGTATCAGTCTCAGTAGAAGTGCTATGCAAACATGCTGACCTAATCTTTTGCACTCTCCCAGGTTGTTGTGGAAGCCAGGAGAACATTTATCTACAACATATACTTTCCTTAGCTTAGATCCTAATTCAGCTTCTACTGGCACGAATGTCTCAGCAGCAGCACCTTTGCAATTACCTTCTGCAGTACCTCCCCACCCCCAAAAATGTTATGGGGCCTAGTTGTGATCCAAGCCAACACATATATGCTGAGAATGGGTCATTGTTCATTGGTCGAGCACATGCTTTATGCAAATGGTTTGAAGCTGAATCCCAGGCATTCCCAGGTAGGACTAGGAAACACGCACGCCTGAAACCCTGAAGAATCACTGTCCGTCATTATAGACAAGAATGAGCTAAATCAGGAATAGTCAAACTTTTTATACCTACCACCCACTAATGCATCTTTCTTGATGGTAAAATTTCCTTACTGCCCACCAGTGCTCAATGGAAGGAGGATTCAGCTTGTGCCATAGAACCCCCTATCCTGATCCATGATTGCACTCATAGGATTGTAGTCTTTCACAGGACAGTATGTGTTTTGACTCCACAGAGTTGGAAGTGGCGGAGACAGGATGTTTGTGTTACTGTGTTCCGTGAAGTGGGACTATTGTCCTTTGTTCTTTTTCTCTTTGCTGACTGATGCTAGAGAGAGAGGGAGCCATGTTGCAGTGCTCTGTGTGTGTTTATATGTAAATAAAGTAGATTAGCCAAAATGCTGAGTTCTGTTACGCAACTGCGCAAACATGCCAGTCGGGCATGTGTCTCTGCCAGGGTCCTACTCGAGTGTAGGCTGAACTCCTGACACTGCCCACCTAGAATCCTGAAACGCCCACTGGTGGGCAGTAGGGAGCTAGATCAACCAATTGTAGTTTCATATACTGCTTTACAGATTCATTGCTATGGAGTGAGATGAGAAACACTTCTCAAAAAGCATCTCTTGTCAACATAGTCATATTTCATTCATGATGTCAAACGCATTTAAGAAAGAGTGAAAATCATTACTCATCTTAAAACTCCAATCTGCAAAAATAGGAAAATATTTCCTCCGATGGATGGAGTGGAGATGAAATGAATGGTACAACAGTGAAAAGATCTAAAGGTGATGTCTTCTTAATACACTTCAACCATACTTGCATGAGATGGACCTAATACATTAAGTTCACCAGGCATATACACAGAGAAGGGAAATATAATTCTTACCCTGATTAGTAGGATCTCCCCATTTTCATGCAGCTCCTAAATATTTCACATGCAGCAGCAGATTTTGGTTGGTGAGCATAGGTGCAATAGATACAAAGTACCGTATATGTACAGGAATAGATCAGTCAAGGAAAAGCAAGATACTGCTGTCTGTATCTTTAACGGCTATGTTGAAAGGGGAGTTTTAGCAAACGCAGCTTGTAATTTTGAGTGAAAACAGCTGCATCCATACATTTCCTCTTCAACACAACTGCTATAAGAAACAGAAAGCCCCATCCTCCTGTCGCAGAGCATGCTGGTCAGTAATCACACAGCTCAAGGTTGGAGTTAACTCTTTATTAGCAAAAATACGATCTCCACAGGCTTGGCGGAGTATCAGGCCTAATGAGCGCATTCCCAGTGGGTCTTCCTCCATGAAATCAGTTGCTGAGACTGAAGGTCCCCAGCTTCCCACAGTTGTTTATGTCCCCTTCTCTCCAGGGCTTTTCGCAAGCAATTGGAGACTGCGCCTGCACGCGGCCAATCTCTCCTCCGCCATTTTCATGCCTCTGCTGGTTCTGGGAAACGGGGGGTGGGAGACGTTGCAGCAGGAGGGGGAGACACCTGTGACTCTTCACCAGCCTGACTCACCTCTGCCTTTTGACCTCCCTTGTCCCACTCGCCAGCTTCAGCTTTTAATTTTTGACTTCTCTCTGCCACAGACTCTCCCGGCTCACTAAGCCCTGTTACACCTTCAGCATCCGACATCTCTTCCCCCTCATCATTGTCCCACCACTACTCCCCAGGCTCTGAGCCTTCTGGATAACACCAAAGTTGCAGGTTCAATCCCTGTATGGGACAACTGCATATTCCTGCATTGCAGGGGGTTGGTGGTCCCTTCTGCCTTCTGCCTCTACCATTCTATGATTTCCTTGGGGGTTCCCCAGCTGGTACCTCCCACCATTCCTCTGCATTCAACCAGTCCATGACACCTCCTTTGAATGTGACCACTGTAACCGTGAACCACTTCTCTATTTGATTCTGGAACCCTATCATCCAACAAGCCAATCAGTACTTTGATATGATGAAATAAGTACCTTAACTATGATTCCCCATCCCCTCTTTCTAAAATACATAAGACACTCCATTGCCTTACCTATAACTAGTTTTTCCCTTACGATTTTCAAGAGCAGTTAGCAGCCTGTGGTGAATGCAATGTGCAGGGATTAAGAGTCTCTTCTGCTTTAAGAAAACTAAAGGCATACAGATGTGCAATACCATGAGAGTACTTTAGATATAAGAGGAGGCCTCCTAATGCAACATATACACTCCACAGCCAAGGGAAATGTTCCAGGGGCTAAAGGCCTTTGAACATACCTCCTTATTGGGCAGAGTGTATGGTAGGGATGGTAGGGATGACTATTTCAGATCTTTCAACTGGAACAAAGTACTGTAGTTAAAGCCTGGCACCCCAGATAGTGGACCGTGCAGAAAACTCTAGGGCTGCATGAGCAAACTCAGCTCAAATGATTTTTGCCTAGATGCAACTCTGACTTGAGTTAGAATTGCATCTAAGCGAAACTATGTTTATGAAGTTATCTCAACTATGCAACATGACACCACAGAGAATTATTTGAGATAATTCTCTCAATTTTGAACACGCCATTATGTTATTCCATTTTTGTGGTGTTCTAAAATAGGTATCAGACAAATTGGTATTCAGGATGCAATTCAACACATTGCTGGGGGGGGAGGGAGTATGTGTCAGGGGAATGAGATCTCCTTGCACAATGGGACTTTCCCCTAAACCTCTTCTGGGGGTTCCCACTACTCTCCAGAGAAGATTTAGGGTGGCACAGGGGAAAGAAGACCATATTTTGTTAACACAACTTAGTTGCATCCTGCCCTTTGCATCCAAGTATTTTTTGCTGCGTTGGTATCAAATGTTCATGCCAATATATGAATCTTACTCAAACTTCAGGTTTTAAACAGAGCTTATCATAATTGAATACAACACATTCCTGAAAATTTCGTTAGAATATTTCAGAAAACTTTTTTTAAAAAAAACAACCTTTCTCTAACTGCATTTGAACATGAATAGAAGCTATTGCCTAATTTTTTTAAAAAAAAGCTACACGGATTAGTAAAACTGCTTACTGAAACAGAGACATTAAATGCACACACACATTGAGGTATTAGTGTTATCAGCAGCTATACTTTTTTTTTCTCAAAGAAGCAAAACTAGTCAGCCAAATATGGATTAAATAACTTGATTCAAGACACGCTCACTTTTATTCCTCTCTCTTGTTCTCAATTTCATTTTCATTTTCTTCTCCCTTACTCTGACCTGTTGTATACCAGAAGACTGATCGCAGTGCATCTAAACTGCATTGTGTGCCTATGTGTGAATCTGGTTTCTGAAATGAAGAAATTAGTTTTATGAAACTAATACAAGGGCAGAACATGTAAAAACAACTACTTTCATTTCCCTCCATTAACAGTCATTCTACATCTTTGTACAGAGGCTGCAGAGTATGCAACTAAATACTCAAGAGGTATCATCAGTTTAATTACATCAGTTTAATTACAAAATCCTAGAAATTGCAGAGGAAAAACTTCACTTGCTTACATTATGGGAACTAATATCACAGTCAATAATCAACTGACAGAAGTGTTTTTTGGAGGAAAGAAAACTTACTTGAAGGTTCAATATAGTAACTGAATTTAGGGGTGTGACCCAGAGTTGTTTTTAAGCCTGGTCACCTATGGCATGTAAGATTAAAGAGCAGGCCTGAACTTTTTTCAGTTCCACTTTTTGTGTCAAAAGGCACACAGAACCAGCTCAAGACATTTTGGAACTGGGCCAAGGAACAAGATTGCACTTTCCCTTCCACGTACAGAAGCTGACTGGATTGCCAGCAGAGTCTTACTTCAACAGGGATGACAAGATGGCATCTTCCACTGCACCTGAGGGCAAGCTGAAGTGGCAGAAGACAGGTCATGTGGCACACCTAGCTCTCCCTTCCAATACCTAAAGGTAGATATCAATACCCAGCAATCTGCCATCTCACACTAACTAATAGTAGGGCTGATTTGGAACAGGGACATTCAACAAGAGAGAATGGGTTTTTTTGTCAAACTGCAAAGGAAATTACTCAAAAATCTAAAGCTTTTCTCTGTTTTCAATGAGACTTGTACCACCTCAGTTATCTTTAAACTGAGCTTGAACTGGATAGCCCTTCAAAGAAAGGATTCCTTCAAACAATTCTGTACTCGGACAGTGCTTCAAAGAGAGGTCTGTCTTCTGCAGGGTCCACATGACCACCCTAGAACCTATATATTTTGTATACACATCAGGTCTTTCAGACTGAATCAAAACAGGGCCCCAAAGCAGGGACATCAGTTCCAATTCCACCCCCTGCTCTATGGGTGCTCAGAGAATGTTTGTGCTGATGCTGACTGTCACATTGGGAGGAGGCTGACCATTGGGAGGAGGCCAAACCTAGAGCCCGGCTCCATGTTCGACCTCCTCTGCCCCCTCAAGATTGGGAGCGGGGCTCAGCTCCTTCCCAACAAGCATTGGGGTGGCTGAAGAAGACACCTCAGTCCTATAGAGTTGATGTCTATGTTAGGGGACACCTGCCCTTTTGATCTCTTTCCCATTACATCACACAGAGACACTGTCTCTGGTTCAGCACCTCTTCCATCAAGTTTTTAAAGTGGGTATTTTTACCCCCGTTTGTTTCTGCAATAAATAAATAAATAAATAAATAAATAAATAAAATAATAATAATAATAATAATTTATTTGTACCCTGCCCATCTGACTGGGTTGCCCCAACCACTCTAGGGTGGCTTGGAGTTGAAATGTTTTTTATATATGTTTTTACTGCAATTTTTTGGGGTGATGTTTTATGGGAAGTGATTCATAAATGACATAAACTAAATAAATAAACTCATCCTGGATTCTGCAACGTTTGGATTTTGGGAGCAGCACTGAGATTTTCCCCTCTCCCTTCAAAAGCATGCCTTTCATTTTACAACGGCACATTACTGTCAAGCACACCTCATTGTGAAGGATACCATACCTGAGTTTTTAGTGCTCAAAAATGGCCAACCCTGTAATATCAGGTCAAAGGTGGTGATTCAGAAGGGTTCCATTGTCGCTAAAACAGGCCAATACCTCAGCAGAAACTTCAGCTGAAAATTTAATTGTCAGGTTCCTTTTATCTTTTTGTCAGGCTAGCACACCCTGCATGAGTACGGCAGAGAAAAACAGCTGGGAAGATGAGCAGGTTTACACAGGTAAGTTTATTACCTCATGGCTTATCAGCAATTAAGTCAGGAAATAACTACACCATGACATAGTGTGGCAGTTGGTATGGAGCTCGGTTCTTGTCTTGGGAAACTTTCAAGTTTCATTTACTACCTGTTGAAGAATTTGAGTGTAGCCAATGGCAACAATTGAGAAAGCACTGACTAACAAAACTTCAGTCAACCAATCAAAGCAGGCCTAGATAAGATGAGTCATTTATTAACAAGAAATCTCAGCAAACCTCAGATAATGTCAGTTAGAAAGATAATACTATCATCCAGTTCAGAATTAAAGGGACAGCCTATATTAGCTATATGCTTTCCTTGAAACAAAGCACACAATTTCAGCATGCAGGAATTTTCTTTAATCTAACAACACTGCAGAAAAATCAATAGACTGGGCAACATTAAGCATACAGATAGTAAATGTCTGTAGTCTCAAGTGACGGAGGAAAAAACATTCAATAGGGAACTAAGAACACTTTCAAACTTTCCCCAAATGTCTTGTTTAATCCCATTAGAATGGATCCAAAGTGTTTGCTGCATGAATGGAGCTTACCAACAGTTCAAAGACTAAAAAAATAGGAATCAAGCCATTGATTTTAATTTTAGAATATCTGCTGTACAGATGTGTCCCCAACAAGAAACACGTTTCCAGCAATTTGTTTTTGTGTATCTTCGACAACCCATTGGATTGCGTTTATACTGTGCAATGTGGCCCAGCATTATCATGCAGCATCTGTTGGCAGTCAGCCGGGTTCAGTGCTGCACTTATGCCTGTCCAGGGGTGTCCTGCCAACTATCTTCACTTCCCAGTGTTCCCAATATACCAGACAGGTAACTCTCCCAGGGTCCACCAAAGGACACTTCATTGAAGGCCACCTCCAAACAGCGACCCAGATGAACATCAGGTCTGTCTGCTGTGAAATGGTTTCCCATGCACATAAATGCAGAACTGTGCTTCTAAATAAGGATTCATGCCCAACAAAGCCATGCCCCTGATGTTCCAATGTTTTAGAATGTTGTTTTAATGTGAAGGCTGAACACATATGTACATACATGTCACTTTTTTCTTCTTTTAAAGGAAAAAGTGTTTAAAAAAAAAACCAAGCCCACAACCCTGAAAGTCACTTTTGAGACTGTGGAAGAGCTATCTGCGCTGAGGTTATACTCTGAAATGTGGAGCAATATGGAATTTCCAGGGTTTGTGCTTTTAACCATTAACTCAAATGTAAATCCAGTTTCTAACCACTTTGCAAAGAATGCCGATGGATGAAATGTGCATATTCACTTTTATGGGAAATGTGCTGAACTTTCAATGGGAGTGTTAAGAAAGGTGGAAATGTATGTGTAACCCAGCTGAAAGCTTTGGCACATCTCTGTATTTGTGCCTTGCCCTTTGCATTGATGAAAATAGTTTAAGAACAGCATCCGACTTAAAGAACTAAAACACATTTAACATCAAATGGTATACATTTTAGTCAACTCTCATGTCCAGCAGAAATTCGTCCCCGTCCCCCCCAGTACATACCTTACTGAAAATGTCATTGCACACCAAGGCCAGGTGTAAACCTACGCCTGGGAGATGCTGGTGGGGAATGTAGCTGCAAGTAGAATGTTAAATGAATACTGAATTCCTTACAATTTTGTCAGGTAAACTGATCAGTGTGTAAACTCATTGACAAATGAGCACTAGTACCCTACAGCAGCAACACTCTCACCTCACAGAATTGATGTCTCTGCTCAACAAATGTTCAACAAATGTTGAGCAGAGACATTAATCCTGTGGAACACCAGGCAGGAACGAGAGCCTAATAATAATAATAATAATAATAATAATAATAATAATAATATATTTATACCCTGCTCATCTGGCTGGGTTTCCCCAGCCACTCTGCGCGGCTTCCAACAAACCATTAAAAAACACTAATTCATAAAATATTAAAAGCTTCCCTAAACAGGGCTGCCTTCAGATGACTTCTAAAAGTCTGGCAGTTGTTGTTCTCTTTGACATCTGCTGAGAGTGTGTTCCACAGGGCGGGTGCCACTACGAGAAGGCCCTCTGCCTGGTTCCCTGTAACTTGGCTTCTCACAGTGAGGGAACCGTCAGAAGGCCCTCAGAGCTGGACCTCAGTGTCTGGGTAGAATGATGGGGTTGGAGACACTCCTTTAGGTATACTGGACTGAGGCCATTTAGGGCTTTAAAGGTCAGCACCAACACTTTGAATTGTGCTCGGAAACTTACTGGGAGCCAATGTAGGTCTTTCAAGACCTGTGTTATATGGTCTTGGTGGGCATTCCCAGTCACCAGTCTAGCTGCCACATTCTGGATTAGTTGTAGTTTCCAGGTCAAATTCAAAGGTAGCCCCACATAGAGCGCCATGCAGTAGTCCAAGCGAGAGATAACCAGAGCATGCACCACTCTGGGGAGACAGTCCGCGGGCAGATAGAGTCTCAGCCTATCTTTTCCTAGAAAGACCCAGCCACCAGTCAAGTAGGTATCGGCTCTGTCCCACTGTTTTCCCATACTGTTTGCCTCTCCTTCCTGCTTGGCACCCTGGTTCTGGGTTCAGGCCTCAGATGAGTCCAGTACACAGCCCTGGTGATTATGGCAGCTTCCCAAAGCGCTGCTGCAGTCCTGTATAGCTCCACTAGCACACACTTTTGGTTCACATATTCCTAACTTCATGTGATTGTGAGCATAAGCAAGTCTCAGGAAGGTCTCGTGGATGGAATAAAGAGATGGCTGGAATTAAGAGAAGCTGCCATGTGTATAAAGCAGCCTTTAGGGCAGGAGCATTAAAGGTAGATTCTCGTGGATCTAAAAATGAACACACAAATTTAGGTTCACATTTTCCAATATGCTTAGCAAATAGCAGCAGACCTTTAAGGTTATATATGAATGGATGATTCAAGCGCTCAGCATTTTGGAGAAGCATGCATTGTTCTGCAGAGCAGATGTACCACATTTCAGTTATAAGCCATTAATTCCTGCATTGTTTTCTCCTCACACCACACATAGCTAAAGTAAGCCCAGAGATAATAGGAAGCACTTAGAGATTAGTGAATCCCAGTAGTAAAACTAACAGAACATTCTTTGAATTGCAATCTTCCTTAGTGTGCCCTCTGAGAATATGTAGTCAGTTTCTTGTTCCTGGACATCCCTCCCTCCATAACTTTTTGCAAGGAAAAACTCAGAATGCTGGATAGCATTTGATTAAAGTAAATTTTAACACAGCCTGCAAGTGCCCAAAACAAAACCTGTCAAGTCAGCATATTGAACAGACTTCAGAAGCAGTCTCAATAATATACACACATGCATGCACAAGACACAGGTTAGAGGAAACGAGAGCTAGCCTCTTGCATCAATTAATCTCAAGAGCCAAAACACTTGAAGTCTAGACAGCCGCTTTACAATGCCATGTGAAAACCTGTAAACAGCTCCAAACACAGAGTTGAGCCCCACTTTTGTATCAGCTTCCCGATAGCTTCTGGTAGAATGATGTTTCCGAATGAATGCAAAGTGAAGTTTCCTGGTCTTGTATGTCTTGAACAATCAGCACAAAGCCTCTCAAATATCCTTCATTATGTGGTGCAGGACAAAGCTTTTTGTTAAAAATACTACTCTTGCCAAGGGAGCTCTCCTGTCCTAACGTTCTAAGGAATTGCTTCATAATCCTAAAATTATGGGACTATTAAAGGAAAGCTTTAAATAAACTGACATGCACTTTAAAAATAATTGCCACATAATTTGAATTGTCCTGCTTCAATAAGCCTTGTTGCCCGCCCACCCCCAATTTAATCAGCCTTCTGACATGTAAAGGTCAGAGTATTCCACATGTTTTGATCAGTTTGGAGGTACACACGGCATTAATACAAACCTGACACAGTAGTCAGTTGTAAACATGTTCCCAGTTGTCTGAACTGACAAAATTATATGACAAAATGCTTTCCATGTAAAAACAAAATGTAAATACCTTACAAAAAGTGCAAATGGGTTTTCCAAGCAATAGTTCAAAAGTGAGGAGAAAGCCAAAGCACAATAACTTTTTTACACAGACATGAAAAGCAAAAGCCAGCAGTGTTATTTTTCTTAAAGCAGAAGGAAAAGTGAAAGATGAGGCACTGATAGATAAAATCCCATCTTACAACACTGGTTTTGCTAGTTGATTCAAAGTCAGTAAAAGAAAAAGGAACAAAAATAAATACATAAATAAAGAGATTAATGCTTTATTCTAGTAAATTTGTTTACTGTGGAAAACAGATTCACACTAAAAATATCAAAGCACTTTAAGAGATAATCTTTGAGAACCTTACTTTTTCACATAATTTGGCTGCTGAATAACCATCAGTATTTTATTCTAAAACTTGAGATTTTTTTTCAGCTAGGACTTTTCCTTCAGCACTGCATACAAACTGTAGTGAAATTCCGTTTCTTTGCCTACTCAGCCTATTAAAAAATAAATAAATCTGATTTTATTTATATATAGATAATTGTTTTAAATTGATTCTGAGCTATAGGGAGATGGGAAGTTCTGTTGTGCAAATAGAAGTCATTGTGCAAACAAAACAATTTCATTGGATACAACCCTCTTTGATTAAGTGGTTTATGCATTCTAATAAATAGCTTAAGACAGCTTATCAAAGCTTTATGACTGTATATTTCATGATATTTAATATTATGGTTTTTTATGGTGTAAGTTTGCTCTTAAAGGCAGCCTTTAAGTCTTCTAAACGAATACAAATAAAAAATACATAAAAGTTTTGCTACTCAATTGTTACTCCATAATGCTGCTTAAGAGTATCCCCACCCTGTGGAAATCCCACTCTGTCTAATCACTTCCTCAATAAATTTCTTTCCTTTAGATATTGTTATTTATTAAATTTCTATACGGCCCTTCATCCAAAGATCACATGGTGGTTTACAATGTAACAACACAAAAATACATACCATAATAGCAAACAAAAACAATACCCCCACCAGTGTTTTTTCCCCTACAGGTACTCAAGGGTACGTGGTACCAGCACCATTTTTTTCTAGAAGGAAAACACTAGTTAAAAGTGTGGAACTTTTAACTAGTACTCAACTTCATGGTACTGGCACCTTTTTTCTAGAAGAAAAACACTGCCCCCCCCCCCATTTAAAAGGCCATAGATTGTTTAATTAGCCAAAGGCCTGGGAGAAGTGGAATAATTTATCCATCTTAAAAGCTAGAATGATATTGCCACACAAGGTCTTTAAAATTAGTAAACAGCATTTCTTGCAAGGACCTATACTGGATCAACAATTTTACTCACTTATTGGTTTACGAATGTATGAATATGCTAAGAATATACAACTTCCTCAGTCAAATAAAAGATAACATGCATGATGTACTAGAAGATGAACAAATAACATTATGCATTCATCGCTTCCCGCAAAAATAATTTAGACTGATTCCAAGAGGAATGTCAATTCAAATTCTGTCTTAGCTGAAAAGTACATTGTGGCCTATGCTAAATAAAATTCAAGATGACATAATAATTTTCTTCCAAGAAGAGTGAGCTACTGTCCCATTTTGTAAAGCCACTTACATTTTGATATTTGCAACATAATGGCCTTCTTGAGTATGCTATAACGAAAGTTAAAGAAATGGCCAAGTTCAAGAACAAAATTGCTCATCCAGTAAAGATGATTCTTCCATATACTAGGATGCAAAATACCTGCTTTCTTTGTCAATGCCTCATTATGAAATTTCTTTTACAAACTACAATCCTGATCAACTTGGTTGAACATTCTGACTATTAAAGTAAAAATGTTTCAAGCTGGTGATACAGGAACAAAAACGGATGACTGCATCCTATTTCTCTTCACAGTAACCCATCCATTAAATAACACGAATATACAATTTTCACAATCTCAGAAGCCTGAAACCACAAATTAAACGTATGTGGCTGCTTTTACTCCAAGGAAGCTGCAGGCAAAATCCACACTGAGTTCCATTGGTTAAGGATTATGGTACTAGTTCTCCCGGAAAGTTTCAGATCCCTATCCATTTTAGCACATGTTGCGGCACATGTGTAATTCATGTCTTGACAACACACTGACTCAAGGAGTTATAACATTTATAAAACCTTTTGCAAGCTGACAGAACAGAATATACAATGCCCCAAAATGTAAACAGCTGTTGAGAAAGGCGATTAGTGGGATGGGTAGGTCAATATGGTTATGATAGAAAGTTTGGTGCAGAAGTGTCAAAGTATGGCACAAATATAGACATCAGGGACACTCAACGTCTGCATGAAAATATTGCAAGAGTGCACCTATCTGACACGAGGTATGGGGCAACCAGACAGAGGGCCTTCTCAGATATAGTCCCATTTTTATAAAACTCTCTCCTCTTTAAGATGGTTGCCTAGCAGTACCATTACTAAATTTTAGGTACCAGGTGGAGACGTTTCATTTCCTTGGCTTAGATACATAGTGCTATTTAACATGTGCAGACCACTGAATTGTATCCAGCCCTGTGCAAGTTGGTTTCTGCTCAAGCAGCAAGTCTTTCCCTTCATCTCTCGAACCTCACATTCAGGGGTTGAAAGTGGCCGGAGAGGACAGGGAAGTTTTGTTTCACATGTGGAAGACTGTTGCGTAAACAGAACAGCAGCACTGAATGCAACATATTTTACCTTGGTTTTTGTATTTTATATTATTTTTGCAAACTGCCCTGGAAGGGCTGCTGAAGGGCAGTATATAATTGGCTTTAAAAATGAATGAAATCAACACACACACACAAGAGGGTATATGAGGCTTGTTGTTCGTGTTCGATTTAGTATTTCAGTCAGTGGACTAAAATTCTTGTAACAGTGAAAAAATGAGAGCTTTCAAAATGAATTTACTACTACTACTACTACTACTACTATCATATGCTGCCATCTGACTGGGTTGCCCCAGCCATTCTGGGCAGCTTCCAGAACTATATGAAAACACAATAAAACATCAAGCATTAATAAGTTCACTATAGAGGGCTGCTTCAGATGTCTTCTAAAAATAATATAGTTGTTTATCTGTTTAACACCTGATGGGAGGGCATTCCGTAATAATAATAATAATAATAATAATAAGGAGAAGAAGAAGAAGAAGAAGAAGAAGAAGAAGAAGAAGAAGAAGAAGAAGAAAGTGCAGTTGAACTAATATGGTGCATTCCAGGATGGCCAACAAGGTTTTTAGAACTATGGAAAAAGCAGTGTGCATTTTGATTCAGAACACATTTCAATAAAAAAAAAAACCCTAAAAGGACACAACATCAGTCTGTCATTTTCTGACAGCATGTGAAATTCACACAAATTGATTTTTTAAAAGTAAGATTTTTCACACCCAAACTATCACACGTGCACCTCTTCCTGTTGATTGCACCATTTATTTTTATCAAGTATTTACAAGTTAAAGCCTGGTAGGTTTAATCATGCCGTATGCTCTGCTATGAAAGCGAACATCTTCTATCTTTATGTCATCAGAAGGCAAGCTAAGACTGGTTTTTGAAACTAAGAAATCACAATCAAATATTTTTCAACACCTGAAAGAGCAAGAATGTGCAGAAAACATTTTTTTATATTATGTGTGGCTTAATATTTATGGAGAATACTTTGCCTTCTCTAGACTTTCATGACGATTAAAAAGTAAGTGTTAATAAC
Source organism: Podarcis filfolensis (assembly GCF_964270895.1). Taxonomy (NCBI): domain Eukaryota; kingdom Metazoa; phylum Chordata; class Lepidosauria; order Squamata; family Lacertidae; genus Podarcis; species Podarcis filfolensis. Next base: position 16,234,191 of record NC_139606.1, on the reverse strand, counting down.
TCTCTTTTCATGCACACAACACAATGCAGCACAGTTCACTCGAGAGACTGAGGACTACCAATTATCCTTTCTATGCATGGGTGTAGAGATACAGAATTTTCAACCAAAAAAAATGAAAAAGAAAAGCCAAAAAAACCATTATACCAATTCTCAATCAGCAGCTGTCAGAAGAAAGACGACTTGAAGTTGGTTGGGTTTCTTTTAAAGGAGAAGGCTAAAAATACCAACAAATCGCACATATAAACACACTAATTAAAGAGAGTGAAAGTCTGATTTTTCTAGATATTTGGGGACTTCCTTGATGAAATATGAATTCTTACTGCAAATACACTGCTTCTCATTCATCTTGATTGGCACAACCCTATAGGGCAGACCCCCAAATTTGTGGACCACCACTACTAAATGTACATCTTCTGTAGCAGTGTTTCTCAACTGGTGGAATACTCCACAGTGTCTTTTAAAATATATGTTTGCGTGTGCGTGTGTAGAATATATATATATATATATATATATATATATATATATATATATAGCATCACAATATTTCAATCCTTTTGAAAATTCAAATAAAATAATTCGGAGAAGGGAGATTTACAGTGTATTTTATTTTTTATGTTAGCTAAAAGAGGGCATGGGTTTAAAAGATTGAGAAGCACTGTTCCATACACTAGTTTAGCAGACCTCCTCTTGCATCAAGGAATCATGGGAACTGTAGTTTAGAGAGGGAGGGATTCCTAACAGAACTCTCAACACCTTATTAACTACAATTCTACACTCTTTGACCATTTTCTGTAAAGCCAAGGGGTGTGTGGCTGATCAGAACAGGAAATGAAGCCGCACTCTTAACCTTCACACATTTATCCAAAGGTTCACAATGCCTCCCCCAAACAGGCAAGGACAGGGGCAACCGTGGCAAATGGAGAAAGGAAAGAGGCTTGATCCTTCCTTCCCTCACTCGTCAGCTAGACCCATGCAGTGATAAGCAGTGTGCTGATCAGAAAAACAAAGCCCAGAGTAGGACTGGAGATGTAGGTCCTCTGCAATTCTCTCTGCTTTCATGCTAGGAGACTTGGGGGGACTGTCAAGGATGGAATGATGGGGTTTTTTGCCCAAGCCTGTGAGGGGTGGGGCATGGTTCTAGCATTTTTATTTTTCTCCAGAAGGCCTCAGATAATTAATGTGTTTAAAGGGTAAAGGGACCCCTGACCATTAGGTCCAGTCGTGACCGACTCTGGGGTTGCGGCGCTCATCTCATTTTATTGGCCAAGGGAGCCAGTGTACAGCTTCCGGGTCATGTGGCGAGCATGACTAAGCCGCTTCTGGAGAACCAGAGCAGCGCACGGAAACACCTTTTACCTTCCCGCCGGAGCGATACCTATTTATCTACTTGCACTTTGACGTGCTTTCGAACTGCTAGGTTGGCAGGAGCAGGGACCGAGCAACGGGAGATCACCCCATCGCGGGGATTCGAATCACCGACCTTCTGATAGGCAAGTCCTAGGCTCTGTGGTTTAACCCACAGTGCCAACCGCGTCCCTCAATTAATGTGTTAATCTTTACTTAAAAGACTTATTGTGAGGAAGCCCTGACAGTTAAAGTGGTCCGAAGCTGATGGCATCTACAGAGCAGATATTGCCTCAGTGTTTCCATCTTGTGATAACTGATGGAACAGACAAACGTAGCAATTGGTTTGCTTGGTTACTGCGAAGGTCCAACGGAATCCCAGTAGTTTTTGAAAGTTGCCTGCCCAGTGCTCAAGGCATGACAGTGATATCTATATTTTTCCCAGCATAGGCTAATCAGACATATATTGCCTCTGGGCAGAAAAGTTTAATTCTCAACCATTACAGCTAATAGCTACTGACAGCCTCTATCCTCCATCGAGATCCCCAGTCCTTTCAGAATCTATGTATGCGCCACAACAACACTCTCCAATTAATCTAATATTTACAATTATTGTACCAACATGGAGGTCACACTGCACCAAGAGGAGAAAGCACAGGTCTTTATTGTAATTTTTATATTGCATAATGAAGTACTTCCTTTTGCTTACCCTTCAGGGTGATCTACAGTTTCAGTGCTTGCAGAGACTCAGAGAGAAAATAACTTACTTTTGTCTGCTAAAATTCTGAAAACAGATATTTCTATATCTTTCCATAAACGGGAATGTGGCATCCCTCAAAATATACTACAATATGGTAAAGATAATTTCTACACTAGCTGGAAAGTCGAACTTCAGTTTGTATGTAGTTTAAGATGTTCTACTAGAAATAGTAGTTCACAAATAATTAATAATAATGAATTAGAAGAAATCATCAAGCCAATCTACATGTACTGCAGCTGTTAATCTGGAGTATAAAATTACTATATATAAAGAAATGGAGCTTGTTTTATTTTTAACACAGCCATATATATTCCTTCTTTCTTAATATGCCTTATTGTTTTACATACATAGATCTATAGTTCATGTTAGAAAGAAAATTGGCCCTTGTAAAAAGCTGAATACACAGTAGCCACTTATATAAGCCTCATTTTCAAATACCAATATTAAGGGTGGAATCCATCGTAATGCTAATGTGAATATTCTGTCAGTGCAATTTCTCCCTGTGCAAACATAACATCCTGTCCTTCTCTTTCCCCTGTGCTCTACCTAAATCTGTTCTAGGAGTTTCCCCAACCCAATGAGGCATGGGGAGGAAAAGGGAGGAATTTCCATTGTGCAAGAAGAAATCCTTGATGGAACTTGTTAGTAGAGTACAGGCCATAGTTACATACATACTCAATTTCCTCATACTGTTTGATTTCCAGACATTGGATCATCTTGGCTGCCTTCCTCTGTACACATTCCAGCTAGTCAATATCCTTCTTAAACTGTGGTTTCCAGAGCTGGACACAGTACTCCAGATGTGGTCCAACCAAGGCAGAGCAGAGCAGGACTATAATACTATACTTCTGTGGATGCAGCTTAGAATAGCATTAGGATTTTTTGTTAACTCATGTTAAGCCTGTTATCTACTAAGAGCCCTACGTCCTTTTCAAATGTACTACTGGCAAGTCGGGTGTCCCCCATCTTATATTTGTGCAGCTGATTCTTCTTGCCTAAATGTAGAACCTTCTCTTTGTCCTTACTGAAATTCATTTTGTTAGCTTTCGCCCAGTTCTCATTCCTTTCAGTAGGAATGTTTGTCAAATGGGATGTGTGTGTGGTGTCTCTGTCTGTCCAATATGTGCAGTCAGCAGTAATAAGCAAACTCACTGGAAAATGAGCAACTGTATAGTTGAACTTCACCTATAAGCTATGTGTTACATGGACTTCAGCTGTTAGATCTGTAGTTTCTGTAGTTTCTTCATAGCAAACCAGGAGACATTAACATTAAGAGGCTTGTTTTGTTTTAGTCTGCTAATTTACATTCTGGGGAGAAAAGGAAATCAACTTTCACATTGAATGTAGTTTTACAAACCCAGACTACTATGCTCCTTGAAGACACTAAATCTGGCATGGCACACCTGTGTCTAATGTGATTTTCTGCGTACTTGAAGTAATAAAGACCTGCAGGTGGGACTGGATTAGTAATGGGTCAGCTATAGAAGTTTTCAATTACAGGTTTCTGGTTCAACTCCAGTTCAGGTCAGTACTAACAAAGTCCTTACCATTTGGCAGCCACTCATTGGCCTATGTAAAATTAATTGATGGGTTCAATCCAGATCTCAGTGGTAATTGCCTATTACACAAAAGCCAGCAGCATGGTTAGGATTAATTGAAAACCATTTGCTGTGGGTTTTAGAAACCAGTTCAAGAACCAAAAAAAATTATAAGATTTAAAAAATTGCCAGAAAATTGGGCTTTACAGAAGTATAATTTTGATTTTCCTTCTACAAACTGAAGACCTAAATTAAATCATGTCTTCCCCAAAGGGGTAACTATAGCAGGGGAATTAATTCAAAAATATAGCAATCAATCAAGAGGGCTCCAGCACTGTACTAACTCATCATATAGATGTGATACAATTACTACACTAGACACTAAAAGTCAAATTTATTATCTTCTCCCATATTGCACTAAATAGCTATGTGACCCTATCAGTTAAACTCCCTTTCAAAACAGAGATTGAATGCAAAATACTATAACCTGAAGAGAGAGAAAAACAAACCCATTACCAAGAGGATGTAAATTACAATTGCTAATATAACTAAGAAGAGCAACAGCTGAGAAAAGGAAGCGTGATTTTCTTTTCATATTATGGGTGACAGACTCCAAGTACCCATAAAATTGTACTATATATTAGCAATATTTTCACATTACTAAACCACAAGTCACTCAGTTATAGCATTTTTGAAGTCAGAAAAAAAACAAAAGAGGGAGGGATAAATCTGCAACAATTAACAATAAGACTAGCATGCATTGCTAGTCTTATTCACTGGTAAGTATTCATAACCTTATTTACCAATTAAATGATGAGCAGCTTTTTTACTATAGCAACATGTAGGTAATTTTGTTTGCCTTTGCAAACCATATATTTCGCCTCCCTATTGAGTTCCAGGTTGAATAATTTTGTTATCTAGTCATGGTCTGGTAGATTACGTTCTTGAGGCTTTTGCTGGGTAATCAGAAGATGCCATTAGCAGAAGAGAGTTATCAGAGTCATAACTTATCATTCTGAAGGCTAATTCACAAGGACTTTTAAGGAGGAGTAGCCACAGTTGTGTTGTTGATGTTTTTTTGTTTGTTTGTTTTTGTCATCAATCCAGACTGAAGAAGAGTTTGGATTTGTAACCCGCTTTATCACTACCCGAAGGAGTCTCAAAGCAGCTAACATTCTCCTTTCCCTTCCTCCCCCACAACAAACACTCTGTGAGGTGAGTGGGGCTGAGAGACTTCAAAGAACTGTGACTAGCCCAAGGTCACCCAGCAGCTGTATGTGGAGGAGCAGAGACGCGAACCTGGTTCACCAGATTACAAGACTACCACTCTTAACCACTACACCACATTGGCTCACTACACCACACTGACTGATGTTTTCCTGCCATGAACGCAAAAAGGTTCTCTTCAACCTGACCACGACTCCTAGACACTCACTGATTCCAGTGATTATAACTTCTCATAAAAGCGGTGTTTAGGATTGAGTACAAAAACCCTATCTGGCTGCAGCTCAGCATGCATCCAGAAGCAGAAGGCAGGTTTTGCATTCCCCTCTAAGTCTGTGAAAGCACGGGAATGAGCCAGTGTAATTCAAGGTTGTACAAATGAGCCTGAAATTGTTTGTCTTTCATATTAAGAAACTTACATGACGATAATGCAAACATAGGGGCCTCCTATGTATTATCTGTAGCTTTTATCTTTTCTTACATACTTGATCTTAGTTCCTTATAGACCATAATGATATTTTATTATACTGTATATCTCTCTTTTTTCCCTATACTCTTTGGTTATATAATTTCCCCCAATAATATTGGACCAGGTAAGTGTGTGTGTGTGTGTGTGTGTGTGTGTGTGTGTGTGTGAGAGAGAGAGAGAGAGAGAGAGAGAGAGAGAGAGAGAGAGAGAGGGAGGAATAATTGGGCCTTACAGTAATAGCTCATTGGCACCATCTCTGTAAAGCATATTTTCACAAATTCTGAACACCCTAAATGCAGTTTTGAGCAGCTGGTCAAATTACTCATGACAAATAAAGAAAACTTTTTTTTTTTCATCTCGCTTTTTCCTGAAATTTAGTTTAATAATCTCAGTGGTCATTTTCCAGTTCAGAATTTTTTTTGAAAGGCTGAGGATTATTTATTTCCAAATGGATGACCCGTTTTCTCAAATAAAATAGTATCTGGGTTTAAAATCTACCAATCTCCTGCTATGTATTTTGCATTTAAGAATTCCAAAAACTTAAACATAAGAGCTAATGTTCTTAGGAAAATCAGTAACATCAAAAGCACCTTGTGCTGAAAAAGCAAAGGGAGAAATTCGACGTTGGACACTTCTGATCAATCCACCAGCAAAAGCTTTTCTGTTTGTCAGATAGAATGATACCCCTCTCCTCCACCCATGTGCTGTTCTGGGATTTCTCCTGACCTTCCAGAGAGTATTTGGGGAAGGGAAGGAGTACAAAGGGAAGGAGAAGGGTGAAGTCCCATTGAGCCAGAGAGAGCCCTTGCACTGCTTTCTGTTAGTGCAGCAGGTTAGCTGAATCCAGGCCAAAATCACCTGACTGATTCAAGGTTTTAAAAGAAACTCACAATTAAAGGAAGCCTGCTATTTCACACAGCCTGGTTTTACTTCACTATATAAAGCCCTGCCTAATAAATGAGACAGGAAATATGAGGCAAAAACATTTTCTATGCAGTTAAGGACAGATTTAAAAATATGTGGCCAAAAGCAAACTAAACCCAGAAGTACACTTCAGAAAGGTCAAAGTTTCATTAGCTTTTTAATGTTTGCTTTTATTAGTGTTTTTCATGAATATCCTAGGTTGTCTTTTGTCAGCCACTTAGAAGTCTATTGTTTGAGTGAGTGGAATATAAATTTTGTTAAATAAATAATAAATCAGCAGAGGTGCCATAATTTTTCTTTGGAAGTGTGACACTGGTGGCTGTCATGATGAGCTCCCTGCACTACCAAAGGGATCACTACATTGCTGCTCTTGGTAGATATCCCATTAATTGTGCTTCCCTGTAAGGCTGATTGCCTGACCTCTATGGTCTTTCCAGCGCTGCATGCAATACTTAACTTGGAGATAGAGCACTGGGTGGAGTTTTTTTGGTTTTTGTTTTGTTTTCCCAAGACAAGGGGGAAAAAACACAGTAGGAATTGTGATGCGATTTCTCTACTGCAATCTAGATTTTGAAGAAATGCAAATACATACAATTTGTTTTATCTTCCTTGCATAATATAGAATCAGCCCATAGAGGTCAGGCTTCAATGGGAAATTTACAACCTTCGCAATCACAAATTCACTGAGCCAACTGGCAGTAGCATTCACAATACCACACGACACACACATACACATTTTATTTTGGTCTGACTCAGAATGGAGAAAATCTTGCAGTATTGCCCCCTGGCTTTGACTAAGATGCTAAAATAGGACACTGACAGATTAAGTCCTGGTTCTGCAGAGTTTAAATGTGAAACCTTTTCTCCTGCTTTCAAGCACCCCTTTTTGTACTGTCTTTCTGCTGAAATGGCACTTTTCATAAAGCATCTGCGTGTACTTTGAATATTCTAGTGTCAGGAAGTTGGCCCTTCTCATTACACTGTGGGAATTTAAATGTGGCCTCGCAATCACACCTCAGCATTTGTTGCTGGTCATTAACAGGAATACAGTAAGGTCTAGTATCAGTTTCTTGTTACAATGTTAATGTCAGGGTTTCTTTCCCACTTCTGGTACACGTTCGACAAGACTTAATCAGTGAATGTGATATTGCATTATTTTTCTCCACTTCAAACAGTAATAGCTATCTAAAGTGACAGCTATTTTAAGTCTATAAGAAGGCAAGCAAGTTATTTATATCTGATGTTCCTCCCATTTTCCTCTTAAGACTACTTCAGAAACCAAAGTAGTATTTTTTTATAGTTATCTCTGAATTATCCTGCATAAATACTCTTTAATGCCTCATTTCCTCTTATTACATGCTAAAACTTACTTGGAACATCATAATTAATCACTTCTAATCATTAACAGTGTCCCAGGTATTTCAAAACTCTTGGCTTTCTGAAGTATTCCCCCTTAGGATCTGAATGTTATGAGCCTTGCAGGTAGATTGTGGATACAGTAGTTCTGTAGATTTATGGTATCAGAGTCAAATAAAGGAATGAAATTGAGAGCAAGTCCACAAAGGTCCTATCCTAAATCACAGACTAAATCCTGTTGGACTCAATCTAATTACAAGTAGTTTTCTTTCTTCTGGTGGCAAGATATCTTTGCTATATACAGAAAACACACCCTTCCTCTTGGATGTACAGGGGTAGCAAACCTCCTGTGGATACTTTCACACTAATAAGGAAGCAACAGTCCCTAAACTTGAGAGCACGCAGCTCATTAAATTACGTTTAGCACAATTTCCCCATTAAATATTGACAAATGTTACCCAATGAAAAAGACACATCATGGAGAAGTAAGATACCTCCATGGCATGAATACATGTGCAACACTGGCAACATTATTTTAAGTTAAGCACTGTAATAATAATAATAATAATAATTATTATTATTATTATTATTATTATTATTATTATTATTTATACCCCGCCCTCCCCAGCCAAGGCCGGGCTCAGAGTGGCTTACAAGCAATAATAAAAACAAGTTAAATGATTACAACTTAAAAACAAAATTAAAAATACAACATTAAAATATTGAAACATTAAAATATTAAAATGTAGCCTCGTCGCAGGAGGAGAAGGAAAAGAAAAAAGAAAGAGAGGGAGGGAATCAAATTGGCTCCAAGCCAAAGGCCAGGTGGAACAACTCTGTCTTACAGGCCCTGCGGAAAGAAATCAGATCCTGCAGGGCCCTGGTCCCATGAGGCAGAGCGTTCCACCAGACCGGAGCCAGAGTTGAAAAGGCCCTGGCTCTGGTTGAAGCCAATCTAACTTCTTTAGGGCCCGGGACCACTAGGGTGTTGCTATTTATGGACCTTGAGGCTCTCCGTGGTGCATACCAGGAGAGGCGGTCCCGTAGGTACGAGGGTCCTAGGCCGTGAAGGGCTTTAAAGGTCAAAAGCAGCACCTTAAATCTGATCCTGTACTCCACCGGGAGCCAGTGCAGCTTGAAAAGCACTGGGTGAATATGCTCCCATGGCAGAGACCCCGTGAGGAGCCTCGCTGCAGCATTCTGCACCCGCTGGAGTTTCTGGGACAGCTTTAAGGGCAGCCCCGCATAGAGCGAAAAGCTGTAGAAAGCTGAGGCTCAGAAACACTGGCTTGTCTAACTCGGCCTACAGAGAGAATTTGAAATGGGAGATCTGAACAGTTGATTTCTTCATGCAAAGGACATTGCATGTGATACTATTTGGGCACAGTTTTTGTCCAATGCTGACATGGATATGCATTCTTTGGGGGGGGAGGGGAGACAGCTAGTGAGGAATAGAGAGAGGCAGATTTATTTGTTTTAAGAAGAACCTTGCACAAGACGAAAGGATAAAGGGTCTGGAAACCAAGTCTTATTAAGAAAGGTTGAAGGAGCTGGGTATGTTTAGCCTGGTAAAGAGAAGTCTGGGAGGAGATATGATAGCCATCTTCAAATATCTAAAGGGCTGTCACATGAAGGATGGAGCAAACTTGTTTTCTCCTGCTCTGGAGGCTAGGGCCCAAACCAATGAATGCAAGTTACAAGAAGGGAGATTCAAGAAGAACTTTCTTGCAGTAGGAACTGTTCAATAGTGGAACAGACTTCCATGAGATGTGGTGGACTCTCCTTCCTTGGAGGTTTTTAAGCAGAGGTTGGATGGTCATCTGTCATGTATGATTTAGTTGAAATTCCTGCATTGCAGGGGGTTGGACAAGATGACCTTTGGGGTCCCTTCCAACTCTACAATTCCATGATTCTGTGATTTCTGCACAGGGGTTCAACTGCAGATTGCAGCCTCCACTATTTCATTTGGTGTAAAAAAAGGTTATGGAAAACTACATGCAGTTGAGGAGTATCATGTGCAGTTTGACATTTGCCATCACTGTATTATTCTAGCTATATTTTACTAAAGACCAGTGTCTGTTTTATATATAGATAGATAGATAGATAGATATAGATATAGATATAGATATAGATATAGATATAGATATAGATATATAGATACACACACACACACACACACAAAATAAATGTATGCTTAACAATAACAGCAACATTTATTGTCCAGTTTGTAACCAATGTACTGCAATTAATATCTATGTAATGTACTGATTTAATTATATTTTCCTAAATGGTATAAAAACAAGTACGTAGATTTAAATCATCCCACCTTAAGGCTAATGACCTCAAGTATAAAGTTTTAAATAAAGAAAGATTATTATGCATACACAATGAGTGCTTTCTAATCTCTAATTAAACGGGCTAATTATTCCCACTGTGGATAATGCCAATATCACTACTTATATCACAGCAGGAATTGCCTTGGCGAGCACATTTACATTATCACTTTGGATTGATCTACATTGTAACATTAAATTGATCAGAAAGATAAATCAATAGCCACACAGTGTTACCTAATGGGTAGTGACTATGTTAATACATTTCTGGTGTGTGTAAATTAAGATCAGCATAAAACCTCTGGTATGATCCTGAATTTCAAAAAGGCCTATTTTTAAAAGGTGTGTTCAGGATTCCTGCCCCTCTGCTTCATTCTCCCTTTGCTCTCCCACTTACAGTCAGTAAGTATTACATGGTCACTGAGAAGGATGCTCATTTATGCTCAGTCTCCATTTAGCTATTTTGGGCTTTCCTCATTTTTCTAAAGAATTTTCTAAAGAGAAACCTTGGCGTTTCTCCAAGTTTGTTGATATTTCTGTCTTCTGCATGGACTATGCCACTGTAGGTCCATAAGCAACAGCGGTCTCCCACAGGACTCTGAAATTAGTATATATGGTTATGACCCTATTCCCTTACTGCTTTTACTGCTAGGAGGGGTCTAAACCACTGTGGTCTAAACCACTGAGCCTCTTGAACTTGCCGATTGAAAGGTCTGTTTGAATCCTCACGACGGTGGTGAGCTCCCGTTGCTGTGTCCCAGCTTCTGCCAACCTAGCAGTTCGAAAGTACACCAGTGCAAGTAGATAAATAGGTACCACTGCGGCGGGAAGGTAAACGGCATTTCTGCGCACTCTGGTTTCCGTCACGGTGTTCTGTTGCGCCAGAAGCGGTTCAGTCATGCTGGCCACATGACCCAGAAAGCTGACTGTGGACAAACGCTGGTTCCCTCAGCCTGAAAGCGAGATGAGTGCCGTGCCCCATAGTCACCTTTGACTGGACTTTACCATCCTGGGGTCCTTTACCTTTACCTTTACCTTACCTATTTCTGCTAGGCATATATCCCAGTCTTCCTTTAGAAAGCTCAGAGTATCTTACATGGACACACAGTGTTCTCCCATCCAGGAACTGATCAGATTATACTGCCTTAGTTTCACCATTAAGATATGATCAAATGCTCTCAGACCAGTCACTGGACTCCCCAGAGAAACCAGCTCCATCCGCCTCCTTCCTCTCCTTCTACCAAATCAGGCTACAAGGCTTCTCAACTGGCTCCGCCAATACACCAGATACTCTTGAATTCTTACCAGTTCATCTGCTTTTTTCCTCTTCCCTACTAATCCCTTTTCTGTTCGTACTGCATTTTTGTAGATTATAACCCTGAGAGCAGGGGGTTGTCTTCTCATGTTAGTCATAGTTACAAGACACTCTGAGAGCCTTCTGCCTGCCCCCAGCTAAAGAGCGGGGTAAAAATACTTTGAACAAATGAAAGAATAAACAACCACCAGCCAAACATTAAGCTGCCGTGCCATACATTATAACCAAGTTCTTGAGGTAGTTCATAATGTAGTTATAACTATTAAGGGTGAGAATACACACACACACACATACACACAAAAATATATCCTTCGCAGCCCCCAGGTCCTTGGATGATCTACAGGCTTCTCGGCTTTTAAATCTTGTGTTAACATAATAATTAAATAATCTAAATTGGATATAGAAATATTGACATAAATGTGTCTTTATGGAAACTCTAATTCCGTGCTGCTTTATAGCACTGCTGTAGTCTGAGGTTCCCAGGTAGTCATTTGGTGCATCCCAAGGCATCTGTTTCCCACATGCAAGCTTCCTATTTCACATAGTATAAGTAATAATATTTGTCTATTTGGGAATATTTTTTATTTGTTCATATTTTTACTGTCACACCCATATACAACTTCACAGAAAGTTCACTCTACATAGTTATAAGCTTGAATTTTCAAAACAGCCTATTGCTTCTTGTTTTTCACTGAAATTTAGCTCTTCACATACAAGTTACAACATCCAAAGTTTGTGTCTTCTTCTTTTGTCCCATGGAGGAAAATTGCGATGAACATACTGGATGAGCAAATCAAGACTGAAAATACAATAAAATGTAGACTGCCTTTCAAATCTGACCCTGACACTTAAAGAAGTACAGTGGAACCTCGGGTTACGAACTTAATTCGTTCTGAAGGTCTGTTCTTAACCCGAAACTGTTCTTAACCTGAGGAGCGCTTCAGCTAATGGGGCCTCCTGCTGCCGCCGCACGGCTGCCGTGCGATTTCCATTCTACTTCCGGGTTAGCGGAGTTTGTAACCCGAAGTGTTTGTAACCTGAGGTACCACTGTACACTTTTCTAATTGTTGGGACAGGATGAGGAAATGCTGTGTTTTAATATTTATTTTATTTTATTTTTATTTTATTGTAACAATCTGGAGGATGGGGCAAGGCAGGTGGAAAAGCCATTGCCTGATGAACAGAAAATCTCTCTCCCCTCCCAGTTGACATTTGCACTGCCAATCATTCCTAATGGCCAAGTACTCTTTGTTTCTTGCTAATAACAACCCATCTTCTTCTTAGCATGGGAAACTGGTTGGCTTTGTCTTTTTGAAGCTGCTAGATTCAGTATTAGCTTCCACTAATACTCCAAGCATTGATTTATTGCTAACATTAACTTAATCTAAGAATTTAGGGGGATCTGGCCCCTCACAAAGTCATAACACATTTATGGGGGATCTAGCCACCCCCGCTCCGCAAACTCAGAACATCATATAACAAAGAGAGCACAAAAACTTCCAGCTCCTGCAACACAGTCTCACACAACTGAGTTGGATTGCTAAATACTGCCCTGATGTTCCAAAATTTGAGCACAATATGCCCCACTTCTTTGTGGTGTCATTTTACATCCAGGCTGCAAACAATTGCTATTTCAGTGTTTACTTTCCCAAGTGTGGCTAAATAGCTATGCAAGAAGGTCAGTAAAATAACCTTTTTTCCTCTATTTACATATAATGGGAATTTTGACAATTCGACTTTCAAAGAGAGAGAAAACATTCTGGTGCTGAGAACAGTATTCCACTGAATGCTTAACTGTGACAGATGCTGTCACAGTAATTGCCAATCAGCCTATACACAGCAGCTGAAAACACAAAATACATCACTTTGATCTCCTTGGCTCAAAATGCATTTCACAGCCAAGATATCGGCACCATTTATAGAAGCTGTCCACCATGCAGATCAATTTGATAATGTACATTTTGTTAAAACTGTTGAAGGTTTTTCATAAACACAAGCGTATGCAAAACAATCTATGGTCTGCTATGATTCAAAACGTAAACACGCATGTTTCCCTTACTCAAAAGAAGCTCAGCCTCTTGAAACATCTCAATTCCTCCGAAGGACAAAGGTCATCATGAAGCACGCTTAATTTAATCTTACTGCTAATTTGGTAAGTGAATGCCTCACTTGATTTATCGTGTTGGGAAGTGAGGTATGTATAAAGTTTCAGCTTGATTTTTAAAAAATGTGTGAGGGGAAAGTATCTTACTTACATTTTGCGGGCAGGTCATAACCACAAGTAATTTTTGCTTGTCCAGTTTCACAGCCACTCAGGTTGCGACATTCAGCGACTAGACAGGGGCCGGCAGCTCTATGAATACAGCCATCAACTAAAAGAAAGAGGGAATAAATTATATATATATATATTTTAAAAAACTTCAGTAATCAAAGTCTAACTGGACTAAAGATGAGGCATTTGATGCAGATTATTAAAAAAAAATCAGTTTCAGCAGAAAGGACCCTCTAACACTATATTAATATTTGCAAATTGTCCAAAACCCAATAATTTTAATTGGGGGGAGCACCGTTATTTAAAATGAGGTTGCAGAAGCCCAACTGAAACAACTCTATTCCATGTGCTCCTGAGACATTCAGAGGGGGGGGACAAGAAAAGGTGATTGCCCCTCAACTGGTAGAAATGAACAAATTTGTAGCAAGCTCCCCCAAAGCTGCCAAAAAATCTGTGGGACTCTAATTTGAACTAGATATGTCATGGAGCTACAGGAATTTTACTGTGATCACCAAGCATGGATACACACATAAAAAGAAAGATCCTGTGAGTATATACAAAAGAAATTCTCACAGTACAATTCTCCTGTGTTAAGGTCGTTGATTATTTACTTAGCCAGTTACCAAGCAAGAAGAAAATTTGGTTTTGTTATTAAAAGACAGCGTGAAAATGAAAGCATAATTTAATACTACCTTGTGGGTGCTGTCGAATCCCTTTTGTATTAGTTGGCGGGATATTAAACGTTAGAAATAAATTAAATAAATAAAACTATTCCACCAGATTGCATAGTACTTCCCACATCATAAAGTTTTTTAATGCAGAACAATTTGCACAGCACAACAGCATCCCTCTTTCAACTTACATCTTGCTATTGCAATATTCAAAAAACAACAACCAATCATTTACATTGTAACAGCCGAAACTGTAAAATCATCTAAAAGTTAGTGGTGCAATGCTTAATGCTTATTGTTCTCAAGAGCTTTAGGGAAAAATATTAATAGTGGAAGCATAGATGAGAACGGCAGGGAGAAGGAAGAGGAAAACAAACAGTCAAAGCAATTTTAGTCTATTCACAAGCAATGGGATAAATATATTTTTTTCTAATTAGAAGCAAAGTAAAGAAAAGAATAATTAAAAACAATTAAAACAACATAGTAATTATTGCAAATCACTACATCAGTGGCAATATTAATAATTTCTTATAAGAAACCCATGGATGCCATATGTTCCCTACATATGTTCAGAGATTATGGCAACAAAACAAAAAAGTAGTAGGATATGCCCCAAATTAAAAGTCTCTAATCATATAAATATTTACATAAGAAAAGGAAATTGTGATGTGTCTGCCTTATGGAATTTTTAGATTCAGAGTTGTGATGGGGTGGGATTTGAAATTTCCAACAACTGCCCCTCCCCAGATCTATTTCACCCCAACAGAAAGAAAGAAAGAAAGAAAGAAAGAAAGAAAGAAAGAAAGAAAGAAAGAAAGAAAGGGCTTGCTGTTGTTTTATTGATTATAGTTTAGAAATTATTTATTGTAACTGTTGAATGGATTTCTGATTAACTTTTATATGTTATTATTATTTAATACTATTCTAATGATTGTTGAATGTTACTTTTTTATGTAGGTTGCCTATTTTAAAGTTTTATTATCACATTTTTGTATTCCATTAGATTGTTATAAGATGTACATTTTTTGTTTCTTCAGCTTGTAAACCGCCTTGAGTATTGTAAGACAGAAAGACGGTATACAAATTAAAAAATGATGAATGATGAAAAAAAGGAAGGAAGGAAGGAAGGAAGGAAGGAAGGAAAGAAGGAAAGAAGGAAGGAAGGTAGGTAGGTATTGGCAGGAACTGTTAGCTGTGACCAAGATAACTTCCTACACATAAACCCTAAAGGGCACAAGCAGACCACCAGGAACAGGAGGGGGCATCAGAGCATAAATTTGCAAAACACATAGGTCTGCTGGAATCCATAGGAACTCATAGGCCAAGTTAATGTTGCTAACACCACTATGTTGTCTGGATGACTTCATTACTGAAGGATAACATGGGAAGTGGCTTCCATCTCTGTTTACTGGTTTTGCTAGAATAAAATAGCAAAAAAGGATCAACTAGCGATGCCTCTACACAAGAACTATCCAGCACAATTTGCTTTAGGTATATTGACTGTGCTGAGGTGACCTTTAGGTTTTCAATAAGGACTCCCTGGTCAGTGGATTCCATGACAGTCTGCCTGTTCCATGAGTGAAGCCTTACCCTGGGCTGCCTGGAAAAAGCATCAGTCTCGCTTCCATTTGAAGATCTGAAGACCTCTTTTCCCAAAGCATCAAAGCAGTTATGCAGTGAGCCAACTTTGTTCACTAATTACCTCCTTTGGTGGTTGCAGCCTTGTGGCAGATTTGTTGCACTCTGTCTCTGACCTTGTGATTAAATTGTGCTAGATTAATTCCTGAAGAAAGTTGAGGTGCTTATTTTTCTCTCTTCTGTGCTCTGCATTCCTTCTCCTGACTACATGGTCTGCCTAAATCTTAAGTTGATGTGTGCTTATTCTAAGCCTGAGCAGCTTTATACGGAGGGATGGGAACTCGCCTCACACATCTAGTAAGATTGATGATGCCAGGTGAGGCACTAGGTATAAGGCAGGCTTGTAAGCCCAATTTACCCTAGATTATGTTAAAGAGCCCAATAGGGCTCTCTAGATCAGAATGGGTTTCAAAATCCAGATTCAACTCAGGCATTGGGAGGATGTCTTCCAGACTAATCTGGTTTAATATCCATTCTGAATCAGAACCATGTGTGAGATAATCCATTTATCACTAATTTAAGAGTTCACCTGTCAAAACATTGCAGTTCTAGAAACAGATAGTTGCTGCTGTTTGTGGACATAATGAGAACCAAAGAGCAGAGTCTTAAGTCTGTGCCATGGGGCATCAGCACTAAAGTTTATTTCCTTCATTTCTTTTCAAAATCAAAGAAGCTCCTTGACTGACACCATAGAGATGAGTCATGGTGGGCAACATAAACACCCATAACATTTCCAATAATTCTGCTATGTTGGAAGCTCTGAAATTTGAATGATGCTGCTGGTGTTGCAGTAGAGAAATAGATGAAGCTGAGTGGAATATTAATTTTCAGAATTGCTAATTAACAACAGTGCATAGTGTTGCTAATTAATAACAGCATACATGTTGTAAACATAGGTGCTCTGAAAGCATTAGATGGAATATGCGTTCCATTTTGCTGACCCAATAATTATTCAGTGCCCATTCCTACTCTCTCTGAA
This sequence comes from Podarcis filfolensis, assembly GCF_964270895.1. Lineage (NCBI taxonomy): Eukaryota > Metazoa > Chordata > Lepidosauria > Squamata > Lacertidae > Podarcis > Podarcis filfolensis. Next base: position 16,217,368 of record NC_139606.1, on the reverse strand, counting down.
ATGATTTCGTAACATTCAACAAAACTGAGGAAGGGAGTGGAGAGGATCGTTTTGGCAGCTGTTGATCTAGCAACATCAAGCATTCAGTCCACCATGGTCACAAAAGTCAGCAGAAACTGAGGGTCTATCTTTATTATGTTCTAGAAACTCAGTTGTATGCTTTGAAGTGTATTATGCCTTTGTGAGATTTCAGGAATTCCGCCTAGATTTTTTTAAGGGGGGAAAAGCACACATAAATGATTCCTTTTGATACTCAAATCCATCCTGAACCTGACTCATTAAATTTACAAAATGCTATTCTGAAGTGTATTTTAATCATCATGGGCAAGCACAATTATGGAATTGCATTTTCAAACCTCTCCATTCGAAACATTCAGTATTTTTCACCCTGGTAATAAATGTACAAAATATGTGCCTGTGCTGCTAAAATCCTGATTGCCAAGAAGCGAAAGAGTGACTTCCCATGTACATTTACATAATGGTTACATAAATAATGGGATATACAGTATAGGACTAATGGATAAACTGACAAGCTTTTAAGTTGCAAGAGTATAGGGAATAATAAGGAATTTCCAAGGAAATTGACATTTTGTTCATTATGCCAGCTTTCTACAGTGGTACCTCAGGATGCAAACGGGATCCGTTCCGGAGCCCCGTTCACATCATGAGCAGAATGCAACCCGTGTCTGCGCATGCACAGGTCACAATTTGCCACGTCTGCACATGCACGTGAGGTCATTTTGAGCATCTGCGCATGTGCGAGCGGCGAAACGTCGCCGCGGGACGCAACCTGAAAAGATTTAACCTGAAGCGTCTTTAACCCGAGGTATGACTCTATTCTGAAACATGCATTGGAATTTTATATAGAGATATATACTGTAAAAGCTGGCTACTAAAAGCAGGATACCCAAAACATTTTTACAGTAGGATAAATCACACCTAGCTCAAACATTGCAGCATGTATACATGATAGGAGCCTGGAGTTGTGCCTGCCTGCCCTGACTCTGGACCTGTGTAATTTTCACTTGTGGGGTGCATCATAGAAAAGAAGAGAAGAGTTTGGATTTGATATCCTGCTTTACCCAAAGGAGTCTCAAAGCGGCTAACATTCTCCTTTCCCTTCCTCCCCTACAACAAACACTCTGTGAGGTGAGTGGGGCTGAGAGACTTCAGAGAAGTGTGACTAGCCCAAAGTCACCCAGCAGATGCATGTGGAGGAGCGGGGACACGAACCCGGTTCCCCAGATTACGAGTCTACTGCTCTTAACCACTACACCACACTGGCTCTTTGTAGAATTAAGGCTGCCTGTTCATTAAGGCCAATCCTTACAATCTTTAATCCCTGATTCTGAGGGTAAAGAACTGTATAAACTGAGCCTGACACCCCAAGCATGGGTGTCAAAGAGACCTGGGCAGGCAGGAAAAAACTCCCTCCACAAATAGCCACTGCATAATCGTAGCACCACCATCGTAGCACCACCCCTACTGCTAGGCAGCGTGTGACAGCCGCCTCAGGCAACTGATCTTTGGGGGTCATGAAAGGGTAGCAAATTGTTACTTATTTAATGCCTTACTGTCGTATTTTTTTACTCCCAGGAAGAGACATCTGTGGGATTTTATACCTTACATGCCAAAATAATTTGGCTAGCTTTCAGTTCTATGCAACTTAATTTTGGACGAGGCGGACCCCATTGCTGTTCTGCGCCGCGTAGCAAAATATTTTGGGCCAGCCCTACAAATTGTGAGGTAGTTGTGAATTAATGGTTTGAAAATAAATGTGAAACATATTTGTAAAGTATTTGTTCAATTGCCTGAGAAACACCAGCATTACAAAACAAACGAACAAGCAGTAGTGTTCATCGTCCAATATCCACAAATGTCTAGATATTTATGAAAGACTATAAATTATACGATTTAGGGCAAAGCTTTGTGTTACAAATTAGGGGATATTTGTCTGTTTATGTAACTCAAACTGGAATGATTTGCAAGTGAGAATTAAGAGGGGGGGAATTAAAATCTTCTCGTCACAGCTATGTGAGTATAAGAAGTATCCTTTCAGATCTTAAAGGGACAACCAAAATCTCTGCAGAGGCCCAACACCTCCACCCACAAACTATACGTTCTCTTCATAGGAAATTGGTAGAAGCATTATCCTTGAGGGAAAATATGCAATACTGGCATGATCAATTGTTTGCTCCACAAACAGGGAAGCAAACTATCTATTTTATCACTCTGAAAATAATTGCTTAGGAGAAGATGCAAGGACATAATCATTTGCTAGGGGGATCCTGCTTGAAGTATATTAAAACCAATGAGTATAGCATTTAGATTTGTCAGGGAGGGCTGACAAAAAAGCCATGGGCAATGTCCTTTCAAAGCACACAATAAAAGAATATTACAAAGCTAAATGCAGGCTCATGAATTACTTATACAGTAGCTGAGTGCTAAAACTCTTAGCAGCTCTTCAAAACTTAATAGTTAAAATTATACAGCCGACACTGGACAATTTAATGATGTACAATGCAGATAAATGTATTTCTTACTGAGGGGAGGGGGGAAAACCTTAAGAATTGCAAATTAATCCGGGGCAAAGCAAACAGCTTTAATGGTGCCAGGAGATGCTTTGTTAACAAAAATATTACACATATCTAGCCTTGCCTCCCTCAGACGATAATAGAAATGTTAACATAATCAAACACCACAGCAAAATTAAGCAATCATACAGGGAAAGGAAGGCTATAAATGTCTTTTGACCTTGCAGATGCTATGTAATAAAAAAAAAGAACCCAGTGTGCTTGAAATAAAAATAATATCAGCACTATATCATTTAACGCAGGAGAAAGGGCAATATTCTTTTCCCATGTAACATTTTTCCTAATTAACTTCCCACAGAAAATTGTTGAAGGAGTTACTCTGAAGTATGCTATCTGCTGTGCAATGTTGCGTGCTGAGGTCCCCCAAAACACCCCTACCCCAATAACTCACACATCACTCATAAATTTTTGTTTAAGGTTTTTGGCATAGTTTTGGCCACAACTTTATTAAACATACAAATTGTGAGTGGTTGCTTAGGCATTGGTTATGACTAGCTGTCCCCCCCGCCTTGGGGGACAGCACTGACTCCCGGATTCCAGCGAGAGCCAGTGTGGAGGAACAAGATCAGGGATAACTGGAGCTGCGACACAGACCCTCAGCTTCTCCCCGCATGCTCCCAGGAGCTTACGCGGCCCGCACCCGATTCCAGGGGTTTGGACGAGAGGATGGTAAGCCCCTGAATTCCTTTAACAGAATTCCCATGCAGCAGCAGCATTGGAGGGGCAGGCACAGCCAATCCATACCCCTCCACCAACCAATTTAAACCAATGCCTAACCGCCTTGCTTAGGCATTGGTTATGACTAGCTGTCCCCCCCGCCTTGGGGGACAGCACTGACTCCCGGATTCCAGCGAGAGCCAGTGTGGAGGAACAAGATCAGGGATAACTGGAGCTGCGACACAGACCCTCAGCTTCTCCCCGCATGCTCCCAGGAGCTTACGCGGCCCGCACCCGATTCCAGGGGTTTGGACGAGAGGATGGTAAGCCCCTGAATTCCTTTAACAGAATTCCCATGCAGCAGCAGCATTGGAGGGGCAGGCACAGCCAATCCATACCCCTCCACCAACCAATTTAAACCAATGCCTAACCGCCAACCTTACAAGTTGTGACGATTTGCTACGCAGTAGGCAAAAACCAAATGGCACACACTAATCAGCCAAATGGAAAAATTCCTACCAGGCCCCCGCACCAAGGCGGACGACCCCATGATAGGCATAGCAAGGTCAAAGCACAAGCCCAAAAGGGAGGGCGGGCGGGTGATCCGGTTCCCACATTGAAAGAGAAAGCAGCTTGCTGTGAACCTTGTTTAAATAACCTGTTCCCACCCCCAAATTGGCAACATCCATTTTATCCCAGCAACTCAAACAGCCAATCCTTGCCAGGCCCCTCTATCTTATACTGCCTGGCAACTATGGGGTGTCTTGCTAGGCCCCATCCGCAACACGTGCTCTCCTTTAGTGAGAACACGCTTTGTTGACCAATATAGTAAATATTGGGGGCAATGCTAAATGAAAGATCCCAGAGATGCTATAGCAGAAAGGTTGAGGGAGAAGAGCCAATAGGAAATATTTCTGACATGGCTTCTAAAAGGCACTCACACTGTGTGCTCTGTGGCTTATGATGACTTGATAAGTCATTACGGAAAAGGAAAAAATGGAGTTATTCCAATTGAGCAATACTGGTAAAGTCTGCCTGGGAGAGGAAGATAGAAGCAAATTACGATCTCCTTGTTGTAATCCATTTGCATTGCCAATCATGTAATTCTTGTTGATTGCACAAGAATGAGTAACAAATCAAAAAGAAATCTGAAAAGATTAAAAGCATAGGGTTGCATCTGACCAACTTATCTTCAGTAGACACATTTAAATCAGTGGTGTTCACTAACTTAAGTTCTAGTATTTCAGTGGGTTTACTCTGAGTATGACTTAGTCATATACAAGCCCTAGTGAATCTCTGAATTTCCAGGCACACTAAATTCACCTCTCTTGTATGCCTATTGCCTCTGGACTTTTGCTCAACTCACTTCAATAATATTCCATGTTCTGCTCTCTACTTATTCCGCTCCAGCCTAACATCAGTCAGTCAGTGTGTCGGAGAGAGAGAGAGACTGAGTGTTAGAGATCATGTGTATAGATAAGGTTGCTGCTAAGAGCAGCTGCAGGCACTCAGTGCAGTTCAGCATTCATTTTGCTTAGACCTCATATAGCTCTGTATATAGTTGTGTATTATAGTTGTAGATAGAATAAAGAAGATATTCTACAGAGCTGCTCTCCGAGTCGTTTATGCTCTGCTATACTCTGCTATACTCTGCTGTGCGACGACTGTCTTCTTGTGGAAGTGAATCCGGTGCTCACAACTCTAAGCTGTGAGTCCACAGCACTTTGACCTGTTCCTGTGCAGAAGGTGGTCTCTGGAAGTGCTACCCAGCTCGCCTAGCCCAGTCGGGGTTGAAGTGGATGAGTCCAGTTAGTGGCACTGGCTCAAGGGCGATGCTGACATAAGGAAGGTCCTTCTGTTTACAAAGGGAAGACTCTAGTTGACCCTGTAAACCAGGGGTTGTCAACCTGGTCCTTACCGACCACTAGTGGGTGTTTCAGGATTCTAGGTGAGCGGTAGGGGGTTCTACAGCACAAGTTGAATCCTTCCATCAAGCACTGGTGGGTGGTAAGGAAATTTTACCATCAAGAAAGATGCATTAGTGGGTGGTAGGCATAAAAAGGTTGACTATCCCTGCTGTAAACAATTCTCTCCATGCTTTCTAATCTAGGCTTCTAAATCCGTGGTTGGCATTTGTCAGGGATCCAATGCATAGCCAACAGTAAAAATGAAAACAGCTCTCATATTCAAAACCTGCTATAAGATCTTGTCAGAAAAGCACTGTTTAATGTCTGGATAAGATATAAGGACTTGTTAGAAAATAAAACCCCAAGATGGTTGTCACCAATGGAAGCAAAGGCTCAGAAAAAACTCAATATGGAGGCCAAATGGCCAAAATATTGGGAAATTCTGGAACAAGAGGGAGACAGATTAAAACTGCAGAGTTTTGAAAAATTAAAAAATAGAGTGCGAGACTGGCTCCATTATTATCAAATAATGGAGGCATATAATTTGGACAAAAAACTTGGCTTCCAGGTGGAAAAATCAAAATTGGAAACAGAATTGTTAGATCCCAAAGTTAAGAATTTGTCAAGAATGTATAACTTGCTGTTGAAATGGAACACCCAGGATGAAACGGTGAAATCTGCTATGATTAAATGGGCACAAGATGTTGGACACAACATTATGATGGCTGACTGGGAACAGTTGTGGACCACAGGTATGAAGTTTACAGCATGTAATGCCTTAAAAGAGAATTTAATGAAAATGATCTACAGGTGGTACATAACACCAGTCAAGCTTGCAAAAATCTACCATTTGCCCGATAATAAATGCTGGAAATGTAATGAGACTGAAGGTATATTCTTTCACCTTTGGTGGACATGCCCAAGGATTAAGACTTTCTGGGAGATGATTTATAATGAAATGAAAAAGGTATTTAAATATACCTTCTTGAAGAAACCAGAGGCCTTTCTCCTGGGCATGGTCGGCCAATTGGTGCCAAAGAAGGACAGAATTTTTTTTATGTACGCTACAACAGCAGCAAGAATACTTATAGCAAAGTATTGGAAGACACAAGATTTACCCACTTTGGAAGAATGGCAGATGAAGATGATGGACTATATGGGACTGGCAGAAATGACTGGCAGAATCCGGGACCAGGGAGAAGAGGCGGTGGAAGAAGATTGGAAGAAATTTAAAGACTATTTACAGAAATATTGCAAAATTAATGAATGTTAGAATGATGTTGGATAGAAATTAAGTGGTTTCCAGCTGTAATGCTTTAAGAATATGGAAGAAGGGTAAGTTATAGAGATAAGATAAATGAAAGAGGGTAAGGATTTGCTGATTTGATTATTTAAATGGGAATACAAGAAGGGGAGGTGTGAGGAAGTCAAAGAAACAAGCAAATGAGTTTTATGTTATGAAAAACAATTGTTTTTAATTTTTCTTGTTTTTTCTGTATGTTTTACTTATCTTTTTATTTTTTATTTTTTTATTATTATTACTATGTGTTTTTGTATATTTGTCTTTGTAAAATCTTAATAAATATTTCTTAAAAAAACAAAATAATTGTTGTGCATGGAAGAGAGGGCTAGCAGTGCCATCAAATTCAAAAATTAATTGAATAGGGTTAATTTTTGTCATTTGAAATTTCAGCAACAGCTATAACAAACCATGGGATGTGTTTTACGTCAGAAACTGAATGCTTTCTACTGGAATTATTTGAAGAATCAATTATACATGCCCGCCTGTAACATTACTGACACATGAAAATCAATGTATTTTGATCTATCATCCCCAAGTTGTTTCTTCCCATGCAAGACTTCTGATTAGCGCCCCTGAATTAGCATTTCTATTCACAAGCTTCTCACAGTTGTGAGAAGCACTGTGCTTGTGGTGGAGTAAAGGTACCATAAATATGACACTGAATCTGCCCCACTGAACCTAATGGACTTTGTAAATGCTCTATCATTGAAATTATTTTATCCAGCTATTATGTTTTACTCTGTACAGCTCATCCTTATGGCTGCTTAGAACTAAGTCTACACAGGCATATTCAGAATATTTCACTCAAATTGCCTACATCTTTCTTTACATGCTTCAGGTGCAGATACACTTCCTCCTCCAAGTATTGCATGGTCAATATTATTACTAAATGGGAAAAATTAGATGTAGAACTGTTCTGTTAGTGCAAGCATTTCAGCTTGCCCTTTTTTTTTGGGGGGGGGGAGAAAAGGGAGAAAGCACTGTTGCCCTAGAAGATGTCCTTGAGTGGGTTTCTCCTAACAGCACTACTAACTTGAATCTGGCTCAATAAATACAGAATGTGAAATGACACACCCCCTAATGTGGCAGGTGGCCACCACCACCACACACCCCCCACACACAAACGAACGAACGCTTGTTGCATATAAATGCTGCCACGAGTTCAGATTGGGTGCCTTCAGGTCTGTGAACCTACCCAATGAGGTAAGCTACTGAAATGGTGTCTGCTGAAGTAGTCAAGTATCAGCAGGCCCTGGATAGACTCCACTCATCCAGTTTGGCTATTGGAAAAGACTATCAGAGGACTTCCCATTTCTGCTAGTCTTGCTTGAGCATGAAGGTCTTCTTAAGCTCAAGTGTCTTCTTATTGGTTGTCTTTCAGTCCTAATTTTTAGTTTGCTCTTTGGTCTTGTATCCTGCTTTGGTCTTTGGCCTTGACTTCTGGCTTGCTCTATTCTTCTGCCTCTGGACTGGACCTTAATTTCTGATGCCTGGTTCCTCACTTGCCTCACAACTACTGCCCGTGCCCATGCCCCAGCTGTACTCTGTCTGGCAGCAGCTCTCTGCAGTCTCAAGCAGAAGGTCTTTCTCATCACCCAATCCTTTTAACTTTAGATGTCAGGGGCTGGATCTGAGGCCTTCTGAAAAGCATGTGCTCTACCACAAGGCTAAAGTTTGCTCAGAGAATTAAGCAGCATAAAGGTGGTTGAAAATGCCTCCTAGAGGGAAGGGAAAATTGTTAATTTGGGGTGTATATATGCACTTACTTACACCCTTTTTAAATGCACATGGATATGGTGCTCAGACAAGGTAGCTCTTCAATCAGAAAACCCAAAAAAAGAAGACTCCCAGAGTTAAGGCAGGTATTCTGCAGGAGTCAGATAACCTAATACCATTAGTCACATCAGGTTTATTTAAGTAGGTGGTGAATCTGATTCCATGTAAACATGTAAAATATATATTGAAACTAGAAAGTTTAAATGAAGTTCTGAGGGAAAAACATTGATGAATAAATTCTTCACAGGCATACAGTTTATAAACTGCTTCAAAAATGCCTATAGTAACAGCACATGCATATTACAACAGATAACCATGATTAAGAGCATTTGTACAGTGAGTTGAGTGTAATTAACCCCAAATGACAATTTAAAAGATTAACAGCCAATTCAACATAAAACTAAGGTTCAATAACAGAAGGAGAGTTGTCTGGTGTATTCCCGAATCTTAGATTTAGTAACCCTTTATTTGGAAGGAAAGAGATGTAAATTAAAATGAAATAATAAATATTCACAGCACTAACATGGAAGGGTATATCTTTTTTTAAAAAAACACACCAAATAAACACAAGCAACCTAAACTGAGTTTCATAAAAGGGAATGGAAATAGTGTGTGCCTGTGGCTGCATTCCAGGAAAGTACACAGGTGGAATAATTTATCAGTAGGACTGGAGTTGTCTTCCTCCACACCAACAAACAGAAGCACATTCATATACACAGGCCATAATGTCACATTCTGAAAGTCACTTTTGAGACTTGGGCAGGATCTTAAAAGCAGCTTGCCATGAGGAGGTAGCACATTCCCTATAGGGAAAGGAAAGAATAAAAGCACCATCAGACACATGAAATTCATTCCAAATGCCTAAAGGATCTTGAAGAATTGCTAGGGGATGGAGACCTCAGTTGTGGTTGCCACACAAGGCGTTCTTCACTTTCCATGTAATGCCTTGCAACTGCTATTTGAGGCCTCCAATAACCTTGCCACAGCCCATTTCTGTGAGCCATGTTGACTTAATGCAAGGATCTGGATTCAGGTAGGTAGCAGTGTTGGTTTGACGCAGTCGAAATATATATAAAAATAAAAAAATTGTCCAGTAGCACCTTAGAGACCAACTAAGTTTGTTCTTGGTATAAGCTTTCGTGTGCATGCACACTTCTTCAGATATATGCACACAAAAACTTAAACCAAGAACAAACTTAGTTGGTCTCTAAGGTGCTACTGGACAATTTTTAATTTTTTTAAAATATATTTTAATGCAAGGAGTCCAAGAAGATGGGCTGTGGACCTAACTCAGGGAGATAATCCTATGAGAAATAGATGCAAACACAGAAAGGAGGAGGAACATGCTCTCTTCTTCAATTCCTATCAACAACTTCCTTGCTTGTGATACTCCAGCAAAGTCCAAAGCAAATTGTGGTGGCACAGAGGTAAGCAGAAGATAAAGGTGCATGTTTCAATATCAGTGGGAAAGAAGGGAGGGAGTGAAGAGCATATCCACATACCAGTGATAAGGGATAAGACCCACTGAGTAATTCATAAAGTATACTCATTGGAAATACAAAATACAAAAAAGGGCTAAGTCCTTCATTACTTCTGTGCCAGATAGAGATGTAAATCTAGGTGGGGCAACCACAGTCTTCAACACTGACAAACGCTTCATACACTCAGCAGCTCGGAAATCACATGCACAACCCAGAGTGCAGGCCTCTGCATGCAAAATCTCAATGAGATGTCTCATCAAATGACTGGGAGTGGGTGTGTGTCTGAGTCCTATTGCTCATATGTAATGTCTTCATTTGGCAAGTGTTGGAAGTAGCTATTGTCCTCAGGTTTGGCAATGACTTGAAGGCTGTTCATATATTGCCTCAGGTCACATGTAATACTAAGACAAAATTTGGCTTAGTGTAAATGCACAAGCACGAAGGTTCCCAGAAAGGAGACTGGGGCTGCTTTAGGTCTACTGCTGATGTGCTACTATGAGCTAAGTCATCGTTTGGCATAGCATGTTATTCAAACCTGGGCTCGTATTTGTCTTCTCTGTGAGCTGCAAACTAATAACAAACCAGCTTATCTGGAAGAAGGAAGCCCTGGTTCAGACAACACGTTAAGAAGAGGAGGAGGAGGAGGAGGAGGAGGAGTTTGGATTTGCTATCCCGCTTTATCACTACCAGGAGGAGTCTCAAAACGGCTAGCATTCTCCTTTCCCTTCCTCCCCCACAACAAACACTCTGTGAAGTGAGTGGGGCTGAGAGACTTCAGAGAAGTGTGACTAGCCCAATGTCACCCAGCAGCTGCATGTGGAGGAGCGGAGACGCGAACCTGGTTCACCAGATTACGAGTCTACCGCTCTTAACCACTACACCACACTGGCTCTCCAAAGCACAACTTAGTTCACAGCCACACCCAGCAGGAGGATCAGAAGAGGAGCAAAGTGACCACAGTCTCCTCTCTGGGAACTTGTACATTCTGGCTAGGCCATAGTTTGGTTTAGCATAACAGTGTACATGCAATGGAGTGTACATATGTTCTTTTAAATGTTTCTGGGATATCCCAGTATCCTTTCCCCCTTCCCTGCACAAAGTACCTTCTCCATTGACTTCTCTGCATGGTGCTTTTAGTCACTCTACCTAGTCTCTTTCCGGACTCTCAAATCTTTCATTGTCCCTCAGAATTGCCTCACAAAAAAACTTCTTCTCAAAATCTCCTATGGCATTACCTCAAGGCCAGAAAAGGATTGCACTCAAGGCATCCTGCAGGGAGCTACCCTTAACAGAGTTAAATAAAACCGCGGTTCACATGAACCCTCCTCAGTGTGGAGAAACTCCATGCAAGGAGCAACCATGATTGGACAAGGTCTCACCTCATACAAAGAAGCTCTGCCCAGGTGCATCAGCATGCAATGAGAACTCCTCCTGTCATCCATTGAACTCACCACACCTACACTCACAACAGCACCTACACAAGTTACTTAACACCAGTTGTAATAATGCCTGCATAGGGCTACATTCTTACAACTGAACATACGTACATTGCATGCGAACACACACTGAATTTTAATGAGTAGACAACCCTAGTATAAACTAGGAATGAATCTGAACTCTATTTCAAGATTATAGAATCATATCATAGAATTTAAGAGTTGGAAGAGACCCTGACGATCATCTAATCCAACCCCTGCCAATGTAGGAATATGCAGCTGTCCCATATGGGGATTGAACCTGCAACCTTGGCATTATCAGCACTATGTATTAACCAATTGAACTATCTGGGCTGATAGAGTTCTCATGATATTTTGTTTGTTTTTTTAATGGTAGGAGGCTTGTGAATCAATATGAACAACAGGATCTGACAAGCCTAATCACCCTTTCTGCTGGATACTCATGCCTTTTCATTCTTTGAATCATGATATTCTTTACCCAAATCATTGTAGACTGGCAAACCAGCTATTTGGAATTTGTCTTACAAAAGGACCAAAAGTTTAGAACTTGCAGACACAACTAGTAATACTTAATAGTTTGTTTTTGCAACCTTAGTATGTGCCAAACATGTTAAAGTTTGTTTTGATGTTTTAATTATATGGTTTCATTTATTTATCCTTGAGTTGGTTCATTTATTCTTTTTAATGCGGTTTTATTTGATATCTGTTTTCTATATGCAATATTTGTTTGTTTGTTTACTCTTCCATTTATATCCTGCTCTCCCTTCCAAAGGAGCCCAGGGCAGAATGTTATGTGACCATAGGTTTTTGTATGTTGGATGAGAAATGATTAAACAAAACAGCTAATCACGGAAACACATTTTACAAGGAAAGGTGCCATATTGTCTAAGAGGTCAGCCCAAGAACAACTCTGTGTGTGTGTGTGTGTGCGCGCACATGTGTGTGCATAATCAAATTGTAGGGTGACAAGAGTGGTAAGTGAGCTGAACAATGGATGTGATTCTTACTTTTCTCCAGTAGGCTACATTTCAACTACATGAAGGTCAGTGTGCCTATGTAGACACACCTCTCTTCATCCAGGCAACAACAATTCAAGGGCACATTCTAGCCATGCAAAAGGATTTGGGAGGGTGCGGGATAAGAGATGTGGACTGGGGAGGGGTGTTGCCTGGGGCTGAATAGGGCATTTTGTCCCTGAACCTGAGGTTCTCCCCCCTCCACGGCCACCTTACAAGGTTACTATAAAGATTACAGCTAGACAATGCAGATGAAGCATTCTAAACATTTCAAAGTACTATACAAATATGTTATCACCACCACTACAACTTTCGGCTACAGAAAACAAGATTCTTCTGCTATTGCTATGGTTACAAAAGTGGAGGCTTCCTTTAGCCGATAACCTCCTTTGGTCCCAAAATAAAACAATCCTTCATATAACTCAAAACTGCCCTTGCATGACAACTTCTATGCCGACCTACTCACTAGCCTGCATGCTGTGTCTTATCAGCTATGCATGGGGGGGGGGGAGTGTGTGAGTGTGTGCTTAAATAGAAGGCTTGAGTTATACCATTTCAAGAATCATGGGTTTAGGATTGCTATTTACATTTGCAATTTGCAATGTACATTTTCTTTCTACACACATTCTTTATTACTCTCCAAAGACCCACAAGAAACAGTTTCAAAAGCAAGAAACGGTTTCAAAACGCACAAGAAACAGTTTCTGAACCAAGTATAGGAGCTCTGATGTTACTTCAAAAAATTAGGGGGGAAATGCTGCTAAATTCTTCTAAATTTTATTTCAAAATATTGTTACAGGCTACCCCCAGTCTCCAAGTGGTACAAGATTCCAGGGGGTTCCAGGCACTTCACCCAGGATTCATGCTTCCTTTTGGAAATGAGACACAGTGGAGACTGTAGTGTCTTTATGATATATGGATTATTTACACATATATACAACCTGAACTTACGATGCAGGGGTTCACAGTACTATCACCCCAAGACTTTCTTGTTTCTCCCATAGCTGCAGCCTTGGATCCAAACTGAAATCAACCATCGTCCTCAGACCCTATCTCCAGCTTGCCGTCTTTACCAGCCTGCAACCTTTTCCCTCCCAGCCAACTCTAAAAATTTGTCTTTGTCTTCTCACTATCTAAGAGCTGGAGGAGGGACCCCACAGCTTTTGCTGTCTGGCAAAGAGCCCCCTGTCCTTGGCTTTCCAAATAGGTCATTACATTTTGCTTTGTTTTCTTCAGGAACTGCATGGCTTATATTTTAACCCTTGCTGGATCCAGGGGTTCAGGAGGCTTGATTAAATTCCAGCACTTACTAAATCCAGGAACTTAGAGGAGCCTGGCACCCCTGAACTCATAACACTGTATTTTAACTAAACTCTCTACATTCACAAGCAATTACAAGTGTTTACCACCAACTAATTTTATTTAACTGAGTTTTCACATAGTGTCAGCTTGACTAACAAACAATAGGATCTTGGTATTTATTCCCATTAAAGGAGGAACCCAGGAGAACTGTAACAAACAAACAAACTTAATTGGAAAGGCAACCATCGTGGAAGCAGGTGCTTAAAAAAGCAGCTTCAATATGGCATGACAGGAGTCAGGAAAGTGTCAGGAAAGACTTTGTGTGATGTTGGGAGAAAGGTAAGAAAATGACACATGAGGTTCCATTCTGCTAAGTGCAGAATAGCATGTGTTTATTATTTATTTCTTGTGTTAGGAAATCCAGTTGTTCCCTTTTTAAATCTCATCAGCTTCAGGGTTAAACCTAAACAGGCATGGATTGCTTCCACTCTTCCCACACCCACTTACTGAAGCAGAAAACATCAGTAAGTTAAGCTAATGTGTTTTGATAGTACAGGAAGGCAAAATAAACTTTCACACACAGATGCACAAAAGGTTGCAAAATAGTTGTTTTAAGTCCATGGGAACTAAAAGATTATCACAAAAAATAGTAGGCAAGTCAGTAAGACACACACACACACAGACTGCATTTTTTGTCTCTGTGATTCTCAGTGAAACCAGAGTAGAAAAAGCAATCACCATAAGGAAAAGGGCCACAGCTCAGTGGGAGAGCAAGAAGTTCTAGGTATAATTATCATCTCCAGGTAGGGATGGGGCAATTCCCTGCCTTAAAGCCTGTGGAGAGCCACTGCCAATCACTGAGTTAAATGAATCAATGGTCAGACTCAACATAAGGCAGCTTCCTATGTCTCCTAATCTTACTAAAATATTACCAATACTGCTGATTAAAGTACCCCCCCATTGAACCTTTGCTCAAAGTCTCATTATGCTAAAGCATAATGCTGAATTTTAAAAAGCCCTGCATGACAAAAGAGTCACCCCTCGAGGCCTGAGATGTACCCAAGCTTTAACAAACAACTGAGCAACCATTCAGGATCTACCCCAGGGTGCATGTATTAGCAGGTCTGCTTTAAAATTGCAAATACACTTTGCTCACAGTGATACTATTAAGTGTCTGGAAGTATGATTAAAAAGAAGTCAGTGAATCTATTTTCAAGTAAGTTCAAGCTTCAAGCTTTATTGTTATTTCTAGCCAACGGCGATTACAATATAAACACAGAATGCATGTATGTAAAACACAGAAGAAGAAATCATCAGTTCAGTAAAACGGGGATAAGCCCTGTGAATACAAATAGGGAATACTTTCAAAGAAGTATATAATTTAATTTTTTAAAACAAACCTAATTCTGTTCAGTGACACAACTTCAAAGGAAGGTTTGGTCACGTAAAATCATACACACAGCACGCAGTAATATAGGACCATTGTTATAGCTGAAACAACTAGATGAATCATAGCAACAGGGTTCCATGAAATTGAACCCTAGTGGAAATTAATGAACTACAGGTGTGAATATCATGTTAGCATCTTTGCCCCAGAGGCATATTCCTGCAGCCTTTTCTCTGACACCTGGTCTCTAAAAGCATTATGGTTAATTTATCAAAACACACCATCAATTTTCCATGCGTTTATGAATGACACTGAAAGGGAAAAAGCCAAGTCCCTCCAAAGAAAGAGCTTTATGTGATACACTGAGCATGAAATGCGTTCGTGTTTACTGAATGCTGTTTTGTCTGTCCTAATCACTTTCTAGATTAGAGCCTCATTCAAGTGGGTATGATGAAGTATTTCTCCTTAATTAGAGGCCTGAAGCTCCAGCAACAGCTAGAAACCAACACTATCTTTCCTATCTTTTTCTCTGTTGTTATATCTGCTGTACGAGTCTACTGTGGCCGGCAAGAACAACATCTGCCCACACATTTAATCAATCTAAATGATTTCGCAAATTTCTCCCAGTCTACTGAACTGGACTCCTTGGCTTCCCATTCAGATGGAAGCAATGAAATTCATTTGTGCACCTTGAATGCATGCGTAGAATGATGGCTTATACTACTTTGAGTTTGTCAAGGATTATTTTATGTTCTATATCCTCTAGGAAATTGTTTCCGTCCTCTATTTTTCCATACAAGCCATATATAAAGCACCTTTGAAGGACAGCCTGTTACATGCTTGCTAATCTTTCCTCTGCAGGCTCAGAAATGTTGGTTCCAATAAAGGAACTGAATCAGGTTTATCTGCTTAAGGACACCACCCATGAAGACATTAACAGTTGAGCAGAATAGCAAAGTGTGATATTTAGCATCGAAGCATTTTAATGCAGTTCCATGCTATAAAGAAAATTAACTATACCTGAGTGCTCTGTTGAGTAAGATATACACAGGAGTCATTCACAGTATCATACAGAACGTGAAATAAGAAACCATAACTCAGTATGTCTTTGATTCATGGATCGTTAGAAAGTACATCATCTATTTATTCATCCAATGCTACGCTCACTAATTTTTTGCCCTTTGAGTGAGTTCCATCCAAGTGAAACAAAGGTCAGTGAAACACCAAACCTCTATTACAATCAAATGTGACTGCCACTTCATTGAAAAGTGGGCTCTGCATAATAATTTTTGAATGCGGATAGGCAATAAGAATGAAAATAACTCTGGCAGATGGATCACAGTAATTAATATAAACACTCAGCTTCAACTAAAAATTGCCCAGGGACTGTACAGCTGAAGAAAATCACATTCTGACCTCTGCCACTAGCCAGGGACCTAGGGGCTGCTGGGCTGTGTGTTTGTGTATCTGTACTTAATCGTAGGGTGACCCACCAGTCCATATTTGAGGATACTCTGGGATATTCAGAAAGCTACTGGCCCATCACAGTAGACAATACTGAGCTAGAAAAGTTAACAGCATGACCTGTCATAAACCAGCTTCCTATGCTCCTTAAATCTCTCATAACAAATAGTTTGGGAATTACTCCTAATTTCTCCTATATAACAACCAGACACCAAGGACCTGTTCTGATATAGCATGTGCTGCTTTCTTCCACAGATTAACAGAAGCTGGAAAAATTATAGCAGAACGACAGCTAAACATGGACTTTGTCAGAAAGAACTATGAACAGATGATTAACTAGCTCTGGCTCATGAATCTTTTTTTTCCTGCAAAATCTACAGAGATGTAACGCTTTCAACATGTAGGGAGTGGGTGGCACTGTGGTCTTAACCACTGAGCCTCTTGGGCTTGCTGATTGGAAGGTCGGCGCTTCGAAACTCCTTGCGATGGAGTGTGAGCTCCCATTCTGTCCCAGCTCCTGCCAACCTAACAGTTCAAAAGCACACCAGTGCAAGTAGATAAATAGGTACCACTGTGGCGGGAAGGTAAACGGCATTTTCGTGCACTCTGGTTTCCATCATGGTGTTCCGTTGCACCAGAAGCGATTTAGTCTTGCTGGCCACATGACCCTGAAAGCTGTCTGAGGACAAACACTGGCTCCCTTGGCCTGAAGCAAATTAAGCACTGCACCCCATAGTCAAGTTTGACTGGAGTTAACCATCCAAACGTCCTTTATCTTTACCTTTTTACCTTATGTGCGATCCACCATCAGGAAGGGTACTGTTTTGTAAGCACTGGCCCTATTTCATATCTCATCTATTCCAGAATTATTCTCAAACTGAAAATATAAAAAGAAGTCCCCTAAACCATGCTGATAATGAAACTTTTTTTTTTAAAAAAAAGAGTTCCTAATATTCTTTTAATCAGATTAAACATGAATATTTCTTCTAACTATGATGCCCATTTTTCTAATCTATTGAACAGTATAATTTTAATTAGCTCATACTAATTATCTCTGGTGTTTGGGGATTGTTACACCTATTGCTACATAAACAAATTGAATTATTTACATATCCGTCAACCTTCCCTTTTTTGCGGGAAATTCCCTTA
The DNA here is from genome assembly GCF_964270895.1 of Podarcis filfolensis. Classification (NCBI taxonomy): domain Eukaryota; kingdom Metazoa; phylum Chordata; class Lepidosauria; order Squamata; family Lacertidae; genus Podarcis; species Podarcis filfolensis. Next base: position 16,199,875 of record NC_139606.1, on the reverse strand, counting down.
TTCCAGCGCCGTTTCCCGCTGCTATCCCAGATTGTTAGATATCCCGTAGACTGTCCCCAGGACAGGGGAGGCTGCTGATCTCTTATTTTCAAATCTGGAAGTTGACAGCTATGATTATTTACTTATTCGGTTTTCTACTAAACAAGCTAATACAAGCTTAATTAGTATAAATACTGTTTTGATGGCTGGAGCAAAAGAGATATAAGTAACATCTATCCATAGAATCATAATGTTGACAGTTCCTTAAGTAATACTTGAATCTATTAAATGAAGGCCTTAAACCCCTATGGTTGGCCTAACTATTAATTCTTCTGCTGAAAATAAATCTCTTTCAAGAAGCTTATAAATGAGTTCCATTAAAAGTACAAGTCTAACTTGAAACAGAAAGCAGCTCTGTCTGGAGCTGCTCTCGAAAGACTGGTTGAAGGAATCAGCCTGGTGCAGACTGTATATGGGAACTTGCCCCAGATGAAAAAGTGGGCTATCGGCAGCTGATTAAACTGGTTTTGCGGTGTGCCTTGACCAGGCATAGGCAAACTCAGCTCTCCAGATGTTTTGGGACTACAACTCCCATCATCCCTGACCACTGGTCCTGTTAGCTAGGGATGATGGGAGTTGTAGTCCCAAAACACCTGGAGGGCTGAGTTTGCCTATGCCTGGCCTTGACCATTTACACGTTCATGAACCATTCAAAGTCTATTCAGAAAAGAACACTCTGGCCCAATGTGGCCTAGTTTCCACAGCATGCTAAACCAAACTGTGACTTACCAGAACTACACAGATGTGCTGGTTCCTGGCAGGGAGGCCACAACAGCTTTGCTTCTTCCAGCACTGCCACAATATTTAGGCACCCAAATGAAAATACTTACATTAAAATATTTTTGGCAGCAATTAATTCGTTGCAGTGCCCAAGACTCCACCCAAAGTACCAAATATTAAACTTTGTGTTTGTGTGTGGGTACTTTGGAAATTGGATTGAATTAGGAGATTAAGGTGAGAAAGCATATATGAATTAAGAGAGTACTTGGAGGTTTTACAGTCAGAGTACTTGTGAGTTTTACAGACAAACTCGTCTAAGAAGCAGGACATGGAATGGAAAGCAGCTCATTCTGCTGCAGATTTGTTTCATTTATATAAAGTAGCATTCTATAGCATTCATTTATATAAAATAGCATCCTATAAACCATATGTTTTAAACAAAATGTATGGGTTTGGTACAGCATGTGGGGAGAGGAACAGAGAAGACAAAGGAAAGGGCATGTTAAAATATTCATGTAAACCATCTTGAACTTGGATAATTCAGCTGGTAGAACATAAGACTCTTAATTTCGGGGTTGGGGGTTCAAGCCCCACATTAGGTGAAAGATTCCTGCATTGCAGGGGGTTGGACGAGCTGACTCTCATGATCCCTTCCAATTCTACAATTCTGTGGTTCTGGAAACCTGTAGCTCTGAATGTGTTGGATTCCAATTCCCACCAGCCCCAGCCAGCATGACCAAGAGTCAGGGTTGAGGAAAGTTATAGTCTATGTACCGTATTTTTCGCTCTATAGGACGCACCCAACCATAGGGTGCACCTTGTTTTAGAGGGGGAGAACAAGAATCTCCCCCTCTCTGCTCAGCGTCCCTTCAGCAAAGCGGCAGGAGAAATGGAGCCCCTTCCATTTCTCCTCCCACTTGGCTGAAGGTGCGCTGTGCAGCTCTCCCTCTCTGCTGAAGCCAGGAGAGTCTTGCTCTCCTGGCTTCAGTAAAAGGAAAAGGAACCCGAAGCCTCCTGCTGCGCTCCGGAGGCTTCAGGCAGCTATCCCTGAAGCCTTCGGAGCGCAGCGCAAGAGCATGACTCTCCCAGCTTCAGCAAAAGGAACCTGAAGCCTCTGGAGCACAGCAAGAACTCGCGCTGTGCTCCGAAGGCTTCAGGCGGCTATCCCTGAAGCCTGGAGAGCAAGAGGGGTCGGTGCGCACCGACCCCTCTCGCTCTCCAGGCTTCAGCGAAAGCAACGCGAAGCCCCTGGAGCGCGGAGCGAGCGCTCCCTCTGCGCTTCGGAGGCTTCGTGTTGCTATCGCTGAAGCCAAGGAGCCTGCGTTCACTCCATAGGACGCACATACATTTCCCCTTAATTTTTGAAGGGGAAAAAGTGCGTCCTATAGAGCGAAAAATACGGTACATCTGAAGGCCAGGTAGCCCATCACTGGCTTAGAGGATGGAAAAGAAGGTGCAAACAGACATATATAGATGAAAGTTCTGCACTGCAGTTATGAAGTCATGAATGCTAGACATAAACCTGCAGACAGTTTCGAATGCTACTTGCTGGAATAAAATCAGTAAAAACTACACTAGTTTGTAATTAAAATGAACTGGTCAGGGCCATTAGAAACAATTGCTCTTGAGCAGAACATGTTTTCTGTTGTATCTGGCCACATTCTGTGTCCTCTTTGCACCAGATTTCAGTCAGATGGCATATAGTTATCTTCTACTCTCCTTGGAATATTTCCTCTCTTCCTTCTTTGCTAGCAGAACTGGAATAGCAAGAGTGAGGAATGAAAGCAAGGGAACTTTGTTAATTTCACTTGACCAAGGTCTTTTTGTAATACTCAAAAATGAAAGGTAGGGGGAAGGCTTTCTCTAGGGGCATGGAACAGAGACTTCTCAGTAGCAGCCCCTATTTTTTACTACTTTCTCCTGAAAGAGATGCTTAAGCTAAATTCTTTATAAGGCAATATAAATATTTCTTTTTAAATACTCAATAGTGTGGTTTGCTTCACTGATTATTCAGGATGTATTCATTTTAATGGGGGGGGAACGAGGTGGTGCTTTTTATTATTATTGAGATGTGCATATCATGAGCCCGGTTGATCCACATTTCAAGAAAGCTGGCTTGTACTTTTGGAAGAAATGAATATAAATAAATCTAAATATCGAGGTACTTAACATTTATGGTCTAACTGTATACCGTTGAGCATCAGATTTTTGTCTTATCAGTAAAAGACTTGACACATTTATGCTGCTTTGTGGAGAGAAAAATCCAGAGATTATTAACATACTTTTACAGAACTTAATATGACATTCTGAGCACATAAGGCTCCTTTAATCCCATAAGGAAAGTAAGTGTTAAGCTGTTACTAAAATGCTCTTAAAAGCAATGCCTGCATGGGGCATGGTTGTTATCACCAACCAGCCAATTAGAAATTCATGGCTGTGCTCCCATTTCTGCTACAGTAGGTGTGATGGTTGCACTGCTGTTTCCCCAGTTCTTTCGCTCCATTTAGTTACACTGGTCTAAATATATCGCTTCACTACACACCAAAACAAACTTCTAGGAGCCAAAAGACGGTATTCAAAAGAACACCGTCTTTTCTCTCCAAGGTTCCACACCTTATAAAACCAAACATTTACTTTTTTTAGAAAAAAAAGGGACTTCAAGTCACTATTGCACTTTCAAAATGACAACTTTGTTTCTGAAATCAAAGGAACCTTCAGACTTAGTTACAAAAAATATTAGAGCTATACAGTGGTACCTCGGTTTAAGAACAGCCCTGTTCACAAACTATTCGGTATACGAACTCCGCAAAACTGGAAGTAGTGTTCTGGTTAGGAAACTTTACCTTGGTCCACAAACGGAAGCTGAACAGTGGAAGGGCACCGGCGGTAGGAGGCCTCATTAGGAAAAGTGTGCCTCAGTTTAAGAATGGCTTTGGTTTAAGAACAGACTTCCTGGGGAGGAAATGGTGTTGGCTTTGGTACATCTGTATTGTAATGTAATATGTGAAAACCAAGAAAGAAAGAAAGAAAGAAAGAAAGAAAGAAAGAAAGAAAGAAAGAGGAACGGACTTCCAGAATGGATTAAGTTCGTAAACCGAGGTACCACTGTATATGCAGCTCTTTGCAAGGAAGTCTGCAATTTTTTTGCCTCACTATAGTACTGAAAATCTACAGTGTTCTTACATGCTGGGCAATGTTTGAATTGTGTATTGGCATTCTACTGAAGAGTGCAAAAAGGTCTTTAAGCATGTAGGAAACGAACACTATGCATAGCTTTGCTTCAATGCTGGGAGCTTGAGTATAAAAGCAGGTTATTATGAAAGTGATGAACACTAACCATTCCTCAGTAGAAGAGCTTAACGTATTCAATAAAATAAAAAATCCTAGGAGTGTCAAAGTAATTCTTTCATAACATTTGGAAGTAAGATGCAAGGAAACTTACTATCAGTAATTTATACCAATTTCTAAGCAAGCTGGCTATTAAGTACAGCTTTGATATTTTGTAAAAGGAGGCTATTGGGCAAGAGATAAGGGAATACAAAACACAGTTTGTTTTCTTTAAAGCTTTACAGCTTTTATCGCACTTTTTTGCCTTCTAGGCAAACATATTAAGATGTTTTAAACAAAACTCATATTAAATTTGTTGTCCTATAATAAAATTGAGAGCAGTGTTCTGAAACCTTTCTGAGAAAAACAGAGTAGGCCTTACCTTCTACCTACAGAGTATTCCACCATCTTCTAACATCAAGAAGAGTTGTTTTTCCCCCAGCCAAGGCTAATATCATTTGGTAAATTTGCAGAAAATTAGGAAAGACATATAGCAGTGTTTTGAGGCAAAACACAACTGAAACTCCACACCTAATTAACCGTATTTTATGGGCATAACGGAGAGTTCATATTGCCTTATGATTTAACAAACTCAAAATACCAACTAACTACTCCCTAGCTCTCTACTAACAACCACCTATGACAAAGTTAGAAGAACTCACCACTTAAAATTCAAAATGGGAGCTTGGGAGTCACGGGCAGGTAGGCGGCATGCCGAATGTCACCCCCCTCAGTGAGGGTACCCGGGGCACCCACACCCACCGTCTTCCATTCCTACGCCCCTGGTTCTGTCCAACTGTGGGGGGCCTTGGCATTTCTGTGTGTGATGTCACTCAGCAGAAGTAGGTCTGATGGGACCTGCCACAGCTATGGGGAAGCCTGACAGGGAGGCCTGTCACAGCCGTGGGAAAGCCTGTGCCCATAATTCCTTGTGGCCACTTTCATGACCCTTTAAAACCTTACAACTATTAGTCTGGCTCCCACTAATATGTGGCTGATCAGGGACTTATTTTCAGTTTTATGTTATTCTTAGAGAAAATATTCAGTAAGAGTAGCTGGGAGTCCATACCTATTTGCTGCTTTGTCATGTTGTTTATTTCTTGTACGACAAGAATCCGAAACCTTTCTAGTTGTAGACATACTTAGATGTGGTGGAAATCATCAACTTTGCCAGTGTTTCATCTGAGTTAGAAAAATTACTCTCATGCTAATAATGATAACGTATTGATGATGCCCTTATCCTCTGGGGAGTTCCACCTGCCAAAAAACCAAATAACAATGATCTCCTCTGAAGAGATCTCGTCTATTTCCTCACATTTTGAAAAGGGGAAGAAACAAGATCAGCAACCTTCTCAGTGTGCCAACCCAAATCGCTGCTGAGCATAAATCAATCAGTTCTCCAACACGCCAAATTAACTAGCCACCAATTTAACCAGAACAAAAATCCTAAGGATTCATGAGGTAGGAAATCACACAGGTTCTGAGAATGCAAACACATACTAATAATTGCTTTATTAGTATTATTGATTGAATGAAATTAAAGTATTGAAAACTGACTCTTCCAAATGTCAAATGAATGCATGGTGTCTTCCTAGTGGGAGAAAGAGACAGGAAAGGCACCCCTGTGCTAAATCAGTAATGTTGTGGTGGTCACATCTATTTTAGCAGACTACCGGCCTCAGTGCAGAAACTGTCTGGCAAGTGCCAACAGCTGAACAGCACTCAGCCGCATACTTCTACAGTGAATGCTTGCAGTCAACCATTAGCTTGTGGAATTTAATTGAGATTCCTGCATTGCAGGGGGTTGGACTAGATGATCCTCAGGATCCCTTCCAATTCCACAATTCTATGATTCTGTAATTCAGTGGAACTCAAGCACTAGAGACAATGTTGGGTGGCAACAAACTGGAAGTTAGGGATCAGGGGTGGATCACGGGGTTTCAAATTTCTGCAACACAAAAATTTGGCACCTCTCTACCTCTCATGCTCCATTCTAAATAATAGTTATTGAGGCCCCAAGACTCTGCATCCAGGTGGTCACACCAAATTGGTCACACTCCCCTAAACCCATCTCTGTAGGGATGACTCATTAATGATGCCACAATATAATCTGTTGGCCATGCATGAAGTCTTATCTTTGGTACCTTCCCTTCCATTGGTTCCTTTTTTTTGGTTCCTTCCCTTCCATTGTTCCAGATAATTACAGTCAGCATTGTGTCATTTTTCTATCTATATAATGAAAATCCATCCCTTCCTCTCTTTTCTGCTCAGCCAAGACTCTGGTTCATTTCTAGCCATCTCCCACAGCAGGCATCCTTCCTGTGGCCTTCCTTTGTCTCACCTCAATTCTCACTCCTCTGTTTAGAACTCTGACACCAAAATAATTCACCTCTTCCTTCCTCTCCAGCTCTTCTGGTGCCCCTGCTAAAATCCCAATATTGGCTTCAAACCCTTAATGGCCTCTTGAAGGGTTTGAAGCCAATATTTAGGATATTCTCCCCTTATATCCTAAATATCCCTAGCTGTGATCTTCACTCCTCCAGTTCTACCACGCTGAGCAACCCAAAGCTCTTTTAATTGTCTGACATTCCCCCGGCTGTCCATTCTGTCCAGAACATCTACCCTGAATATTTTTGTGGTAACATCCCTCCCAGGGCTAGCCCTACCATCAGGCAAAGTGAGGCAACTACTTCAAGGTGAAAGTTAGGCTATTCTGCCTAAGCCCCCTAAGTTGGACAGGCCCCCTAAGCCTTCAGTTGAACAGAGCTGTGAATGCTAAACTGCCTGTCTTGGCTCCCCTAAATTAGCTTGCTGTTTCTGATGCACGTAAAGATGCTTTCTCGTCACCATGGTTGAAGTAAGATTCAGCAGCCAGTTCAATCGGCTTCTTTACATGGCATGGGGAAGGAGTGTTATATTGTGCTTAGCGCAAAATGTCTTGACCCAGGCCTGATTTCCCCTCTCTTCTTTAGAAATCCCTTTCATGACACCTTTGCCCTTACCCAGATTAAAATGAAGTTCTTTTAGTTGCCCAATTTGGCTTTTATTGACTTTTTCTGCTGCACATTTGAATGTATCTCCCACTTCCATTTTAGGATTGCAACCAAATGCAGACTTTATAGCTTCAATATCAGCCAATTATTCTCCTCCTCCCCCTGCGGCCTCACATTGCCCTGCTTACCATCTAGCCTGAGGAACTCAAAAACCTGCACACTGTTTTCTGATATTTTGGTTGTCCTAATGAAAGTATTACCAAAATATGGATTTAATAATAATCTAAAGCTTCAGGAAGTAATACTTTAACACTTCAGAAGATTAAAAACTGGGGCTGGGGGGGGTGGGAAATACCCCAATATAGCTGAAGTCTTTATCTTGTGCTCATAAAACATACTAATGTGCAGGAAACAGGTTCAAATATTCCCTCCAAATTTGGACAAAGCATTTTCCTCTTTTCAGATAATTATTGCAGATACAAAAAGTATGATTCAATAAGATGTCATTTCCATTTTTTTCCAAGTAGCGTAATGCCACCTCTATCTTATTATGAACAATACTTAATACTTGCTGATTCTTTAGGAGTTCTCATGTATCTGTTTCTTATTTTGTAAATAAGGAATTTTGTTTTTCATGTTCTTAGAGAAAAGCCTTGAAAGGTTCTAAGTTTGTGCTCATTAGCTGATGGATTTGCAGTGTTTTCTTCTAGAGAGGCAATAGGTGATCGATAAGCATGCAAGTTTGAGCAGTAATGTAAAGGTCATGTTTCAAAGTGGTCTTTTTATAGTCATATTTCCTTGGCTCAAAGCTCCCTTTTTGACCCCTTTCTAGATTAGTGTTCTGTACCAAAAGCAGAGCTTAACCCCTACCAATAAGCTGTTAATTTTGCTAATGTCTTTGAGCAAAGGAATTAAATGTTGCAAGTTTATTAAAAAGTTTATCTGCAATTAATAAATGTTGCCTTTATTCACAAGAGGCAAAAAACAACAACACATAAGTATAATAGCTCTGACATGAAACGGCTTATATATACAGAGTGATTATAACAAAACATATTATAACAAATATAACAAATATTATAACAATATATTGTTTTGTAACCCAAAACTAAAAGTTAAAATGCCTATACTAAACATGGTCTAAAGGGCTAAGAATAAAATGCCTGCCCCCTTCCAAAAAAAATTCCATGTACGTGACACAATGGCCTAGCCTCAACATCACACAGCAACCCCACAAAAATATTTCAAACATCCTCTATGTGCAAAGGCTAAAGTTTCTCTCCAATGGTTCTGCTTACCAATAGTAGATTAAAAATCTCTCTCACTTTGATTTCAACCTTCCTGGGATGTTACAAAGTGCCAACAGACTGTTACCGTCTATGTACTTGGTGGACATGCCATTTCCCAAGTGTCAAAACTCTGCCACTAGTGCTGCTCACATGGCCATTCCTGATTGGAGGATCTACCTCCCCTGTTAAGCCCCTCCTCAGATGCCACAGAGTTAAAAATTGAGATCATTCCGTAATGAAAATTTGTTATCTAATGAATATCAAAGGCGAACCTTGCTCTTCACAGGTCAGTTTGAAGGTCCTGTTTAAGCTTAGCTTAAGGTTATGTACTATGTTTTATTGTTTCTTTTTAGTGGCACCTATCTGTTTCCCTACTCGTCACTTATATCTCCATTCCCAATCTCAATAAAGCTTCTTAATTTGGAACCTAATATTTAACCATATCATTTTGACAATACAAAGATCTTTCTCCTGCATGCCAGCCCACACTATATGCTTCGACCGAAGGTTCAGAAGCAACTTGGGAGGTAGCTGGTAGTTCCCAGGCTGAAAATTAACCTGTATTCTTGGAGTTCCTCTCACTTAGGAGTAAAATGAGGGGTAGTGGCAGACATAAGTGGGGTGTTGTAGGCTGGCCTCAGCCTTGCAGCTGCAGAAGAATTTCTGTATCAGCAGGCTGAGTGGTGGTGGGGATGGGAATCTGGTAGACAAAATGGTTGCAGGCATGAATAATGGAAATAAAAGATGGTTCCATTTCATATTTTTATCTAGAATGCCACACATACTGGAAGAAATGTCACTGGACATACTTGATAGTGCAGCGGTGTCTTCAAGCTGCCGTGTGGTATTAAGCTGCCTTTAACAGGAGAAATTTTGCCACCCATCAGCCTTCTTTTTTAAGCCTATTGATAAGACAATGGATTGTCTCCATATGCCCATATTTAACTGAAAGGGTTTAAGCATGGGTCTGATTTAGGTTTTTTTGTGTGTTGTTGAGTTTTGTAATGTTGAATTTTTCTTTACTTTTTTTTGTAAGCTGCCCTGAAAATTTCAGCCGGCACTGGAGGGTGAGGTATAAATCTTAGAAGTAAGTAAATAGCAAAGCAAACCTCCCAAAAGTATGTTTCCCCCCTCAGAGAAAGGTGGTCTTTCAAGCACTATGGGTTGATAGCTCCTACAAATATCTTGTGGCAACTGGCACAGACTTTATAAAGTTGCATGGTGGCAGATTTGGAACAGAATTATGAGCATGCAGGGGCCTAGTTGAAATTTATGGGATTCTTTCTGGCCATAAAAGAAAGCTTTCTGTCCTGACTTCACTGGCCATGACATAGTCTGAGCCTGTAAGGATTATCCTGCAATAAAGACAAGAGCATTGCCTTGGATATAAAAAGTTTCAGCTTACATCTTCCCTAGGTAAAAGGGAAATGTGATCCAAAGGTTCTGCCCACCTACTCTTTAATATTTCTATTCTACTCCTTAGCTTTAATATTTATTCATTCAGTTTACATAGAAAGGAAGTGGAATAAAATACCAAGTACAAGTGGAAGAAAGTAGAAAATACGAATACAAAAACATGATAAAAACTACATCAGTAGGCAGTAACAGTTAGAACAAGAGACAAAAAATAATAAACATATAGTGATGTTCATGCCAGACCAGCTTCCCAGTGGAAGAAATTCCACCAGCACTACTGAGATGGTCCTCGCTTTGATCACCACCCACTGTGGCAAGCACACCTGAAGATGACCTCAGCATAAAAGCATGCTGCTAAAACTAAGAGCATAAGATCACAAGGAGAAGCTGCTGGCTCATCTACTCCAACATCCTGTTCTTACAGTGGCCAACCAGATGCCCGTGGGAAACCTGCAAGCATAAACTGGCATTAAGATATACTTGAATGAGTATATCTGAATTAAGGTCCTCAAGCTACATAGCAATAGTTGGTGGAAAGAGATGTTTCTGATGAACTCAGAAATCACCACTTCTAAGGTGTTTTCAGTGGGTCTGGAGTTTGCTTCAAGTGAAACCCCAGTACAGTGGTACCTTGGGTTAAGTACTTAATTCATCCCGGAGGTCCGTTCTTCACCTGAAACTGTTCTTAACCTGAAGCACCACTTTAGCTAATGGGGCCTCCTGCTGCCGCCGTGCTGCCGGAGCCCGATTTCTGTTCTCATCCTGAAGCAAAGTTCTTAACCCGAGGTAATATTTCTGGGTTAGTGGAGTCTGTAACCTGAAGCGTATGTAACCCGAGGTACCACTGTACACTATAAAATGCCAGGCAGAGGAAGCATAATTCTAAGTTTGCTAAAATTAGTTTACGGCATGTTTTACATGCAGCAGCACAGCTATACGAGATATTAATTATCACATTTTGTTTTGTTTTGTTTTTGTTCTTTGCTTTGTTATGCATTTTGCGTTTTTATACTATGAACTGCCTTGAGATCTTTGGATGAATGGTGATATACAAAGTTTAAAAATATTAATTATTTAATTAATTATGCAGTTTGCCATTGAGGGTGACCTAAAGTTTCGAGGGGAAAGTATCTAAATCAGGACTCTGGAGTGGAAGTACGGGGCTTTAACCCTTTTCCCCTGCTGTGGTCTAGACGGGGGGGCGGGGGAGTGTTCTGCATCCTGCATTAGAACAAATGTAAGCTCTTTTCCCCATTACAAATTGCAGGCATGAGTGGGGAAGAGCCCTGATTCGTATCAGATTTGCAGTAGGGACTGAAGGGTTAAAATCTCCCTATCTCCCATCCCAGAGTCTTGATCTAGATCAAGTACACCACACGGGCAATTTGTGAAATAAAGAGCTTTCACTCAAAGGCTAACTAAATGATTAAAAACACATGTAGTTTAGTATTAAGGTACATGTAGAAACACCATATACTATGGATGCAAAGAACAGAGGGTTTTTTTCCACAGTGATGAAGCTCTATACTTATTCAGGTCTGTGGCATTAGATGCACCAACATTTGACAAAAGTTGGGAAATTTCTATGCTATATCTTCTAAACACATTGAATCAACACTTTTCAAATGTTAAATTATAGAATCTGGTGGAAAACTCGACCCAGAACAGGTGTGCATGAAAAAGAGTCAGATCTCATAAGTGTTCCAATGCAGTAATTTATCAACAAATCACACTATAAAACTCTCAACTAATTACAAGAGTCGCTTCCTCTTTTTCTGCTGAGTATTAGTCATGTAAACTTGATGAAAAACACTTCGTATGCAGTAAACATATCAAAATGCTAGAAACAAGGAAGTCAAAATAACAGCTGCATAATAATTGCTGCAGTAGTCACTAAACTGAAGTTGTTTTTTTATTATTCCTCTCTTTTATTGATCTACAAAACATCTAAGGCAATATTACTAACGGTCTTTGAAATAAAGGACTGAGGGGTAGAAGGGGGAACATGGGAGAAGGGAGGTACATTAAAAATACCTTTCAATTTCACCTATTATTCCGTAAAATGGGACTCCATGGTATAACCAACTGCACTAATTTCAAAAGGAAAGCATGCATTGACTGGAAAAATTGCCCAAAATTGGATGATCTGGTAATGCATCACAACTGAATTCAAAGATGATGTGCCATGTTCTTTATGACACTAAGCAGAAGCACTAAATGATAGCAGTTCTAAAATAAGGGTTCTAAACATGGAGGGAACCTACACAAATGGAACAGGTACCCCGCTCCAGAAATAATTCCTTGGACTCATGGAAGATGACAGTGATGAGTTAGTGAAGCTAGGATGCTCATCTCTAAGCTCTCTCCTTCATATCATGAAGCATTTAGAATTCATGAATAGAGCTTTCACTGATCAGTTTCAGCTGATTTATCAGTTAATCTACTAAATACTCAATAAATGTATATATGGGTAAAAGCAGCTCTCCGAAGCAGAAAACATACTCACTTTGTTTTAAGTTTGCACATGAATATGTAGTAGCAGCTATGATATTACAAGGGGAATCCATTCTTTTTGTGAGAGAAAGCATTGAATACTTATTTTTAAATGGTGTTTGGTATCTGCATTTTTTATAAGTACCTGTATTATTATTTTTAACTGCAATCCAATTACTCAGGCATACCTTAGACCACCGCTGGCCAAACTTGGCCCTCCAGCTGTTTTGGGACTACAACTCCTATCATCCCTAGCTAACAGGACCAGTGGTCAGGGATGATGTGAATTGTAATCCCAAAACAGCTGGAGGGCCAAGTTGAGTGATCCAATCAATCAATCAAAGGTTATTTATTTATTGTGGTTAATGGGAATCTGAGGGAGGATGTGCATAAAAACTGGTGACTAAGCACATTCACATTAAGGTATGGAGAATAAACTGACTGAATAAATTTTCACTTCGTCAAAATGCATAGGCTCGGGTACATATTAACAACACAATTCTATACATGTTTATTCAGAAATAAGTCCCATTGAATCCCTTTGGTCTTATTCCCAATAAAGTAGGTATAAGACTTCAGTCTAAATCAATTGAATGTAGTCCTAATTTAAATCAATGGAGTAAATTATTAATGACTTATCATTTTATTTTATTTTTAATTTCCATACTGCCTTTCATCCGAGGATCACACAGCAGTTTACAATGTAGAAAACATAAAACACATAAAGTAGTAACAAACAAAAACAATACCTGCCCCGCCCCACCCCCCAATTTTAAAGGCCTCCCTAGAGAGAACATGCCCCAAGTTTCAATGGAAACTATGTTCAAGTAATACTGGTGTACATAGTTTTGTATATGTATGTACTGTATTCCCACCTTGGGAACCATGCATATTGCCTCAATAATGTACACAATGGTTGTAAAGGCTAAGAATATTAATTGAGAAAAAATACAAGAGGTTGTTGTGCTGGTGTTTATTCATAACAACCAGACAATTGGCAAAATCCACTTGCCTCACCTTCCTGTCAATGAAGGGAACTCATCTTAATTCCAAGTGAACATCTGAAGCAATGTACAATTTTTTTCTTTAGTATGCATTTCAACTCCTCTACTTCCTGAGATGATGCTCTGTTTACAGGCCTGTTTACAAAAAAACATGTTTGCTCTCTTTACCCAAGGAACAGAAGAAAATGAAGAAAATTCCTCCTCATACCACTCAAATTTGTCACAGCTTATTATTCGTCAGTTGAGGCCCTAAAAGAAAAGGAGACAACTATCTGCTCTTCAGCATGAACTGTTCCCGTCACACGTTAAACAGAATATTCATTGCATATACTGTATAACCACAGCCTTTTGCCTTGAAAACAATTAGCAACATCCTAGTTATTTCTTATGTTATTTTATTATTTCTTTAGTGCTATTTGTATGCCACTCTACAAAACTTTTCTGGGTGCTCACAAAGCCACTTCCGCCCTACGGAGGAGGTGGGGTTGCGGGCGTCACGGCCCCAACACGAGCACAGTGGCTGGAACCAGCCGCTGCACAATTGGAGGGATTCCTGACCGCGTCATCCTCTGGCCAGCCAATCGGCTGGCTCAGGGGGCATGGCCTGCCCTATTTAAGGCAGGACGCGGCTGGGGATCTCCCTCTTTGCCGCCTGCCAATACAGCTCATCACCTGTAGCCAATAAAGTTGTCGTCTTATTTAGCCCATTAACCTTAATAATTGTGTCATGTGTCATTATTTCCACTGGTGGGGGCAGGAACTCGCCACGCAATAAATTTAACTGCAAAAATGAACCATAAACTATAAATTCAAAGGCAATGCAAATACCTCAAAGACTGATCACACCCCCACAGTTACAACTCAGACTTTAAAAATGTGGGTCTAAGATGGCATACATTACACTGGGTAACAATTTTTTACTTTTTGAATGTTGTCTAGATTTCTACAACTGATTTAGGGTATTTTTGTACTGCTGAATCAGGAAATGGCATCCGTTTCTCTCTATCAGGTCAGGTTTACTGTAAACTGAATGGTGGCATTGATAAAGGTAAGTACACGTAAATTGCATGTTGCTTCACCATTTTTCAAACTTCAGGGCTTGAACTTCTATTTCTTCGAACTCCTGGAATGCTCAGCGGCAGGGAGGTCTCTCTTCAGAGTCCAACAGTAGTCAGCCATCATGACTGCGTCCCAGCGACCCTGATACCTGGTCTCCATCTCTTTCATGTCCTGATGGAATCTCTCCCCCGGCTCGTCACTCATTGAACCCAGGTTCTCAGGAAACCGGTCCATATGTGAAAATAGGTAGTGCATCTTGATGCTCATGTTGCAGCCCAGGTTTTTGAAAGCAGTCAGCATGTTGTTGACAAGTTCTGTATAGTTTCTGGCTTTATTGTTGCCCAGAAAGTTCTTCACTACCAGAACAAATGCCTTCCACGCTTCCAGTTCCACTTCGTTCATTGAGTTTCCGAACTCTGGATCTCTGATGAGCTGACGGATCTGAGGACCGTCAAAGATGCCAGCTTTCAACTTCTCCATGGTCAATCCTGGAAAAGCTTGGCACAAGTAAGTGAAGCAGTCACCATCCTTGTCCAGAGCCTTGGTGAACTGCTTGATTAAGCCAAGCTTGATGTGCAGCAGTGGGAAGAGTATTCTGTCTTTGTCCACCAGAGGGTCGTTGATGACGTTCCTTTCTTTGCAAGGCACCAATTCCTCCCGCACAGGCCAGTCCTTCTTCGTGTAATGCTGAGCATGGTCCCTACTATCCCACATGCACAGAAAACATGGGTACTTGGTGAAGCCAGACTGTTGTCCCAACAAAAAGTTCACCATCTTCAGGTCAACACAAATAAACCACTTATGCTGATCATAACCAATTTTCTCCAGCACATACTTCACCGCTTCATAGTTCTCCTTCAGTGTACTCGAGGGAGCCAGGGGTATAGAGGCAAACTAGTTGCCGTTGTGTAGCAGAACACATTTCGGTGAGTGCTTGATGCTGTCAATGAACAGTCTCCAGTCTTTGGGTTCGTACTGTGGCACTCCAAGCTTGAGCAGAAGCTGCGCAATATCTGCACAGTACACCAAGTCCTTCTCTTCTGAGAAAAAATGGAGGTACTCTTGATGCCTGTTGCGGAAGAAGCTGATGCAAGCACTGTCAGAGAGGAGGTTTTTTTCCTTCAATCTGGATGCCAACAGTTCGGCAGAGTCCTTTGACAAGCTGAGGTCGCGAACTAGATCATTCAACTCCTTTTGGGAAAATGGATGTGGAGCATCATCGTCAAGAACCACTTCTTCTTCTTCATGTCCTTCAACATCTTCGTCACTAATGTCAGGAAGTTCTCCAAAGACAGGCACTGGAATTTCATCACAATGAGCTACAGGACGATGTGCTGATTGAAGATCAGGATACTTGAGGCTGCTCCGGTTCTTTCTGTTGATCCCAGCCGCACCAATTTATGGAAGATTTCAAACTGATCCCTTTTCGACATAATCACCCAGAACTATCGGACCTGAATACTTCTTGTCATTCAAATAATCATTTCCAATCAAAACAATTATTCGACATGGCATTTTATCCCCACCAACTTCTTCTAAAATGCTCCACACAAGCGTACATGTGAACAAAAACGTAAAAAAACGACATGTGGCCATAGCTCAAAAACTTGACCTGATTGAGCAAAACCAATGTGATCAGATTCATCCCAAATCAACTGAAAGAATGCAGACAACAAATTTGTCGTTGACCAGTGATCTAAACGGCCTTGGTAGATAGAAAGATATTCACCTTATGTCAAATAAGATAACAAGGTGATGTCAGACATTAACCCCTGGAAAGCCTGTCCCATTGCCAGGGTGTCACCTGACAAATAGGCCCTCTTTTTTGTGGGTATCCATCTCACTTGATTTTGCAGGGCACTCTGAGCAAGGCATCCAAGGAAGATCTTATGGTTTGGCTCAGTTGCTTAGAGCGTGGTGGTGATGACGCCAAGATTGCAGGTTCATCCTTGTATGGGGCAGCTCCATATTCCTGCATTGCAAGGGGTTGGACTAGATGATCCTCAGAGTCCCTTCCAACTCTACAATTCTATGATAAGGGTAAGTACTACTCATGCAGAAAGAGCTATGAGCCTGTGGATCCTTCAGTGGATGCTTCGTTCATTGTATATCTTGCATGTTTAAAGAATGATGCTCCTCTCCACTGCCCAAAATCAGGGCCATTTTAATTATGTATTTTTAAATTATCTGAGGGAGAACAGAACCACTAGCATAACAGATTTTAACCTGTGGCAATGCCCACCAAGCAGCCATCTTCTAAAACCCCATTTATTTGGAGATTGACTTGGCCAGGATATGGACTTGGCACAAAGAATGCCAAAATTGGACATTTACCAGTCTATCACAGCAAACAGTAGCATTTTATTAGAACATGCTCAAAAATAATTCATGTTATATTCGTAAAGATAAAGGATTCACAATCATGAGAGAGCTTTTGAAATGTTAGTTTCCACTGGCGAATTACAATGCAATTTTCTAGCCAACTAATTTCACTCAAAAAGATAATGACTTGAGCAAAAAGCTAATCAACTGCCAATCAGGAATCCTTGAAGCAGAGAATGTAAAATATTGAAGCCATTTTTACAAGTCATAAAAAACACTTATGTTCCATGATATGTCATAAAATCTGTGATGGAAATCTGAAGTTGATGAAGCATTCTTATTTCTCCAGTGATTTCCCTAAACAAACAGCTTTCAAGTTTAACCAAATCTTCCATTAATATTCAGGCCAATTTAAGGAGCATCAATGCTACACAATTAACTGTGTAAATGTCAGCAAGAGAACTAAACAGATTAATCATCTGTCTTGTTTTGCCTACCTGTCAATGCTACTAATTTCCCTGGGGGGAGGGGTTGGCTGGGGGCAAAGGTAAAACTTCACCTTTGAAGTACAGATTTTTAATCACAGTCACAGGAAGATACAGCAAATCACCAGAAGGTGTAATTTACACTTAATTTGCACTCTCATTATTACCGTAGTCTATATCATTCAATTTGCACATTTCCTTGACAGATTCTCTATAATTTCAAAACCAGCCCATTGAAAATGCTAAGAGTCCTATACAGTAGATTAATGAAAAGGCATCATGGTTCTACAAGGCAAAACAAACATTTACTAACGTTTTTCTTTCTTTTCTCTCTTTCACTTCAAATTTTAAATCAAATAATGATTTGTTCATATTTCTGCTTTGCAACTAATGCACCTTTCAGGGAAATAATGACACCCACCTGTTTGTCATTCCAAGCAATGTGCAACTTCATTAATTAATGGCCTAGTTTGCACATAAGGTACAGATAAAGGTACCCCTGACCATTAGGTCCAGTCGCAGACAACTCTGGGGTTGTGGCGCTCATCTTGCTCGATAGACTGAGGAGCCGGCATTTGTCCGCAGGCAGCTTCCGGGTCATGTGGCGAACCAGAGCAGCGCACAAAAATACCGTTTACCTTCCCGCTGGAGTGGTACCTATTTATCTACTTGCACTTTGACGTGCTTTCGAACTGCCAGGTTGGCAGGAGCTGGGACCAAGCAACGGGAGCTCACCCCGTTGCGGAGATTTGAACCGCCGACCTTCTGATCGGCAAGCCCTAGGCTCAGTGGTTTAGACCACAGCGCTACCCGCGTCCCGCACATAATGCTAAGCACTTCATGACTAAGAGCAAACATCTAAGCATCCAGACTCCAGGAGAGCAGACTGCAGCTGCTTTACTCCTTTCCTTGTTGCTCTGGCACTGTGCTGCACAAAACTAAGCCATAGTTTGGTTTAGCATATCATCCGAAGTGAGGCTCGCACTTCAGCTTTCTCCAGATTAGTCATGTGTTGTAACCAAGGCTTGTTCTATGGTTTATAGCTCATACGTTGTCTGTGAGAGCAAAAGCATAAGCCTGGGTTCAGAGAACATGCAAAGCCAAATTATGACACAGCAGCAAAACAACCAGGAAGGAGCAAAGCAGCCATAATCTCCTTTCCTGGATGCCACACATTCACACTAAGCCGTGGTTTGGCATCATGCAATGTGCGAACCAGGTCAATGCATTTCCTCAATGAAGAGAGAGCAAGCATGGACTACAAAAGATTAGGTGTACAACATCCATTAATTTCAGGTGGACTCTCACAGATTCAACTGAATGAACAACATACAGAGCTTTGCTGGTTTCACTCTTGGAATAACTTGATATGGAATGAGTTTTTGATTCCTAAAATATTCCACCTAGCCATGTCAAAGGGAGATGTGAGGTAGCAAGACCCCCTTCACTGGACTGGGTGGGAGCAACTCTCACTTCAATCTTTCTCTCCCACAACTGTTACCTGCAGTGATCATTGCTCATGACCAATATGTAACTTCATTATGTAGCAATATGGAAGTTTTTGTACTTGCATTTGCTTATTTTCTCTTCACTGTCCTTTTTGCATTGTGTCTATTAAAAAGCAAGTGGACTTAAACTGTAAATCAGCTTGAGTGCTTTGGCACAAAGGTGGCATACAAATGTAGAAGGAAGGAAGGAAGGAAAGAAAATTCTATACTGAAATACTTTGGATTAAAGGAAGTCCCACTACATGAGTTTAATTTGAGATGTGTCACCAGCATGGCATACACATTGTAACAGGCAGATCTCCCCTGATGTACTGGTGTAGAAAGACAAGCTTTTCCTTTTATCTTGAATTTTGCTTTTTCTAAAAAAAAAAAGTTGAACAAAAAGCAAGAGAGAGAAAAAGTAAGGATTTGGGTTATAGTTTTTAATTAGGTGGATTTTATTTCTCATCTGAACAAGTTTAATTATACCATTTAAGTGTGCTATCTGATTGCGATCATATCTTTCAAAAGAAATAGGTTGATTGCTCTATTTTAAATTGAACTGTAACTGCTTCATATTCCATAGGCATGGAAAATGCTCATCTTCCAGTTTTACATGATATGTGAAATACATCTTCCCCATATCAGTCAAGAATAATAATAATTATTTGATTTATGCATTGCTCCCCACTAACAAAGTCCTGAAATAACTCACAGCGACTACAGAATGAAAAACCAACAAAACAAAACAAAGCAATATACCAATTAAAATACCCTTAAAAGTTCACTCATAAAAAATCAGTTACCCCTTCCCCAGAAAGAAGAAGAATCCTTCACCATTCAGCAACAGGATAAATACTTGTAGTGATAAGAACTCACTCCAAAACTTCGGATAACCCCACTCTGCAGTTTTATGTAATGTTGAACAGCATGGAGGATAAAATTAAAGCTAAAATAAATGCAAAAGCCCACAATGGGGGCTTCATGGGGCCAAATAATACAACACCCAAGTATCATCTTCAGAGTTAACTATCCAAGGACTGGAACTGCTACAAGGCAGCACCATCCAGTCCCAACTCAGACAGTCGCTTCAGAATGATCCCATGATTAATGGTAACAAAAGCCATGGGGGATCCAACCAATCCGTGTGGATGTGAGCCACTTTCGACTGTTGCTAATGATGCCTCACAACACATGCTCAGCTGTATGCTTCTCATGGGTTGGTAATTCAGTCACTGACAGAAAAAAGAAGGGTACAGCTTATTTAGAAATTGATTGGAATAGACCCCCAAACAGGATGAAAGACTTGGCAGAGATTTGTGAGCATGTCCCAGGAAACAAAGAGTGATCAGTCTCCAGACATGCAGAATTAAATCTTAGATGACATGACACAGCTTGTTCATGGGGACATAACACAAAGGATGAATAATTCAGATGGTCCCTGGGATGTACTCCTGGAAGATTCTACTAGAGACAAAAACAGTTATGAAAATCCAAACTCGAAGACTATCATAATGCCATTTAAAAAATAAATAAATCACAAAGCACTGAGTTAGCTTTCACAGAAACTCTTCCTCAGGTTCAGTGTTAAAAGTAAAGAAATGAGGGGGGGAATATTCCTAGTGTCAGGCATAGTAAGTTCTGCTATACATGTAACTGTCTTAAGATGATCAATCAAGAAATTCTTTCCAGAAAGCCTCTGGGGATGTGATTAAAGGATGTTTTTAATTGTTTGCTTTTGTATTCATTGGGAAATTCTTGAGGTTCTAGAAGCTTCTGATAATGTCCTACCAGCCTGAAGCAGGAATGAAGGAATCTGTCTCAATTCGCTGCTAAAAGATGCAGTGACCGTGCCTAGTCTAGATGGTTTTAAAAGGGGATTAGACAAATGAATGGAGGGTAGGTCTATCAACGGGCATTAGTAACTATGGCTATATGGTACCTTCAGGTTTAGAGGCAGTATGTCACTGAATACCAGTTACTAGTAAGCCACAGCAATGGAGGGATCTTGTCTTCAAATTTGGCTTCCTAGAGAACTCAGGGTGCTAGAATGGTGAAACTTACATCTGATATCAAGCAGTGCTTCTGGCAACCTCATCATGCAAAGCATCCACCTACCTCAGAATATCCACAAAGCTGAAAAGCTCTGTAAGTAACTGGTGAAGAAAACCAGATCAGAAGATTTAAAAGAAGTAACTAGTTTTTAAAAAGGTTATTCGGAAAGTAAAACCAACAAAATCACATGGTAAATGAAATGTAGTATCCTCTGAAAAGAACAAAGGTAATACTGCAAAAGGTTTATGTGAAGAACTTGAATTTTGAAGAGGATAAAGAATCCTAAAGAACTTTCCATAGTAAAAAAATATTTTTTAAAATGGAACAAGAAATATATCAGGATAGAGCAACTTTTGCAGAAATGTACAAACGTCTGCCTTCTGCAGTACATCATCGGACAGTTTACATTTTCCATTCAGATGTGGATCACTCACCCACAAAGGCTTTCAGTAGCTCATAAACTTAATTGTACTTTAAAAAAAAATGTTGCATAGCTATAACTTCAAGTAAAAATTGTTTGCCCCAGTCGAGCAGTTAGATCATCTCCCACAACATTTTGAGAGTTCCCTGATAGACTACCAATTGCTCCCAAAACAATCTAAAGGGATGGCCAAACGTTTTGAGAAGATTGCAAAGAATTATCTATGGGATGCAGACATTAATACTAAATAAAGAAATATCATTATTGAGATGAACCCGAAGTGTCTAGATTCAAGAAGCTCAGGACAAAGATTGGTCCTGTTAAAGACAAGGCCTTCCCTTAGGGCAACTTTGTCTTTCTCTTTTCTCCATAGGGAGAGCAAAGTTTATTGTAGGAAACCTACTGCATTTATGATCTTTCCCTGAGCCTGAATGTTCATCAACTCAAACCACGCTACCAAGGCTGCTTCATCAGAAGGTAATTGTTTTTCCAATGCAACCAGCCCTTCTAAGAGATGTGTCTTGAAGGGGAAAGTGGAGTTTGCTTCCCTCTGCAGCTTCACCCCACTAATCCTCTGAGAAGCCATCAATACTTCTGGGAGGTTGTTTAGATTAAACAGTATATCCTCTTGTTTGGAAATTGGCATCCACTGGAAATG
The DNA here is from genome assembly GCF_964270895.1 of Podarcis filfolensis. Taxonomy (NCBI): domain Eukaryota; kingdom Metazoa; phylum Chordata; class Lepidosauria; order Squamata; family Lacertidae; genus Podarcis; species Podarcis filfolensis. The sequence goes on along the minus strand of NC_139606.1, from coordinate 16,178,107 downwards.
TTTCAGCAGCTCCACACCTGTCCCTACCTGTAGGCTGTTTTCCAACTTCTCTGCCAAAGGAAAAGCAACAAATCAGGGACAGCAATTCACCAAGGACAAGTACCAGAAATAAAAGATCTCTAGAAAACTGGAGAGTTGGAGATTATATTGGTATTTTAGTCACCGTACTTCAGTCCTCATCTGAGCTCCATCCCAGAAGTGGTAACTGTTAGTGTTAGGGCTGCAGTGCAGCTGTGGGCAAGTGTTGGTGGCAGTGATGACATAAGAGCCTGATTGGTGGTAAAGTACCTGGTAAAGGCCCATTGCCATAGACAGCTGTCTAGTCTGGCAATTGTACAGCAGAGATTCAGCAATGCTACTACACAACAGCTTGTCAACGTTGACTTGTAATCATAGTTGCTCAACCGCTTAAGGCTCAATTATGTCATTTTTTCTGGTAAATGTATATAAAGAAGGCATCAAAAATGCATCAAAATTATATACATCAAAAATGTATATAAAGAGGGCATCAAGAAGTTAAAAGTTGCCAACTGAATTGAAAATTATACATGCTTCAACTTATACATCTTCTGGAGACTAGAAACCGATCTGACAATAAAGGTGCAACTAGTCCATTAAACAGATTTATTTGCTTCATTACATACTTATTTTATTTCAAGAGAACACAATCAATTGTTTAAAATAAATAAATAAATCCCAGCAGAAACAGGAACAGTCGATGAAAAAGGAAGAGGTGACAAGCAGTGTGCTTGCTTGCTTGCTTGCTTGCTTGCTTGCTTGCTTATTTATCTGCAATATTTATAGACAGTCCTAAAACCAAGTTCTCAAGGTTGCTCTCACCTGTTAAAAGAGAGAGCAGTCTTTGGAAAAGAACAATACTCTTACCATGGCCAAAAGAGCAGAGAAGGGGAAAGGAGAGACGCACTGAGGGGATCAAAATAACAATCCTTGGAAAAAGAGTAGAGCAGAGACAAGTGTCGCTCTTGAAGATTACACATGGGGCTTGATGTAAACTACTTACCAAATTTTGTTTTTAATTATATGTGATGAAAAAGTTAAAGTCTCCTGCAACATGTGCCTAAATGTCAATTAACTTCATGCAGCCTAAGGAAAATTCAAACTAAATGAGAACGGCACAAGCACTTCCGGGACAGCTTTTGTTACGATTCTATATTCTTTCAAGCAGCATAGGATTTTACTTCATTATTTCCTCATATACTTAACATTGTTTGATGCCACTTTATACTGTAAGGACTTTATTTTGTTTTACCAACAAAATAAAGTTTGATGCCAACTTTAAAATGATTGGTTTTCTCCCAACAAAATGAAGGTGTTATGATAAAGATCCTGAAGATGCAACATCTCTACAACAAGATGTTCCTTTCATGCAAGCCTTTCCGGCTTCACCTCTAGCAGAAAGGATAATCCACAAAAGTGCATTAATTACACAGATGTAATAGCCATCTTCCTGCAAGTGAGGAAAAATTTGAATCATGTTTATGAAATCAATAAGGGATGAATTAAGGAATGGAGCGTTGAATTTTTTTTCTACCTGCCTATTCTCCCTTTGCTTCAACACTGTCATCCTTAGTTCCTTTGACAACTTCATAAACTCCATTACAGTGGTACCTCAGGTTACATACGCTTCAGGTTACATATGCTTCAGGTTACAGACTCCGCTACCCAGAAATAGTGCTTCAGGTTAAGAACTTTGCTTCAGGATGAGAACAGAAATCTGGCTCCGGCGGTGCGGCAGCAGTGGGAGGCCCCATTAGCTAAAGTGGTGCTTCAGGTTAAGAACAGTTTCAGGTTAAGTACGGGCCTCCGGAACGAATTAAGTACTTAACCCGAGGTACCACTGTATTCTGATACTTTGCTATATCTGTTTTTGCACATGCACACATATTCCCTTCTTCTGTATACAATTCCCCCCCATCTTATTCTTCTACTAATATTGTGTCACTTATTATATACACATAGACATAAATATTTTCTCAGAGAGAGAATCGTAGGGGCTTGATATACTAATCCCTATTAATATGATATTCCTACTAAACTATGTAAGGCCAAGGATATACAACCTGCCCAACTACATTTATAGGAAACAATGAGATTTCACTTCATCTTGGACCAAGAGGAGAAGCAGTAGCCATTCCACTATTTCATACTGTGCAATTAGTACATCTGCAGAACTCCTTCTTCCACAGAAAAGCGTCAATGCATTGCAAACAGTGAAAAGACTAGCACCACATGAAATCTTCTGCACACTTAAACCAAAGTAAGTCCCATCAAAATCAATACAACCATCTTCACAGCAAGCACACAATGAATTGTAACCTAATAAACTTATCCTCCGGGGGAGGCCACAAGCAGAACACTGCAGCCGTGCTTCACATGAGATGAATTAAAGGTACGGTTTTAACTTATAATACCTTTAAAGGCTTTGATGCCACATACTAATAAGAACACCTCCATCTCTGTTCTGATTTCCAAAATCAAAACAGCACTACCTTCTGAAGTCTATTCACCAAGTTAGGATAGCAGAGAGGCTATTCTTATTAGCTCTACTACCAAAGCCCAGGCATGCTTTGAAAGCATTATACGGCTCAATTCACAGAACTGCTGGGCATGTAATAGCCCCTTGAAATTCCTGTACGTGTCAGCTCCAACACTCATAACCAATCAATCACATGCAACAGCAGCTACCTGCGGAAACAAGTTCTTTCCCCACATGTTGGCAAGTGCTAAAAGACAATGGCTTGGATTCTAAGTGTCTATGAGCAGAGTTCTGCTCATGGGATGCTTCTTCTGATGAAAGATGTTGCAATTTATCTATTTTTGCCAACTCCCCCTTTCCCTGCATCCCCCTGTGCAAGCTGAAAATTTGCTCTGGGGGGGTTGGTGGAGACATGAGTACAAGAGGCTTTAGAGAGAAGGGGAAATCAACACAAATCACCACCCTCAACTTCTGCCAGCAGTAGCTTCTGCTGGATCAGAGTCCAACCCATGCATGGAAGGGCAAGTCAAGATCTAGGTCAACATTTGCAGTGATACAAAACAACAACAGCAACCCTACAACACTCATAATCTTAGTCAATGGTTGTGGTGGCTGGGGCTAGTACAAGCTGTAGTCTAAAACACCTGGAGGTCACACCAAGTTGTGGAAGGTTGATGTGCAGCTGTGCACAATCAATTAGCAATCAACAGGGGAAATTCAAATGGGTGCTAGAGGTCCAGTTATAATATAAATTGGTCCTACTGTGTATTATTTAGACTAGCTTTTTGTTATATGAATTAATGGCAGAATCATATGAATAACCCATAAGCATCCAGATTCAGGTATGTAGCCGTGTTGGTCTGACACAGTCTAAATAGATAGATAGATAGATAGATAGATAGATAGATAGTCCAGTAGCACCTAACAACTAAGTTTGTTCTGGGTATAAGCTTTCATGTGCATTCAAACTTCTTGAGATACACTGAAACAGAAGTCACCAGACCCTTATATATAGGGGGATGGTCAGGTGGGGTTTTTCTCAGAAGGGTAGTAGGAGATGGGTGATTGACTCAATGGGTATGGTAAAAGTGTTGACGACTGTTAACGACTGCCATAAGTGTTCAATGTGCCTTGTTCCCTAGTAGGTGTCTTTAGCATTGCTGCCTAAGTCACTCATGGTGATCAGAGTTTTGGCATATATTGTGACTTTGGTCAGAAGCTAACAAAACCTTCACCCCTTTCCCACCAATTTCTCTCCCCCCCCCAAAGCACTTTATTACCTATATCCATCCCATGTCATTCTTCTGCCAGCAGGGAGAATGAAGTGGGAAAGTTATATTGAACAAGAATCCTCTCCCCTCTCCTGAAGCCTATTTATTTAACCAGATTCATATACTGCCTTTTAATGTGAAATTACTAGGGTAGTTTACAAATGTTAGAAGAATGAGGCAGTAATTATACAATAAGCATCAACAACAGATTGCAAGGTAATGGCAGCGGTAAAAATCAAGACAATGATAATAGACATAGAAATTAAACAGGACTTTAGGGGCAAGGCAAGTCTCCCTGGAGAGAGAGCTTGACAAATGGTGCCACAACAGAAAGGCCCTCTTCCCACTCATCTCATCTTTCTCCTTCATCCAGAGCACGTCTGTTTCTTAAGTCCTAATTCAGATCCATCTTAAAAGAAACAGAAGTATCTCCACTCATTGCGACAGCATTGTAGAGTTTCTGATACATGCAATGCTATGCACTCTGCATCCCTGCCCCACATTCCATCGAAGCAAGAGGCAGTTATTGGAAGATCTGTGAGTGAAAGCGGCCTTACAAGGATAATTACTCCCAGATTAGCCTTAATTAACTGCATGGATGACATCCACTATCGTGGGATCCGCTGTTTGCCATGGCGGCAGCGCCAGAAGTCCCAGGCAAACTTTTCAGAGGCAGACCCATGTACAACACATTGCACCAGGCTGATCTAAAAATTACCAAAGGGTGAATAACCATGGCCAGGAAGACTCGCAAGCAGCGCCAAGGGCTCAGCTGGTGAAAGATAATCCAACCTATACCTGGACCCCAAATGACAAGTTGAAGCACAACCCCAGCCAGAACGGGTTAAGTACCATCTCCTTAAGTAGATGACACACTAAGAAAAAGTGTCTGTCTTGTCAGGATTAAATTGGCCTTCATCCAGTCTATGGTGGATCCCAATCAAGGATTTAGCACTTCCGTAAACATATGTGATATGTGTGTGAATACAACCCTAAGCTTTTGTGGATGGAGCTGAAATATTAATACAAGCCATTGTTGGCTAGAACTGCAGTCCCAAACACATGCAGGCCGCCAGGTTGATCTAAGGAATATACACAGGTTATTGTGACACCAACAGCACAATCCTCTGTAAGTCTGCTAAAAAGTAAGCCTCAGTAACCTTGCTTAAATTGTTTCAAGGTAAATGTATGTAAGGTATGCAGCTCAAGGTATACTTAGCCCCAGCAACATCAACACTTCAAAAAGTGGGAGGAGGGAGCAGGAGAGAGAAGGAGCTGACAAACTTGGCCAGGTTAAGAAATTATTTAATGATTCAGGCATGTAACCTGAAACAATTTAATTTGTCCCTTCCCCCTTAATTACTGTTGCAATTTACATATTTTGGCGTTTAACACAATTTAGCATTATATGAAACTGCTATCAATATCTAAATATATGGTGGAGAACAACAAAGCTTGTTTTTACGACCTACTGCTGAGAATTAAGTACTTGATAAATGAGGATTGTGTTAATTTGTGATTAACTTGTTTCCCCTTGGTGATTAAACATCTGGCTAGATCATTTACACCTAGATGCTCTATAAACAAAGCACAATACTAAGCAAATGTAGCATGGATTTTCAAACTCACATTACTGGAAAACAAAAATATAATAGCAGCTGGAAAGGAAAGGAGAAATATATTTGGAAACAAAGCAAAAGATCGCCACGTAACTTTTTTGGGGGGAGGGGATGCATTTTGAAGAGCTATGTAAGTTATCTAGAATAAATGTGAAAAAAGACAAAATGTGAAAAAAGATAAGACAGTGACATTTCCACCTTGCTGTGAATGGAACGGAAGACAGTTTAGCTAACAGCCAACTGAACTGCATCCAGCAGAGCACTGGCTCAGCTTAAACCAATCTGCCAGAATACAGCAGGCCACCTGACTATATGTATTAGAACAAGAACGGATGAAAATCCACATCTAAACACTGTAAAAGAAATGAAAGGGAAAGGACAGGATGGGTGAACATCTCAAAAAGGCTTACAGAACTATAGGCATTTAAACACAGTCCCAATGTGTCCAGTGGGGCATACTTCCAGGTAGGTTTTCCAAACTATGGATGAGAGCCAAAGTTTGTGTAAGATTGTTTATGCAATCTCCCCCGCCCCCTTACTCCCCTGCCCCTTGAAAAGCCTCAGAAGGATTGGGAGGTCTCCCCCTGAACCATGTTGGCTGTGCTGCAGCAGGGGGCATTGAAAGGGGGGGTAAGAAAAAGGAGGGAGACATTTCTCTCTGCTCTGCCCTCTCAGCTCATTGCACCCATCAACATTAAAACATCTGAGAGAAACCAGGACAAATAATCAACCAATTGCCTAGTAAAACAGGCCTTTTTAAAAACAGCAGCCTAAAGCAATAACGGGGCCTGATTCACTTCCATGGGGTGTAGACCACTGTAGCCCTAGGCTGTGGTTACCACCAACCATGCTTAACAGGATCGAGGGATCTGCAACAGAACCTCACATGAGAATTTGAACATACAGGTGGAAAAGAAAGCAGTCAGTAAGGTGATGCCTCGGTGATGTCCCAATACCCTACTATAATTAAACGCTAGTATAACTTAAATAACCGCATATTCATTCCCTGATTACATGCTTCTCACCATTTCCCTCCTGTTCTTCTTTTGAATCCTACGGGGTTGAATCAAACAGTGCCCTTCTGTTTGTGGAAGGGGGGAGGCAATATTAACCAACTCCCCCTTCTCCCAGCAGTCCCCACCAACCCCAGAAAATCTCCTGTGAGTTGGGGGATTATCCAGAACAGTATGGAATGTGACATGGAGGGCAGCAAAGGAAATCCATGGAAATTGCCTCCTGCTCTGATTAGTGGAGACCGCAGCTCGGTCAAAGAAAAGCAAAACTGGATACCACCCTGTCTTTACATTTTAAGCCCTTTGAGGTAGGGACCTGCTATTAGTAAAATGCCATTTATATATTTAATTTATATACCGCCCTTCATCAGAGTATCACATGTATACAGTACTATGTATACAGATGGTGCTAAATAATAATCTGTAATGCTGCTGCTATTCTTCTAGAACTAATTCCTGAAGTTCCTCCACTTTTAAAACAGAAATTCAGGTTGCCCCCATCAGTTCTGAGGACCAAATAAATCCAGGTATGGACGCTGTGTGCTTACCTGTGCACAAACAGTTTCGTTGGGTGATAGTCCAAAAATGGAATCAAGAATAAGGTTACCAGACATCCCCGTTTCCTGGGGACAGTCTCCGGATTTACAATTCAGTCCCCATACAAAATCCATTGAAGTTGAAAAGTGTCCCCGGATTCACTGAAAAAAATCTGGTAACCTTAATCAAGAAACAGAATCATTCAACTTAGTGATACTTTGACAGTGACTTTAATAAAAAGCAGACGGCAATGCCATCCTATGGTATAGACCAGTATAGTCTATTAGTATAGATCCTAAGCATAGTATGCAAAACCCTTGGGAAGATATGAAGGGGTTTCAAAGGCAAACGGCAGAATTTGCTCCAGTAAATAAAACAGCATTATTAAAACCATCCCCCAAATTATCTTCACCCTCAAAGGGGTGCACCAGTAAGACTGAACTCTCAGAGGGGATATGCAGTTATTGAAGGCTTGGGAAACACTGCTAAAGACAAATTGAATCCCCTGAAAATTGTGACTCCCATCTGACTACAATATTCCGCAATATTTGAAGACTCAGCAAGCTTTGGCTTTAAAATTAGCAGCCAACTGTGCAACCAATACTCACCGTCATTAACTCAGTACAGCAAACTGATGAAAGCGAAGATTAGCATTCAAAAGAGAAATGATGAAAGGGTGGCATCTATGCCATCGCAAAATAAATAAAATTCAATAAAAGGAAGCTCCATATGACACCAGTCTACCGAACTAGATGTAGCTGTCCAGCATGAGATGTCAATAGCCAGGGGCTGGCAGAGGCAACAACCACGATGCTACTATCACTGCCAACCAAACAGGTACAGCTGGTCAACTAAACAGGCAGAGCAGATGGGGGGGAAACAGCAATTCTGTACATAAACCACTTCAAAAATTGCACGTCTTCACACTTCAAAAGAAGTGACAGAAAGAAAACACCAAAAGGAAAACTTTATCCAATGAATGCAAAGGGCAAACGGTGTAACATACTGCAAATCAATGAGATGAAATGCCTTCCTTCTGCTCCCTTCATAGGAATGATGTTATGGTGCCATAAAAGCCAACCTGCCCATAGGAAAACTGTGGATCTGCTCCATGTGTACTTGGCCCTGCAAAGAGCACCAGATAGCACATTACACAGCATCCCCTTCTGGCGCTGGTTGCTATGCTGCCTATCCAGGGGCCTGTGTCTGTCAGAATCCTGTATACATAGTGTAGTTGCTCTGCAAACATGTTAACATGTTCCTGCAACACTGTGTCCCTACCCACCTATAAGCCAAATAATGGCAGGGAAAGGGGAGAGTGTCACCTATGTGGGTACTTTCACTCTACATTTAGCAGAACACCACAAAAGACAAGCAGTAAAAGTATCTTTAGGGTTGTATCCATGTGTATAATGGAAATGCAAGTGATATTTCATAAAGCAAGCCTTGCACTTTGCAGACAGCTAAGCCTTGATCCTTATTGTCCATATATATGCACATTTTGTAGAAGCGCACAATCCCGTTAATATACGATAATGTTTATACTGGCCAAGTTATGTTTGTAAGATAACAAACAGGGCATTGGGGTGTCTAAATTATATCAGTCTCACCACTATTCATGAAGTTATACCTCTGTAGATTGCCTGATTCCTATTTACAGCCAGCTTTAGCTTGTAGAGCTGTGTGAGTGTGAGTGTGTGCGCGCGTGTGTGCGCGCACGCATGTGTGTGCGCATGCGTACCTACAAACATGTTTATTGTTCTTGGGTTTTCCCCCTCCAAAATAAACCCCCAAAATATCAAGAAAGTCAAAACCAAAAGTGAATTTTTAAAACGGGTGGTAATAGAACTGCATGAGAATAATGCCAGTGGAATTGGGCTGAAAATATTGAATGAAATAGACACAATTTTAGCATTAAACCAAGTCCTGTGTGGGTATGCTGCCTTGAGAAGATAGAAATGCAGAAGATAAAGGTTTGGAGTGAATGAAAGAAATATTTTATGGTAAACCATTAACTATGGTTTACTTAGAAGTGCAAACTAGGCCAGTTTTCCTAGAGAAAAATCTTTGTTTTATCACCTGGAAGCTTCTGGCTGAAAAGCTGGATGCACTATGCCTCTAATATTTTTTCTGTCTTGTGCTTAAAAAGAAATGCTATTTTTCTGAATATTTTTATACTGTCCACCTCTTCCTCTAAGCCTTAGTGGCCTTAACTTCTTCGTTTCCATTGCAATCCTCCTCCCTTGCTACATCCCTGCCACTAATTTGTTAATCTGAGTTTCTAACTTTAATGGAGATTGTAAGTCACCTTACTTGACACTGCAGCCTGTTCCACCAGTATTTCCTATAAAGCAAAACTTATCACTTAGGTTTAGATCACCTAGTTACAGCAATAATACTGAAGTTCATGGATTATAAAACAAATTTACATAAGGGAAATGTGGTGTGCATTATTAAGGAATGCAGTTAATGGGTTAATTCTCAATGAGATTATTCATTCCCCACAATGCACCTACCTGGCATCTTCTGACTCTCTTATCTGTGTTATTGGGCAGATTTGGCAAGCAAGTTTGTGCATAAAAGGGCCAGGTTACAGCATGTGGTGTGGGTCACAGTAGGAGATTGTAGGAATTGTTGAAGGCTATCTGTTGGAACCGTGAATTTGAGTGAAGACTTTTAAAATAATTTTTCTGAGAAAGAAGTTGGGAAATTGCCAGACTTCAGAACTCAGATAACTCTATTAGTTGCAAGATTTTGTAGCAGCCGAACTTAGGACTTGACTGTGGACTTTAAAATAGCAAGAACTTTGGAGCAATGAATCCTCTCTGGGCTCAGAGAGAGAAGACTACTTGTAACATCTGTAAATAGTGTGGCGTGCTCTGGTCCATGGGGTCACGAAGAGTCGGACACAACTAGAACGACTAAACAACAACAACAATATATAGTGGTGTTTGTTGGTGTTGGCTTATTAAAGACAACTCTACTAAATGGTTATTTTTGTGTTGGTGAACATAACCACTTCGCTGAGCTTTCATGGCACATCCACCCAACAGCCTAATATGCATGGCCTTATTTTCTGCTAAAATAAAATATAATAAATGTTTCTATCTCTGTTTCTGTACAGAGAGAGTAGTAGAAAGAAACCTTAAGTGGAGAAGTACAGGAAAGGTACGGTACATATACACACTAAAATTGCCTTTTCCTTGTTAGTGTCGTGCAAGGTTGTTACAATTTATCACCTTCTTATTCCACACCATTGCATTGTACAGAATCATTCTCTCTCTCTCATATATATACAAATCTGAACCAATTCCTGCAATGCTCCTATTCCCAAGTGGGTAATTTTATTGTAATACCCATAGGCCTTATCACTCTGTAATTTCTTTGGGTACCTATATCAAGTTAGCATCTCTTGAGCTGTCAGTCACATAAGATTTGTAATCTTAAGGATTTGTGTCACCATTTTGTAGCACTGGAATCATAGAGACTATAGATGAGAAAGACCTATTAGGTCATCTATCCAATCTCCAGGCAAAATCCTCTATTGAAGATTTAATAGCATTTTGTTCGCTGTAGTTCTAAATGTCACAAGCAATGGGGTTTTCCATCATTTCCTTTGGAAGCCTGTTCTATAGGGTATTAGCCTTAAAGATCCAGTGCTCTGCTTCATAACATGCTTTCTTAAAGAGATCCTGACAGATATACAAATGCACATGCTTCCAATAATGTCAAACGCTCTGCAAATAACACGCAGAATGTGCTAAATCACAATTAATTTCCAATTGAGTTTATAAAATGTTTCTTCCTTTTGAAGATTCTTACACTGTTATTAAGTTTTGCACATTGAAAGTGAGAGTTTATAAGGGAAGGGCGATAGCTGTATGTAAACAGAATGTAGAGATCACGCCCTCTTCCCCTAGTGTGAGCAGGAACAACAAATCTCAAACCAAGGATTGTGGTTTGGGTCACTCAAACAATCTATGATGGGTAAAACCAACAGTAAACTTTGGTTTTACATTGTAAAGCTAAATGTAAAGGGACCCCTGACCATTAGGTCCAGTGGTGGCCGACTCTGGGGTTGCGGCGCTCATCTCACTTTATTGGCCAAGGGAGCCGGCATACAGCTTCCAGGTCATGTGGCCAGCATGACTAAGCCGCTTCTGGCAAACCAGAGCAGTGCACGGAAACACCGTTTACCTTCCTGCCAGAGCGGTACCTATTTATCTACTTGCACTTTGACGTGCTTTCGAATTGCTAGGTTGGCATGAGCAGGGACCGAGCAATGGGAGCTCACCCCATCGCGGGGATTCAAACCGCTGATCTTCTGATCAGCAAGTCCTAGGCTCTGTGGTTTGGGAGCAAAACAAGCCACACTCCCCTCCGGAAAGGGCCGTGGCTCAGTGATAAGATAGGACACATTTTTTTGCAAAAGGTTCAGTCCCTGGCATCTCCAGGAATGGTTGACAAAAACTTCCCACCTGAAAACCTGGAAAGTTGCTGCTAGTCAGTGTGTGGACAATACTGAGCTATTTGAATCAGTGCTCTGAGTTGGTATAAGACAGCTTCCTTTGATCCCAGTTTGGCTATGATGCTAAGCAATGCAACAATTTTTATTTTTTATTTGTTTTGCATTGGCTCATACTAAGCAGAAGACATTAACTATACTTTACCATGATGTGTAACAGAGCCATTTTCTGATTTTTAAAAAACTGCTTATTTTGTATGGTCAGCATGGTAGGAAACAGAGAGAAGTTCAATGAACTGAAGAATTTGTGTATATAGAGGTACAGTGAAACAAGTCCCAGGGCAAAGGCAGAGCCTGACAAATAGGAATGTTTTAGAATACTTCTGATTTCACATTTTTGTAGAGTGTTGGCTGTATTAAATCCTAATACAGTTTAACATCAAAAGAGGCAACAGCTAAAAACCACACGTTAAGAGCCCACCGAAACAGGAACATCTTCCGTGGAAGACACCAAAACAAGAGTAGTAGTAGTAGTAGTAGTAGTAGCAATAATAATGATGATGATGATGATGATGATAATAATAATAATTTTTTATTTATACCCCGTGCATCTGGCTGGGTATCCCCAGCCACTCTTGGCGGCTCCCAACAGAATATTAAAAACACAATAAAAGATCAAACATTTAAAACTTTCCTAAACAGGGCTGCTTTCAGATGTCTTCTAAAAGTCAGATAGTTGTTTATTTCCTTGGCATCTGATGGGAAGTTCTTCCACAGGGCGGGTGCCACTATAGAGAAGGCCCTCTGCCTGATTCCCTGTAACCTCACTTCTCACTGGGAGGGAACAGCCAGAAGGCCCTTGGCGCTGGACCTCAGGGTCCGGGTTGAACGATGGGGGTGGAGATACTCATGTGGGATTGAAGGTTGTTCCGGAGCAGTAACACCACCATAACAGGGAATCCTTTTCTCTCATGCTCACCCAGCAGACACAAAAGGGGGGAACACGAGCATCTCAAGCAGTTCAGGAAAAACACTGGAAGACTCAAAGGGGGAATGAGGGCCAAGCTGAGGCCCCTACATTTGGTGAAAGGAAAGGAAATATTGTATATTGTTTCATAGAGTGGGGCAGTCAGAGGACATAGGAACAGGAGGAAGGCGAGCAGGAGGCAGGGAAATGAGGGGGAAGAGAGAGTTAAAAAGATTAAAGCAAGTGGGATCCACAGTACATGTCATGAGGCTGACAGTATGCATGGCAGAGACAAGAGAAACTGAAAATGCAAAATTAGAAACAGAAGTGCTAGAACCTAAAACTAAGATCATGTCAAAAATGTATAACTTGCTGCTGAAATGGAATACACAGGATGAAACGGTCAAGTCAGCTATGATTAAATGGGCACAAGATGTTGGACATAACATTATGTTTGCTGACTGGGAACAGTTATGGACCACCGGTATGAAATTTACGGCATGTAATGCCTTAAGAGAGAATATTATGAAAATGATATACAGGTGGTACATGACCCCAGTCAAGCTTGCAAAAATATATCATTTGCCCGATAATAGATGTTGGAAATGTAAGGAGGTTGAAGGTACATTCTTTCACCTTTGGTGGACGTGCCCAAAGATTAAGGCTTTCTGGGAAATGATTTATAATGAAATGAAAAAGGTATTTAAGTATACCTTCTTGAAGAAACCAGAGGCTTTTCTCTTGGGCATAGTCGGCCATTTGGTGCCAAAGAAGGACAGAACTTTTTTTATGTATGCTACAACGGCAGCAAGAATACTTATAGCAAAGCACTGGAAGACGCAAGATCTACCCACTCTGGAAGAAAGGCAGATGAAGTTGATTGACTGTATGGGACTGGCAGAAATGACCGGCAGAATCCGCGACCAGGGAGAAGAGTCGGCAGAAGAAGACTGGAAGAAATTCAAGGACTATTTACAGAAATACTATAAAATTAATGAACTTTGAAAGATGCTGGATCGAATTTATGTGGTCTCTAGCTGTTATGATAAAAATAACTGGGATTAAAATTGTTTAAGTCATAAAATTTAAAAAGTTGATTGGAAAATAAGGTGTTAGTTAAAAGGAATGTTAAGAGATTAGGATTTGCTGGATTAACAATTTGAACTAGAAAACAAGAAGGGGAGGTATGAGGAAGTCAAAGAAACATGTTATTGAAAAACTGTGGCTGAAATTGATTTGCTTTTAATATTTTTCCTTTTCTTTTTCCTTTTGTGTTTGTATAAAATTGGAAAATTCAATAAATATTTATAGGGGAAAAAAAGAGAAACTGAAAATGCAACTGAGAAGGTGCAGAACCATACATGGAGGAAGTGAAAGAGAACCTGCCATTTGCAGGATCCTTCTGCAGTGCTTCTGTTGCATTTTTAGGGTATGAATTATGCAGTGAGGCTCAATCCACAACGGAAGCTTTGCTTTGGCATTTCGTTCACATTAGTTTATGGTGGGCGGGCAGGAGGGGCATAATCAAGCAATGAAGTTTCTGAGGGTGAGGCTGGGCGCTGTGCAATGTGAAGGGTAAGTGGGAGGGGGGGTTGGAGCAAGGCTGGGCAGAGCTTCTCCTGGATCCAATTTGATTTAAAGTGGAGTCAAAAATAAAGAATAGAACGAAACCTTTGTAAATCCAGGATTTTTCGCACACTAACAGACAAATCCAGTTTGAAAGCAACACATTTCTTTAAGAAAGGCATTGCAATGACTATTGCAAGGCCACTGACTGAGAATATGGCTTAATTTCAGTAACCTTTTGATACTACACTGCTTTCTTTTGCTTGCAACCTGATACTCCAGTGAGCCAGTTGCACTGTGTTAGAAGCTTAATCCTGAAGAATGAATCCAGATCAACATGTGAAACTCCCATTGTTCTAGGTGCATTTTGCGACAGAGAATTTCATTAGTGCAAGCAGTTTCTGAGCTCTGGGTGCAATACTGTGCCTAGGATTTCAGATTAAAACTGCAGAGTGGAAAGGAAGACCTTTTTCTGCCTCCCCACTTCCAGCCACTCTCTGAAGACTGGAGAGGAGACCCTCTTAAGAATATTAGGGAGGTGGGCAGGGGAAGCATGGCTTTGTTGTTTTTTTTTGCAGTCTTCAGATGAGGACTAGACCATGTGAAAAATGAATATAAGGTTTTAGCTGCAGTTCATTCATTTTCAGCTTTGTATTCTTGTTATAAAAAAGCACGCCTAGACATTCCATTGTTGTGCCAATAACCTAGGTTAAAGGAGCCATTTAGTTCCTAGCTTTCATATCTCAGTTTCTAACACTCATCCAGATTTGACACAGCAAGTGCTCAGCCTATTGTTTAAATATTTCCAGACTAGGCTGTTTTGAACACTTTCCTACAACAAATGAATGCATCACTTTTTAAACTGACATTGAAAAGCACAGAGGGGTGCAATGAGTTAGAGCTAAAACTGTTGTGTCTCAAATATAAGTTGAAGCATGTATGCCTCTTTTCGACAAGGTTTTGTGAAAAGCTCAATACATTTAGCCTTGTCAGCATGCATGCGTATATGTGTGTGTGTGTGTGTGTGTGTGTGTGAATTCTTTTATTGTAATATATAGTTGCAGTTTCTTATTTGATATTGATTATAATAGCTATGGGATTCTTAAAAAAGGTTCCTTTTATGCAGCAATTTGACTTAAAAGGAACTTGATTCCTGCTGATTACAACAAAAGTGTGATAGAAGTATTACTTCATGGCATTTACACAAACCCTCTCCAGGTGTTCAAAGAACACGAGGGGATAAATTGTGTGCTGGCCCTGCCCCAGATATCTCTCCATGTGCCTGCCTAGACAGCTTCACAGACACACACACACACCCATGATAAATCAGATCATTAACATTACTCAGTAAAATAAAAATCTCATTTTTTCAGAATGCCTCTGTTGAGCAGGATGAGCACAGAGAAACCTTCCCCAGACCTCTCACTTGCACTGTATTTTAGAAAAAGTAATAAAAAGAAAATATCAGGCTGCTTGGAAGATACTCCCACTGTTTCTTACATTCTCCAAACTACAGAACAAATGGTAAGAGATCCCTGTTTCCAAAGCTCTCCCATGCAAAGTGATTCATAGGAGAGGGCAGCATTCGCAGAATCCTGCCTACTGTATAGTATACCTAACATAATAGTTTATCCAGCCCTGTATGGAAAAATACGACTACCATATATCATGGGTAGTGAACATTTGGCCCTCTAGATGTTGCTACTACAACTCATAGCATCCTGGGCCATTGGCCATACTTACAGGGGCTGATGGGAGTCATTGCTCAGCAACATCAAGAGGACTACAGGTTCCTCACATCTGCCATATATAAACAGACATTTCAAAAGCATTAGGAGGGCTTATTCCTGATTTCTAACACTGCTAGAGCTATTTCCATGCACACTTTTCAAGGAACAACATCACCATTTTGCAAGGGAAATTAGCTGTTGTTGAGCCACAGAGAGTTGTACTGAGCCATTCAGACCTGGGTTGTATTAGCAGCATCAAATTTATGTCTGACACACAGTCCAACAATAAATAAAAAAAACCCAAGCACATCACAGATGTCTTTTTAATTTCAAGCAGGTTTCCAACTTTATCCTGCTTTTCACAACTTTTTCTAACACTTCGTTTGTTTTGGCACCATATATATCTGTTAATTAAACCAAGTACACCCCAGAACCACATATTCTATTATAGACATCCCATATTCTTCCCTCCTTTCTTTACACATAATTCACACTGCATATAAACAACTTCTAATTAATGAACATTTAGCAGTGACAGATAGAAATTGCTTAAAAGCAAAAGCAAACTCAAGGATCGTACAGAGTTAAAACTTGTTTTGCAGTTATTCCACAAGAATTAAATTCTCCCATTTGGTTTCCACTAGGCACATCACTGTATCCTGTTCAGACGTTACAACATCACTTATACAGTCATACCTCATGTTGCGTTAGGTTCATGTTGCGTCTTTTCAGCTTGAGAACGTGGCAAACTCGGAAATGTATACTTCCAGGTTGTTCTGCGCGCTTCGTGCATGCTATCGCACTCTGCGCTTGCGCAGAAGCACTGTTCTAGTTGCAGACTTTTCAGGGTGCGAACGGCACTCCGGAATGGATCATGTCCGCAACTAGAGGTACCACTGAACTAGAGGGTGTGCAAATTATGCCCCTAATAAAGTAACCCAGAATAAGTCTCACCACTCCAGCTTTCTCCTGCTAACCTGGACCCAGTGGGAGGGGAAGGGTTTCAGGAACCATGGATTCAGGAACCATGGGTAATGTATTTCTCATGGCTCCTGCCAGCAAGGATTTTTTGAGGACCTTTCAATGCCTGTTGTAAAACCACCCTACCAGAAAATCCAATATAGCAGCTTCCGGGAGAGTTCATCCTGGATCCATTTAGATTTGGGTTCTAGGTGAGAAAACACATCCTGTATCAATCTTCAAGCAGATGCATCAGCTCCTGGGTCCAAATCCCACATTTTTTGGCTTCACACTTTAACTTTTTTTATAAGTAACACCCTTAAAGCTTGACAGTCACTAATCAACTTTTACTTCTGTAAACAAAACCATTAAATCTCAAATGCAACTGAGGAAGAAATTAGGAAGAAGCTGCATGTTTTTCATGTAACTGGAACGGACATTTACAAAATGTACACATCAGCCCAAACTTGACAAACTTGCAAATTTTCCTGCCCCTCTACCCTCAAATACTGAGTGCTTTGTTGCCTTACTTTAATCTGTCTGCTTAGGTGGCTGAAGTTTCTAGAATCAAATCAGAATTCCCAAACTCGATTAATAGCATGGACATAGCTAAAAATTTTGTGGGGGCGCAAGCCTTTTGTTAGGGGGGCAAAACCTCAGTTTGCTATGTATTTTATTGATTTTTATTGATTTAGGGGGGCAGCTGCAATGCCCATGGTTAATAGTATTAGGTAGCCACCAGTGAAGTACTGGTAGTTTAAAAATTCTACTTGTAAGAATGCTACTTTAATATGTTGGTTTTCAGAAATCCTAATACAACAAAATTTGATTTTTAATTCTCTTGTAGAGAGAGAAGGGGGGGTGAATACATTAAAATTGTGCTTTGTTTCTTCCTGAATTGGTACTCTCTCACACACTTTTAACTACAAGATATCTGCCATTCATATCTCTATTCCCATGTGAAAAGTGGCTTACTTCAGAAGCTTAAAGCACTATGAACATTTAATTTAAACTCATTGCCATCAACTTATGAGACACTGCTATCATACAATGCAAATGCATACATTTTTATCCATTATAAGAAGATAATGTTTTTCAATCACTGAGGATGTATAGCAAGTTAATATAATTCAGCTGTATTTTTCACTTAACCAGCTGATTTCTAGAGCTTCATGTTCCATTCTCTAAATACTTAAAAGTAATAAAGTGACAATTGGTGCCAAGAATAATACAACTTAAAGAATGGAGTGTAAATGTAACAGTAATTAAGCCATACAGCCTCTATTATACATATACCATATCTCAAATGATGTCTAGTAATTAGATTTCCTAAAATCTGAGTTAAAACTAATTACTGTAGTCACTAATTCAAAACAGGCCATGCTTAATCTACTCTTTATTAAAATATGCTTTTAAAAATTCAATTTGTTGACATTTTGTTTTTCTCATTATAAGGATAATTTTATCCAAGCAGTCACGGATGCTGTCTTAGAATGGAAATGCAGACGCCATCAATGTTTTCAACCTGAAATTATAAGCTATTACATTTGGAAAGTGTCCTCATTAATTCTTTGAAATAAACATTCTGCTAAGAAAACAACTAAGTCTGCTGCTTGCTTTTCAGCAGAGCTGCCAGTTTGGACAAGGGTTTGTGACCTATACAAACTGTGTGTTTAAGTAAATTAAATTTGTATGTTGTTGTTTTTTGTTTTCAATAACTTTGATGCAGTTCTTACTATTTCGCATAAATAGTTTCAGGGGAACTATTTATAGAGGCAAGAACTGGGCAAGACGCTGAAGCTCCACCTCTGGGCCACAGGAAATCTTATGCAGCAACTTCCATTGCTGGGTGCCATCTCCAGTTGACAAAACCTCACCAACTCTTTCAACCAAGGTTTCTGACATTCATGAGTGCTATGTCATGATCTAAGGATGCTTCACATGTTATACAGTGGAACATCTACTTACCAGCATAATCCGCTCCGGCAGCCCGTCCTTTAGGCGAAACGGGTCGCTGGTAGAAGCACAGTTGTGCGCATGTGCAAACGGCAGCAGCCGCTTCTGCGTGTACGCGAATCGCGGCTAACCCGGTATTTACTTCTGGGTTTGCCATGGTTGCGACTTCCATCGGGCCCAAGTAGAGGCGTCGTAGGTAGAGGTTCTACTGTAGTAGAATTGTCACTGACACGAGGTAGATTCCATTTGATGGTGACACTATGTGGATACAATTTAGTAATGGCAGACTTTGGGCTTTAAAATTTCAGTGGTGCCATGTGCAACATCCCTCTCAAGTCAGCACCCAGTGCAGGTGAACCAATCGCACTCCTCTAAATCTGCCTCTGAATATAGGCTGAATCTGCATGCTGATTCCCTTCTATGTCTTACAGAAGCTATGCATAGTCCCTACAGTCTGCAAGTGATTTTCAGCTGCAGCCAGACCACTCTTTTAATACTTACTAAGTAGTCCATGTATAAAACAATATTCACTCATGTCCTGCTACTAGACCAGGAGAAACAGTGAAAAGGTAACAGTGGGAAACCCTAATATCAGTTGGCATAGATATCAATCCTCAGAGGGGTGTTAAAATGTTAGCAGAAGAGACAGAATTAACCTCTGACATCATATACTCTATTGCTACCAGTCTGGAGACACCCAAATGCAAGCATGGAAGAAATCCCTACATTGTTGTGATGGGAATGAGCCTGAATGACAGATGGGTTCATGTACTCTTCCCCACTGACTGCAGTCCAAACCCAAAGCTGTAGTTAATCTTAAACTATGATTCATTGAAACAAGCCAACTTCATAAAACAAGGTTGGGATTTGGATTATTTATTTTAAGCAATGTTAAGACCAATCACAATAGTTTGGGTTCAGACACATCATTAATTGTGGTTAGTCAAAAACAGAAGGAAAAGCTTCTGATCTGTTTTCAGCCACATTGGAAAACAGAAGCCTAGGTGTCACACGGGTTCATTCTTGTAACAATAAATCATAGCTTACTGTTTTTTCTGAACACAGCCACTATCTCTAGACTTTCATAAAACTTGGGGTGGGTGGAGGTAAGGAGGAGCATCTTCCACCCCCAAGATAGCACGTTCTCCTACCAGGTAGCTTCCCACATACACTGAACTTTATAGCAATAATCTCATTACAGAGAGGCTTTCCAAACTGCAGTTTCTACTCACATGTAGAAAGTGACAAGAATAAATTTATAAAAGTGGAAATATGGAAGCGCAGCATTAACACTGTGGCAATCATCACATTAATGTGCTAAATGTAAGACTTGTTCCATGGAATATGAAACAATTTTTTTGACAATGTGATAATATAACAGAATCTTCCCTTCTATGTAAGACAAAACATGTTGTATGCATGCCTGACATCTTTGTTTTCCACTGTCAAAATATTATGTTATTCTATGAAGTTACAAAGGAGATGTTACTAAGCAGAATAGCACTAAGTTGTCAACATAGTTCCATAAATGCAAAGGATATGCATATCACTGTAATTTATCTTAAAATATAACAATTTATATTTAGAAGTAAGTTCCATTTAGTTCAAGGGGATATCCCTTGATGTACATAAGATTTCAGTCAAGTCTCCTTACTGAAAAGTGATGTTATATTTTGAAGAAAATCTCATTTAAGACAAAAGCAGAGGGTCTTTGAGTGCTTTTTTTGGATTATAAAAAAATGCAGCATTGTATTGCTACAGTTGCATTCACTTGAGAAAGATTTGTGTGGGGTGTTTTTAAAAGCTTCTCAATATAAACAGAGACAAATTTAAAAAGTGGGTGAGACAAGTAATTAAGATAAATTAGAAATACTTTCATGCGCTTTTGACATCACAAATACCTCATGAATGGCTTCCAGTGACCCCAAAAAATGATTGAACTATGATAAAGGCCAGTGTCACAGAGACTAAAGACAGAGAGATGCAAGCTTTGTCTGAGTTCATCTAGAGAACGTCAGCAAATTGCCATGTCACACAATTTTATACTTCCCCTGTGGTAAATGTGGCCCTTTGCCCTTTCACCCTGACAGATTACTGCAAACATCAGTGAGCAGAATCTTAACTACAAAACAACATCTCCAAAAAATCATCACTGCTCTCATTTTAAATAAATAAAATGGCTATTTATTTATTTACATTTCCAACCCCCAATCTTTTGTTCAAAAAGGTTTGCAAATGACAAAAACAATATAATAACATATCAAAAATTTAAAACAGTGTGTCAAGTGTAATACATTCTTTAAAATTTGATTTATAATTGAAGATTTTATTGTTGTATACACCAGCCCCCCAGCCCCATGACCCTTTGGTGAAAAGCAGGTAAGGAATCTAAACAAACAGCTTCTCATTAGTTTTGATGGCGGGGGGAGTTTGTTGCTACCAATCATAATTTTGCTAACAGATCTGGCCACCATTTATTTCCCCCACTGTCCTAGATCTACCACTATTCCCAGGCACTGTGAGGTGGAAATGGTGACCGCTGCAAAGAAAAAAATGGTGGTGAATACTCTGCAAAATTCTTTAAAAGTGCTTTCTTTCTCCAGGAAGATGAGAGAAATAAAAATGTCGCCAAGTTTCTAAAAAAAAAAAAAGTATTCTGATACATTTTGCCTCTACTCTAATTAAAACAGAACTCTAGTACTCGAAACCTCTCTTATATTCCATGCACAAACTGGGGGCAGTGAGATGTGGGGGGGGGGAATCATTGCACAGCTCTTTGGATCTTGGCATATAGCAATTTATTTTCATATTTGAAGGTACCCCTGCCATCTGAGGAAAGGGATGAAGGCATTCCAAGCTGCAGTTCCCCATTTATGGACTTCTCTCTCATTTATGCAATTCTTATTTCACATACTGCTTCATAACTTTTTTATGTGAATCACCCTAGAAATACTTGTTGAAGGGCAACATACAAACAACGACAACACACCCCAAGCAGAAACCCTTTCATCTGAACTTGCAACCATGAGCTAACATCCAGTCTACAATTATTTACTCAAATGATTTGAATATTACTTAAGAGAGGCCAATCATTTCGTACTTGTTCCAAAAATGGAATCTAGCTAGGAACACTATGCACAAACAGGCTTCCCCACATGGATTCCTAGCTGGATGGAGAAAGGCATACACAAAGTGACTCCCACATGGACGGTCCAAGTATTGACCCAGTACAGCCCTTTCAAAAATGCTAAAATTGTACCAATGAGGTCTTCAGGAGAGGGCTGGAGTTACTCAATTCTGCCACTTGCCCTTCCCTGTCAAAAAGCTGATCAATGCAATTTTTAGTGGGTTCTCTTTGTGTAAACCTGGCTACTCCACACTTGTTTTTCAGGACATGTTCATGTTCCAGACAGATGCCTCATTACCTCTGCGTGTGACGCTCCAGACAGAAGTCATTTATTTGTCACATTTCATCATCAATTAGCCAGCACTGAGCTACAGAGAAGGAATGCCAAGCCATGATCCTAGAGAGGGCTGATCGATCACCAAGAGGAACAAAAAAACAACAACTTTGGTGAATAGTCCCCCCAAAAAAGCTCACAGTAGATCGCAGTCTCTTGGGAGTTGGACATGCCTGCTGTAGGAGATCAGCACCTGATAGAAGTTCAGCATGACTCAAAAGGAAGTGGAGAAACAATTATCTGCTGCACTTGTAAAAAAATTGGGGCCCCTGTCTTCTTTAACCTCTTCCCCATAAGCAGAGCTTTTCATAGTTCGCTGGCCTACTGAACTCAATAGGGCTTAAAGGTAAAGGTACCCCTGACCATTAGGTCCAGTCGTGACCAACTCTGGGGTTGCGCGCTCATCTTGCTCTATAGGCCGAGGGAGCCAGCGTTTATCCGCAGACAGCTTCTGGGTCATGTGGCCAGCATGACTAATCCGCTTCTGGCAAACCAGAGCAGCACACGGAAACGCCATTTACCTTCCCGCCGGAGCGGTCCCTATTTATCTACTTGCACATGACGTGCTTTCGAACTGCTAGGTTGGCAGGAGCAGGGACTGAGCAACGGGAGCTCACACCGTCACGGGGATTCGAACCGCCAACCTTCTGATCGGCAAGTCCTAGGCTCTGTAGTTTAACCCACAGCGCCACCCACGTCCCTTTTCAATAGGGCTTAGTTCTGAATAAAAATGATGTGGACTGAACCATACTGTTAAATTCACCCACAGTCTAGAGCACAGCAGGCTACCTCTGTTCTAGGAAGCTAGAATAGGCCAGCACTTTTTGTTTTTGTTTTTACTTCTTCCTCTTAAAACAGCAGACCTCTATGACATATCACAAATTGTGTTAGAAATTCCGCCATAACTGAGTAATATATTTTTTAAAATATTACAACTTCAACAACATCATCGTCATCATCTAACTGATGGAGGTATTAAAAATGTTTTTCTCAGATAACTTGGTATATCCAAATTTAAAATTATAAATGCCTCAATCCTGCTCTTCCCCCCTCCCCCTCTCCCCGCATGCCAAAACACTAAGACAAGGGTTAAGGATTAATTGTTTATGTAAATTAAAACTTTGGTATGACAACAAAGGCAAGGCAAAATCCCTCAGATGCATAATTAGCATGGCTCAATAGTATAATGAAAAGAAGTTTTAAGTGACTGAGAAATACTGAGAAAAATTTGAAAACAGACTAGAAATATCACAGTTCATAGTGAAAAACATCACACATTCGTATGCAAAGCCATGAAGGCAAGTATTTTTTTAAATGTGCAAACTCCATTCAATTAAAAATAAAATAAAATTGGTGCACACTTACAAGATATATTGTCAGACTTCATTTTCATCCATTTAATTACCAAATAAACAAGACTTCATATAACAACATCTCTAAGGAGTGAAGAAATGGAGGATAGCTTTGTTTTTATTTCTTTATTTAGAGCTCTCCTTTGCATTTTCTGACATAGATAAATTGACTGCCAAGTTAACTATACTAACATCAACATACTATAAAAACTTTGGAAATTATCAGATGCTACCCAGTTGTAAGGATATTACTAGATTGTAATTAAGGGGGCACTGAATAATGAAGGGCTAAATCTTAGCTCTCGCATTCGACTGAAGCAGGCGATTGGATTGTGCATTTGGAAAGGAAACCAGTAGTTAATTTATAAACTGATGTGTTGGAAGATATCAAACTTTGCTCCAATCGAATGTGTTAAGCTAAGTAGTGAAGAAAATGCAATCTGCATACGTTCAGAAGTATTCTTTTCCAAAAACAGGTATCTAGCATTTAGAAGTGGAATCTAGGATTTATGGGGCTAAATTCTCTGAACCTATCACTCAGATTTAATCCTGAGTGTAATGATATGATTCAGGCTGTTATAGCTCAGCTGGAAAAGCTAGAAGAGAGAAAATAAACATACATACATTTTAAAAATAAATTAAGGTTTTCAATATCAGATAGGATATTCATAAGTCATGGGTTGCTTTCTTTGCCTTCAGTACCTTCAATCCATCTGCCACCATCTTAACAACATTCTCACCTTTCTGATCTAAATGATCAACTTTTCTACTAAAGTTCCTCCATAAGCTTTAGAAAAAATAATGAGAAAACATGACAACAACCAGATTTTTATTAAATTGTACTTACTCCTTAGGCAATGCAGTAAAGAAGGCTGACATCAGTATGTTTCTATAATGTTCATGGGAGTTTGTTCATTGATTGTCTTTCCTGTCTATACGATTAGACAATAGTCTGATAAGTTAATCACAACTATCTCAGTATCAAAGACTATAAATATATGATTGCTATGGCATTGGCACATGCTTGTAAGTTGAAATTTGTATAGACTCCAGTTTTTCTAGTGTTACCCAAGCACATAGCATTTTTCCCTTACTGAAATGTAAACTTAATTTTTCAGTTTCTCAAAACACCACCCAACTAAGTCAACATGATCCCATGCAAAAATTTCCTCACCTTTGGAGTTTCCTAACTTCCTTTCACATTAAGTTCTAAAGCAGCCAACTGTTGATACTGTATCCTAGGCCTAGACAACCTCAAACATTCCTTTCTTGTCAAATGTTCAAGGATACTTGGTTGATAATCCAAGAAACGTTCTAACCCAAATACATCTGTAATGCAGGTATATCAAGAGCAACATTTCCATGTTTAATGTGGTGAAGGAAATAGTTTTAAAAAATGATTCCCATTTTCACCTCCATTCACAATTGAGCAAGTTCACCAAATCCAGATACTGTAGGTTAGAAAAAACAGTACAGTGGTTTTATAAACAAAAATGCAATACGTTATATGATGGGTTATAGCTCATTTAATACAATTAAAAGAATAGAGCTGTCAATGAAACTAATTTCACAATGAAAATTACATACATTTCTGTGGTCAGGCACACCATAATGAAAAACATATTACTGTCTTTAGATGGAAACTACTGGTTTTGTTTTGGAAACTGCCATCATTATTCCCCTGCACCTAGCATTAAGCCTTAAATTAAACTAAATTATAGTAACTATGAAAAGGGTTATTACCTTCCAGCTTGCCTCCTATTGTTAGGCAATTAATTGACTAATGTAAAGAGCACAAATTACCTCTAAGAGCACTCTGATACATTCAGGCACTATTTTGGGGGACGGGTAGTAGTTTAATAAAGTATTTCTTAAAGCACACAGTGATTCTGATTTTTGGGGGCAGGAACATAGACCATTAAGCAACTAGCCAAACAATTGAAATCTGAATTCATTGTAGAAAAAGCATAGTTCCTGTGTTAACAAATATGGCTGATTGTTTTATTAACACGCACTTACAAGAATCACCCAGCCTTCCCCACACATTCTGACCAAACCACGTTCAGTCACCATGCCTGTCCAAATTGATATCACTCTTCAGTGTGAAGAAAAGAGAGAGGTCTTGCCTTGATCACAGTTGTGAGCTCATCTTGAAGCAGAGAAGAAGAGCTGAAATGTATTGTTATGAGTTTGGGGTGTTAAAAGGGGTGCCAGACTCCTCTAAGCCCTGAATCCAGGAAGTGTTGAAATCTGATCAAAGCTTCCAATTTTTAGATTAGCCAGGCTAGCCTCCTTGTGAGGTGTAAGAAGAACAAAGGAAGGGGCACTGTGGGAGATGGTAAATGAGGGAGGCCCCTCCTTCAACTCACAGATATTGAGAAGGACAAAAGCGAGAGTTGGGAGTTCAGAGGAGTGGTGTGGCCTGGGAAGGAAGGCAGCAAGCTGGAGGGAAGACAGCAAGGTTAGACAACAATGTTTTAAATCAAGGATGCTCCTATAGGAGAAACAAGACCCTTTGGAGTTGTTAATGTTGTGATCCCCTCCATCACAGGCTCAGGTTGTGTATATATCCCTTACCTTTCCTGCCCCGACCTGTCCACAGTGATCCATGCGACAGTCATCTCCAGGCTTGACTACTGTAATTCGCTCTATGCGGGGCTGCCCCTGAAGCTGTCCCAGAAACTCCAGCGGGTGCAGAATGCTGCAGCGAGGCTCCTCACTGGATCTCTGCCATGGGAGCATATTCACCCAGTGCTTTTCAAGCTGCACTGGCTCCCGGTGGAGTACAGGGTCAGATTTAAGGTGCTGGTTTTGACCTTTAAAGCCCTTCATGGCCTAGGACCCTCGTACCTACAGGACCGCCTCTCCCAGTATGCCCCATGGAGAGCCTCAAGGTCCATAAATAGCAACACCCTAGTGGTCCCGGCCCCTAAGGAAGTTAGATTGGCTTCAACCAGAACCAGGGACTTTTCAATACTGGCTCCGGTCTGGTGGAACGCTCTGCCTCATGAGACCAGGGCCCTGCAGGATCTGATTTCTTTCTGCAGGGCCTGTAAGACAGAGTTGTTCCACCTGGCCTTTGGCTTGGAGCCAATTTGATTCCCTCCCTCTCTTTCTTTTTTCTTTTCCTTCTCCTCCTGCGAGGAGGCTACATTTTAATATTTTAATGTTTCAATATTTTAATGTTGTATTTTAATTTTGTTTTTAAGTTGTAATCATCTGAGCCCGGCCTTGGCTGGGGAGGGCCTTTTGGGTAGTCGCGCCCACCCTGTGGAACACCCTTTGAGCAGATGTCAAACAGATAAACAGCTATGTGATTTTTAAAAGACATCTGAAGGCAGACCTATTTAGGGAAGTTTTTAGTGTTTGATGTTGCAGTGTGTTTTTACTATTTTATGTTGGGAGCTGCCCAGAATGGCTGGGGCAATCCAGTCAGATTGGTAATATATAAATATTATTATTACTATTAAAGGTAAAGGTAAAAGGTAAAGGACCCCGGATGGTTAAGTCTAGTCAAAGGTGACCATGGGGTTGCGGCGCTCATCTCACTTACAGGCTGAGAGAGCCAGCATTTGTCCACAGACAGCTTTCTGCGTCATGTGGCCAGCATGACTATACCGCTTCTGGTGCAACGGAACACCGTGATGGAGACCAGGGAGCACAGAAACGCTGTTTACCTTCCCACCAAAGTGGTAACTATTTATCTACTTGCACTGGTGTGCTTTCGAACTGCTAGGTTGGCAGAAGCTAGGACAGAGCAACGGGAGCTCAGCCTGTTGCACAGATTTGAACCACCAACCAAGAGGCTCAGTGGTTTAGACCACAGTGCCACCCGCGTCCCATACTACTACTACAGATGCCACTCAACCCTTTACTAAGTATTGCCAACCCCTTCTTTCCTGATATACTACAACAGATATTCACTGCTAAGGTGGTGGCTACAAGAGCAGGGTCCCTTTCCCTGGTGGTGCCCAGATGTGGAATACTTTCCTATGACACCTACTCTTATCTTTTCCATGCCAAGTAAAATCAAATTCATTTTCCAAGTCGTTTAACGATTTTAGTATCTGTTGAATTTGGCTTTATGCTTACTTTGTATGCAATTTATCATAGTTCTGATACTGATAGACAAATTACAACCAGTAAAAGCATATGTGTTGTAAAGCTACTGTCAGGGAATCAGGAGCAGGAGCAATGGGGAGAGAGGAATGGGAGAGCGAAGGGGAAGAATCCGAGGGCAGCGTAGGGGAGTATGACAGTGGCCCGAGAGATTCCATGAGCTTCTCCAGCGAATCAGAAGATTCCCAGAAGGGGGCGCCGATGGTCAGGGCAAGGGGGGTCCCAGGGGGGACGCACCAGAAACAAGGAGCCAGAGGGGAACCCCAAAGCAGCATTGGAGGATCGGGACCAGTTTCCCCACCAGAGCGTAGTGGGGGGGAAGAGTCACATGTGTCAGGGCCAGCGTCTCCTCCAGCGGGGAGAGAGAGTGAGTCAGGGCTGACCACGCCTCCATCAGAGAGTGGGGGAACGGAAGGGAGGTCAGTTGCAGCTAGCCCCCCCGAAGGGGGAAGCAGTGACAGCAGCAGTGAAATGGTCAGGAGGAAAGCTGCTGGCTGGGCGCGCGCGCCAAGTTCAAATGTGCAGGCGCGCGGAACAGCAGGAGACCCGGATGGGGAACCAGCTCCTAAAGCCCGCCGGAGGGAGGGAGAAGGCTCAGGGGAATCAGCGGGAGAAGAGGCTAGAAAGGGCGGAACCCCGGCAGGCAGGCGGACCCAGAGGAGGAAGGAGCAGCGGAGAAGGTGGAGCAAGGCTAGAATCTTAAATTGGTGTCAAGGGGGAGGAGACTCAGACGGAGCATCAGCGGTCTGACAGTTGAGACGTAGAGCTGCGCGCTGCGGCTCTGGAAGTGAAACTGAACTTCAATAAAGACTTTTGTACTTAACAACGAAGCAGCGTTGGTCCTTTGTGAGCTGGGACCTAGGGTAGCTCTGACAGCTACCATGGAAAAACATTTTTGAATGGCAGGATCAAAATTATTTAATAAATTAACCGGAGAAACACAATTTCAGGTCTCCTCAATTATGAATTCTTACAATTAATATGGAATATACAAACATGTCTACACTCCACAAACATATACTATTTCTCAATAAGCATGCTATTAATAGATGCAGTGAGAGAAATGCCCTCTCAACATCACAGTGTAAAGAGGGCTTTGTACTAGATAAAAATAATATATTTTCAAATACAAGTTCCAAGTTGAAACTCCCTCTTTAAAATGTATCTAAGTCAACTCCATAATCATTACTCTTCCAGACTGTCTCATCCAAAATTAGCCTTGTAATCTTAATGGAAAAGAACAAAGTTAAAATATTGGTATAAGTATGACTCAAAGGGGTCAATTTTCAATGTGATATTTGGGAGAGACATACACAAATCCTTTCACTAAATAATGGGATTAGTCAACATCACCTAGATACTGCTTTGAAAATTTACCACACAGAGCTCTGTCAATTTGAGATGCGGGAACTACAGCAGCTGAAAGAATCTGGTCTTAAAAAGAAGATTACAGGTTCCCTAGAGATATCATTTTGCATCTATAAATGACAACATGCAAAGGAGGGGTGGTCTGAACAAAAGAATCAAAAGAGGTGGTCTGAACAAGAGAATCAAATTATTATTTTTTACTTTCTTTTCAGATACAATACCAATGCAGGAAGAGACTTCTCCAGGTTTTGTTTTTACAAAAAATGTTTGGGAGAATGGGGAGAGAGACTGAGTAATGATTTAAAGTGCATTCTCAAACAAAACAAAACAAAAAATAAAATCCAGTAACAAGGACCCTCTTATTCTTGAAGTATATATTTACAAGGAAACATAAAGAAAAGATTGCGGACTACTTGAAGATTTTTCAGTTAGTAAGAAAAGTGTGCCTTTAAGGTAGTTTCTTTTAAATCTGTCTATGTTAATTGTACTTATGAACCTACATATACTTTAAGAAAAACTTCAAATAAAGAAAATTCCAATACAAATCTTTTTCAAATTGCAATAATTATTCACAAGGGTAATTTTCTATGGGCAAACAAGGCAACTGCTGTTCTAACTATGCTGAGCGCCTTCTACACATCTGCTGGAACCCTGCATAATAAAACCATCTATCTTCCTATCTAATCTAAGCATGTAATTACTTGACAATTCAATCAGCACTCATTTCATTCTAACACAAAATGAAACAAATTTATGCCAGGGTCCCTAAGCACCTGTAGCTAGAAATCCAAGTCAGCTTGCCCATAATTCCGTCTTCTTTTAGGATTGCTCAGCTTGCCTTGCCCTTTTGTTGGCAAAATGAGGGTAGTCATGGGAGAAGAGCAAGTGCATCAATTCAAGAAATCCCCCGCCGAGTTCCCACTGCTAGTGCTGCTTCGACACTTTATTTTATGACTAAGGCCCCCACCCCGCTTCAGAGTTGGTTGGGAAGTTTTACATTCTGATAGTCGTGAGCCCAGAAGGCTTTGCTGCCTTGTTTCCTGAGAGCTTTTGCCTCAAGCAACACTAAGACAACATGAAGGATCACATGGCGCCTCTCTGTAAGGAAAAGGTCTGTTTCATTTGCACAGCAGGAACAGCATTCTTCTTGCCCTGCGCTGTCTGGCGGTTACGCTAAAATAAAAGATTTGCCTCATTCATGAGCTAAGTCAGGCTAGAGAGTCCACTAGCAGTCCACTCGTAGAGAAAGCACAAGACCAGGGTGGGGAGGCAGAATCATCACATTTTATTTATAATATTGATCAAGGGGACAACAGTTCTGACCTTGTTACACCTTCACTTAAAAGGCTTTAAAATCTAATGATATGCATCTGAATGCTTGCATGGGAAATGCTGCATTGCATATTTTCCCAAGAAGCAACTAAAAGACTAGATGGACCTCTGGACGGTCCCAATAGAGCACTTTTTATTTCTCTCCAACTTCAACTTTCATCTTACAAGTTCAGTTATATAGAGAGTTATGTATTAGTGTTGCATATATGGACTGCTCTCACTAAACAGTTCTAAGATACTGTTGCAACTCCAGCTTCGTTTATCTTCTTCCCGGAGAAGACTGTATATTTTGTTTTGGTTCTTACTCCAGTCGCTTGAACATATGTCTAGTATGATTTGGGGATCATTCACTCCTGCTTAAGACACATTTTGAGCTTACAGAAACACTGCAAACTTGAGAGGAAAGGAAGGTCATGGCAGATCCTCTAGAGACAGTGAATGCTTCATCCTGGAAGATTTAGCAGAACTCTACAGCTGTCTGAGTCTACATGCTTTGCAATAAAA
This sequence comes from Podarcis filfolensis, assembly GCF_964270895.1. Taxonomy (NCBI): domain Eukaryota; kingdom Metazoa; phylum Chordata; class Lepidosauria; order Squamata; family Lacertidae; genus Podarcis; species Podarcis filfolensis. The sequence continues at coordinate 16,147,390 of NC_139606.1, read as the reverse complement.
GCATCAAGTTTTGTGATATCTTGCCTCCACTCACAGAGCCAGGACATCTCTTGCTGCATCTCCCATTTAAATAAAGAGCCTTAGGATCAGGAGATGTGATCACGGATCTTCAGCATCTTGACCCATATACACTGAGGCTACAATCCTATATACACTTACCAAGTAGTTAGTCTCATTGATATTAATAGGACATTCTTCTAAGTACACATATAAAGGACTACACTGTTAAAGAGGGCAATCTATGAATAAATGTTTCCCCTTCTTAAGTTTTCACCAGTTTTCCAGTGATGACCATATATTATGATCTATATTATTAAAATGCAGGATCATTAATTCTTAACCCAATATCTTGTTTTAATTTTTCTATAGTCTTTTGTTTAGAGAAATCTATAGATTTCAATGAATATTGAAAATGATCGATTTTCTTAAAGTCAAGTTAGTTTAGAAAAGAAAAGAAAAAGAAAGTGACCAAGAGAAAATAGATTAGGAGCTACTGGGTTACTAAATGCTCATCTACAAATTAGCTCCAATTTGCATCCTCTGTCTGTGGATGAAAATATACAGTGTGATATTCACACGTGAGCATTCTCAGCCTAAGAGGGAAGCAGTTTAATTCTTACAGTGTAATGGAGAGGAAAATTTAATTAAAAATAAATTTAGAGTGGAATCCAATGTAGCGCTGCATCTCTTATTCTGTCAGCACAAGGATTTCTCATTGGCAACAGAATGTTCTCCCCCTAATCCTCTGGAGCAGATTTAGGGCATGTACATGTGCAGGAGGAATAGAGCAGGGGAAGACTTGACATAGTGACATCAGCTGGACAGCCCCCCAAGGGGTGGATCTTGTCCCTATCAAGGAATTGTTGGGTTATCAAGGACTTGTTAACCCATAGGAGTTGGAGCTGATGGGAGCTGAAGTCCATGTTAGCCACGGGGTCCCCAATGCTGTTCTACAGGACCAAGTATGGCGTTCTTAAACTTCACAGGAAATACACAGCTTCGCAAAACTTAGAACTTTTGACAGATTGGTAGTATTGGTCCAAGAGAAAATGCAACCATGCCTATCTATATACCTTAATACCATACCCAGTGCTATTTTTCCAGAAAAAGAGGTGCCAAAGCTCAGCATGAACTTCTCCCTTGTTCTCTTAGAATGGCAATGGCACCCACCTGAGAGGTACCAGAGCTAAGCTCTGGTGAGCGCCAGCTGAAAAAAAGCCCTGATTACACCTTAATATCATTCACGGGTGCATACCTTTAGTTTCGATTCATTCATTCAGCATTGTACTTGGGGAGCAACTGCTGAAAAGAAAACTATTTAGGTTTCTTTTAAAAATGGCTAAGTATACTGCTTCCCTAATAGCAAGTGTCATTGAAATAAAAGCAAACAAACAAACCAAAGCACCTTGGTTTATATTAATTCAGCCTGGTCACTGTTAGCTAGTATGAATGAACCTTGAGAGTTATGAAAATTTTATCTGAAGTTTCCATTAATTATGTAGCAATCCAGGTGGTGTGCTAGTGGGGACTAAGGCATAAACGAAATGAACGGCATAATGAGGAATTTTCAATGACACAGTAGTCGGCTGTCAAGCAGGTCACTGACCATGACAAAATTGATTTCCCATTGAAGATGAAAGGGAGTGTAAGGCTGAAATCACACATGCGTTTTAAAGCACTTTAATTATCACTTGGGAACTTTACCCTGCTTCAGTTAATACACATTACCACTATTCAAAAGTTTTGCTTTCCCCCTCTCTAAATGTCACCGCACACACCTCCAACTAGAGTTTGAGAAGACAACACTCCCACTTCCTTATCGTATATGTTGGCCTACACTTCCCTGTGCCCAGAGTCAGATGCAATTCTATAGTACTCCACAGGTATTCTCCTACATCCAGTAATGAGATTCACTTGAAATTGTTTGCAATGCATTTGGGGGCTTTCATCTGGCGGTAGGAATGCTTCCCATTAAGAATTTTCCTATCCAATTTTTATCATTTCCATTAAGGTTCATTTAGCAATGTACAGTTTAATTACAATCAAGACTAAAAGTGCAATCTAACAGAGATCGCAATCTAATAGAGAGGGTAACTCCACCTCTAGCAGAGGGAACTATTCCCCCTCTGTTTTCCATACTACATTACACTATCCTGGATACTGTCAGCACTTACACACAGAAAAATAATAAAACAGGGATCCGATGACATAAAATTACTCCTTACAAAGTTCAAAGCAGGCTGCTGTAACTGCTGATCAGATGCATTTTCAGCACTGATCAGATGATTGGTGCTGGGATTGAGTTTTCAAAGAGGCTCCTTGTAACCACCAATCTAGAAAATGGAGTATTTTCACCTCTGTGAAGAAAGCATTTAAATAAGGCCCTTTTTCTTTCAACAGAAAGCAGTTTGTGCTCAAAGTGCTGGAGGAAGCCCCTTTAGCTGCATATCAGACAAATTCAGCTGGTTATTGGGGATTCAGCTGTGCAGGGATCTCCTCAAACCCTAACACCAGCTGGTTCTCAGTGCCTACAGAAAGCCCTGCGCTCTGCTTTAAAGTCTTGACAATCAGCTGTCTCACACTAGGCGTCATATACGGTACATCAGGTACAGAGCAGGAGGGTTTGACTTCATCAAATTGGCCTGGTGGGCCTAATTAGGCCCACAGGCTAAGGGTTCCACACCCCTATATTAAAACTTGATAATATCTGATGTTTTCAAAGCTTACTGTGTTTCACCAAATCTGTTTCTGTTCCCGAAGTGCCCTTTTGATGAGATAGTGTCTAAGCATATGATGCTGTAATCAATTGATGTATATTTCATTTGCGGTATTCAAGTTGTTCAGTGGGAACACACGGCTTTGATGCAACACATAATCAGGTTAGTTAAAAGCACACCTTTAAAAGTGGAAGCCTCTGAACACATTTGTGAAATGGCATCCAAAAGGGTGGAGTTTGAAACTGGAACTTGCAAGTGGAAGAAAAAGGCCAAACATGAAATACTGAATCTTAAAACAAGCGGGGATGTGCTCTAAAATACTTTAAAGTATCTATTCAAAGTAAGTAGTAGATTCAGATTCCTTGGCTCTTTGAATTCAAGAGAAAGGCAACAGATGGGGAAAGTCTAACACTACAAAAAAAGTGTCAGACCTTGGTCATGAAGACATAAGCTACAGGTGACTTACTGTACATGTGACTTTTAAACATATATCTGTACAGCAAGATGTCATCCCCAGCAATAACTTGTTCTAACATGACCTAATGAATGGAGGGTATGTATGGATTTAGCACTGTATATATAAAATGTATTATTTTATTGCATGAGTTCAAATCAGAGTCATTCCGTTTGCAATTGACAATGATAGGTCCATAAATATAGAGATGGCTTAATTAGTTATGAAGTGCTTTAGAGTATAGAAGACATAATCTTGGCTGCACAGTGAAACCACCCTTTGCTGTTTAATTCCTATGATCACTGTATTTAAAGTTAGGCATATTTTTCCACATATCAAACAAGTTGAATATTCTGGTTTTTTACCTTGTTTGAGAGAGGCTGGGCAAGAAATCATTGGAATATCTACCATCTACTATCTTATTTGGTGAGGAACTAATTCACCTATCAGATTCAAATAATATTGCCAAAACAAATATAAAAATGGATGTGTGAGCAATCTTGTACCTGAGAAATGTGCATTAAACCTAAATATGGGTATTTTATTATGCGAGTCATATAATCTGGAAGACTATTCCAAAGCATAGGCTTGCTGCATAACTTTACAGAAATATTTGTTAGGGAAATTTGGGTAAAGTTTGCCCTTTGCCAGTACTTCAAGATAAATTTTGCTCTTTCCTTTAAAAGTGTTGTGTTATCAGTCCAACACAATATAATGTTAAACAAGAACACCCAGGCAAAATGTTCTTGAATAAGCTCCATATGCTTACCATTCACTACAAATTAACAATTCTACACACTGGAACTGATTACTACATCTGGGGGCTTCTTAATGCCAGCTAAGCAATTAGACTATTTAGTGCTGGCTCTTGACATTCTGTGGAACTAAATGCCTTCCACAGAAAAGAGAAAAATAAATGGTACATAACATCATGGAACAGAGTCAACCACTGAGATAGTCCATAGTTACCCTATGTGAAAGTATAGACTGGTCTCTTAGTTCATGCTACAGAAAATATCTGGTGTATCACTATCAACCACATTAAAAGTGAACATTAAGAACATAAACTACATTTGAAGAACATGTTCATGACACTTTTGAGTAAGAGAAACTGTATGTGTTCACTGTATTAAGTTGTGAGCCTGAGTCAATGGTGCCAGTTGCTAAGATTTAATTTTCAACATTAATCACATGTACATCCAACAGACCCTTTTGGTTGGATAAGGGTAGGGTCCAGAAACTCTGAAAATTTTGTCTTACCTGATTGGCTTTCCAGGTTAACAGACAGCCCTTCCAATCTACATCTAACCCTACCCGAGTCACAGAAGCAATTGATGAAGAGTAAGAGAAAAAGGATACTTGCAAATAATTTTTAAGAGGTGAGGAGAGATGTAGGTATGCAGTAGGAAGTAGGAAGAAGAGATCTAATATGTGGCAGAAGCTCCTTCTCTTGCCTTCCAGAGCCAAGTGAAATGGACAGTGACGGTTGAACCACAGGGTTACTCCTCATTCACACTTACTGTTTCCATTCCACATCCCATGCACATCTTTTAAAGGTGTGCAAGTTTTATTGCAGGACAAAGACCAAGAGGGGAGAATGGTTATCCATTGATATTAGCTCATCCTGTCCATGTTCGTTTAGTTGCAAAAAGTGTGAATTGGCTGTAAGAGGGCATCTGCACCTGTGCTTTCCATTTTTATTAAAGCAGGAGTGGCTAATCCTTTTCAGCCGAATGCCTACATTTACCCTTGCCCAGCCCTTCAACTGGTCACATACCACTGGTGGAGATGGCCATACACATACACCCCACTCACTCACTATCTCACAAAGACACACATACAACTTGTGGAAAGCATATAGCAGGCCGCCTATAGTCACTGAGGTTCCCTACCACAATTTACGGTTCTAAACCGTATAAGAACCCTCCATAAGTACAGCAGACTGGAGGATAAGACAAATGGCAGATTAGCATATATTTAAGTTGTTCATTAGCCTGACAAACAAAGAACAATTTGTCCACCTTTTTAGGACACATTTGGACTCTTAAGTAAGTGCCATGGGCACCAAACCCTCTGGTCACATCTCTTCATTTCTTCCAAGCAAGTGCACATGGGCACGCGCACGCACACACACACACACACCTTTTATGAGGGTTCTGCATAAAAGTTGGATCCAGTAGAATTATTCTGAGCCTCCAAAAGGAAGTGTGAAAAGGTGGAGCTTTGTGGGCACCGGGGAAGACCTGAAGGGTGCTACTGTGTCCATGGGAATCACTGTGACCTCTGGCATGTTATTATACATACTGGATCAAGAAAGTGTTGTTCTCCTGATAGGCAGTAAACTGCTGTGGGGTCTTTTCATAGCCATAATCTTTACTTGCCAGCATGTTGCTGTTTCTCCTGCTGTATTTATCTGTATTTTCCACTTTGTCTTTCGAATCAGGGAAGGAATCTGTGCATTTCTGCATTTTTATTATTACCAATTGTTAGATAGTGCTTACTAATCCTATTACAGTTAATACCAAAATAGCAGCATCCTCTTTCCTGAGCAGTCTGCTCAACTGAACAGCTGAATTTTTAACTGCTGTAAAGCTAATCTCCTTCGGTGATTTCAATCATCTTAAAAATAAGACCTCATGATGTTTATTTAGACTACTGTGAAGTATTTCTAACTATGCTTTAAACACTACGGAACAACACCGAATAGATAAATGTGGAAGATCTAGGGCAATTGCGTCCCATCCTCATTCTTCTCCCAAAGTAAAGAATAAAACAACAAATTATGGATAGGACTTAAGTTTAATGGATCCCTTTCATAATGGAAGGAAGTGAACAGCAGGGATCTGTACAGGAATGGGAGCTATTTAACTTGATCTGAAGTTAGCGGCCAATAGACGCAATAGTCAATAAAAAGGAAAATACTAGGAAATTCTCTTTTAGATTCAAGCTGTGAGGAAAGACTAGAAGTTGCAACATTTTTTTGCAAGGCAATAACCTTTTTATTTCATTTTATTTTATTTAGCATCTCTTTCATTCCTATATTAACTATAAATCAGGAAAGTATAAAAGTAAATATGAAATTTAACAAAAATAAAGACACACACCCTAAGGTCTATTGAAAGCAACAGAACAAGTACATAGTTAGGGAACAGTAATTTCTCTGAATTGCCGCCACTTAAAGTGGTGAAAGGTATCCCAATGAAATTATGATACGGATGAAATGCAGGTGCAGCCAAAAAAACCTAAGAACTTTGTTATCTGTTTAAACAAGAATATGAGTCTACACATGAATAAATAGATGTGATTTTGATGTATGCTGACTTGATATCCTTGCTAATCTTTTTCAGTGTCTGCACAACAGTTAGCGAGTCTGAAAAAGTATATGTCACACTCTTCATATGAGCATCTGCAATGTCACTGTTTCAGAGATAATTTCTATAGTATATAACTAGAGAGGTGTACTCAAAAGTGATTGGCTATATTATCATCTATCAAGTTACATGCAATAAACATGTGTGGTGAGGTATACAGACAACAGAAAATATATAATATGTAAACAAAATAAACATGTTACCTCTGAACAGCTAAATTAAATACCTTTTATTCAATGGTACTTTTTGTATTGAAATTATGAATTCAGTTCTTAAAGATCAGCTCTCAAGGGCAAAAGTAGCTGACATTAATATGAAATTTGCACTCTAATTAATTGCTCATTGCCTATATGTAATTTGCTGATATGTAATTTGAACAATTATACTATGTTTGCAGTTTTCTAATAATAATGTATCAGGACTGTCACAATAAAAGTTTTATTAGCAAACCTCTTCCAATTTGTGTATCCAAAAGTTATCTGTCAGCTATTGTGAGAAAGGATTTCATTTATATAAAAATAATCCAGAATACTTTCATTTTATTAGGGTACATTTTCTCAGTCTTTAGATGTATGAGAAGCTATGATACTAACTATGTACATGATCATCACCATATCATTAATCTATTACAATGCAATCTTATTTTTGTTTCACTTCAGTATTATGCTCTCCTTCACTACAAGCAAAGCAACGGTAGCTGAACTACACAGCTTGCTACAAAAAAAGCACAATCAGGACAAAATGCAGTATTAATCTGAAAAGTAGTTACTTGCATCTTCTAGTACCGTAGCACAATTTAAAAGTATTTTTTTCATTAACCAGTTACTAATACAGAAGTATATTAAGTATAATTTTATTACTTAATGCCCCAAAGCAAATCTACCAAATTCTTCTTGACGAATGATGCACCCCTGAAATATGGCTATCAACAAACATGTCACACATAAATGCAATCTGTTAGTTTTCTTTTTTTAACATTACTGTTTCCAAACTTTTACACTGCAATAGCATACAGTGTTCCCATCTTTCCTAATACAGATGGGGAGTAATTTGTTTAAAGTCACAGCAACACTCATTGTTTGACGTTGCAGCAACACTCATGACCTAGGTGACTGAAGAATGAAAAGCACACCTTGAAACGTGTACCAGAACAATCAGCAAAGAGATTTCACTTCCAGAAACTGATGGGATGAAAGCAAGCATGCAGGAGACTCCATTAGGTACAGCTGCAAAATAGCCAGAGATGCCAACAGAAGACAAATTCATGAGTTATCTGAAAGAAATGCATTGTTTCCTGCCTACAACACATCAAAGGGAAATTTCATAGCTCTCTTTGTTAGTGATTTCATTATAGGAAGCAACGTGTGCAAGAGCCCTACCATGTAATCAGCAAGAAGACAAAACTCTCATAGTCCAAGAGCCCATGTCAAAAAAACCTACATTGTAAGGTACAAAAAGGTTGGATAGTTATATATCTTACAAAAGTTGTGGTGTTTTCAAAAGTGCCAGTTTTACAACTGCTGGAGTATTTATGGGGTGACTGTCCCCCAAAATCCATCCATTTTCAATAATGTTCAAAGGTACATGGATAAAAAAGTATCTATTGGGGAACAGAATGTAGGTCTGACTGACTTTGATGGGAGCTTGGGGGTTGAAGCAGGAGAGAGGAATAGAGGGTTTCTGTTTGGATTTTCTATGGGTTTTATGTTATTTTAAAAAATGTTTTCATAACTGATAAAAATAAATTAAAATTCCTAAAGTAAAAAATAATTGTTTACTTTGACATTGCTAAGGTGATATATAACTTCTGAACTGATGTTCATAGTTCCAATTTAATGCAAAAGAGATTGTTATGGTTTGGGTCAGATTAAATGGTCTGATTTGGGATTGGCTTTATCTGAAAGAGTCAGGTTGGATATTTTAAGAAGCAGGAAGGTGATCTGCATAAGTGAGACCAGTTTCAGCCATATGCTGGAGGGATCAGAAAAGGTATAAATCAGGCACCCCCAAACTCGGACCTCCAGATGTTTTGGAACTACAACTCCGATCATCCCTAGCTAACAGGACCAGTGGTCGGGGATGATGGGAATTGTAGTCCCAAAACATCTGGAGGGCTGGGGATGCCTGGTATAAATCTAAACAATTTCAAGTCAGTCTGGAGTATCTAGAATAGGGTTGCCATATTTCAAAAAGTAAAAACCAGGACCGCCGCCCCCCAAATTGTTGAGCTTTTTTTTTTTTTTTAAAGGAAACCCCCTGACATCAGTCGGGAAAATCCAGATGGATGGCAGTCCAAATGTACAATTCGCTATCAGATACCACCTGTTTCATCCAGGTACCTCGTGATGCTGTTATTCTCAGAAAGGGGTTTGCAGGAACTGCTACATGCTAAACATATTATATTTAAAGTTCCTTATAACATTGGCAGTTTTAGAAATACCATCAATCTTATAAGATTTCAATATATCCATGCCTTCTGTCCCATATTAATGGATATTATAAAGGAAATATGAAGGCTGCTAGTCAGCTAAAGCTAAACACTTATTTCTTTCTCTCATTTTTACCAATGATTTTAGTTATTGGCTTTGGGTGGCTCACATGTGACATAGACTTATGTGCATTAATCATGTAATGGTGAACACCAGTGAACACTAAGTTACCAACAAAGAAATGATATTCATTTGTGAAATAACTCTCGTTTTCTCCTACAAGGACTCTTTACGATGGCAAGACAAACTGAAAATGGGTCAAATAACAACACCTCTCACTGCAATGCCAGATTTGCAAGGTTTGATTCATCCCCAGAAGGAACATATCTGTCTTACAAAGATTTAGGGAAGAATGTTGTATGACTGCCCTAAACAACTTATTCCATGAGGGTGATCTATAAAATAAATGAATGAATCTAATCTCAGTTTATTATTAAATAGGTTCTCACTTCCCCAAAATTTGGGGTAGAACTGTCTATGTAAACTGCAAGGAAAAAGCTTCTCTTAGAGCCAATTTAGGTAGTCTATCTGCAAGGCACAGGCTCAGTTGCACAAACAACTGCTCAAGTGAAATGCCTGATTGTGAGTGCAGTGCAATCTCACAAATGAGCTAATGGACATACTGTCTCAATTACGGTAGATTTCCAGATATTTTCAGTGTATTGCATTCTTATGAGACTATATGAAAAGGCCTAAGGGACCTCCTCAAAACCTAGGGAAAGAATAGTCTACAATTCCACTCTGTCAGATATGTATTCCTGGGATTTCTGACAAAAAATGTAAGTGTAATTTGCTGCACGGTTCATAAGGTTTACCCTTAGGGGAAATTTCAGTTATCTGCTTTGTCCTCGGGCAGGTAATAAAGCTTATCAAAGGACCCCTGGCAGATGTCTGATTTCTTCTATGCCACACTGACAAACTTTAGCAGCCATGTCAAGTCACAGGAGGAGACAAAATGCCCCCAGGTCAAATATTTTATGCAGTCAATTCATTTTTAGCAACAGTCTGTGTCTAGGCAATACACTCGTACCTACCAGCAAAAAGAAAATAAGAAAGAAACATTGAGACACTTAATTGATGGATATAATGAAATTAATTAAGACCTGAAAAGTGAAATACAAAGAATACTGATCAATTCTTTTAAAAAATTGTTTCCCAAAATTCTTCTTAATAAAGCATTCAAATTATAAATTACCAAAAGAATGGCTTTCAGAACACAGCTGGTATTATGACTCTATTCTGGAGATTGCTAAAATATAGAACTGGACTGGGACACCTCTCACAAGAGGTAGTGGTGACCACCAACTTGGATGGTGTGGCATTCGTACGGAGCCCCCGGTTGTCTCATGGACTAGTGACCCGTACACCACTAATCCGCTGCCACCAACCAGGTCCTCCCCAGTAAATCACTTAGTCTCAGTCAGGTTCTTAAGTTAACAAAGAAGAGTGTAGTTTATTGCAGACACAAATAAACTTTAACTGCATTCAAAACGTTGTTACTCTTTACCTTCTTCGTCTTATTTTGTCCTGTCTCTAACTCTTCTACCTCCCCCCACACAAGAACCTACTGCACCAACGGTCTCTCTATTTCCAACAGTCTGCCAACTGCTTTCCCAACTGCCTTTCCCAACCAACCAACCCACTAAAACCAACCAACAACTACATTCAAACCTCGGGCTAAGCCCTTTTATAAACAGGTAGGCTCCACCTCTGGCTTTTCAATTGGTCTAACTGTTAACCCTTTCTCTCCTCCTGTACAGACATTTTCAAACGAACGGGCAAACGCCACAGATGGCTATAAAAAGGATTAGACAAATTCATTGAGGATAAGATTATCAGTGGCTCCCACCTATTATGGCTATATTTTACCTCGACTGTCAGAGGAAATATGGGAATCACTATTAGAGAGAGTACTGTTACGCTCATGCCCTGGTCTCATTGTCTTAACAAGCTTATTAAGTATCCAAATAATGATAGGAGTCAAGGTTAAAATGTAGACATATGGGTCATGACCTAGTCAAAACTTATGTCCCATTGATCTCAATCAGAGGATTAAGCATGTTCTTAAATCTCTGGTATTGAAATCAATAGGACTTCAAACTGATTAGCTTTGGTATATTGTTGTGTCCATATTGTTTAATTCTTTGGATATGAAAAGGTTTGGGGAGGGGGGTAAGCTTAGCTAGGAGAAAGGTATTCTGCCTCTGCTTTTAACTGGCAGGAAATGGTTACAATACCACTGGAAAAAACAACTGCTGTTAAACCAGGAAAATGTGACAAAAAGCCTTACTGTCAATCTGAAGTAAAAATGATCAGCATTTGTGGGTAATGACTGAAGTGCTCTTTAGCAAGATGAAAGTACCAAGTACCTATGCAAATCCAATCCAAGCTCTCTGAGGAATAAAATTCAACTCATCTCACTTATTGTAAGAATGAGGAGCATCACACAATTGCCCCAGAGGTAGGAATAAATGTTTAAAAATATTAGATATAAATAAATACTGTGTAGCCTACCAGAATTAATCTGAGCTTTCTGGTCTTTTGAGTCAAATTCTTCTTTTGCCCCTCATTAGTTCTCACGTACTTTCAAATTGCAACACAATTAGAACCAAAAGGACCACATGGCAGATACAGGCTGGCAAATATCTGACATAACATAGCATTTGATAATGCTGTGAGATATATGGCACATTTAAGACAGAGACTTCCCCAACATCACATCTTTCTGCTACATCCTGAACTGTCAAAACTCAGAGCATATCAAAAGCTGCTTCCAGAGGCAGCTTCAGGGCTGCAGGGGCCGAAAGCATTGCATTTGGCGCGCTCTCCGCGGTCCCATAATAAAAGTAATAGTCACCACATCCACAAATAAGGTTAGGTTTGTACCTAAAATATTATTTCCATCTCAATGATGCAACAAATGCATTTGAAGACCAACCCAGCACATATTGATCTCAAAATGGTCAATCTTCAATGCTGTCAATCATACAAGTACAATGCTTAGAATGATTCGAACACTAAAAGCATCAAGTGGCCTTAAGCTTTTAAAATGGTTTCCCCCTTTCCATTTGCAGAAGATCATCAGCCCTTATAACTATAGCCAAGACAGAAGCTTAGAAAATGTGACTACTGCTTTCGTATTTATAACATATCTATCAGAGACTTTGTTTCCTCCATATCCCACCCCCCCCCCACGTTTCACACCCATAGGAGCATAATTTCCCCCCACCTCAAAAAAACTGTTATATACACTTTGCAAAGCTTTTAATACCAAAAGCAAGATAAGGGAAAGGAAGTGGAGAGGTATATGTTAGAATTTCTCTAAGCGGTGATAGAAATGGCATCACGTGTCAAGTTATTTTGCCTCTCACCAGTTCAGAGCAAGTAAAGCACAAAAAACCCTTAAGTATCAGTTGAAATTCTTCTTGAAATAACTTACAATACATCTGAAACAGAAACAACCACTGGTGGCAAATTATTCACAAGCCCAACACTCCTTCCTACTGCCCCTTCAACTTCTTCTTCCCCAAACTGAATTCTTCCAATATGAAATGAACCTTCAACAAAGTAGGCATTTTGCATTTATGTTGGAGATAAGTCAGATTATAGTGATACCAACCTATGAGTTATTTTACATAATTACCATACTCAAAAACAACTCCTAGCCTCTGCTAGACAGGATGTATAGTGATTATCTGTATTGTAAAAATTGAAGATGTTTAAATTTATAGCATGTGATCAAATTATTGCCTGTTTATTCAGTCTGAATGTTCTGTTGATTGAGTTTTATTTTTTAAAAAATACTTTTTGTTTCTTGCAACGCTTAGGAGAAAAGAGGCCAAACTTACCACCGCCACCTCCGAGAAGACTTGAATTAGCTGTGGAAGAACAAGAGAACCAAGAATTACATCAGAGCAAGCTTTGCTTGGTTGTTGTTTTTAAAAAAATATTCTCTAACAATACAAAAACAAAAACAAAGGCAGTCCACCTTTTCTGTTAACACAAGGACTTTAGGCAAAGTTTAAATTAAACATTACATACAAAACAATATGCAACTTATATTTCTATGTAGACGAAAATGAAATAACAGTACAGTCACAGATTTAGTTGTCAAGACAAGGCCCATGAACTGTGTGGGGAACAATGCATAGAATGCCATTTCTTGCATAAGTAAAGAGCTATCCAGATCTTTCCCACTGTTGCTAGAATCCCCTAGTGCCTGTGCTAAGTCTGGCATTGTAACCTTCAACTGTAAAGTTAAACCTTGAGTGAACCTCCTGGAAGAATTCTGAGCATTTGACTTTAATGCTCAGGAGGTACAGTTGATTTTGTGGGTGAGCACAAGGCTACTTATCCACCTCTAAATTAAACTCGAGGTAAATTTTCCATATCACCTATTTCTCAGTAGGAGTCCCAGGTGTTCAGAGCATCACAGTTAATCACCAGAAGAAATACTCTATCCATGACAGCTGAAGAGACTGATTTATCCATGCTGCCCCCTCCAACTATTTATTGTGAGATTGTAATCTATTTGTTGTAACTTGCCTAGAGCGATTGGGCATGCGTCAGAAAGGGTAAAAATTATCGTTACATAAATAAACAATCAAGCAAATATAATGTTTACTGCTTATAAGCCCACTAAAGATTTCTACTTTAAGTAACGCATGTAAAATCATATCCATGAGCACACAAACAAACCAAAATCCACATTACTATCACAGCAGATGTATTTGCTAGGATATCACTTTCACCTCTGTATAATCAATCAACATTTGTTTAAACATTACAACAGAAGAAAACTAGAAACCAAAGGAGAAGAGTACTAAATCCCCCCCCCCCAATGTCATCTAAATCCATCATTCTGCCAATGCAGTATATCTCCCTCAAGTGTATGGGAGTTTTTGCTTATTTCATCTCAAACTCTAGTCCTTGAAATCAGCTCACAAAACCTCTCACACTGAGACCAAACTGTCAATTTTAAAATGTGACAACAGAGAAGCACACAGGGTGTCCTTGCACATTATCTTGCACTCAAAATTTTGTACCTATGATTTTGTACATATGAATTTTGTACGTGTGAACATGTACATATATCTCTGTTACATGTTCACTAAGCATTTTACATATATCAAGGACTAAATTTTTTAATTGAAGATTTAATGAACCCAAAATAGTAACTGCTTCCTGCTAACATACTGATAACCTCCAATGCATAACACAAGAAGTAACACGGAATAAAAGCACTCTTCCTTCATGCAAAAGCAACAGTTAGCTGTAGGAGAAAAGAGGCTTTTAAATGCTTAAAGGCACGAATTGAACACAGAAAGGTATGCCTGCTCTTGCATCAGAGAGGATCACCATGGAAAAGTAAGAATGTGTTTCAGCTAACTCTTGTTCCCACCCTCCCACAATCATCTTTTTTGAGGAAAGCATCTGAATCATGATTAAGTAATATCCACATGCACAGATGTAAAAGGTAAAGAGGTAAAGGACCCCTGGGCAGTTAAGTCCAGTCAAAAGCGACTATAGGGTTGTGGTGCTCATCTCACTTTCAGGCCGAGGGAGCCAGCATTTGTCCACAGGCAGCTTTCCAGGTCATGTAGCCAGCATGACTAAACCACTTCAAGCGCAACGGGACACTGTGGCGGAAACTAGAGCGCACGGAAATGCCATTTACCTTCCCACCACAATGAGGAGCAGATGGGGCTCGTGAACCTGAGATGTAGCCTATCTAGCAAAAGGAAAACTCTGGTCCTAAACCTCCATTGCCTTGAAGGATATCTTCAGGAGAAGTATAGGCTAAGGAGTAAACCCTACACAAATCCAGAGTGAATGGCTGGATGGTGCCTTGTACACCTCCTTCCAGCAACTCCTGCAGCCGAGTTGGTACCAACCGTATTGGTCCACTTTCCTTTGGACCACCTCAGCAAAGTGTCTTGTCATCGGGGCAGCCCAGGACCTCCATACACACTGCTGAGGCTTGCACCCTGGGGAGGCCACTTCGGTGTTGCTAACACAGCTGTTTGATTTCACCTGCAGAGGCATACTCAATTGTCTCTCGAGACAGACGGATGCCAACAAAAAAAAAAACACCACTCTGAAACCTTAACAGTGTAAAATGAGGTATATAAACGTTTTAAATAAAAAATACACACTAAAAATAAATATAACAGGTGGAAACTAGCCTGCTGGTTTGCATTAAGGGGAGGCATTTAAATCTATGTACAAACCATTAATTAACATGATGTAGCTGTGAAAATGCCTATAGGAGAAAGATTCAGTAAAGAGACTGACGGCACAGTCCAATCCCAAGACCTGCCCGAATGAGAAAATCAATTATATTATTTGGGATAGCAAAGTCAGTAGAGCATGAGACTCAATTTCGGGATTATGGGTTCAAGACCCACATTGGGGAAAATATTTCTCCATTGCAGGGGGTTGGACTAGATGACTCTCATGGTCTCTTCCAACTCTGATTCTATGAATTTCATTCTCCCGAGGGAGGGGGAATTATTGGTGGCTGGAGGTGCAAACTCTTGTGCAAGCTAGCTGGGTATAGGAGGCATTACAAATGGGGGTGTGCACCTGTATACCTAATCCCAATGAAAATCAGGGTTCAATGTGGGGTATATATTTGGATGCACACCCAGATTAGCAACCCACTGAAAGTAGTGAGCAGCATCTGCATTTGGGGGCCTATCTGATTTACAACTGCAGTTCCTAAAAGCAAGGATTTCAGTTTACAGTTATTTTGAGATCATGGGCAGAAAAAGTAGGAAAATCCACAGAAATAAAGGGATGTTCTGCATATGCCTAGGTAATAAGAGCACAAGGGAAGGAGATCGGGGTTAGTAGCAAGCACCAGGATTTCAGCTGCTGAGAGCCTAAAAAGACTGAAATAGACTCCTGTCAGCCTCACAAAAGCCATTGCCTTAAGCAGAATTCAAGCTACAATTCTTCATATACACATGCGCCTCATGCCAATTCTTCACTTCGCTATTAGCTAATATATGTGAGCTGAATATTTTAATTCTGAATTGCTTCAAACAATGGATTGCTGCTTGATGGCATGACACTGTCTGGAAAGGTGGGAATGAACATCAAACAGATAACGAATTTAGAAGTCTCTCACTATGGAAAACTCCATCAGTTAAATGATTTGGTTCAAAGGTTTCCAAATTCCATATTCACAATCACATTTTTTGCATTACATACTTAGATATGTGAAGAATAAAAATCATTATTCTAAAATGTACATAAAAATTTCTCACAATAAAATGCAAGTTGCCAATATTGTGTGGTTTGTTTAGTGTGAAGCACTCTATTTCTACAGCATCTCTAGAGATAACATGTTTGTAACATTGTAAACAATTTAAATGAGCGTCATTGATGACATTCTCTGAAAAACAGACATTTATCCACTTTAAAAATGCTAATTTTTTTCTGGATCATCTATTCAGCAGGCAGTAATGGGTTTGATGAGGAACAAAAAACCCTGTTATGTCATGCAGCTGAGCATCTGTTGCTATAATAAAATATACTTTAACACTCAGTTCACATTTTTGTATTGATCTGAGTGCCACATACTGAAAAACAAATATTTTGTTTATATTGGTTAACTGCAAAATACACACACAGATAAAACATCTCTCTCTCTCTCTCTCTCTCTCTCTCTCTCTCTCTCTCTCTCTCTCACACACACACACACACACACACACACACACACACACACTTTCAACCCTTAAATCTGGAATTAGTTGAGAGAAGGAAGGCATTCTTTAACCAGGGACACTTTTCTTTTCATCAATAAAACATCACAGAAGGTGACAGCTGGTGAGAAGGGTACCAGCAATTTACAATACAGGCAGCTACATTGCCTCTCACATGTTTCAGGAGATGTCTTTACCTGTCAATGCTATTTTGTTTGATCTGCTGCTCTCATACATACACACACAAACAAATCGAGAACAAGGTAGCACCGATGATAGCAAGGAGCTCTTCTGAGTGCTCCATAATGATAGAAGTCAAAATAGTTTACATGAACTTTAACCATATTTCATAAATATAGTTTGATCAAGGTCATTTTCATATACCGTGCATTTAACTGCATTCCTTAGCACCTCCACCTTTTTATATTTTTTTGTTTTCACCATCTCTCTCTCTCTCTCTCTCTCTCTCTCTCTCTCTCTCTCTTTCTCCACACGCACATACACAGGAAAAAATAGAGTCAGTCAGTCCTGCCAATAACTTGAATGAGGTCTCCTTGGAGGAGAGCAGGGGGGGCACAGAAGTACCCATCAGATCTACACACTGCCAGTGGCCTTGAAGAACCATGGGATCCAGACATCCCTGTCCCATGACCAGAGGTCTCCACAACAGCTTTCTGGCTATCTCTCAAATCCCAAGTCCCACCTCCCCCAGGGCCAGAAGAGCAGAGAAGATGTCAAGCCAGACATTAGATTCAGGGCAGCTGCTAATGTACCTGGCTCACTGCACATGAGACAACTTGGGAAGAGGGAGAGGCACATGGAAGCACCTGTCTGAATCAAGGTCTGGCTGGGAGGGGGAGTGCATTTGCCAAGTCACATGACATGATGTGCAAATATGGGTGAACCAAATTCTCTTTCATTGTGGCAATTACACAGGGCTGAAAAACACCCTGTGCGTGCACATGTGTTGTTGTTTTTTAATACTCTATAAAAGTAATGTTCCTTACCAATCTTCACACACCTTTGCAAATACCCTAAAAGCATTTACTATATATACATCACTTTCCAAACATGGAATATTGGAATGCCCATCTGTACATTCATTATGAATAAAATGTGTTGAGCAGAAAGCTGGGCTTGAGAATTAAAAGGAAATCATCAATCATAGACACTGACTAAGCAGTGAACACTGATTAACCATGTACCTGATGCATAACCCTCCTAAATTATGCTGTACACAGACAATACCTCATGCTGACTCTCTGATGAGACTAGGTGACATTGTCAGCAATTCTATGTGAACTCTCTCTTTTCTTCAGGATGTGTCCCATTGTTCACAACTATTGCAGGGCTCTATTCATTCCCATATTATGACTTTGCATGTAAATATTTCTATGGCTTGTTCCACAAAAGCAAGATTACTGACATTTCCTCAGCAGGGACATTGCTTGGGTACATAATAATCTGCATTTTATTATATTTCCAAACACTATCAGAAATGTTGAGTTTATATAGTGCTCTTGCATGCTCAAAGTCCTTCGCACGGAATACCTTGTTGCAATCATTTTAACAACTCTGCAAGATAGGGTCAGTATTATCAGCTGCAGATTATAGTTGGAGGGGGAGCGTGAGGCCAAGGAAACAGTGGCTTGCTTAAGGCTACCTAGTGAGTGCAAGGCTCATGAGATGAGATTCAAACTAAGCTGTTCTTCATTCACATCTTGATTCTTAGCAAAGATATTCATAATAGCAAGATATATGCCATCATGTACTATTTTCCATTACATATAAATGGTACATCCAACGAAGTCAAATGCTTTGAACCAGATGTTTGGTGGATAAACAAGTCCAATATTCATTTATTCACTTATAACGGAGAGTTACCATAATCTTCTTTACATTCCTGCAGATAAAACGATGGCAGATACTTGGGACATGGCCAGGGTTGGCCCAAGACATTTTGCTGCAGTACCAGATGGTGCCCGCCAGATTCTTAATACAAAAGCCAACCAGACTGATTGCTGAACGTTACTTCAATGCTTGTAGGGGAAGCAGGCTCATTTGGGAGTTTTGTCCTCCAACACTATGCTACTATCCCATACCTCACAGCAGTGCGCTCTCTCTCTCTCTCTCTCTCTCTCTCTCTCTGCCTAATGATAGGACCAGTCCTGGGCAGTACTGCTAAAAGCCAACAGCTCCCATACCTTGCATTTAGCAATGCATAAATATTTGAAACAATGTCATTAAGAAAATGCAGATGCAGCCATGGCGACATTTATGGAAAGGGTTCATAAAAATGACAGACAGAAAACTCATCAGAAGTGACAGGTATAGAAACAATATACAGAGACAATTAGTCATCAGCTTTGGCAGAACCTAGCACTTGGCTAGACAGACCTTCCAACTAGAACATGTCAATTCTAAAGTCTTTGGCTGACACGGCAATCCAAATTCTTGGAAGTAATTATGAGGAAGTTCAACTGTGTAACATGCAATAACCAAGCCCAAACACATGAGTAATAGTTTGGGTTAAGAATACGCTGACCAGCATAGGATGGAAAAAATCAACAGCAGCTACTGTTGAGACGTGTCCCCCAATGAACTAAAACATCTGCGTGAAGGCTTAAAACAAAACAAAGCCCCTGGAGAAAACATGACGCCTCCAGAGCTCTTCATGACTCATTCGGAATGGTGATTACCTATTTTGGCCAGGCTATTTATACATATAAAGAACATAGCTGAAAGACAAACATCATTGTTCCAATCTTCAAGAAAAGGGGACAGATCTCTACCACAATATTACCACCCATCAGCCTGCTAGATATCCCTTCAAAGTTATACTCTCAGCATTTCCAAATAAAGTTAACTGACTGGCTACATACAAATAACAGTCTGCACGGAGAACAAGCAGCATTTAGAGAAGGATTCAGCACCATCAACCGATGCTTCCTGCTAAATCATATCATCAGAAAGTATACTAGAATTAAAAAGTGTAAGCTGTTTGTTTGTTTGCCTTTGACTCCATTAATCATAGCAGATAGTGGGAGAAACTCCTAAACACCAGTATAGAACACAGACTCCTCCTGTTGATCCGAGAGCTGTACAGCGATTACGGACATGATAATTCACAAAAGGTGGGAAACCCACCTTAAGCCCGTGCTAAAATATCTGGTAGTAAATGGATCTCTCAAATGCTTTATGTTGTTAAGGATGAGAGTGCTATTAAAGGGTTAGAAATGGTCCAAAACTAATTTCTCAAAAGACTGTTTTCCCTACCCGAGGGAACAGCAGCTGCACTCTTACACATGGAAGCTCGATGGCCAACGTTAACTGCAGGAGTTGACTGTACCAGATTTAATTACCTGAAAAGATGGCCCTCCATGTCATGCGAGTGCTTGCCAGCCCTGTGTTGTGCAGAATTGGAGAATAGCTGATGGTGGAAATCTGACATCCAATGTTACTTGAACTCTTATTTTTTCCACAAGCTAGAGGAGATTATATCCACAGGTAAAAAAATAAAGGACCCCTGACAGTTAAGTCCAGTCAAGAACGACTCTGGGGTTGCGGCGCTCATCTCGCTTTACTGGCCAGGGGAGCCGTTTGTCCGCAGACAATTTTCTGGGTCATGTGGCCAGCATGCGCACGAAAATGCCGCTTACCTTCAAGCCAGAGCAGTACC
Source organism: Podarcis filfolensis (assembly GCF_964270895.1). NCBI lineage: Eukaryota > Metazoa > Chordata > Lepidosauria > Squamata > Lacertidae > Podarcis > Podarcis filfolensis. Next base: position 16,126,971 of record NC_139606.1, on the reverse strand, counting down.
TATTTATCTACTTGCACTTCGATGTGCTTTTGAACTGCTAGGTTGGCATGAGCAGGAACCGAGCAATGGGAGCTCACCCCGTCGCAGGGATTCAAACCGCCGACCTTCTGTTCGGCAAGCCCTAGGCTCAGTGGTTTAGACCACAGCGCCACCCGCATCCACAGACAAGTGCCAATTAAGCGATTGGTGTCACTAGACAGAATTACTACATGATCTGCAAGTGATCAAATCCTCCAAAAGCTCTTCCTGGTTCCCCCTTCTAAAAACAATCCATTTTAGAGCCAGTTATCTGTCGAATCTCTGGCCAGCTTTTACTGAGCTGCATTTTCAAGCTATGCCCTCTACCATCCTAGATAGACAATATAACAGGGTACCATACAAAGACAAACTCTGTATATATGGGCAACTGCAAGTGAAAGACATCATGCACTATTAACTATATTGCCCACTATACACTGGATCCAGGAGGCGATTTCTCACCCTACCATCCATACAGGAAAGATGTCTCTCCCAGCAGAGAAGGTCCTATGACTTCTTAGCAATGTAAATGCTTCAGTGACTCATAAAGTCAACCTTTTTGTTTTTGCGGCCAAAAAGATCAGAAAGAAGACCCTGGACAATATAGCAGTGAACTGTAAGGGAGACTCAGAGATCTAAATAGAGACTATTATTTGTGGCGTGGCATCCCTTTTGCTTGCATTTATTTTTGATTCAGATTTGTCATGGTCAATGACTAGCACAATAAAGTTATTTGGAACCTTGGCATTAACAAATAATGCTGAGATCCATTTCTAAGAACTGAAAAAAAGATCCATAGTGGGGGGTTTTCTAAGTCAGGGCGGTCCAACATGCAGCCTCAGCAACATTTGTTCCCCACCACGACGTGACAAGGCATTGTGCGACCTTGGGGTTCCATGTTGAAGTACCCTAGCAGCCCACTTGGTATGAAAAGTTGGACTACCCTGATCTAAGTAGTAAAAAGTATGCCCTTTCAGATAAAAGATCTCATTCTAGCTAAATTAGAACAGTGAACATTCTCTGATCCAGTAAAGGTAAATGATGATAAAATGATAAAAAGAGACACTGGCATAACTAATCAAAGGAAATATATAAGGAACCAAACAGCAAAGTGCAATGTTCCCCACAGAGTAAGTCTATAGAAGGAAAAACTTTTTTATGGCAAACATATCCAGTGTAGAAATAAGCAAGAGTTATCTTACAAAACAGTAACAACAAAAAATAAACACAGACGATAACATATATGCAATAGACCAATTTATCAGGTACTTTTGGCATCTCTCCAAGAACAAGGACAACTCCTATCAATTTCAGTGAAGCTTGCACAGAAGATGTACCCACAGGATGGGACCAGTAATGACTTCATATTCTCAGGGTTTTTCTTACAGCTTCTTAATCACAAAAGAGGACTTAAATCAATCAATCATGTTTATGTTTAATGGAAAATAAATAAGTATAATGTCTTCCAGACAAAGGCACAAAGAGGGCAGAGGGGGAAAACAAGGACAAAAAATATCAAATTTGCTCAATGATGCTGATGTAAATATAAAAAGACATGAATAAAAAGTTAACACCAGAATTTCTTATAACCTCTTTTAAAAAATCATAAATGACTAAAAATTGCATTTACACATATATCAGAAGACATTTAGAACAGAAATACCTTTAAAAGTAACATATATGCAACTGATAAAATATAGAGGGGCCAATATACTATAGTGAAACTGTCTTCTCATTATCATTTTACAGCAGTTGATCTTCGGCTTGAAAAGTTAAAGCCGACGTGTCATATTTTCACCTGAGCTTATAGTAATCTATTTTCTATCATGATTATATTTGATAGTGTTTGTTATATAAAACGAAACTAATAAGCACAAAACGAATATACAACAAACAAACAAACCCAGTTGTGTCCCACTTAATGTTCAATAAATTCTAAATAATTTTGAAACTTTAGATACCGTGGAAACAGTGACATGAAGGTGAACATTAGTTCTACATTCTTTCTTCAAGATTCATGAAAAAAAAGACTCAAAAGATTATTTCAAAAGCTTTGAAGATAAAAGAAACGACAAGCAATCAAATAGATGAAAGTGTACAGATTCTTCGGGAAGGAGAAGAAGCAGGCTGCAATAGTCAAGGTAGAAGCGCTTTCTGATGGTCTGGGACAAAGCCTTTATTTGCCGGGTTGTTTTTTATCTATCAAATAGTAGGTGATTTGTTCACAAGACATCTCACTAAGTTTGTTCCTGAAGCTTATTATTGAGAAGCTTGGTTCAGCAGGAACTCTATACACATACCAAGACCACATGAGCAATTTGGCTTGGCTCTGAGCGACAGGAAAGGCACCAGGGTGAACCAGGGGATGTCTCTAGCGTGCATGATTGCAGCATGTGCCAACCACAGGCATATTACTATGGTGAACCAAGGACAGCTTTTTCACCTGTGTCATTTGTTATGTTATGGCAACTTGTGTCAAGTCTGAAAATCGCTTTTTGCATTCAGTCTGAGATCCCCTGCTAGTTTCCCTATAACAGGGTGCATGCCCACAATCTGCTCTATTTTGGTGAGCAGAACAGAAAACACTGTTCTCTGCTGTTTTTCAGATGCTTTGCAGAAGGGCTGCAGTAGGTTGCCTCTGCCTCTATCTCCCCCAGTACAAACTTCACCTAGATCCCTTCTTTGTCTTCTCTTTTCCCTGTTCACCTTGCCGCTGAACCGTGTATGCTGTTTCTTCAGGTTTAGTTAGGATTCCTTGCAGAAAGGCATATATCTGCCAACGTCTTTTTAAAGAAACAACTCTCTCACACGTTTTGAACCAAACTGTGGGTTTGGGAAATTCAGAGTTTGGGAATTCACACAGCCATTGTTTATCTGACCACTAATTATGGGCCTTCTATTTTGACAGGTGGAAGGATTATTAGAAACAATAAAAACCCTGTCAAAGCTTTCAATCCAAGCTGTGGCCCCCTACCTACAGTTACAGTGGAGACTGCAATTTAGTGTTTTTCTTTCACTAGTAGGACAGGTAACCATAGTGTTTCAACACTCTCATTCCTCTCCAGCATCTGCAATTCCTTATCTCTCTGCCACCTCTGACTCTTGAAAGACAGGGAAAGTACATTTGAACTTTCCTCTTCTTGGACCTTTCTGTCCCTCTAGTGCTACACTGTGTTCTTAAGACTCTGCCTCCTATTTTCATATAAGGCAACTCTCAGTCTCTAGCTTCTTCTCTGTCTCCACAACAGTAACTAAGCATATGGTCCAGGCAATTTATGGTGTGACCCATGTAATGTACTGTATATATTTTTTCCTCTGTATATACCTGTGGCATTATTTTTACTTTTAAACCATTTTAATCCATTTTAATGTTACAAATCAACATTACAACTGCAACCCTAATGCAGTCATTGTAGTTCCCCAGAGCAACCACACTGACATTCGTTTTTTATTGATGAGTGCTAAATTCTCTAAAATAAGAAAGGCATTCATAGCCAGTGCAATTCTGTATGTACAGAAACAGTATATTGCAAATAAATGGTCAAGCAATAATGTATTAATCCAAGGTTTCTCAAATGCAACCAGTGTGTCTGCATGCAGCAAACAAGGGCTGGTTTGTTTCACATATTTGTATGGGTCCAGGATACAACATATCAAGAATCAAAGGTGTTGTAGACCTGTAAACATCAGCTAAATGCTGACCATTAAAATTTATGTAGTGGGATAGTTGCTGACTTATGGAAGAGATTGATTACACATTTGGAAATAACAAATTGGACAGTCAGTAAAATATTCATTATTTTAGTCAGTCATGCACTCTTCCAGGATATTTTTTATCATTTGTTGTTGTTCTTTCCCACTCAGAATTCCATGGTTACTGAACACATCCTGCCCTAAATGGTCTGTTTGGGGGTTTTCTCCTCCTGTAGGGTTCACCCCTCTCCCCAGGTGTTCTTGCACTTCTGAAAACTTGTACCTTAAATTTGTAAACAAGCTTGTACCTTAAAACTTGTACCTTAAACTTGTAAACAAGCTTGCTCCATCCTCCATGTGACAGTTCTTTAGATATTGGAAGATGGATATCATATCTCTCTCTTTTTTAACCAATTAATTTTTATTGATTTTCCAAATTTTTAACAATGGCTGTCATATCTCCTCTTAGTTTTCACTTTACCAGGCTAAACAAACCACATTTTTCGCTCCACAAGATGCACTTTTTTCCTCTTAAAAACTCAGCGCTCCCTTTAAATAATATTTTTTTCTTGAATTCCCCCTCTAAAAACTAGGTGTGCCTTATGATCAGGTGCGCCTTATGGAGCGAAAAATACGGTACTCAATTCCCTCAAATAATAATAGAACAGCATTAGCTTTTTTGCTGCTGCATCACACTGTTGACTCATATTAAGCTAGTGCTCTACCAACCTAATGGTGTAACGCTGGAAAATGTCAATCACTTTTGCTACCTGGGCAGTTATCTTTCCACAACATGAGAGGCTGGGGGCCACTGATGTCTATTTTGCCACATATGTACATAGTGGGAAGCCAATCTCCAAAACAGACACATAAACTTAAGATACTTACATGGATTATATCCAAAGTAGTGTTAAGTGACTTCCTGCTCTAGTGGAATGATTTCTGCTTGTGCAATGGGACTCCCCTTCCCTGTATGCCCCCTAAATCTGTTCTCCAAGCCTACAGAGCATGGGGCAAATGTAGAGAGGTAAATTCCATTGCTCAAGGAGAAGATGTGCTGCTCACACAATTATTTAGCTGGATACTGACGCATGCTTTTTAAAAAAAACAACCCTGGAAAGTTCATCTCATATGGAAGTGCACTGAATGGAATATTTCCCCAACCAAATGCTGAAATATGCATCCACCAGACACCTGAGTATCAACAAAGCTTTGCCATTGTTTAGATAGGTGCCAATTTAATTGGCTAAGGAGCTTTCATCAAATTGAATGTATTTATTGATTTTGATCTGCTTTTCAACATTATCTTTATTGTTTTAATGGCTTGCAACTATCTGGTACAAACGTGAAAACAATGCATGCGAACATAGTGCTCTGACTTAATAAATTACTTGACAAAATTATTAGAATGAACAATGGACAGCATAAAATTGAAATGCATAATACAGTTTACTCTAGGGACATATTTTGCCAAACTAGGAACAAAAGCCTTCTCAATATTGGCAAATGCAGAGTTTCAAAAGCGTACTTAAATAAAAGCTGCTCTAATAGTAGGGATATAATAAGTTACTAAACAAAGGACATATTTAGAAAATGTTCACACTGAATGAGTAACAGCAGAAAACTGTACATATTTAATTGGTATTTTGCCCATATTATCAAGATTCAACACAGTTTATTTCTCTAGGCTTGAGCTCTGCAAATTATAATTAAAAAGACATAATAAATCCTCCACCTCAAACTACTGTCAATCTCAAAAATAGATTGCAAAGCCTTCTTTTGTTTCAAAGATGTAAAGCTGTATTATTTGTAAGTATCTCCTAATTACTGAAGATTATGTTAACTCTTTAATTTTCAGTGCGCTCAAATTAAATAGCCTAGACAAAACAAATGAAATATCCATGCCATGCTTTATTTATCTTCCTTTCTGCTTACAATATTGCAGTTGTTTTTTTAATTAAACAAAAAGCAGCAGTTGCAGGAACAGGAAAACGAAAAATAATTACACATCATTTGATTATCTAATGTAGCTAGTGCGGAATACCACAGCAAGGCTTCCGGTGGCTGTCTCTGTCCAAACACTTTTATACACTAGCCTTGAAAGATCTTCTAGTTGCCAGTTTGCTTCCAAGCCCAATTTAGGACATTAATGTTGATATATTAAGCCCTAAATTTCTAAAGAAGTGCCTCCTCCCACATTGACTTGTCCTGAGACCCTGCTGGCAGTGCAGCCACTGTCTGTGGTACAAGGGACAGTGGTGCACAAGGGCCTTATTTCTGCTGTTCCCAGATTATGGAATGACCTTCCCTCTGAGACGCATTCTGCACCATCACTATATACTTTGCAATGATTGGTCACGATGCATCTCTTTACCCAGACCTTTGGTTGAATGAGTATCTTCCCTCCTCCTGTATTGCATTGATATTGTCCTTTTGCAAGGCTGATTTCACCTTTTCCCAGACCAAAGAAGTCTGACTTTAATAAGACCCACTGCAGTTTATGAAGTTGGGTTGTTTCCCTAAACCATAGTTAAGATGAAACAGTTTAGAGTTTGTGATAAGCTGTGGTTAACTGAAAGTAGAAGTAAACACTTATCATTTGCTCCTCAGGGCTGCACTGAGTGGGCCTCTGTCTTTGTGATCTGTCTCTTCAGAGGCTGTGTTTACCCAACTACAGCTACCTATGTCTGTGATCCAAAGAACATGTGCACATGTATGAGAGCCAGTGTGGTGTGGTGTAATGGTTAATGTGTTGCACTAGGACCTGGAACAGCTTGAATGCTCACTCAGCCATGAAGCTCACTGGGTGACCATGGGCCAGTTATTGCTTCTCAGCCTAACCTACCGCACAGGGGTGTTGTGGGGATTAGACAATGATTGGGGGGGTCATGTATGCCACTTTAAAGAGGAATGTAAATGCAATAAACAAATACACTGCAAACAAATTAAAACCATCCCTGAGGCTTTGCCTCACTCCTCTGCTGCAGCTCCCACTGCTGCTAAGTCCCACTTGCTGCCTTTTTCCATTTTACCTTTTAATTCAGAAAATTGTTATGAGTTTGTGGGTGCCAGACCTCAATAATCCCTGGATCCAGCAAGTTTTAAATTCTAATCAAGCCAGGCTAACTTCCTTAACCCCTGGGTCCAGCAAGTGTTAAAATATAAGGTAAGCTAGTGAGTTAATCCTCTGTGTGATGGGGCATTAAGAGAACAAAGGATTAAGGGGGCTCTGTTTAAGATAGCAAGTGGGTGGGGACCCTCCCTCAACTCGCAGATAGTGAGAAGGACAAAAACCAGAACTTAGACGAGTTTGGCTGTGATGTGACCTGGAAGTAAAGCAGCAAACTGGAAAGCCATAGAGGCAGAGCACGATGTTTGAGTCCTGTGTGAATCCAAAGCTATGGATATTGGACAAACAAGACCTTTTTAGGGTGTTGCTGCTATGCCCATTGTAGGCTCAGGTTGTATATATGAGTAAATAAACCATATACCATAAAGACACCATAGTCTCTGCTGTGCCTCATTCCCAAAAGGAAATACAAACCCTGGGTGGAACCCCTGAAATCTCACACTGCTCAAATATTAGGGTAGCATGCAACAATGTATTTGCAGAAAATTGCATCTAGATGTAGCAAAATGGGAGTGAAGATAGCATAAAATAGCAGCAGGAGGAACAAAGGGCACAAGATGAGCACTATGCAGAAAGCAGCCGTTCTTCTCCCGCCTCCTCACACATACACTGGAAATCCTGAATCCTAGAAAACCAAATCATGTTCCTATGCAGAGTGCTAGATTAAAATAGCTTGTTCAGGAAAGCCCTCCCTCAATCATCCACTATTTTTGAATTGTACTGTATCAGTTTTGAACGCCCTGTCCTTCCCTCCTTTGGTGATGAGGATAGGAAATGCAGCCAAACACAATTTGTCCTGAAAAACAGATGACTAGAAAGAGCAGCATTCAGTGTGTTCCTAAAAAACACTGAGTTCTAGTAAAAGAAACTTTCCACATGGTACGATGGCTGAGGAGGGATTCTTTTAAGCATCAAATCCCTTATCTATCACTTCAAACAGAATCACATTCACAATGTTAACAAATCATCATTGTGTATACAGTACATGTTATTTTCTGCAACTCTGTATTTACGTTTGTAAAAGTAAACTGAACAGAATGCCAAAGGGTTTTTTTTAAAATACATACTTTTGTATTAATTTTTTTCACAGGGTCCTATGTTGTTTTAAAAGAATTGATGCTTTTGAATTATGGTGCTGGAGGAGACTCTTGAGAGTCCCATGGACTGCAAAAAGATCAAACGTATCCATTCTTAAGGAAATCAGCCCTGAGTGCTCACTGGAAGGACAGATCGTGAAGCTGAGGCTCCAATACTTTGGCCACCTCATGAGAAGAGAAGACTCCCTGGAAAAGATCCTGATGTTGGGAAATAATGAGGGCACAAGAAGAAGGGGACGACAGAGGACAAGATGGTTGGACAGTGTTCTCGAAGCTACAAACATGAGTCTGACCAAACTGCGGGAGGCAGTGGAAGACAGGAGTGCCTGGAGTGCTCTGGTCCATGGGGTCACGAAGAGTCGGACACGACTAAACGACTAAACAACAACAACAAATGTTGTTTCTGATGCTGTTTAACATATTTATAAAGCAATTGGGTGTGGTAACTGGGGCCTGGATGCTACATACACTGAGTCTGAATGTTGGCAAGATAGACTTCCGGGTTAGCGCCATCGGCAATGGCGGAGTTCCTCTGACTGAGAGGAACCCGCTCCGCGAAAATCGGGTCTTGCCGCCACGGCGAAGGCGGAGATCCTTTAAAAATCCCAGGCGGAGGAAGCCTGGGAACGTGGGATTCGGCTGACACCAGGAGCGCCTCCCCTACTCGCAGGGAAACCCCTTTTTCGGGGATCCGAAGCGACGTGGGGTGAGCGGCGCGGTGTTTTGAATCGACCGCTATTTTTACGGAGTGAAGCCGCACAGCCGTTGCCGGAGAGCGCTGACTTTTTCCTGTGGACAATTGGACTCTAAACAAGTACCCGTGAGTAGAACGGAAAATTGGATTAAGAAACATTTAAATTTGGCATTGAAGTGGGAAGGTTCTAAACAGGAAGTCTGCCTTCCGCTTTTGTAAATAGACTGAAGTAAAAATTGTGCAAGCTAAAGTCTGGAAAGTCGTATATAAAGGTCTAAAATTCCTCCAGTTTTAACCACCAAAACCCCTCTTGGAAGCAGGAGTAAAGAGGGGGAATTTTGATTGTTCAAGCCTGCAGGAGAGAGAGTAAAGAAAGATAAATTTCCACTGTCTCAAACCTGGGAACGGGGTGTCAGAGACAGAGATTTTTGGGGAAGTTCATTGACTGTGAATGGAACGTCTTTTGACAGATAGTTAAAGAAGAGAAACAAATTGATTCCAATGTTGCCTTTTGCATTTAAAAGAAACAAAAAATTTGAAAAATGAAAGTAATTCTCTTTTGTTGGACCTGCTTTCAAAAGATGGATACAAATAGAAATTGTCTCCTCTAAAGGGAGCTTGTTAAATTGTTGCTGGAGTCGATCTGGGGATTTCACAGCTGTGGAGATTAGGATCGTGGGAGCAGACTCTGACCTTGAATAAAAATGTGTTTGGAAGAAGCTTTGGTGCTTGCTTTTTGCAAGACAAGCGCTTTGTTGGAGCAGATGCATGAGAAGATGGATTTGATGACTGTTGCAGTCAAAAATTTTGGACAGACAGCGAATATTTATACAGAAACCATTCAGGAACCAACCCAGGAACCTGTTTTGACAGGGCAAGTGCAAATGCAGAAGATAATGGAAGAGGTTGCTGTTGAACCTCAAGTAACACAAATGGAGAGACCCGAGGCCCTGCAGGAGCATAAGCCGCTGTTCTTGAAGACTGAATTGGGAGTGGGCCAGAGGGGGTCTGGAGTTGTGGGGGCCCTTAATTTTGGAGGGACTTTGAAACATGCTTTTAAATACTCTCTGGACTACATTGCTGACTGTGGGGAATGGGACTGTGGGGAATGGGCTGATCTGCTGAGGAGAGATGGAGATATTTTTGAGTTGGAGTCTCCCCGAGACCTACTCCTCAATGAGAAAAGAAAGAAATTAAGAAAGAGATCAACAAAAGACAAGGTAAAGTGCAGGTATAAACAAGAAGAAGATCTGCAGAAGGGACATGGAAAAGACTTAAGAGCCTCGGACATAAGATTACCAGGTTGATGGACTAGATGGAATGGACAGTAAGGACTGACATAACCCGAGACCAGGAAGAAGAGACGTTGGATGAAGATTGGAAGAAAATTTTTAAAAAAATATTTTGGGAATTAGTGTAAAATTAACGAGTATTAGGAAAAATGTTGGAATGAAACTATTTGGCTTTAGTAGAAATGATATAAGGAGATATGTACAAATAAATATTAAGTTTTAAGCTTTAAGGTATTTTATGGTAAGATAAGGTTAAAATAAATTAAGGTAAATTGAACGACAGAATATAGTGAAAGATGGAAAGGATTTGCTGAGCTAATTAATAGGTTAGACTGTTAAGATAAATTACCCAATAAAAATTGAGAAAGATGGAAAGAATTTGCTGAAACAAATAACTAAACTAGAATACAAAAAGGGAGGTGTGAAGAGGTCGATGAAACAAGTAAATGAAAGATAAAGATATGGAATATTGGATGTGTGTTTTTTATTGTTATTGTTGTATTGGTTTTTATGTTTTTTTCCCCTTTTTATGTATTGTTATGTATGTTTTGTTAAATTTTTTGTTGTTTTCTTTTCTTCTTTTTTCTGTAATTTTTGAAACTTCTAATAAATATCATTTAAAAAAAAATGAATGTTGGCAAGATAGTGGGTGAGTTGTTTGCCTTAGATGGGCATGCACTCCCAGGTGTGTAGTCTTGCAGCGCTCCCAGATCTAGCTCAGTCAATGGAGGTGCAGGTATCCTCAGTGGCTAGGAGTGCCTTTTACCAGTGTTGACTGATAAAACAGGGACATTCTTGGATTAGGATAGTTTGACCACAGCTGCCCATGCATTGGCAACCTCAAGGTTGGACTATAGCTGTTGGACTACGGCTTCTGAAGAGCAGCTATTCCCTTGATCTCCTGATTATTTACCTGCTTTAATTTCTGTGTTTTTAAAACAAGATTGGATGTTAGTTTTTGCACATTTTAATCATGATTGTTTGTTTTAATGAAATTATTTTATTGTGGATTTTTAATTATAAGTCGTACCTTGGTTGATGAACACCTTCTGACTTGAACGTTTTGGCTCCCAAACGCCGCAAAGTGTTCCGGTTTGCAAACGTTCTTTGGAACATGAACGTCCGACGTGGCTTCCGCAGCTTCCAGTTGGCTGCAGGAGCTTCCTGCAGCCGATCAGAAGCCACGCCTTGGTTTCCGAACATTTTGGAAGTTGAACAGACTTCCGGAATGGAATCCGTTCAACTTCCGAGGTACGACTGTAGTTTAAGATGTTCTACAAGAAATGGTAGTTCACAAAACATTACCACTGTAATGTATTCTAACAATGTTGTGCAATTGGTTTTTATGTTTTACAAACTGATTAAAAACTATCTGGGCATTACACTACCTGGGCATTAAGCAGTATATAAATAAATTAATAAATAATTATTAAAAAGAATTTCTGGAGAGTTTCCTTCTCAGAAATTGTTACACATATAAACCTTTGAATACTGTATATTCAAAAATCAATTTGGAGATTTGATGCAAAATGCCACTTGGGCACACTACTATTTTCTCCTGATATTCCCTTTATAATGTTCTCAGTGCACTAAGCAACCATCATAATACACCATCTGTTTAGACACTATCAAGGGTTTTGCAGTTATCATGCCATCTTAAGAGTTCAAAGATAATAATGAGAAAGTTTCACAAGAGGGTTTACTGATAGGCATTTTAATTTTTCAAACATTTGGTCATAATTGCACACGTTAAAATAGATTATGGATTGATTACTACATGTAAAGAATTTACTAATGTGTGAAACTTGGGGTACTGGCATAAAGCAAGTGGCATGCTTTCAGCAGAGTATCTCATTCTGCTTTCTTGCTCAACAGAAAATTACTTGGAGGCACAAGTGGACTGCAATTTTTTAAACATATTCATAATAGATGAAGACACTGGGGAAACATAAAAAGCTTGCATTGCTATACAGATTGCCAATTAAGAATGCTCATCCTGTACAACATTCTTACCACAATTAACAATGCAAGGACATTCAATAGGTAACACTGCATTTGGGAAAATAAAGTCATATGATGACTTTTTAATCACATTCTCAGATCTACAGTGAAATATGCAATTTTGCCTATCAAAGTATTCATACACACGTACCAACCACACCCATTTTCTAACAGCTCTTCCAGATTGCCAATACATTTCTTTGTTAATAAACATGTGTAAAGTTTCCATTTTTATTTCTATTTTCATGTTCCAATGCAATGACAACTCTTTTTAATGGGCTACTTCAGAATGGCAGGATATAAATTCAATAAATAATAATAGTAATAATAATAGTTATTCATATGAAGCTGTTTCCCTAGTTATACTATACCTGTGGCATTAGCTCCTCTAGCCCATTAATATGCCTATTCAGGTTCTATCATAAAAAACACTTTATCCAGATAAAGCAAAAATTCCATGTTCACAGGCAACAGTATTATCACTGACTACCAGATGTTAGGAGATAGGGAAATATGGCCTAATGCCACAGGAGAAGGAAACAGTGTTGGAGTAGATGGGCCAAACGAATTCTTAATTTTTTAATAGGAGAAGAACAGACATATCAAAAGCCCTATTTTTATTAAGGTACATCAGTGGCAATCATATTCTGAATACTGGGTGGAGTAGCATTTGCCTTGAAATCTGAATTTCCCCTGGTCTTGGCTCTGACTTTGGATGTTCAAATTACAGCTGCAGCTGAGGGGGAACAGTGGGATTTCCAAGCTTAGACTCGTATGTCAGCTAGATCAATTTCTGGACAGGGCAGATTTGGCTATGGTAACATAGGCCTTAGTTACATCACAACAACTGCAATGTGATCAGAAGGCACATGAAGCCGCTACTTTGCTGAAGTTAAGGAGGTTTGGTCAGTACCTGGATATGTGACTACCTGGGAATCACATACTCATTGTGTTGAGTTTCATGGCAGAATAAGGGTGGAACAGAAACAAAATGAAAATATAATAAACAAGGGTTTGAAAACTTCTGCTTGGTCAAAATGTGGTAGCTTGGAGCAAGAATTGAGAAAAAAAATCGCACTGATGCCCTATTTGTTTCCAGACACAGTGTTAGTTTTGACTTTCAAAGGACTATATCAATGAAACCTGAGGCCTTAGGACTCTTTCCAGATTGTGTTCCCCCTGGACCATACCCCTCATTGCCACTGTTCAACACCTTCCTTTAGTGCTTTTGCCTGGCTGGAGTATGCCCTTAAACATGATTATACAGAATACTTCATCCCAGTTTGCTACATTGCCTATAGCGCTCACTGGTTGGAGCTTTGTTTGGAAATGCTACATTTTTAATGTTGCTGTCTTAACTATTTGGTTATTGTGGTTTTCAGTTTTCTTTATGGTTCTTTCTTTTAAAAAAAAATCATTTGTGTTTCTGATATAATTCAAAGTCAACAAAATATGAACAAAAATAATATGTATGATTCTTTTTTATGAGCTACCTTGAACTATAGGTTGTATATGGAAGGAGAGGCATACAAGTTATTTGAAACAAGGATGCACAGAATTGGAAGCCAACAATTAAATACTATGCATGTGAAAAAGCCTGATAGTGAAATATGATGAACTCTAGGTTTTAGAGTCATTATTAGAGAACATCTTTCTTTCTCTTTAAAGGAATGACATTTTATCTAAATCTACTGTTTTAAGGGCCCTTATATCTCTTTTCATCTTAAACTATTGTTCATCATTTTTTATTCAGTGGAAAACCTTAAGTCCAGTCATAGAATCATAATATTGTAGAGTTGGAAGGATCGTCTAGTTCAAACCCCTACAATGCAGGAATCTTTGCCCAACATGGGGCTGGAACCCATCACCTTGAGATTAAGAAGCTCAGTCTCTACCAAGTGAGCTCATGCAACACTGTCAACTTTATTACTACTTGCTGATGTAGAAAACAAGGTTTCGGTTCTCACTTAGCCAATCTCCAGACAAAGCTCATTTGTCAACATCCATTGTATTTCACCCTCAATGCCCCCCCCCCAACTATTTACATTAGCTTCCTTGCCTGGATGTGAGAGACTGAATGTTTATCATCCATTCAGATTGGCTCCATAATTATTACAGATTCCTGGATGCCTATGTGCTCCTCTTCCACACTTTCACAACAATAGCTGCTTTGTAAGAAAAAGCAACCCACATCACCTGCTCATTGTGTGGGAGAGACTTGTTCCCTGTCTACAGCCCAAAGAGAGACAAGGCAACCTATGTCCTAAGGTGGCTCATTCAGACTCCTGTCTCTTTATTTAAAAAGAGAGAGAGAGACAGTAAACCAGTGGTCTAATAATGACTAAAGCCTATCTGTCTGACTGGCAGAGCTTGAATTGCACTTCAGGCCTAATGTTTTGGTCTGGCAATGGTTTTGGAACTTACTCCCTTGCTCTATGTTGCATGCATGAACAACACACACCTAAATAAAAGATATCAAGACAATTTCCTTATTTGTGATTGCTCACATAGTTCAGTTCATGATTCATGGTTATTTCAATGATTGATTCAGAAAAATGAACATCTGCTTACACTAATGTGAGGTGGGGGGAGTAGTGTCTCACCAATGTTACTTTAAATCTGAGGGGAATGAGCCCCTGAGTGTGAACTATGAAGTGGAACCACAACACACACACACACACACTTAATGCCATGTACAGAAAAAAACCTAGCTTTGGAATTTCAGTTATGACAAGCAATGCACTAACTGCTTTGTACTGGCTGCTTTCTCTTGGCTGAGTTTGAGGAAGAGTTTCCCAATGATTTTCTAAATTGAAAAAGTGTGGGGTTTAAGGTATCTGCCTGATATCACATTAGCTGACACTCTCTTCCTTCTCACCAAAACTAGAATATGTTCTCCTGCCACTCCAAAATAAGGATACCTCGGTGGTGGCAAGGGCTCTATACAGTAGACCTGCAACTTACACAAATTTAACTTGTACGCATTCAGTTTTACACATTTGGCAAAAAAATTAAAAAGGGGGTGGAAAGGAGGCAGGAATACGGGGAAAGCTTTAGCAATCCCACCCACCATTGTACCCAGTGTATTTTGTCTATACACAATTTGGGCATTATGCGTGATCACCAGAACGTAAGTTGCAATTCTACCCCATATAATATGTATTTATTCCTTCACATTTAGACTGAGCCACAGCGCTGAAAATATATTTTAATGCTAAACTCAAGTGAGCCCTGACTGAAGTTAAACTATTATTTTTGCCTATGTGGCATAATTAAATAGTCCTTTCCCTTTCAGAAAATGAAAAGGTTTAATTTCTGGAAAAGGGTGAATGTGGTTTTGAATTTAACTGAATTTAACTGAGGCAAGTGTTCCCTTGCCTCACGAATACACAATCCTTGGGTGGGTTGATTGTTCGTGCTTACCGCAGCTCTTTAGTACAAAACAACCTCACTAGCAACATTAAGGGCTTATCCACATTTACCTTTCCTCTGTTCTTTCCAGGCATGATCAATGCTTTAAAGCTCCACATCCAAGCACCATTTTTTCTCTCTCCAGAGCTTTCCCTGCAAAAACCTGCTGTTTAAACCTCAATCAGAGCAAACAGCAATCTGCAGAAAACCCAAATTGATGTTTGCTCCGATTGAACGCTAAAGAAAGCATTTTTTCAGGGAAGGCTCCAGGGCAAAAAAGTGGCTTGGACATGGAGCTTTTAAGAGTGGACCTGTGCCTGGAAAGAGAAGGGCAAAAGGTAAGAGTGGATACACCCTAAGTCACCCAACAGACACAAAAACTCAGAACAGGCCCTGCAAGAAATCTTGACATCATCTCAAACCCCATAACTAAACAGGCATGGCTACTCCAAAAACATCAATCATAATAATATCAAGGGCAGATTCCCTTGCGCAGAATATGCTATCACTGTTGCATTCATAGGACAAATCTGATTCTGTTCTGTTCTAACTTAATTGAGTATAGGTTT
This sequence comes from Podarcis filfolensis, assembly GCF_964270895.1. NCBI lineage: Eukaryota > Metazoa > Chordata > Lepidosauria > Squamata > Lacertidae > Podarcis > Podarcis filfolensis. The sequence continues at coordinate 16,111,066 of NC_139606.1, read as the reverse complement.
CTGTCACACTAGAAAAATACCATTATCACAGTGACTGCACTATTAGTATATGTATAGGCTCTGCAAATAAATGTCATCCACTCACTGATTTCATAGTGTTTTAGCCCAAGTATTTACAAACACGGTGTTCTTGTATGTGCACACATATGTGCACAATTTGCCAAAATCCACATGAATGTGTGTGCACACAGCAACAATCCATGAAACTGGTTATGCTGTATGTAGTCCACATCCACAAAAGCTGATTACCACAATAAATCAGGTTGTCTTTAAATCTCTTTGCAAATAAAATTCCTTGACTATTTTGACTTGCCAATATGTAGTATAAAACAAAGAAGGGATCGATGTAATCATAACGCCGTGTGAAAATTTAAACAGATAATTAGTGCAGATACAAACACACCCAAAAAACTTGTACTGTAATGTGGAATGCAGAAATAATCTATGCAACTTTTCAGAGAAAGGTTGTTGAAGTATATAAATGCATGGCAGAAATCTGCTCATCTGTACAACTTCAAAGTAATGAAATGCCAAATAGTTTGAATACCAAATTGTTGCAGGCTATATGATGTATCTGACATAAATGATTTTTCATCACAACATTATATGAGATGTTGTGTTTCAGCTGACTATAAGACTGTGACAGTAGAACTTAAGTCACTAAAAATGCATGGCTTCTTAATAATATACAATTTAATAATCCTGTTTTCTTATTTTGTAATTTTACTCCTTTTTATGACAGCTATGATCTGGCTGGCTTACTAGCCTGTTTCTTTATGGAAATGTTTGCAAAGTAATATTATGCAGTTGCAGTAAGAATATCTACTGCTGCTTAAAGCAAAATGTAACAAGCATAGGAAAAGGCGAATTCATTCACTGGAGGTAAGACGAAAAGAAGCCAAATCTAATGGTTCCTCCTGTTGTCAACAGAGTTTGCAAACAGCTTTGGGGAACAGGATAGGATTGTTGGCTATAAACTGGCTTGGTTTTTCATAACTATCATAAACTGTTTGCAGATTGTGGCCAAAGCTCACTACAGATCACCGTCCTTATTTGTGTGTACTGTAACATTAAGCCAAGTCACAAACTGGTGCAAGTGAACAAACATGCAGGCTCCTAGAGAGAAGACTGCATCCACTTTGCTCCTCTGTGATGTACTGTGCTATGCCATAGTTTGGCTTAGTGTGTCATCCAAACCTGGGTTCATGGTTTAGCTCTCTCCAGACAAGCCACACGGCAAACCTTGGTTACACTTAGTGATTTGTCTTGAGTGAGGTAAACCATGATTCTGGGTTCATATTGTGTTTCCACAACTAAAGACTAAGGCGTGAATTGGAAATGAAGAGGGATATTTCATGGTGCTGAACCTCTAAAACAAATGGGGGTTCACATAATACTTAGCAACTTTATACACCAAAGAAAAATATTTTTCTTACACTGAAGGTCCAATCAACATTATTCCAGCAGCATTGAGATGGCAACAAAAGATCCATGTTCTGACCCCCTTTTCCAATACGTATGAAAGCTAGTAATTTTAAAATCTAGTCATTTTAAAAGTTAGTCATTGTAAACTCTTATCTGCCTGCACATTCATTTAGAAAAATGCTACCACATGTAAAGGCTAGACAATACTCAGCTTCCAGGAATGTACCTACAGTTTGGAAACAGGCCTCGGGCCTCTGCACTTATTCATCCATCATCCTAAATTCTTCTCCTGCTCACCTTGCCACTTATACAATGTAAAGACTGAATTTGAATCTTTTATCTGTCTGTGATTCAACATAGGATTTTCCTAGTTCCGTTCCATAAAACCTACACAAGAGGGGGATTTCAGATGATCTTGCATTCAAATAATTGTGGGATTTTCGCAGTCGAGTCATGGTGATACTTTGCATTTATGACGACAGGATAAAGAATGGGAAGAACTGCATCCAACTCCCAGACTCAGAACAGGTACCATACCAGAGGCAACACAGCCCTCATTTTGATTGAGTCCAACCATTTTTATGTGAAGTGCTACAAAACATTTCTTCCTTCCTAAACAAATCTACTGGAAATTAAGATGCATTGCAGGAACTGTTTTTGATCAAAGCACATTGAAGGCTCTCAGTCCTCTACAAGTGAATGAAAATAAAACCTGTGAAATCTGTGCTGCTAGAGCAAAATAGTTACTTGGGCAACTTAATCTCTTTTAAAGTTTAAACAAGATAAGCAGGATAGCTTTGTAAGTCATTAGATGCTAAATCAGAGTCTACAAACAATTCAAATCATGAGCACATACGTAATCTAATTCTGGACTATGTGTCTTCGCTGATTGAAAATCATCTGCACAATGGCTTTGCCTTCTTAGTGAGCAACTTAAACATAATGGGTGCCACATCCCAAGCCTAGCCAATTTCCGTGCTATCATAAACCAGACCCTTAGTAGAGCGGCAGCTTTGCATTAAGAAGATCCCAGGTTCTGTCCCTAGCATATCTAGTGCTGGAAAAGGTGCCTGCCTTAAATACTGGACAGCCACTGCCTATCAATGGAGACAACACTAAGCTAGATGGACTAAGGGTCTCACTCAGTACAATGCAGCTTCTTTCGCTCCTATATATGTGGAGCCAGTGTGGTGTAGTGGTTAAGAGCGGTAGTCTCATAATCTGGGGAACCAGGTTCGCGTCTCCGCTCCTCCAAATGCAGCTGCTGGGTGACCTTGGGCTAGTCACACTTCTTTGAAGTCTCTCAGCCCCACTCACCTCACAGAGTGTTTGTTGTGGGGGAGGAAGGGAAAGGAGAATGTTAGCCGCTTTGAGACTCCTTCGGGTAGTGATAAAGTGGAGTATCAAATCCAAACTCTTCTATATATGTCAAGCAAATTACTTTATGTCCGGGCTTCTTGAGATCAAGAAGCAAGCATGACCAGCATTATCATGATTAGCAACAGATATTTTTTTAAAAAAAAAAATCCCGTATATTTCGCTCCATAAGACGCACTTTTTTCCTCCTAAAATGGGGAAATGTCTTTTTTGGTTTTTTGCCATATCAGTTTTATTAATTTTCCAATAATGCTTTCCATTACAATCTCTCCTTTTATATTATACAATTTGCCTTTTTAGGGCCATGACTTCCTTCAAACCTTCCTTATGATTTTCTATCTTTCATTTCAAATTTCTGCATTTTCACTACTTAACCATTGCTTTCAAATCAAAAACATCAAAGCATCATTTTTTTCTTATTCTTCTCTGCAGTGATTTTTATACCTTTCCTTACAAAGCTTCTTGCAATCCTACCAACATGTTTTATTGACTAAAATTGTCTTTAAAATAATTTACAAATTTAGTCAGTCCTTGATGAACTTCTGATCCTGCTGTTCTCAGATTCTTCCTGTCATTTTGGCCAGTTCCGCATACTCCATTAACTTCAATTGCCATTCTTCCTTTGTCAGTAATTCCTTGTTTCCACTTCTGTGCTAATAAAATTCTTGCTGCTTGTTGCATATAGGAAAAGCTTAGTATCTTGTCTGTTAATGTCTGTACCTACAATTCCCAGTAGAAAAGCTTCCGGTTTTTTAATGTATGTATATTTCAACATTTTCTTAATTTTATCATATATCATATTCCAAAAGCATTTCACTTTCTTCCATTCCCACCACATATGATAAAAGGTACCTTCAAAAAGTAAGGGGAAATGTCTGCGCGTCTTATGGAGCGAATGTGTGGTCCCTGGAGCCGAATTGCCCGAGTGTGGCACGCGCCATTGCCCCACCCACCCGGGTTGCTGAGGGCCTCCCCTTTCCCCTGAAGCCCCAGGAAGGTTTGGGAGCAGTGGGCAGGCTGTGTGATGTTGCCTCGCACTCCCGGGCTGCTCTCTTTGAGAGAGGCTTTGCCGATGGCCTCCCCTTTCGCTTGATGGCTCCGGAGATGTTGGCCGGAGGATGGCGAGAAGAGGCAGCTGTCGAGATAAAGGAGGAAGAGGACATAGAGGAGTGGGACCAAGAAGCGGGGCGAAGGGAGAGGAGGTAGGTTGCCGCAAGTGGAGAGTCATGGTAAGAGGGCAAAGGAGAGGCAGCAGCGAAGGGGAGAAATTGCAGATGTCGCCTGAGGAGTTTGGGAGAAAGGGACAGAGAGGAGGAGGCTGGAAAAGGGGCCTGTGCTGCTTGGTGGAGAGGGGGAGAAAAAAGTGGGGAGAAGGGAAATGATATATAATGAACTCAAGAAAGTACTTAAAAGTACATTCCCTAAGAAACCAGAGGCCTTTCTCTTGGGCATAGTTGGCCAATGGGTGCCAAAGAAAGATAGAACATTCTTTATGTATGCAACAACAGCAGCAAGAATACTTTTAGCTAAATATTGGAAGACACAGGATCTACCCACCGTGGAGGAATGGCAGACGCAAGTGATAGACTACATGGAGATGGCTGAAATGACTGGCAGAATCCGTGACCAGAGAGAAGAATCGATGGAACAGGACTGGAAAAAGTTTAAGGACTATTTACAAAAATACTGTAAAATCTTTGAGTGTTAATAGGATGTGGGAAGTAAAAGTAACAGGGTTTGTGTGACTTTGGTTAAAGGTGTGTGAAAAGAAGAATCTAAAAAAAAAAGGATAAGGGGTTACGAACAGAACAATATTATGTCATATTTTATAAGATGAGGTACGGAGTAAAATAATGGAAAATGGGGACATAATAATTAGAATATAACATTAAGTATGGTTTAAACAAGGTTTTGAATTTGCTGAATTTGATTGGAGTAAAGTGGAACACAAAAAAGGGGGATGTGAGGAGGTCAAGACAGAGGGGTATGGAACTTTATAAATTTAAGAAAGAGAGTATTTCTTTTTTCTGTTTTTCTATTTTTTCTCTTCTTTTTTTTTTCCTGTTATATATTTTTGTTTTTCTTGAGCTTTATGTATGGAAATGATATACTTTGAAATGATGAATTTTATGTTTTGTAAAACTTTAATAAATATGTATTTAAAAAAAAAAAAGAAAAAAGTGGGGAGAAGGAAAGCCTTCCAAGCCTCCGCGGGAGGAGAGCGATCCCTGCAGAGGCTTAGGATGGAAGCTGCGCCCGCCAACCATATGGCTGGCTGGCGTGCAGCTTCCCTCCCAAGCCTCTGCCGGGATCGCACTCCTCCCAAGGAAGCTGAGATTCAGAATTTTTTTTTCTTGTTTTCCTCCTCTAAAAACTAGGTGTGTCTTATGGAGCGAAAAATACGGTAACAAGAAATCAAAGAAACAGACTTATTTTGTGTTGTCGTTTTTAAGTTGGATTCTTCTGCACATTGGGAAATCTGCCCCACCTTGTTCTTGTTCATATCAGACTAGTTAGCTAAGCCTCCTACACTAAGCTCCTAGCACTGAGCTTTGCCAACAAACAACAGCTGCTGGGTCGAGAGCAGTGCCAGCTGTTCCTCCCTGACCCTTTGTATCACTCTCTTATCTCATATCACTGGCATAAAAAATTATGCCACTTCAGGGGGCATCAGTGAATTTGGGTGAAAGAGGGCAGGTAAATTGATCCTCCAAAAATAGCTACAACAGCAATCTGTGAATATATTTCCTCAAGCTTTCGAAAAAGAGAAATTTAAAAACCTATAGAGGATACATAAGAACTGTTATGAGATGCATTAGCAGAACTTAAATGCATACAGTGGTACCTCGGGTTAAGTACTTAATTCGTTCTGGAGGTCAGTTCTTAACCTGAAACTGTTCTTAACCTGAAGCACCACTTTAGCTAATGGGGTCTCCTGCCGCCGCCGCACCACCAGAGCACGATTTCTGTTCTTATCCTGAAGCAAAGTTCTTAACCTGAAGCACTATTACTGGGTTAGCGGAGTCTGTAACCTGAAGCGTATGTAATCTGAAGTGTATGTAACCCGAGGTACCACTATATCCATAATTTAACAAAAATCTGCTTTTTAGTTACCAGTCAGAATCTTGATAGATTCACTTTAAAAAAAACAAAAAACCCTAGACTCTTAAGGAATATACCTGAGTAGTATACTTGATTTCAGACAGAAGTCATTCCCAGGAATGCCATATGTTAGGGACCTGAGACCTTTTGCATGCAAAACAGATGCTCTACTTATAGAGCTATGACCCTGCCCCCTAGGGTTCCCTCTCCTTAAAATGGCACTAGCTGGGTAAGAGCAATAATGCTGCTAACACCATTTTTAGAGATAAAATCCTATTATCAAAAATAAGTCAAAATAAGTCAATTTGGAGAGTTGCTCCTGCATGAAATAAATAGTTGATTAATTCCCGGGCATAATTTGTAGCCATACAAAATATAATATTGGAGTGAAAAGGGTTAAACTGTGATCAAATCTTCATTTTTGCAAGGCTGCTTGGAAAGGGCTAATAAATATAATCTGATCCAAAAGTTCTTAAAGCGTTACAAAATTTGTTTGGTACCTATTAATATTCCAGTTTTATCCTCTTTACTGCAGCCTTCCTCAACTTGAGTCCACCAGATGTTTTGGACTACAAATCCTAACCAGCCCCAGACAGCATGACCAATGGCTAGAAAAAAATGGAAGCTGTGGTCCAAAACATCTGGAAGACACAATTTTGGAGACAGCTGCTCTAATATATTAGTACAGTAGAGTGTACTATTTGCATATCTATGTCTAAATCAAGGATGATAAACCTACCTGCTCTATAAAGGAGGACCGCATTCCCTCTCAGACAACTGTTGAGGGACTGCATAATGGCAGTGGGTAAGGCCAAAGCATGCACACATATGCAAAGCTCATTCAAACATGCAGATTATTAATATAGCTAGACTCCAGATGTATGTTAATACTGTTTAGGTGTAAGCAAATGCCTATTTGAAAGACCACAAAAACATAAAGCGGCATAATTGTTTCTGGGCGGTAACACTTGCAGGTATAATTGTATCTACATCTAATGACTTCCAATTATAATAATTAGATGAAAGATTAAATGAAGGTCTGGTAACAGAACTGCTTGTTGCAAATGATGTCAGTTTTATGTACAGTGGTACCTCGGGTTACATATGCTTCAGGTTACAGACGCTTCAGGTTACAAACTCCACTAACCCAGAAATAGTACCTCAGGTTAAGAACTTTGCTTCAGGATGACAACAGAAATCGTGCAGTGGCGGTGCGGCGTCAGCAGGAGGCCCCATTAGCTAAAGTGGTGCTTCAGGTTAAGAACAGTTTCAGGTTAAGAACGGACCTCCAGAACAAATTAAGTTCTTAACCCGAGGTACCACTGTATTTCCATTTATTTCTCTGTTGTGAAGGTGAATGACCTTCCACTGTAGCAGAAGGCTACTTTCTTGGACTTCCTAGGCCTAGAACCTTGCTTTGTAAACTATGCAATTAGTATAAAGCCTTAATCTCATGAGGGATAAGAACTGAAGACAAACGTTTATGTCTTTCTCTTTCTTTCTTTCTTTCTTTCTTTCTTTCTTTCTTTCTTTCTTTCTTTGCTGCTGTGCACTGGCTGGGGATTGTTTCATTTGTGGCCTATGGATGTCCATGCAAACATACACAACTGCTACATAATAGCAATCTTACATGAAGGCAAAAAAATCACCCCCTAGAAATTCTGTGATGCTATGAGATTTAAAAAACCTAAAACTAAAACTGGAAGGAAACCTAGGCGAGAACTTGCTCTGAATGGACTGCACTTTACACACCAATTTCCTAGTTCTTGTACGTGATTTCAATCCATAGTCTTATTTTTCCTGAGAAATTTAGCTTCAGATATGGCACTATATCAAATAATGAATGAAAAAAGCTATCCAGCTATTGCTTAAGCCTTTGGAACATTCAGTATATTTTTACAAAGTAGCTCCCTCCTCCATGCAAAATCTTCCTATTCTCTATCTGTTAGAACAAAAAAAATTTTTTCCTTCCAGTAGCACCTTAAAGACCAACTAAGTTAGTTCTTGGTATGAGCTTTCGTGTGCATGAAAGCTCATACCAAGAACTAACTTAGTTGGTCTTTAAGGTGCTACTGGAAGGAAAAAATTTTTTTTGTTTTGACTATGGCAGACCAACACGGCTACCTATCTGTAACTAACTCTATCTGTTAGGTCAGTCTGCCAGTCTAATGAATATCTTAAAGGTGTGACTTTCCTATGTTGTGTGTGTCTGTGTGTGTGTTTGTCATTGCATTTAACTTTTTTATCTGCTACAGCCACCAAGACATGCACTGATGTTTACTTGACACTTATTCAGAAACTGTAGTTATTTTAATGTTGCTCATGCACAGTGCCTCGGGGCACTTGCTCCACAGACGTTTTAAAAAAGTGAATTCAATTGGTCACAAGGCTTAATTGTTGGGTAACTGTAAAATGTTTTCTGGCCTTGGGCCACTATTTGAGCAGCCCAAACACACTGTAAGACAGAGATAACTTAATGCTTTAAGTATTCATAATAACAAAATATGCCTAGCTGCTCATTTGTACTGTTGTTATACATATTTATCAATGCTTCCCTCAATAACTATGCACAGCTGTATGGTATAAATATAGATGAGATGATTAAGAAAGAAGTCTTACAAATATGTTTTCATTAACTTCTGTAAAGACAGAAGACTCCACTGATTAAATACAGTTGTATAATTAGTGCCTGTAATGGGAAGCATGCACCTCTGGTCAAAAGCTGAACTGGAGAACCATATGGGCTTTTTCTTTATTTCCCTATAGGTACACAGGATTTAAAGTGCTGAGTAGAAAAAGGGAGAGACAGCATGCATGGAAAGGTATATCATTTGAATTGAAAGAAGCCATCGAAGGTGTGCAGACTGCTATCTTCATTGTTTCACATGTTGGGGGAAGAGGGAGCTCTGTCTACAAACTGAGGGGAGAGGGACATTGTGAGTGATTTGAATCTCCTTTCAATTGTTGGCTCAACTCTTTGGGTGAGAAAAGAGAAAGGTTTTCTTAAAACCTTTCTGGGGCCAGATAAAGGGATCAGTACCACACAAGCTGGGATGGTGCCTGAATCTGGGTAGTGATCTCCCACCATGGCACCAAACAAACAAAACAGATCAGAATCCTTTCTAGGATGGCCGTTTTCAGCTAAGATTAAAGTACATGTTAATGAAAGCTATTAACTGCTGGAGTGACTATTCTCTCTCTCCCCCTGCCGCCAACAGACTGTGTAGTTGTACAACACAAAAATCTGAAGTTTAGGAGAAATCCCCATTATACAATTTTAAAACAGAAAGCTAACAAGTGCTGGCAAACAAACATACTCATAGCAGGGGAGGAATAATGAAAGCTCAGCACAACCTAAAAACATAAAAAATGTTTTCATTATGTGCCAGAAAACCAACAAGGATTGAGCCAGCTGGACTGGTTGGAGAAACGAGTGCCAGAAGGCAGCACTTGAAAGGCCTTGTCCTGCCTCTCTGCCAATCAATCAATCAATCAATCAATCAATCAACTGAAGTCAAAGGAACATGGGTCAAGGCCTCAGGTAACAACTGCAGAGGGTGGGCACGTTAAAAGAGGATAAAGTGGTACCTCAAGTAACCAGGTCACAACCTTTTAGGGCTTTATAGGTAATAGCTAACATACTGAATTCACAGTGTCAGGAACCACCAGATCTGATGGTTCTTAAGAAGTGAAGCAGGATCCTGTGGCATCCAGTGAGTACCTCAGATGGAACCCTGAGGACTCCATACTACCTGAGGTCCAGTCAGAAGGGTGTTTTCCCAGGTGACATCCTATCCAAGGGAGTTCTGATAGCAGGAGGCTTATTTGCAACTATGTCTTGAATGTTTGCGTGTCTGATGTCATATGATGTCCAGTATATGACACCTGGGCATTTACTCAAAATGGCCTTGTGGGCAGTGGCGTAGCGTGGGGGGTGCAGGGGGGGCCGGCCGCACCGGGCGCAACATCTGGGGTTAGGGCAAATCCACGGGTTAGGGGGCGCAAATCCATGGGTTAGGGGGCGCAAATTACTTGCCTTGCCCCGGGTGCTGACAACCCACGCTACGCCACTGCTTGTGGGTCAAATCAAGAGGGCTGGCAAGCCTATTTAGGCACACAAACTGCAGTTTCCCCACCACTAAACTATGGAACTATTTAACTTTAAACTGTATACAATGTAACAAAGCTCTAAGCAATTGAAACTGAAGCTGACTAGAATTCATCAGGGAAAAAACTATGTGCAGTTGTACTTTTCACATATAGAGATCAACTGAAGCATTAAAAAAAATTTAAAAAAAAATAGGCAAAAAGTGTTTCTGCAATTAAAGACTGTAAATCAACTGACTGGACCAAGAGGAGCCCAGCAAATCCCTTATTCTGGCAAGCTGCCCACAAAAAAGCTGCAGGTGGTAAGACTGAAAGAAGCCTGTATCCAAACCAGAAACTTAACTGCTCTGAAACCCAATGCCTCAATTATCAAGCTTTATTTTATGATGACAAAAGTGTAAATGACATGTTATAATGTGAAAAGTAAAATGAATCATTCACAATGAATTGCTTTTCATCTCTTATTGTTCCTTATGCATTATTGTTCCTTAATATTACTTAACAACAGCAGTAATAATAGCTGAAAATGATTAAAACTGGAATGACACATATTCAAATAATTTAAATAGAAAAGAAAAAAGAAAGGAATTGCACTCTAATACAAAAACATGGGCAATCAAAATAATTGTTTGCCTTGCTGTTCCAGAGGGCAAGGGGATCAATTGTTGTTTCTCTTATTCCTTTTGTGGACACTTGCAAATTGCATTTCCTTTGTTCCCTAAGCTCCCCTGAAGTAGGACAATCCTTGACTAAGATTTGCATTCCAGATCCAGCACCTCTTCAAGTATCCTGGAATTTCAGTTTCTAGGAGAAGAAAGAAGCAAGTCACACTTGCACATAACCAGGTTCCATTTACCTCAGTCTTAGGGAAAGATGGAAGAGTCCCAGGCGCCATACAGTGCATATGCTATGTTTACATAAAAATGCACAAAGCAGTGCACAAAATTTAATGCTTAATTTAAAAAATAAGTAACACCAAGTGCCTCTTTTTTAAAATAAAAAAGTTTAATACTAAATCTGAAGCTTATTTTTATATTGACTTAAAATTGAATCAATCACATCTATCAATCACATTGGCTTGGATCCAGAGACACTGTGAGAAGCATTCACTCATGCTGGTGGAAGGGAAGACAGATTTTCACTAAATCCATAGGCTCCATCCTGTATCTTATTCCAATAATGCACCAAATCTATCTGAGTGGTCTTAATAGACTGTCCTCTATATCTTGAATGATCCGATCACAGCTTATTGAGATTGAGTTATGCATGATCCTTTCCCTGCACACGCAGCCTCATTGCTCTTCCCTTCACATAAACCACAATTAAACCAGAAAGACTTATGAACAATAATTTTCCATTTCATCTGAAAAAGGAAACTCTGGCTACCAATTTTGGAGCAAGCCAGGATATTACACCACAGCTGAAGCTGGTTTAATATCCCGACTTGTTCCAAAGTTAATAACCATAGTTCCCTAGTATGGGTAAAAAGGGGAAACTTATGATTAAACAGTGACTAGTTCCTGTGTTCTACAAAGGGGCTGCACTTATGGACAATAGGCTTCTGCATACCTTGACTTTAATATGCTGAGATATGATAGTTCAAATACAGTGTGTTCTGTTTTTATATTATAAATGTTTACAACTCAACAAAACATTTACATAGGAAATCAGCCCTGAGTGCTCACTGGAAGGACAGATCCTGAAGCTGAGGCTCCAATACTTTGGCCACCTCATGAGAAGAGAAGACTCCCTGGAAAAGACCCTGATGTTGGGAAAGATGGAGGGCACAAGGAGAAGGGGATGACAGAGGACGAGATGGTTGGCCAGTGTTCTCGAAGCTACCAGCATGAGTTTGACCAAACTGCGGGAGGCAGTGGAAGACAGGAGTGCCTGGCATGCTCTGATCCATGGGGTCATGAAGAGTCGGACACGACTAAACGACACAGTTTAGGAAGTTTGCCAGATGTAATTAGCTTTTGACACGTGCTGATTCCAGAGAATTAAAAGCCTCCAACACACAGCTCAAAACACACATGTCTAGCTACCACCTCACACAGGTGACTAACCTATCTTAATTAGCTTCTGATGTCCTAAGCCTTAATTAAATTCTAGCACATACAAACCCATAACAATATATAACACTCTAACCCACCTCTGAGTAATCTAAACCATGAGGAACTCTCTTGATAGATGCTTTAAAAAAAAAGACAGGAGAAAGATTGCATTCACTTTCCTTCTTAGTGTCTACAACAGAAGATTTACACTAAATGAAAAACAGAATAAACAAAACAGGAGGTTTTAAGCTCTTACATGCCTTCTGGTATTCCTCCTTGGAATGTAATGCTAACCTAACAACATCCACAAGGACAAAAGTTCTAAATTAGTCTAGATCAATAAGAGCATACCGTATTTTTCGCTCGATAACACGCACCTGACCATAACACGCACATCGTTTTTAGAGGAGGAAAACAAGGGAAAAAACATTCTGAATGAAACAGTGGATGTATCATTTTTGTGCTTCATGCTGTGGCCACAGACATGTGATCTGATGGTGAATTTGGGGTGACCCAATGCAAAAATCCTGAGAATCCCTGTGGATCCATGCTTTGTAACCACGTTTTTGCACCATTGCAGCCCCAGGCAACAGTGGGTGTGTGATTTTGGGGGGGGCAGGCTGTAGCCATGGACATGCTATGTGCTCTGATGGTGAATTTGGGGTGACCCAATGCAAAGATCCTGAGGATCCATGTTTTGTAACCACGTTTTTGCACCATTGCAGCCCCAGGCAACAGTGGGTGCGTGATTTGGGGGGGGGGCAGGCTGTAGCCATGGACATGCTATGTGATCTGATGGTGAATTTGGGGTGACCCAATGCAAAGATCCTGAGGATCCATGTGGATCCATGCTTTTTAACCACATTTTTGCACCATTGCAGCCCCAGGCAACAGTGCCTGTGTGATTTTTTGGGGGGGGGCAGGCTGTAGCCATGGACATGCTATGTGATCTGATGGTGAATTTGGGGTGACCCAATGCAAAGATCCTGAGGATCCATGTGGATCCATGCTTTTTAACCACATTTTAAGTGGGGAAGGAAGGAAAAATACAGAATGGACAAGGAGCACGAGAGGGGTGTGCAGAGAAGCAGCTGGCTAAGAATGCAGGAGAGGGGTATAACGGGAGGGAGGAAAGGAAGGCAAAAGTTTTCCCTCACCTACCCACCCAAGCCAGCCAGCTCTCTCTCTCGCTCGCTCTCTCTCTCTCTCTCTCTCTCTCTCTCTCTCTCTCTCTCCCTCCTGCATGTTTTCAGCAGCACCGGAGCACAGAGACGACACTCTGCTTGCCTGGAGGGGAGGGGCTTTCCCTGCTCTTTGTTCCGTTTGAGCAAACACAGCAAGGAAACAGAGGAGGGTGGGCAGTAAGACCCTGAGGCAGAATGCAGGAAAGCAGCCACTTCCTCTTTTCAGGTTTCCCTTCTCCGAGACGCGCGATTTGATTTTTGCCTGATTTTTTTTGCCATTTGGCTCCAGGGACCACACATTCGCTCAATAACACGCACAGACATTTCCCCTTCCTTTTTAGGAGAAAAAATCTGCGTGTTATAGAGGGAAAAATACGGTAATTATAGAAAAGTTAGCTAGTGCTCTACCAAAACATGGGTGCTTTTCATGAGCTTAAAAACATGTTGATTCCATCTAGCACAGAGGTTTCCAAACTTTTCATGTTGGCGACACACTTTTTGACATGCATCATTTTGCAATAGAGTAATTCAGTTTTACTAGCAAACCTGAGGTTAAACTAACCCCTTTCCAGCCCCAGGAGGAGCGTGGGGAGCATTCGCATGACACACCTACACATTGCGCGATACACGCACAGTTTGGAAAGCTCTGATCTAGCATATACTTCACTTCTCCTTTGACAACACCTCAAGCAGATGCATGAAAAACACTAAAATTTATCAAGAATGCTTTCTTTTTCCATACAGAGTAGTCCCTGTGTGCACTACTTTCTCTTCTTCAAAAACATAAAAAGGATATTTCTACAATATTTTCCACCTAATTCTGTAGAATCTATTTCCATGGGAATTTATGCTGGAGCAGAAAGAAACTATATTCCATTTTCCTCCCTTTCAATGTGCATTTTAGTTTTCCCTTTGCAAACACATCTGTTAAGGCTAAAGGTTCTAACTCAATGATTCAGTACAAAGAACCAATAACAAGGATTAGTTCTTTGGGGAGTGTAAACAGGATTAAATGGTGATTTTTAATGTCTTAGAAACTGCAAAACAACAGGGAAAGGCCAATTGTCCTCCTAAATGAACTGTTGCGATAAGTGCCAGCTGAAATGCTGCACCGAAAAGTAGAACTGCTTGCTCTTTTTTGAATAACATAGGTGCATACTTAACTAGATAATCATCCATTGACCTGAGTGAATAAGGACTGCAACTGTCTGTGGAATTATTAGTCACTTTCTTGCCGCTTAACATATATTAATACATATTAAAACAGAAATAATTTATTTTTTAATATACACCTTGTGTGCTCCCCACTTTCAGTCCCACCATTATCAAAAGGTAGAATTAGTGATTGAAATTTTCATTACAACAATATTGCTATCTGGGTGTTTTTCTCCTACATATTTCTTGCACATTTTAAAGACTTAGATGCCATCATCTCATGCCCTGCCTACTAAATATCCTAATTAGGACTATGTTTTGTCAGAGTGGTGGATACAGCTTCACAGCTGCTGGTGTGGCCTATTCACCTTTCTGCAAGGGCCTGAAGTTGATGTTGAATGTATTTCCTTAGGGTCCTAACTCGGATTCCCAGACTTTCAGCAATAAGGTTTCTATTCTTACAGCACTCCAACCATGCCTGAAGTCGGCTGTAGCACTGCAGATCATCTGGCTACTTTCTATGCCAGCACTGCACTGACTTGGGCAGTGTTGGCTTCACCTACCTGATCTGCTTCAACCAAATGTTACTGAAGCAGCATGAAAACTGCCACACTGAAGCAATTCCTATGATGCTGCTGGTAGAAGATGAGTTGGGCTTTGGAACATTTATTTTAAACTCTGTAAACATTGTTCTCTACTATACTGCCCCTCACTTTTCTCCACTGTTGTTCTTTACTTAGCTCCCCTGACTCCAATGTACTTCTATCTTCCATTACACTGCATATTATTTAACCTACTTATCGAGGTTCAGCCATAAATCAGACTTTATTTCTCTCCCTCCTCCACCCTCACTCTCTTTTTATGGATTTTGAGAGAGTTCCTAATGGATTATTTTCAGCCCACTTATTAAATGTGCAGTTTGCCGCCTATGTTTGATTGGTAATAAAACCAAAATTATAATCGCACGATACCCATGGCACCCAAATTAAACCACATATGCTCTATTTATCCCTATTTTCCATATTGGGTAACACTGGAACATGCTGGTCAATAACCACACAGTTTGAAGTTGGAGTTAACTCTTCATTGGCAAAAGCAAGGTCTCCACAGACTTGGTTGAGTATCATGTCTAGCAGAGCAGCTCATTCCTGGTGGTCTTACTCCATGAAAATCAGTTGCCAAAAATGAAAGACCCCACCACCTCCCAGCGGTCTAACTCCCCTCATTTCCAGGGCTTTTCCCAAGCAATGGGACACAGTGTCTGTGTCCAGCCAACCTCTCCTCCACCCTTTTCATGCCTCCTCTGATTCTAGAAGTCAAGTGGGGAGGGCAGCTTGTCGCAGCAGGAAGGGGAGACACCTGTGGCTCTTCACCAGCCTGACTCATCTCTGCCTCTTGGCCTCCCTTCTCCCATTGTCCTGGTTTAGCTTTTGCCACTGATTCTGAACTTTTCACTGCCACAGACTCACTAGACCCTGTTACCTATTTCATTTCCGACCTCCTCCTCCTCCTGATCTTCTCCTTCTGACCATTTATCACTGTCCCACCACCACTCCATGGGCTCTGAGCCTTCCTCCCTTAGTGGTTCCCCAGCTATTTTGTCCTGCCATTCCTCTGCATCCAAGCAGTCCATGACATTGGGTCCCTATTTTCTTGGGCCTGTTTGTGCTTAAAACACTAGTATACATATTTGGCCTTCTGGGGATAAATTCAAGATACGTTTTTGAAAAATTGTTAGCATGTGCATACATGCACTGCAGTTCCTTGGGTGTTTGACTCCTCCACAGGTTATCTGTAAACTAAATTTCTGTGAGTAGGAGAGAAACACTGACTATATAGCAGAGGCATGCAAATACAAACACATGAACACAAAGCCAGTACTTTGCTTACTATTCCCTTCCAACTGCTCTATATGTTTGATTTCCAGCAGTTCTGTCGTAAGTACCAAGTTACAGGCTGTAAGATTAAACATTCTATTAACTTTAGTTGAATACCACCAAAGTTTTACTCAGAACAGACCTACTGAAATTAATGAACATGTCTAGGTTCATTAATTTCAAATGCTATACTCTGAGTAAAATTTAGCTTAATATCACACCATTATTATTTTTTAATACCCCCTCCTTCAGAAACCACTATGTAATGAACTACTACAGAGTAAATTAATACAACCCTATAGTACAGAAGCATAAGAAGAATCTTCAGCAATGTGTAAATCAGGCAGAAGGAGTGAGAATAGGTCTTACAAATATACCTTTCCCTATCGTTATCCAAGGAAGGTTGGAAGGTATGCAAAGTCTCCCCAGTTTCAGGAATTTTCATATCATGTACTGTAATTTTTCTACATCTTTCATATTTATTTATTTTTTTACTTTATATCCAAGGAGCTCAAGGTAGCGTACATAATTCTCCTCCTATCCACATAACTACTGTGGGAGGTAGGTTAGGTGGATTGTGAGTAACTGAGTCAAGGTCACCCAGTGGGCTTTTTGACTGAGTGGAGATTTGAATCCTGGTGTCTGAGGTCTACTCTAACCACTACACCACACCAGCTATGTCTATGCCACAAAACATTATGTAATAAATATTTTATTTTTCTTCTTCTCTCTTGCACTCATAGAGTGTATGTCTCTACCCAATTAGAAAAGCTTTTCAAACAGCTAATAGAGGACTCTGGCCGACAAAAGCATGTGCCAAAATAAATCTATTAGCCTTCAACATGCCACTGTATGCTTCATGTTGTTTCCATCTTAATTTATTTGCACTTAGGTTCCACTAAAAATCCATGTGAAAATAAGTCAAGACTTAATTCTCGTTAATTTCAATGGAAACTAACTGCAAATACCTTCACATGGATCCAATGCTTTGTTGTTCTGAGCAACAGGCAAAGACGGCTACCCTCCATATTCACATTGTGCTGTAGAAGGCAAGCAATATAAAACATGCTTTAGATATATTCATTGAAGTCTACCTTCCATTAACCTCCACCTATATATTTTTTCAGTCACTTTCTTCTTTTGAAAAAATTACATTGCTCACTGCTCTAGAATCTTCTTCACAAACATCCCCTTCCATTTGTCTCTACCGATAAGAGTTAAATTATTGAACTCACTAGTATTTCACTTCACTTTGATATTTCTCAGGTGGGGCAATGCAGGTCTGGCTTTCAGAAAATCTTCAGAAGCTTTGTTAGCATGGTAATTGCTGCTTCTGCTTCCTAATTACCCATTGCCATTTTCTCTCTCATTATATACTAATTAAGTTCTAATCTTGACCGTCACCAATCATTCCACAGCCTTGGGCAAATCGCAATGTTTCTTCATTTTAGCACAACCTAAATAATGTTAACAAATAATTATTTGTTGGGACTCAGTCAGATTTTCACTTAATGAATTTTGAAAAGTGAAAGTGAAGTAGAAATAATATGTGAGTTGAATAAGCATGGTTACTGTTATGGTGGGCTACTATCATTAGGCATTTAATCAAAAGTAATCCTACTACTAGAATAGAGCGGGACGCGGGTGGCGCTGTGGTCTAAATCACAGAGCCTAGGGCTTGCCGATTAGAAGGTTGGCGGTTTGAATCCACACGACGGGGTGAGCTCCCATTGTTCGGTCCCAGCTGCTGCCCACCTAGCAGTTCAAAAGCACGTCAAAGTGCAAGTAGATAAATAGGTACTTCTCTGGTGGGAAGGTAAACGGCGTTTCCGTGCGCTGCTCTGGTTTGCCAGAAGCGGTTTAGTCATGTTGGTCACATGACCCAGAAGCTGTCTGTGGACAAACGCTGGCTCCCTCAGCCTATAGAGCAAGATGAGCACGCAATCCCAGAGTCGTCCATGACTGGACCTAACAGTCAGGGGTACCTTTACCTTTACAATCCTACTGAACACTGGATTGCTCCATGTTAAGGTGGCTGTGGATTGCTTCAAAGTTTCTTTTTTAAAAAGGTAACCCATTTTGCTTTCTTTAGCTTATTGTGTACCCTACAAACAAAATAGCAGCAATTCTAAAGCTCAAATATTTACTTCAAACCAATACATTTTCAACACCTGTTTGCTATTTAAAAGCTGTGAACAATACTGCATCTTGTAATATAGCTCTGAATCCAAGTTAAATGACATGTAATACATGTAAGAATGTCTTACATTCTTGTTGCAAAGCAACAGCTCACTTCAAGTTTGTATAGAGCAGAGAGCTTTACTATAATTTCAATATCTCTCTGCTGTGCCTCATCCCCCACCCCCCAATGTCACAGTGGTGTCAATACCATGATGTATAATCAACAGCATGCACTGCATTGCCAGAGAACAGAGTTCTGCCACTATTTTGTATCCCCCACCATGGAGTACTTTGTCTCAAATAATTTTATTTGCTGCGTCTGAACATGAGCTAGAACGGATGTAGCTTCATGGAGCGGATCAAGTTGTAAGCTTCCTACTGAAAATCTATTGACATAGACAAGGGAGTGGCCTCACCCACTATGCAATAAGCATAGAACTTTCCAAGGTCATTAACAGAAAACTGTGGGAGACTTATGCAGCTAAACATAACTGCATAATTCCCAGTAAGTAAGGGGTTAAGGATCACAGAGTTCTTAATTACTAGAGAAGGCTCACCCACAGAGAGAAAAGTAAAGTGAATGTTGCATGAGTGAGACCGCTGATTATTGTAAGTAAAACATTTTAACCTTGCTTAAGGTGGTAGTCTATTCAGGTGGGAGAGGCAGAGAGCACAACTGGGAGCTCTTAATACTGGGACATTTAAAGGTTTAATAACCTATATTTCCCATGTTTTGCAAATGCTGCATGCATTTCTATTTTAAACTCTTTCAACTAGAGAGTGTGTTAAGCCCACATGCTTTTTGAATTCAGACAGTCAACTGTTTTTCTTTTGCAGTTTCCCACACATGTGGGACTTCATTTCGCAACACAAACCTCCTTCCATTTCTAATCTAATCATAACCTCAGTGTGCCACTCATTACCTATCTATGTGAAACCTGATATTTCAAATGCCTTCACCAAAACATCCCATAAATCCCACTGGAACTAGACATATTCCTTTTGTTAAACAAAGACACCTGAAAATTGCCTTTCCAGTGTCATCCTTTTATGCATCCAAATCTTTCTGCACTCAAATTTATAATATTACTGGCATGCCAGAATATACCTGAGTTTGAAAGTTCCAGACTTTTTGTCCTTTGTTCCTTCCCTTTCCTGAGGTTCCTGTTTCTCCTTTGATTTCTGAGCATCGATCCCTTCTTCTTTTTCATCCCCTCCCAAAGTTAATGTTTTCCTATCTGTTGCCCATCCTCACATCTCTTCAGTGGAGTTTCCTATTCTTGAGTTCCAACCCTAAAGATAAAGGTAAAGGTAAAGGGACCCCTGACCATTAGGTCCAGTTGCGGACGACTCTGGGGTTGCAGTGCTCATCTCGCTTTACTGGCTGAGGGAGCCGGCGTACAGCTTCTGGCTCATGTGGCCAGCATGACTAAGCCGTTTCTGGCGAACCAGAGAAGTGCACGGAAATGCCGTTTACCTTCCCGCCAGAGCGGTACCTATTTATCTACTTGCACTTCATGCTTTCAAACTGCTAGGTTTGCAGGAGCAGGGACCAAGCAACGGGAGCTCACCTCGTCGCGGGGATTTGAACCGCCGACCTTCTGATCGGCAAGCCCTAGGCTCAGTAGTTTAGACCACAGCACCACCCACGTTCCAACCCTACTTCACCCAAATTTCCCCACCATGGTGTTCTCAACAGAACACAAAAAACCCTCCATAATAATTATCGCCTCTGCCTCTCCCTTCCCCTTCTCCTCAGCAGCAGAAGTTACTGTAAATCACTGAGTCTTGCCACCATTTTACTCTCTCCTTCTTCTCCCTTCCTGGGAGGCCTTCAATAGTTAACAAAAAATAATTATACAAGAAATAATGGGATAGCTCTTGTACCACTAGAGTTACTGTTTCAGAGAGTGCATAGCCAAGAGCAAATTAGTGTTTGTTGAAACAATAAGTGGCCATCCACAGTTCTAATGTATGTTACAAATCTATGAATCAGCAAAGGGAGCACTCTATTAAACACTCACAAACAAATTAAATGCCTACCATTTAAAAATTCAATATGTGATAAGCAACATATAATTTATGGGTTATATTAGCCAGGATTAAAACTAATGGGCAAAATGAACGCAGCTATCTGATGATTATATACTTATTTTAGATTTGAGAATGATGAAAGTAATTTACAGTACTCATTTTAAAGTTTCAGCCAACACAACCAAAGTTAATGAAATTTAGTATCAACACAATCTGAACTGGAAAAGTGTGTGTGTGTGTGTGTGTGTGTGTGCGCGCACACACACACACACACACACACACACACCCTCAGTGCTTTCATAGTTCTTCAGATTTGATAACATGACTCATTTGTGTTGAGGGGGAAAACACATGATGGGTACTTTTTAATCATTTTTCTCTGTTGAGAATTTCTTCAAAACAGGGTACAAGTAAGAATTTGTGGCAACCAGCTTACATTAAGGTGAATCATCCAAATCAACTTTTAGAAAATAATTAATATTTTTATCTCCACCTTTGAATGCTCTTTATAAAAACAAAAAAGTGGGGTTAGATAAAACAGCTTTCAAGACTGAAGAACAAGTCACCTTTACAGGGCCAGCATTTGTTATCAGCATGGATAGGCACCTGCCAACAGCCTGTGGAGTTCAGAAGGGTCCATCACAAGATGCCCGCCTAACACCCCTTCTTCCCCCTGACTTTCCAGAAGTCACTCACCTCCTACCTCAGCCCCCAGATATTATTACTCCAGACACAGCTCTTGTTATGGATGCAGAGCCACCAATGGGTACCTTTGCAGCTGATGGGCAAGTAGGCTTCACAAGATGCAATGCCCAATGTCAATTTAAAAGTACCTGTAGATATATAAGAGATGGACGTTCCACTGGACTACCATGCAGCCAATTTTAGATGTTACCTCATATAGTCTTTTACAAGGCTCTACTATCTTTATGTTTAAAAAAACTGACTAAGGGAGGCTAAGCTCTGTGGAAGTTCATCAGGTTTATGTAGCTGCTTAAAAGCTTTGTGTGTCAAATGCCAAAACATTTCAAGTCAATGCTAGTAGCAAGCTCAACTCTTGTCAGAGCAGCATGTTACCATAAATCAGAGTTTATTTCCTAGAACTATAATGTTTGAAAACTAAACAAGTGCCAAATGTACACTCAAGCTACCACCGAACATGTCTGTCCAAAGAAAATCTTTAATATCCTTATATGGCTCTGACAAGTGTCAACTTAAACACAGCACACACTAAAGGTAAATATTTATCAATGGGGACTTGTAACAGTTCCCATATATTTTTAATGCAATTAAATAATTATCGATTTGAAGAGGAAATAGAAAAGTAGTGTTTATTTATTATAACTAAGTGTTCTTGGTAAAAGTTAAAACATACATTATACGTCAAACAAAGATACAACCAACACAAGAACACTGAGGAGTGCATAGAATGTGCTGTGTTATGTATAGGTTAATCAATTAATTTAAAAGGTCTTTAGAAATAACTTTTTGGCAGAGGGCAACCTAATCCTGATCTGGCCCCACAACCACTGAGTGAGTGGTAGAAGGCACAAAATAAATAAACAATTTCTCTAATTTTTGTATGACTGTCATATGTTATCAGTATTATAGAGTATTGCTTAAAATTCAATAAAGTTGACTGCAGAAACTGTTGTTTAAAAGGATTTTGAAACATTAGCCTAGTAAACAAACACAATTCACTGGCATTAGCTTCATAGGAAAGCACTACAGGCTTCTTGATTGTTTTAAATGATTTAATATGGCCTAAAATAAATTGTCCAATCTGTGTCTTGAGGAACAGGCACAGATGCCAGCTAGGTTGAAAGGCTCTTGCTTTAGCCTAGTGTGTGGTTGTTGGCAGTGTTGTGGCTTGTCCCTCAGTAATCTTCTGTGTTTCATGAGGATTGGGGCTAAAGCTGCCAAACATGAAGCTGTAAAATATAAACGGTGGACATTGACAAGCAAGAGGATCTGTCACTATTCCATTCATCAAAATGTTCCCCTGGGCAGTGATACTGGAAACAATCTCATTTGTTGGAAAATTATATTATATGGAGTAAACTGTTGGTAGGTCGTGGAAGGCTTAAAGTCATGCCAACTGCAGTGTTGGAAAGACAGACTCTACCAGACAGACTGTGATATTTGCTTGTACATTTGTGCCTCAGAGGAGGCAGAAGACCCATCTTGCCATATTTTGAAATGGAGTTAAATAGCTAGAAAACTGTATGGGCCCATCTTTGTAGGGCAGACTGAATATGTTATCCATATGTTGCCCAGCTATCTTTACTGTGACACTCTTGAAGGTACTTGAAATAACAGAAACTTGGGAGGGCATAGGATGCCATCATTATATATTTTGCTGTCATTCTTTGAACAGTATGGTTTTATAAATAAATATATGAACACAAATAGACAAGGAATGATGTTCACCATCCAGTTAGAGACATACTGAATAATAATAGGTTGAGCCAAATTAAAAGATACTTTACAAGGAGTCAGATGAAAACTCAAGCTCCCCACACAACTCAACTGAGCAGCATTTTGGCCACCACTTTACAAGGTGCTAGAAATAAGATGTTAATCTATATAGTGTTCAATAGTAAACCAATTGCACCGCCATAATTCCAGCTATTTTGCCCATGGACTACAGTACGCTTTAAAAATATTTCAATACATCTATGAGCGGGGGGGGGGGAGCATTTGTTTTTACTAGGAAAAATGCAGTCATATGAGCTCAACTCTGGGGTGCCATTTTGCCTGTAACAGCTTCTTTCCTCATTTTAATGGTCGAAGTAGCACAGCCATAGAAGCCTACTCCTAGGGGTCGAGGTCCCTTTGCCCCCACAATAAAATATGTCATGTGATCAATTATGTGGGGCGGGGCTTACCTGGCCCAACTCAATATTTTATTCAAATTGGCACCCCTGAGCACAGCCATGTTATATCCAGTGTGTATGAGGAACTGTCCCTAATGTGGCTGTTGACTGAGACCCTTCTTGCATGGGAGTTTAGTACACGCAGCATCAGAATGACTATGGGCAGACCTGGACAGACTCCTGTTAGACATTTTTTTGTGATGGAAGTGTTCAAGCATAGGACCAAGACTCTTTCTCACTATTCAGTCACTGGAAAACAACAGCTTTTATAACAGAAAAATACAGTCTTTATGGAGAAAAGTACAGAGCTATTTCAGCAATGCATAGAATGCTGCAGAAAAATCAGAGCTTCCAGTGACCTGGGAGCAAAGAAATCAGTGCCCAGTCTAGTTCTTGTTATCTCCCCACCATGATTATTCTTCCTCAGGTTACTTTCTCCACTCCATTATTATTTATTTTCTTACTCTAGGCTATGCTTCTATTTGCAAACTGCATCTTAACAATCATTAGCAGACTAAACTCTTCAAAGCATAATTACACAGATAAATGAGATCCATTTTTCTGCACCTAAGTACATGTAAAATATAACCCCCCTGTTAAGTATATGTTTAAATATTATATGCATTGAGAAAAAAGTTTGAATGACAATTTTTAAATGTTAGTTTAAGACTTTCATCACACTGCTTCAGAACCAGCAGCCTGGCAAATGAAAGAGCAAGCCTAGTGCAGTATCTTCCTCCAACTTTCTCTGCCCCTTTTTTGTGGCTGTCAGCCAAATAGAATGAACACTGGACAAAGGACTCAGATAACCAGAAAGAAAGAGGGCAGTGATAGTGCAAGCCCTTTAGCCAGTACAGCAATCAACTTATGGCAGTTTGAATTGAAGCAGCTCACTGCTGATGCCCACTATTGCTTAATATTGAACATTTCCGCACAAAGGAAAAGTCTATTCTGTCAGATGTCTCCAACGATCCTCCTATTAGCAAGACTTAAGAAGGCCTTTGTCATATCAAATATGCTCAGCTGCTTACTGCATGGTGAAGTAGTGTTAGAACCATTTAAAGACGTGTCTGACATCATTAATCTATTTGCCCTTTGACCCAGAGATCTAAATTGTAGCTATGGTGACCAAAGCTTGACCTTACAATTCTGAGAAACTTTCAAGCTCTGCATTATTTTAAGTCACATTGTTCAATTGGACAAAGGAGCAAAGGAGAAATGTGACAGTGTCTTAGGAGTTAAGGTCAGCAGGTCAATTGCACAAATTGCTTATTGTTATATGATAAGCATGACTAGAAAAATTAGTTTTCATTCTTTTTGGCTTAAATACTCTGTGCTAGCCCTGTAATGCAAAGTAACTATAAAATAAGATGAATCTAATGTTTTCAACTACCTCGTTTTTCGGTGTATGTTCATTAAAGAAAGGAAATGTTGTATACAGTACAAGGATTTGTTCAAATCCTCTAAGATGCAACAGTAAACTACTATATTAACACAGTAAGTAACTGTTGCTTGTTACAGCTCAGAACAATATACAGTAGTTTCAGAAGGAAGTTAACTGGAAGATTTGGCTGGCTATTCTTGAGGTATTGGTGGCTCACTGTAAAAACATGCATTCTAGGGCTGAGCTGTATTGGCTTGATGGAGTTCACCTGACTGATGCAGGTATTAACATTTTTCTATGTGATCTGCAGGTATGACTGTGAGTTATTGTTCTCAGTAGGGGGGGGAGAGGGACTAAATTGAGAGTAGTGTCTCTTTGGTGGCAGGTAGGTTTGGGAAGGGAAACAGGTATGGTCAGCTAGGGAAACCCCCTCTAAGCTCTTATTACTCCCCTCTTGCTTTTGCTATCTGTAAGAGGTAGAGGAATAATTATCCAAAAGGCTGAAATATGAAAAGCATGTTTACTTAGAAGTAAGCTTCAACAACGGGAGTGAAACCTAGTTCAAAAGTAAAGGTAATGGAAAGAGCAATTAAATCCTGAACAAAACCAAAAAGTATTTTTTTAAAAAATCAACGCAATGCAAGAATAAATAAAAGCAGGGGGACAGCACTAATCCGACAATATTAGTATTTTTACATGTATTTAGCTTGAAAACAGAACAGAATTACAAACACTGTACCTAACCAAAATATCTTTCTAAAAATTGACTGCACAGAACCTTGTTTATATATTACAACAGCCATGGCCTTGTGGACTATAACATAATTAAATTTATTAAGTAGCTAAAAAGACATTCTTAGCAAAGCTGAAGGCGGGGAGAGGGGGAGAGTACAGCTTTTAACCTTCAGGAGGAAATTACATCTTAAAATCCTGTATTTAAGTTACACTGACATAGTGACAGAGGGGGATAAAAGTCAGGAAATTCAAAGTTAAAGCTGAATTCCCTTTCCTTAGCCCACATCATTGTCCTTTATCCCTTAACATTTAATTAAAACCTAGTTCTGACCAGTTGGTAATAAGCTGTACAGAAAACTGATTGTGGGAGTTGCTCCACTTCACAGTCTATTGTGTTAGACTTCCTCTCTCTTAAATTCCAAGACTGTCTGTACACCCCCTCTCTGAATGTGAAAAGGGGAAGGAGAGAACCTGGAAGAAACTTTTCTTACCAAATGTCCAAATTAATGGGAAAATATTAGAAAACATGCATCAAACAAAGCATCTTTGTACAAAGGGGAACAAAATTAAGGTTTTCATTAAAATTATGCAAGAATTTTGTTGTTCTTGGGTCTATTTTTGTTTGCAGTTATTAATAGGAAAATGTCTATAACCTTCTCCTTTTAAATAATTGTTTATAGCCTGGTTCCCTACAGAAGCAGAACTCTTTGTGCATATGTTCGGCTATATTACTATAGTTCTACATGTATTATTGCACAGCTCCCATCATAGAGTCTCTTTTTCATCATTACCTCTCAGATCCTGCAATGTTCTTAATGAAGCACAGTTCTGTGGATCGTCACCTCTGCAAAAGGATTCTGGAAACTTTTTGGAATTGCATGGCTTTGAGATGTTGTTGGACTATGACTCTACTCATCCTTCCCAATGCGGCCATGATGGTGGAGTCTAAGGAGGTTGGCATCCAACATCTAGAGACCCCCCGTTTCTCCATATGACACTGTCTGCTTATGCCTTGTTCCCTCATCACTCCTGGGGCACTCATGCCAGGTAATTACAGGGAATTCACAGCCTTCTCCTGCCTCCCATATCCCCATCTAGCACTCCTCACTGCTAAAATGCTTGAGCTTGGAGCCCGCATTCCTGGATGAAATGGAAGACACATAGAGGTGGCCCATTACTATAACCTCCTGATGTGATGTAAAGTAAAGCTAAAGGTACCCCTGACTGTTAGGTCCAGTCGTGGACGACTCTGGAGTTGCGCACTCATCTCGCTCTATAGGCCGAGGTAGCCGGTGTTTGTCCACAGACAGCTTCCAGGTCATGTGGCCAGCATGACTAAGCCACTTCTGGCTAACCAGAGCAGTGCACAGAAACGCCGTTTACCTTCCCGCCAGAGAAGTACCTAATTTATCTACTTGCACTTTTACATGCTTTCATACTGCTAGGTGGGCAGGAGCTGGGACCGAACAACAAGAACTCACCCCATCACGGGGATTTGAACCGCCAACCTTCTGATAGGCAGGCCCTAGGCGCTGTGGTTTAGACCACAGCGCCACCCACGCCCCCCTGGTGTGATGTACTCCCCATTAACTCCCATTACCCCCACACACCCCTGAACATGCAGCCACTGTGCCCATGATATATCAAATTGAGGCTAGCATCTGTTTTGCACTATAGGGTGAGTGAACGGTTTTCTAACCATTGAGAATTGTGAGCCTTCACGTAAAGCATGGGAGGTCATCATTTTAGCAGCAAAAACCAAAAACCTGATTCCAAAAGTCTCATTAGCCACTGTTTGAACAAAGATGCTGAGTGGACTTTTGGTCTGATCCAGCAAGGCCCTCTTTATGGTTCTTGGTAGGTAGGTCTCATAGCCTAGTGGAACATCAAGATTTAGTGGTGGTAAACCCATGAATACCCCTTGCTATTAGACAAACCAAAGGGGGCTTCCTGTCTAGAATTTGACCAGAAGTCTGTTTTGTATTATGCCATCTCCTACTACACTGCTAAATTCATGAATAGGAGCTTTCTTCATGATGGAAATAGCAGACATATAGAGCTTGATCCTGATCAAGACCACATATTGGGGAAAGATAAAGCACTCATCTCCCCCTGGCCAGCATTGTCTCAACCCAGATTCAACCTCCTGCACACACTATTTAAAAACAAACAAGCTTTCACACACTTGTTAATTAGGCAACTAATGCCATCTCTCTTTTGGCTCTCACAAAGCCATGCTCACGTGCAGAAGAAACTGTGCTCTAACATCCCATTTGTATCTGGTTTAAAATAAGTTAAAACACAATTGTGTTATCTGCAGAGCTCCAGAGCCAGCTGCCTGACCTATTGCCATGTTAACCAGAAGTCTTTTATTTGCATCCAAGGATTACTGTCTGAGTCACCTTCCCAATATATATATTACTGAAGTCTTTACTCAACCATTGGTAAATACACTATTTCAAAAGCCGATAAAGTATTTGTACTTTGTATTCGTACTTTATATTATGCTAGAAAAACATAATTGTTCTGACAATCTGTTCAAAGTGAGTTCCATCAACATATAAAAAGTAGGTTGTGGCAGCACCTTAACATATGTGAAGTATGTTTGCATTTGCATTCAAGACACGATACATCTATCCTACCCTCACTTGGTTCCAAACTAGGTAAGATTGAACATAGCATTGCCTATCTAGATTCTGAAAGCAGAGCCTTTACAGTGGTAGCCTGATATCTTTGGCAGGCTTTCCCCAAATAAATATATATGATCCCATCTTTGTCAGGGTGGGGTTCTTTTTTCTTTCTTTCTTTTGAAACAGATCTTTAAAATATATTTGTTTCTGCATTTTATTTTGACTATTATGAGGTAGGCTTTAAAGGACTTTTTCTTGCTCCAGCTTTAGTCTTTTATTAGATTTTCTTACCCCCAAATGTGTTGGTTTTTAATTGTGCTTTGTAAGCTGCAAGGGGGTGGGGGCCCTGAAAGGTATAGCTTTTAAATAAATGAAAAAGCTTTCTCTTTTTCAAACCACATGCTAACTAAGCCATTCTTTTTCATTGTCCATTTTCTCCCTTTACCACTCTTGCCACTAGTAGCACATTCAGTCACACAATGTAGAAGCACATTTCCTCAATGGAGTAAGTGTCCAGGACCACATGACACCTCCATTACTCTGGCTGATTTATAGGTCTTACTTTGCTGACACGCCAAACTTTAAACTTAAAGAGTTTCCACTTCTAAGAGACCAGCTGCATATGCTTTCTTCTTCCACCCTTGTCTCGCAAATTATGGACTATTTTATTTACACATATCATTATTTTACATATTCTAAGTTCACCACAGCCATCTGGATTTTAGAGTTAAGTGTGGTTAAGTAATATTCCAATCTTTAGTTCATTATATAACCAAAACTCAATGCATTTCAAAAGGATTCTCAGTGATTACAGGGCTGCTAGTTAATACTTGTATTGCCTGATAGAAAAGGACAAGCAGTGCTAGTGTCAACCCCAAGTGGAATATTTTTATCAATTAAAGGCAACATGATCTGTTCCTGACCACAGCTCAAATTGTGGAAGGGAAAGGCCTTGAATCAAATCCACAAAACCTACCCCAAGACTCCACCCCAAAATTTTGAGAACAATCCTTCCTCTCAAAACAGGGGCTAAGGAAACAATAATAAAAACTAAGGGGGGGCAAGTTCCCTCAGAGGCTACTTCATGCTTGCTTGAGGGACAAACAACACCCAACTGATGAGGCCATGCTATAGTAGTAAACTGATTCTGCAGTCTGGCATTAGCACCTATAGTGGCTACTCACTTTCAGGTTTTAAGCACTATAAACTTGAATCATGAGTAATTTTCTCACCCAACTGAACTGTGATTCAGTTTACAGTGTTCAAAAAAATTAAATAAATTAACTCCCTTGTTTTCCTTGTAATGAAAAGGAAATATATTGCTATGCAAAGGACACTAGCAGTTGTGATCTAAACCTGAATCAAACAGAAAGAAAAGAAAAGCCCTGAAAAGATATAAAAGGTTAGGAAAAGCTATTTTTTAAAGTATTTAGGGCCATTCTATTTTTGAGACAGTGACCGACAAGGAAGGAAATGTATTCTGCTACACTCTGCGCCATTACAAAAGTGGTACCTTCCAGTAAGGGCTTCACATTAGACATATACAAATTTGTATACTAGTATCCAAGTCCAGCAGAGAACTGTTAAAGTTAGTGTTCAACCACTCTGTTTCTTAAAAGTTTTTCTTTACATTGCTAATGAAACTGTGCACACATTTTAACATACTATTGTTGGACACCAACCCAATATCCGAGCAGTGTGACATTCCAGGAGTTCCAGACTCTTACCGAGGGTTCATGTTTCTTTTTGGGAATGAGGCACAGCAGAGACTGTGGTGCCTTTATGATATATGGTTTATTTACACATATATACAACCTGTGATGGAGGGATTCACAGCTTCAACACCCCAAAAGCCGCAGCCTTAGATTCAAACAGAAATCAAACATTGCTCTTAAATGTTGCTCTGATGCTCTCTCCAACTTGCTGCTTTACTTCCAGCTCATATCACTGCAACTCAACTCCAAACTCTGGCTTCGTCCTTCTAATTAACATGAGCTAAGGGAATGGCTCCACCCATTTGCAGTCTCACACAGAGCCTCTTACCTTTGTTTCTATTAATGACCCATCACCTCAACACAGGAAGCTAGCCTGGCTTATATTTTAGCACTTGCTGGATTCAGGGGTTAGAAGGGTCTCATATACATCTTACTTCCTCCACCCTCCCCATTTTTTTAAAAAAACTCTTGTTAAATTTGATAAGAGCTTTCAGGAGCAGCTGCTCCAGAAATCATATCTGGACCATAGACCACCAGTTGGCATCCCTACTCTAGACAGGTGGCCAACCCAAACAAGGACTACAAAACACACAATGCAGATGACTCAGCCACATCTCTTGCTAGTCCCTTGCTATATTCAGTAACTATGTTTAATAATAGCAAGCTAAAAGCAGCAGCAACCACAAATCAGGGTCTCAATGCTATGAAAAAAGAACATCAATCCTGGATTCTGGTCAATACTAACTGGAATCTGGGGAAGGATAAGGGAATGCACACATGCACACACACCAAGACAGTCATGCTGAGGCATGGACTTCTCTGGATAATGAAGTCTCTCTGCTCATGCACAGATAAATAACCTCCCCTTTCTCTGCTGCCCTCTAAAATTTAATCCCAATCTGAGAGCAATAATCCCTCTCCCTTCCAGCTATTTGCCCTCTCACAGATACTGCTTTAGCTGATCATTCTTTAGAACTGTCAGGTAGTTCCAAGCAGTGAATCTCACACTTAAACAACAACAAATTAAAACCTAGTTCTCTTGCAGCTGGAAGAAAGCAGGGGTAATATTAAAATGATGCTATTCAAAATCTGAACATGAGAGCAAGCAGAAGCTAAAACCATTACATCAGGACTGCCATAGTCCATTATCTAAACAGTTCTGTTTTGCAAATAGTTGGAAAGCTCGTTGAGCCACAAAATGAAATTAAATATGCAGAACATGGGTCCTGACATGCTCAATGCAAGACAGTTTTTAGAAAATGTAGATAGATGTAGATACATGTAGATGTAGAGGAACATTTTCCAAGCATAGAAGGTAAAAACACCCAACAGCAGCAGCAACAACAACAACACACTAGTGGGTGGCCTGAAGGACTCCTCCGTGACTGATAGAAAGAGCTTTCCTCCAAGGGGAAAGAATCCAGGAAAGCAAGGAAGGTGATGGGGGCAGGCAGAGAGAAACTAAGGTGGTCAGGTCCTGACAAGGCTGAAGAGAAGTGCTGTAACAGATCCTTAAAACAAAGGATGGAATCCTAGCAGAGGAAAGGAGGAACAAGGAAAACAAAAGGATTCGTCACTGCTTTTGCAGGAACTGCAGCAGCAGATATCCTGCTGTGGAGTACTTTTTTCCCTGGGCTTATATAGTTGAATTCACTTATTCACGTGACCCCACTATATTACAATTTTCCTTGATGGAGAAAACAATTGCATGTGAAGCAGCTTTAAGCCGGGTTGGTCAGGAAGAGACAACAATCATGAGCAAACTAGCACATTAGGTGTAGAAAGTATAATTAACAAAAGGCAACATGGAAGGCAAAAACTCTTATGGAAGGTACAAAATGCAAAGAAGTATTACAGAAAGACAACTGAACATTTTTGCACTGCAGACCTTTGAATCAGGTATGAAGGAACCTTTGGCTCTCTAGATCTTGCTGAACTATAACTCCCATCCTTCCTGGCCATTGAATATACTTGCTGGAGCTGATGGGAATTGCACTTCAGCAAAAACACGGGGGGGGGGGCAACGGTTTCCCCACACCTTCTCTAAATTAATCGAAAGGTATGTCAAAATAAGGTGCATCACTATTCCATCTAATTAGTGAGAGTATGGTAGGAAATGAGATAACTTTCTAAATCAATTATTCAGATATACCTACGACAGTACTGCATATAGATGTTCTTTTGATTTCTAAGGCAACCTACTAAGAAATAGCAGTAGGAAGGCCGTAGCTATACCAGCAGGCACTGCTGCTTTCACAGTTGCTTTCTGGAGTGCCAGGCATATTCAAAGCAAAAATAAACACAGTCTTCAAAGCAGCAGGAATCTCTGACATGTATTGTCACAGTCTGTTACTCAGGGAGACAACTTGGGCTTTGCCAGGTGATCCATTTTTTAAAAATCTTTCCACAGAAAAACAGTTTCATACAATAACTGAATAGTAAAAGTACTCCAGGGGCTTTTCTGTTTCTAAAAATGCACACACAGGGAAGTGATACACAAGATGTCAACTGTGGGTTATTCAGATCCCAAAGAGTAAGTTTACTATATGCTTGGAATTAGCCACAAGACACAACAAGCTCACAAAAAATAAAGCAATAGTTACAAGTTGGTTCTGTGTCTTTTTCTCAAACACAGATTACAGTATGAAATATGACAGGCTATATTTATATCACAATCACACACCCACATACAGTGCAAACAAGAGTAAAAAGTAGTTATCCCTTTAGATATGGTCACACCTAAAGATTAATACTACTTAGGGAATTATAACAATCTGTTCAAGCATTCTACTTTTAAGGCCTGTATGTGTTTTCCAGTATCTAGTATGCTTGGCAGATGTATGTTTATGACTGAACAGGATCCATTACTGCCTTTTGTTTATTTATTTAAGTAAACAGTTTGAAGGTATTGTGGCATGGTCAAATTTTAGGCAATTGTTTTGCAAAACCAAAGCCCAAAGCTTGGCTTCCTTATTTAATTATGTTTTCTGCCAGGAGGGGGACACTAAAATAGTAATTATTTGGTAATAATTAAGGAAGAAGAATAAAGCAGCAGTATTATAAGGGCATTTAATATTGTGAAAGTATCAATCTTTAGAATTTATTATAAAATGCTGATCTAATTAGAAATATAGACAGTGCCAACTTTAATCAGAACAACCTATTCTGTCTAACAGAATCACTGATAATGGCAAGCAGCCTTTGATGTATTAGAAGACAAAATTCTTTGAATACCTGTCTAACTTGTTTGCTTGTTTGCCTAAGAAGAGCACAAGCAACACCAACATTTTGATCAAGGTTTGTAATTTTAGACTGGCCTTGCTAGTCAAGCCAATGGGAAATTTTGTTTTGCTACAGCTGGTTTTATTAGTGGATGGACAACTTTGGTTGTATTATGATGTATCTTAATATTTCATCATGAAATCTGCCTTCATGGTGTTTTAACTCCTAAAGGTGGCCTACGTATGTTCTAAATAAATGCCCTTACAGGGCTGTACCCAACAAAAAAGCTATTTGAATTTTCATCACAGCTACTGATATGTAAACAATAAGTACATATTTTTCTACAATGCAGAAGCTTGCCTCCATTGAGTATTCACTTGACTCTTGTCAGAGATTCCATACATAACCATTTTTTCTACATGGAATTAACATCCTTTCAGTACACCTAGCAACAGCAGGTGGTGAAGGGTGAGAGTTCACATAAGCTCACCTATGTCAATTTTCTATAGCAAATGCAGAAACTGGTATAGAAAAGTGGATCTTTCCATGGAAAATAGATGCAACTCATCTAACATTAAAATTTTTATGCATAGAAAGCAAGATCAGATGCATCCCTCCGTTTGGCAAGTGTTTGGTATTTTGAAAAGCTGCTAGATCCTCTTGATTTTCAAGTGCTAAAATCTCAAAGGTGAAGTTAACACTTGGCTGTTGATTAGAAGCCCTCCTCCAGTTCAGATTTTTTTTAAAATGCAAAAGGTTTGTTTATTCGCCACCATCTTACCTAATGGAAAATAAAGTCCTATTGCCGAGAAACTGTTAGTCATTGAGGATTAATGATCTGAAGACTTTCTCATCCTCTTTCTCTATCAAATCCTCAGCTCTTTGACTTGTTTGGGTATCTTGTAAAGTGTAACCATTTTATTACATACAAGGAGAACTTTTCCCTCAAGGAGCAACTACTCTATGGTCATTTGACATAATAGAATCATGTTTTGTTTTTCCCCAAAACAGTGTTTTGTAGAGAATCAAGACTAGTAGTCTTTGCATACTTGGAAGGTGCCAATTCACAGAAATAAGAGAGAAATGTAAAGATCAAAGAAAGAGTTTTCAGGGGGAGCAGTGGGGAGGGAGGTCTGAGTGATCAAAGAAGTGGTGTGATGCACACTGGAAGTAAAAGGGATCCCATCTCCTCATATTAATTGTCTTGACAGGGGCATGTAAAACATACCCCATGAGTAAAACATAGACGACTGATAAACTGACAAGGGATCCTCAGCTTCACTCTATCCAAGAATCCAGAAACAGGACTGACTAGATCTAAAGATTGGTTTTAAGTTGCTTTCTGTTTTTTGTTTGCTTTCTTTGGCCAATGGAAAATAAATAAAATAATTAAATCAAGATAGACAAGCTATTATGTTCCCACTCCTCTAAGTGTATTGAGAAATCAAAGCATAGATGTTCCAACCTTACTTTAAAATGTAGCTTATGCATGGCTATTTCATGCAAAGATATGAATAGAGATGCATGTTTCAATGTGCACTGTCTGAATGCAATGCAGATAGAGAGCACCCACAGTTAGATGTGCATTCCCACACATATTTGCAACATCCTATTTATATCATAGTTCCCAATTCAGCAGCTGATATAATGCACAGAAAACGTAAACCATTATTCTCTTACAAACAAGCAGTATATAAATTTTGTTAAATAAAATATTGTTATATGGATGCAAACAGAATGCTGATTTGCTTCCCTGACAAAGAAGCTTTTGATTGTAGACACATTTGTTGCATTTACTGTTCCCTGCTCTTTCAAAAGGTTCTTTTCCTAGGCCAGAAGCAGTCCAACACACCTAAATCTCCTAGCCTTTGAAGAACAGGAGAAGCTTCCATGTTAAAGTGGCAGTGTTCCTTTTTCATCAGTGAAAAAGAATGCCAAAGTGCAATCTGAGTAATGGATGCAACAATCCTATGATAGTTCAGACTGGAGGAGTTGCATGCACAGCCATGGCAGTGTTGCAAAACTCTTTCCAGTGGCACACTAAGTGCTCAATCTTGGCTGCCTCACTTGACCTTTAAAAGACTGAAACAGATGTTGCAATACTATCATGTGGCCTTACCTGGCATAAGGCTCTGTACTTCAGAAAGTTTGGTGTCATCTGAAGTAAGAAGAACGATCTCTGATGAGCAAAAAACCCCACCCTATTCTGGATTAATAAGTGTACATAAGTTTGGAGCCGTAGCCCAATAAAACTAAAAAATACACAGGAAGGTGACATGGAAGTAAAACTGTATTGGTGTGGTTTAGTGTTGGGGCATGCGCAGAGTGCCCATCCTAATGCCAGTGGAGTGTGCCAAAATAACAGAGAAACACCCGTTATAGGAAGAGTCAGTTGCTTTACTGACAGTATAATGCAGTTTCAGTTACATACAGTTGTAGATACAGTCTTCCCAGCAGCATAGATTATGCTCTGGCCAAGGGCGGGAGCCAAGAGCAAACTTGCCTTAAATGCAACAGCATTTATACGGAGAGCCAGTGTGCTATTGTGGTTAGAGACCAGGGTTCAAATTCCCACTTGGCCATGAAGCTCACTGGGTGACCTTGGGCCAGTCACTGCCTCTTAGCCCTGCCTAACTCACAGGGTTGTTGTGGGGATCAAATGGGGGGTGGGGAGAGAAGCATGTATGCCACCTTAAGTTCATTGGAGAAAAGGTGGGATATAAATGAAATAAATACCTAAATTGAACCATTAATAAACCTGTAGCTTGTGCTAAGTCATTCTCACATATTTAACAAGCTGCAGGTGCAGGACAAAACACACCCAAATTAAACAGCACATCAAAATTAACCCTTTCTTGTCCTTTTTCTCTGCATGCATAAATCTTTATACATTAACATGTGCTGTAGAGGTTAGAGTGTTGGACTAAGACCTGGGAGAAAGAAGAGTTTGGATCCTCACTTGGGAGAACCATGTACATCACCATGAGCTCCTTTGAAGAAATGTGGAATATAAATAAAATAAATATTCCATTGGTGCAGGGGTAACTTCAACCATTCCAGTACAACCTTTTTTGGGTGGTGATGGTCCAGTACAGGCATCCCCAAACTCGGCCTCCAGATGTTTTGAGACTACAACTCCCATCATCCATAGCTAACAGGACCAGTGGTCAGGGATGATGGGAATTGTAGTCCCAAAACATCTGGCGGGCCGAGTTTGGGGGTGCCTGGTCCAGTACATGGGCATGGTTGAAGTTAGCCTAATTATGTCCATGGTCACTTCATAAATAACTTCCAACATGAAATGTGTGTGGAGTATATTTAGATCCTACCTGATCATGGGTGTCTATACCACCATTAGTTTTGTTATAATAAAGAATGATCTCTGGATTGGATTTCTGATTTGAGATGCGATTGCTGTATCATCATGAATTGAAGAAAGAAGAATGCCGTCAAGTTATGTAAATAAATAATTTGTCTTTTATGAAAACAGATGAAATATTGCTTTTTCACCCTCTATATTCCTTTCTCATGGGTGCATCAAAAGCACTTCTAGACATGATATTTTAACAGCATTAGGCAGGTTCAATTTAACGCCTATTACATATATCATTTTTTTGTTCTTATCCCAACAGGTACAGATTTGACCCTCCAAAATTATAAGAATAAAACCACAGATTTTTCACTAAATTATATGGTACTTTACACCTTATCATGGTTAAGAACTACCTGTAGTATGAAGTAGTAGAAGACTGAGAGAAAGTATCATGAATTTTCTTCAGTGTTGAGGTACATATGACCCCCACCCCATGTCAACATGGTGGAATCATAGCAAACAGGGTTTGACTTTGTTTATTTATTAAACAGTGTATTATAGATAACATACTAGTATCATTTGGATCACAAAAGAAAAATAGTTGTACTACAACTACCAAAGTCTTATAATTAGAAATCCATTTGGCTAATCAAACAACAGTTCTGATTCATACACCAATCTGTCATCAGGGAAATCATTATCTACTAACATTAAATATCAATATGTGTCAATTACAACAACTAACTCCATTTTTTGTGGCAACCAATATCTCCTGCAATGTTCAGTAAACAAAATCCTATCTACAACCCTTTTTGTTACTTTTTAATTGGATAGAGAAATCTGTTGCTTTTTTAGCACACACTGTCCTTACACTACATTATGCAGTGGAACAAGTGATATAACACTTTGTTTTAGTAATAGCCATATCCTCAACCTACACCTTGTTCTGGCAAATAACCCACCTTTCAGCACACAGATGAACAGCAGGCACCTATGGAGTCTAAATAGTAAAGGCAACACAAGGGGAATCTGATGTAGCATTTTCAAAAACCTTTTAGTATTCTGTGGCAGTTGTGACCTGGTAAAATCTAATTATTTCTCTAGGGCCCTTTGGA
Source organism: Podarcis filfolensis (assembly GCF_964270895.1). Taxonomy (NCBI): domain Eukaryota; kingdom Metazoa; phylum Chordata; class Lepidosauria; order Squamata; family Lacertidae; genus Podarcis; species Podarcis filfolensis. The sequence goes on along the minus strand of NC_139606.1, from coordinate 16,073,580 downwards.
ATTGTTCAAGAAGATTTGTTACAGTTTCTAGCTGATGCATTAAGCACTTGGCTAAGCTTCACAGACTAAGATAGCTGAATGTGCATTCTACATATCTTTTATGAACTTTCCACTGCTACATGTAGAGGTATAACATGCACTACTACAACATGTTGATTTCAGTGGACTAAACTTCAGAGATTTAAAAAAAAATGGGGGAGGAAGGTTTTTGCAGAACAAAGAAATGCCTCAGACAACTACTGAACAATATTCTGCACTGAACTTCCATTAATCCAAAACACAGACATGTAATCTGTCTGCTCCTTTAAGCAAATGTATAATGACACTCTAGAAAAGTACAGGGTTAAATGTTTCCACCTTTTTTATCCCCCAGTTTCTTAGATTCCTAATGATTTCCATAGCCATGGAGCTTTAAATGACTAGATTTCTTGTGAACTTAATTAAGCTTGGCCTTTCTGTCTTCAGATCTCAACAAAAAGTGCAATCAATTAACAAAGGAGATCGGCACACAGTTCTTATGTGCTTACTGTGTGGGACATCTTTGGAAGAAAAGGCTAAGGAGTAAACCCTACACAAATCACAAGTAGAGCCCTTAAGGTGAGAGGGTGGTGTTTTGTATGCCTCCTTCCAGCAACTCCAAGCTGGTGCCAAATGTATTGCTTTCCTTTGGACCACATGAGTGAGGCCGAAACGCAGGTTGTGTCATCTGGGCAGCCCAGGACTTCCATACACAATGGCCTCGATTGCACCCCAGAGAGGTCACTCTGATAGCATCCAGTCTTGTTCTTGAGCACACTGTGCTCTACCACAGAAGTACAGAGATAAAGAAAATGGATCTAATGAAGAAAATGCAACTAAATGCTTGACACAGTCTACAACTAAATGGATTCAGAGGCAACTCATATACTGGAAGGAAACACAGACATTGGGAACCAAACTCCAGTTAATAAACAACTAGTGAAAGACAGCTAAATTGCAATGTAAGATACCAAGCATATTCAAATATCCTTGAGAGATAGCACAAATAAATAAATGAGATAACAGAAATGAGTATCTGCAATGGTTTATCTCCCCCCCCCCCTTCCCTAACACACAATTTGTAATCTGCAGTCTCCTCATTCCAAGGAACAGCACTGGCTTCTAGGGTGTAAGCATATAGTATTGATGCCTGCCACCACCAAAATAAGCTATGCGTAACACTGACACACATCTTATTACCAGGAAATATAATTAAAATTACTGATTCACAATTCTTAAAACTAACTTTCTCCCAATAATCTCTGAGGCAGTTTTCTGCTTCTTCTTTTTTTAAGTAAGAACAAAAACAAAACAGCCTTGCAAATTATCTAGCCTTACCATTATGAGCATTAAAATAACACATTTGTTTTTTCATTTAAAATGTCTCCAAAAAGGGATTATCACCAGAGGAGTTATTTAAAAGTTTTTGCTGAGGACCCTTTAGTAGTAGTTTAATTATGATTGGTCCTCCAACTTTTAACTTAAAACATTAGCTAGGTCCATGTGAGGGTCAATTAATGAATGTATTGTGAATACATTTCACTGTGGCAATTCCCAACTATTTTAAGTGAAAACTGTAAAAGTTGTGCAAATGTATTAAAGCCGCATATCTGCATGCTGACGAAAAAAATACTCGATTTGGAGATGACTGAAATGTTTTTGGCACGTATCTAAAGCTGGTGAACTGTAATATAGCACAGCTCTGGTTTTGGCATGCAATCCCGGATTTTCCTTCTCCGGCGCCCTCTGGTGTCTGTAATGTAATCTTTTGACAGCCTGCTTATCCAGTTGCCTGACTGAAGCAGAGCCAAAGACCTGCCCATTTATGACATCACCTCTTTATTCAACCACTGTTAGGTGAAAGCTTTAACTTCAGACTTCGGAGGTGGGCTGTGTGCACGTAACTGGAATGCTTCCCCCCTCACTCCTTCTCAGTGAGGGAGAAGTGATTTGACATAGCGAGAGCTCATACAATAGCTGCTGCTGCTGCTGCTGCTGTTGCTGCTGCTGCTTCTTTTTGTCTGTGGAATCTGAAACTGAGGGTTTTATAACCGTTACTGGAATTATTGCTATTGTGCAGTTATAAATGGAATTTCTTTATAGATATATATTTTCTACTTCATCCTACTGGTAAGTAATTCCTTCTAATTTGCACTCAAGTTTGATTTTTCCCACCCAGGCATTATAAAATTCAGCATAGCAGGAGGAGTTGGAAGGGAGATTGAAGAAAACTGCTTTTAAACTACAATGCTAAGCAAAAGTAGGATTTGCAACTGTATATAATTCAAGGTTTTTTTCAGGGTGGGGTGAGGGGGCTATGTGTCTGATGGTTGGAAACAATTGTTCAGTCTAGCTCTTTACAAGCGTTCCAACCTAAATCATCAAATGGAAGACTTTACAAATGTGTTTTAACTAAGTGCTACAGAGCACACCAAAATTCAAGCTGCATGTTTTCCAATGTGGCCAATGCTGCATATGTGGCGTGTTTTCTTAATACAAGTTTCACAGCTATGGAAAGAGATAATCAAAAATTCATCGCAGAAAATGAGTGCTCTGTCCAGGAGCAAATGTCTTCGTCTACTTGGAGGAACTTTTATAATCTTTGGGAAAGGGTAAACAGCTACACCTAGGTTTTAAAGCCTGCATTACTGTTTCCCAAATCCGTAGTGCTAAAGCCATATATTGCTTGATACAATTTAGCACGTAAGCCCACCACTCACACTCACCGTATGATATTCTTTCCTTAATGTATTGCAAAAGCCATTGCCTGATCAAATACAGTATGTGACGTGCATAATAAGCCAATAAATCTAGTCAGACAAATTAACGGACCTAAGCTTTTGAACAGAGGCTCGTGCAAACAGTGGGACAGAAATTGCCATATTGAATTTTTAAAAGAATCATTTGTGGCTATATCAAACATGAAGTTTTTAGAATATCATAGTCCTCTGAAAATCTATTGTCTCCACATGTTAAGCTCATGCTGCCTCCATATTTTAAGCTTGTCTGTGGCCATGTATTTTTTTTAACTACAGCATAAGTGAAACACTGCAATTGATATTTACAAGGAAACTCTAGGGTATGCATGTGAAACAAAATGGTTTCAAATAGTTTAAGAATGCAACAGGCCTGTCTCAAAAAACATCAAGGTAAGCAAAACCTATCATAGCTGCATAACCCTAATTCCTAACAGAAACTGTAAAATTATCCATGTTGGTTGGTTAAGTTAGCATCCATAACATATCAGCCTATATCACTTTTGATATCCAATTAACTATTAAAAAGTTGTTAAACAAGGCCTAATGAACAAAATTAAATGAGTATCATTTTACACTGTGACTGTTGTATGTGCATGTAAATTGCTATTTTAGTTTATTTTTCTTCTGCAGTCTTTGCTTGGATCTGCCCAAGAGCTGTGGTTTACAAAAGTAATATGGAAAATGTATTAACAACCAATAGAAAGCACCGTCCACTTAACAAAGCTTCATGCTTTCCATGTAATTTATCTTTCTTTTTTCAGTTTCAAAACCTAAAATTCAGTAAGCAATTTAAGAAGTGAATCACATGATTTATTTAAGCTGTAACTTTGAAACTGCAGGAATCACTACAGTCACAAAGTTGGTGGAAGTAATGCAAAGACGATTCTATGCACAGAACTAAATGAATACTACAATCAGTGGGCAATTGCTACAGAGAGAGAGAGGGAGGGAAAGGGAGAGGTTAATTCTCTACTTTTTAAAGAGTTTATAGAAAGGGATTGCCATGTATAAGTTGAAGCCTTACACCAACTTGTTCCTTATAAAATGTGAAATCACTGGACAATTAAAATTACTTCCACAATGGGATCACGCTAGGTAGTGGTGAGGATGAAGCATTCACAAGCTATTATTTTATAGTCAATGACAGTTCTTTCCTATCAAGTGAAACAAGTTGGGGAAAGTTTAATTGAAATTTAGGGTCTGTTAGGCTTTGGAAGATTATTAATTATCACTTGCTCTGTTTCCTATGGGAGGCTATACTCTCCAAGCAATAAGAAGTTCAAGCTATGTTTATAGTACTACCTCTTATATACAGGAAGCTTTTACAAATTTATTATCTGGATTAAAACTGAAGAGTTTGAGGGAAAGCTACAGTTTGTGCCACTGAAGTCAGGCTGCACTGTATTTTTATTGTTAATGTTTATTTACCTATGTCTAGCAAGGTAAACAAACATAATTTATGACATTTAATATACTAGATTTAAGTGCACAAGATTCCTAGGATTAGAATTTTAGTCTGACATCCAATTCTCTCCCACTGACTGTTCAAATTTCCAGAATTATTTACCATTATAATTACCTTCCACTCAAAGTTTTTTCCCCAGCTCTGTGTCTTTTCCTTTAAGTAGCTATGGCCACCTTCCTAGCATCAAACCTGATTTACATTACTGAAGAAAACTTCGAATGATATTAAGTTTTAGAGCTCATTCTCCTGGGCAAATGAATTTAACTGATTAATATTGCCATTAGAAGTATTGTAAATGCTTTTTGCACCCCACCCCCTTAGAATCCTTCAGTGTTCTCTCTCCAGAAGCCTTTGTGATTAAAACAGAGAAACTGGACAACAGCATTGGGGGGGAAAGGCAGACTTGCAGCCGCTGTGAAGAGATTTCTTGCAGTGTGTGCTACCCCCCAGTGGGCAAAATTTCTGCACTAAAGTCACAGAAATCAGAGCCTTGAGGAAAAAAGAGCCCTGTCTTAAAGGGAAAAAGTAATCATTTTCTGTATCTGTATTTATCTTTATTTGTATTTTTGTATTTATTTATTTTTGTTTTCTGAATTTGAAAGAGGCAAGCTAGAGTATGAGTGTGTACTTTCTGTGTTATTTTTTAAAAGTTATATATAGATATAATGTGTATTAGGTGCCAACAATGCCTATTTCTCCTCTGGGTTGAAGGTGCAAATCCTGACATTTATTTCAGTTGAATCAGGATGTGAGTTAATATTTATGACACCCCAATCACATGGAAATATGTTCAACTGATTTCAGTGGAATATGCTTACATCTAAGTGTGCTTAAGAATCATAAGTAAACAGACAAGAAATACATTGCAATGTTAAAAACTGGTGTTAGCAAAACAAGGCAGTAATTTATTTTCAAATATCAGCATTAGAATAGTTCAATGTAAATCTAGTAGTATTAAAGTAAAATACATCACTTGGGAGTGTAAAAGCAGTTTCTACCCAACAACACATAAGCTATCAGAAAGTAAGAAAGACAAAAAATATTAAAGTATGAGGTGTGCTTGAGCTTGAGGTGTGCCAAGAATTTAAGGCCTACTCCAAGTACCACTTTGGTAAAATATATGAAAGCAAAGATTGGTCCAAAATTTTTAAACAAGTCAAAGCAATTGTTCTCTAATTGTGACTAGGTGAGTTTAGCAGCTTTCTAAAGGTAAGCTACAAGCTACAGCTGACAAACACTGCAATCCTAAATACAGTTACTTGTCAGTAAGTCCCATTAAACTCAGAGGGACTTACTTACTGAGTAAAAATGCAGAGGCCAACATTGTAAGGCTGCATACCTAAACCTACTGATGTGCAAGCAAGCACCACTGAAATCAGTGGCTCTTCCTGCCAAATGAGGATGGCTAGGGCCAGGATTGCAAAGTGCTATTTATTGTTCCCTACTGCAATTTATGAACAAATAAGAGTTCATGCTTTTGGGGAGGGGGTGGGCAGCTCGTTACACTTCTCACGTTTAAAAGTTAGGGATCATCTATATCTTCTCAATGGGAGTTACTTTTTTAAAAGTTGTATTTTCATGGAATAAGCATAATCATATTTATGTTCGCCAGCAAATAATGGTGGCCTTCATATATACTACGAAATGCAAATTTACTACCAGCTTTAGCATGGGAAAGGCTAAGATAGGTGATCATACTAATCACATTAGTTTCGTTTTACAGAACCTTAATTTAAAACTTATGGGGAAACTGTTTACTCCAGTGATCGTGCTTAATGTAACGAGTAACACGTGGAAATGATGTGATATTTCAATGTGATACATTTGTTAAATATGGTTATTTCCATAAGCCAAAGAAAATGTTGCTAAAAGAAAGACTCAGAAGCCCAACTTCTCAACAAAGCTTTACATTCTTTAGCCCTCACAAGGATATTTTAAGCTTCTTCTGCTTGCCTAACTTTAAACAAAAGATGAGGGTCCCCATGCTCATGAAACAGGGTGCTTAGAAAATATTTTGCTGTCACTACTAACCAACCCTGAGTAGTACACCTAAGAAAACATGTTGCACACTTCATTTTCAATACAACTGAGTCATGTTTAACCAAATTAACATTATAACAAGCAAAGCTTATTGAAAATATCCCTGCTTTTGAATGGCTGATAGAAGTCCAAAGCAATAATCTCAATGCACTTGAGCACATTATATATAGGAGCAGACACTTTCTTCAATCCACAGAGGGCACTATGAAATAAATCAAATGGCTATGCAAAACCAAAATCGCTGAACAATCACTTTTGTACAGCAAAGCTGAATTAATTCTGGTTGTCATGCTGTTGACATTTATAGCCTAAAGAGATATATCTGAATCTTCAGAACACTGCTGTGGATAGCTGCTAGAATGAAAGCATAGCCTTTCACGTCAATACATCATAAATGAAGACACAAATTCACATATTCTAACTACTTTTTTAAAGTTTTGGCATAGGCAGTTGACCCACATCGTAGCATAAAGTACTAAAATCAGAGTTTTGGTTATAAATATCTTTATGTTACCTTTAATATTTAGAGTAAAAAGGCTCCTTTTGTGCAGTGCTGCCTTTGACACACTATAGTTTCTCAGGTCTGAATAGCTAAATGTTTTAATTACCAACTGATTGAACAAATAAATTGGGCACCACAGGAATTTATCACCACAGTTTTTAAAGCATGGTACTAATATATTGAGAAGTGGTGGAGTTAAAAACTAGTACTATACATCTTTCTGTTTTTTAAAAAATGTTTGTGCACCAGGATTTCTTCCATTTTCTTTTTGTTTTGTTCAAAATTAATGTTCTCTTTCAAAACCATGGGCCCATGAAGCTCACAATTTGATGTTGTGAAAACCTGGCCACAGTGTCTCTGAACAGTGGGGGGCATTTCTCTTTTCATCCTGCAAACTCAGCTATAATGACTTGATGTCAGGGAATATGTAAGGACAGCTCTAGAAAAGAGAAGGCTGAGCAAGGCAGCAGGATTCCCTTCTGTAGAGACAGATCATTGCTGCCTTTATTATGCAAACACATTGTTTTCAGCACTAGCTTGGAATATAAAAGCGAAGTGCAAGATATCAAATTAAATAAAAACTAAAGAAAACTGTTCCCTTCTAGCTGAAAGAAGGGGTAGGGGGGCTGGAAGCTTAATCCACATTTTTGAAACAGTCTTTTTTCCCCTCCAATGAAACTTGCTTTATTTTATCCTTTTGTTTTGATGTAATTTTGAGAGTAGGGATTTTAAAAACCCAAGAACTTAATGAGCTTTAGTGCTTTCATTTTAATCCAACATTGCTGCTAATACAATAGGGGCAATAAGTGAGGGCTTGTATATCAAACAGTCCAAAAGGGAATGCATTTGAAACATTTGGTAAGTGAAATAAAAGTTTTTGATTCCCAGAAACAAGTACATTCTTTGCTCTAGGTAAGGTATCCAAACATGCTCTACAAGCAATTTAAGTTTGATATACATTTCCCAAGAACAATACTACTTAAAATCCACTATCTTTAATTAATCACTTAGGTAGTTTAACATTTAATTCCTACACACGTTATATGTCTTCTGCTAAATAAATTATTCTCTGTTACTTGAAACTACTTTCCTATTACTCTTAGACAGCTGAACAAATAAGGCTACTTGCTAATTGAGCAATGTCCTCCAAGGTATTTATCAGGCTTCAGTTGTTGTTTTACATTTCATTTCAAGGTAATGGTGCTATGCAGAGTCTAAGTCTTTTATCACTAATCACTTCAGAAAATTTCATTTTGTTTCATTACCGTATTTTTAATATATCCACATCTCTTAAGAACTGATGATGATGATGACTGTTACATTCTGAAATCCATAGGTAAACACCAAACATTTAACAATGTTGCATATCACAACAGAAACACTTTACATTAATTTTGAACAAATGTCGCATTATACTTTGACTGTACCAATAGTCTTGGTGGCACAGGAAAGACAAGTGTTTACACGACTGAGTTGCACAAGGTAGAGAAAGGAAACTGAACGTTTGTACTATTTCACATACATTGGAAATGTGTACATTACCTAGCAATAGTCTAAAATATGTTTTGGTGTGTACTAATGAGTACTTTAGAAACTCATTTCTAATTAGAACTGATACAATGTAAAAGGTGAAGCAGATTTCAGTGTGCATGGCAAATGTAAGGATGCACATGCATTTTTAGTCCTGCTGTAGCATAGGAAGCCTTGCTACCCCCTCCTCCCCTCCTAAAGAGAGTTAGGTCAATGGCCCATCTACCTCAGTATCATCTATACTGGGGGTGAGGAACGTGTGAGGAACTACCACTCCAATAATCCCTGACCACTGGCCTTGCTGGTTAGGGCTGATGGGCGACACGTTCCTCACCCCATGGTCTATTCACTGGCAGTGGGACTGAACTTAGGGTTTTTCACATAGAAAATATATGCTCAGCTACTGAGCTTTGCTACTTAGAATTGCCCTTCTTAGAACTGCAGTCATATTTGCTGGGTTTAAATTTTCAGATGAGAAGGAAAGGTTACCCACAAGTAGACATAAAAGCCATTTAAATGACGTTTTACATTACAACATAGCATTCTTCTTGCTTGTGTAGAACAATATAGCCTGGCAACACATTAGTCTGCAGGACTGGTCCGAAAGGATCCTTGTGTTTCAAAATATAGTTAATACAATATTATAGTTTCAATTTTCAACCTAACTGTACACTTTAGAAATGTTCAGCACTGTAATTAGTAGCTATCTCCTCCTGGAGAATAAATTCGGAACTACAGTCACTAAGACAGACACCTGAGCATTAGAAATTGTTATTATACCATTGCTGATTTACATTTTAAACTATTGGCAACTGTCTTGCCTCCTGAATGCAGAAGACCATGAACAGTAGTATGCATGCCATCCACTGCACCTAGGCCTCTATTTGTAATCTAAAGAGTCATGTGTCACATTTGCAAAGCAGTTTCTCTTTGGTCCGTTGATCAAAGCTGACTTCCATTGCTGTTTTGTTTAGACCAATTTCTTCCAATGCTGAACATAGCTGTGTATCTGATTCAAGAACTTCAAATTATTGCTCTATTAGTATTCCCATAATGAGGCTTTATTATTATAAAAATGCTAAGTCAAGAAAAGTTTGCACAAGGCAATTCATCATCACTTTTGGATAACAATTTGCTTTTTCCTTACTTTTACAGGCACCAACTGAATGAAATTTTAGAAAGGAAACCCTGTCACTGGTATTAGCATGTTTTGGTTTCCCCAAGAAAAGCCTGTGAATTAAAACAAAAACCATCTGAAGTGAGCACCTGGCATTTTCAGACAGAATGAGGAAATATGCTGAGCTGGAAATTCTGATCAAGCACTAAGTGAATGGTGCAGCCCAGCAGGCATGGATTTATCAGGACACATCAACATTCAAAGTTTATAGTTGGATGATTGTGGACAGAAAAAAAGAAGCTATCATGATTCAAGCCTTAACATCACGAATTGTTTTGAGCACATAGAGCTGAAGTTACCATCTCTAGCCACAACATTATGAAAAGAACTTCTAAGCATTCGAGAATTTTTTTGTTAAAGAAGTTGTTCACACACACTTGGGGGTAAAAGGAGAGAAAAACCTCTTCCCTCTTCTTCAAAGTCTCATTCCTGCAGAGTAACAGAAACTGAAGCTTTTATCTTCAACAGCCTGATGTGCTTATTTACCATGATGAAACTTTATTGGAATGTTCATTGAACATAGTGGAGCTCACCAGGAAAGGTATTATATTCACAAGCATCATTTAAGTAAGTACTGTGAAGGAAATACAGCTGCGTGAACTAAACTATAAATTTCTCCAAGCCAACTTGGTTTCTAGAAAATCGTATGCCAACTGGATTCTAGCAAGCACAAAAGGTTCCCTCGCATCTGTAAATAAGGTAGGTTCCATAACAAAATATTATTTTAGAAAGTGGAACAATTAAGTTTCACAGTTCACAAAAGTAAACCATTGCAATGATCACATTCTACAGGTAAAAGAGAACTAAAAGTTAACAACACAGAAGCAAGCACTGCCAAAGAAATATTTTTTAAAATGGGTTAGTAAGTATGACAAATTAATTAAATAGACAGTGGCAAAGCTAAGGAAACTATGCATCTTTAAAGTATTGTCAAATATTAGGTATTAAAACATAGTATGTTTAATGAGTTACTCCTCCTAATTACCTCAACCGGTATTGCTTCAACAGCAAGATAAGTTTTTCATTGCACACCAGTTCATTTTGTTGGCAAACAAAATAGTTTCAAAAACTTGTTTTGTTTCTTTTTAATTCTACAGAGCAATAGAAAAAATAATCCTTATGATATAAAATATAGATATTCCATACCTTATTTTGTTTTATATGACTAAGGAAAATCAATAGTTTCCTAAGGCTGCAATCCTATTCCCACCTACCTGGAATTTACCTGAGTATGCATGGTTAGGATTTCAGCCTAATCCATGAAGTAATATACAAGCAATATTGAAATAACTGATTATATCACATGTTTCAAGAGGTTTGTGCAAGCTTTCATGTCTCCAGTATTACTAAGTTGACAATTCTGTTTCAAATGAAAATTTTGTCACTATGCCATCTACTTGAGGCAGAAGTAAAGAGAAATCTGTTCTATATTTAAGCTTCCACTTAGGTTTAACTCCTTTATTGTACTTCCAATGGAATAGTTGGAGACAGGGAACACATTTCATCACTGTTCATTATTAGTTACCATGAAGTGCCCTGTCTAATTATTCACTCAGTATTCATACTTCAGAAAAAAGCAGTGGTCTAAGGAGAGCTTGAATACTTAAAAGATGAATTTCAGTATCATAATGTGCTAAAGTAGTGAATTTAGGTTCCATTGTGCCCACATCTTATGAGTACAAGGCAACTACTCAAATTCAAACGATTGTGGGGTGAACTCTGTACATGCAGAAGGCTACTGAAGTTTCTTTTTTAAAAAAAAAAGTTCCTATGCCAGCATAGCAAGCTACTACCATCTATGGTGTAGCACAACAAAAAGAGGAGGGGACCTGGGGAAACAAACCCCTTAGGGAGCTCTTTGGGTGGGGATGCCAAATAATGCCTTCTTATGCAGGAAACAGATTTGGACAATTATTATTGACAAATACTTCTCTCACTCAAACCTCATTTAAGAGTCATGCCTACGTGTAATTGTAAATTCTTGGCAGGAATTTTAGGTGGTGATCCCATACACATGTATAAGCAAGCAATCCCCATTTAACACACTCTGACTTAGCTTCAATTAAACATACATAGGACTATGCTGTTAGATATGTTGTTTTCATTTCAAAGTGATACTTCACTGTACTCTACTATTAATCTGATTTTTTTTTCTAGATTGCTGAAAACCAAACACTAGTCTCTGGGCAAACCTCACTGCAACTTGACCATGATCAGTGCAACCTGGAATTTCATCCTAATTTGGACAAAGATAGGGCTTTTGCTCAAAATGGCACCTCACTCTGTCAGTGCCAAGTCCTGCCCTTCAGCATGCCGCTGTGATGCAGGATTCATTTACTGCAATGATCGCGACTTAACATCAATTCCTACTGGGATTCCAGAGGACGCTACAACCCTTTACCTTCAGAACAATCAAATCAATAATGCTGGAATTCCTTCTGAGCTAAAAACCTTGATCAAAGTGGAGAGAATTTATTTATACCACAACAGCTTGGATGAATTCCCTACCAACCTCCCAAAGTACGTCAAAGAATTGCATTTACAGGAAAATAACATAAGGACAATTACTTATGATTCACTTTCACAAATTCCTTATCTGGAAGAATTACATTTGGATGATAACTCTGTTTCTGCAGTTAGTATTGAAGATGGAGCATTCCGGGATAATATCTATCTTAGACTTCTTTTTCTTTCTCGAAATCACCTTAGCACCATTCCCTGGGGCTTGCCTAAAACAATAGAAGAACTGCGCTTGGATGATAATCGCATTTCCACAATTTCGGAGCTGTCCCTTCAAGACCTTACAAATCTAAAACGTCTAGTTTTAGATGGAAATCTCTTAAGCAATCATGGATTAGGCGAGAAAGTCTTTACGAATCTAGTCAATTTAACAGAACTCTCATTGGTCCGTAATTCCCTTACAGCAGCTCCAATAAATTTGCCAGGAACAAATCTGAGAAAGCTTTATCTACAAGAAAACCATATAAATCATGTATCAGCTAATGCTTTTGCGTACCTACGACAGTTGTATCGGCTAGATATGTCCAATAATAATCTCAGTAATTTACCTCAGGGTGTCTTTGATGACCTGGACAATATAACCCAATTGTTTCTTCGCAACAACCCTTGGCACTGCGGGTGCAAAATGAAATGGGTTCGTGACTGGTTGCAAATGCTGCCTCTCAGAGTTAATGTACGTGGACTGATGTGTCAAGCCCCAGAGAAAGTTCGTGGGATGGCTATCAAAGACCTCAATTCAGAGCTATTTGATTGCAAAGATGAGGATATTGTAAGCACTATCCAAATTACTGCTTCAGTACCAAACACTTTATACCCTGTGAAAGGACACTGGCCAGTTTCTGTGACCAAATCACCTGAAATGAAGACTCCTAATCCACATAAAAACTACAGAACAACCGCTACCCCAGTACAGGAAATCATTACCATTGTTGTAAAGGCTGTAAGCACCGAGACTATTCATATTTCTTGGAAAGTTGCACTACCCATGACTGCTTTAAGACTTAGTTGGCTCAAGATGGGTCATAGTCCTGCCTTTGGATCTATAACTGAAACCATTGTTACAGGAGACCGGAATGACTATCTGCTTACAGCACTTGAGCCAGACTCACCATACCGTGTATGCATGGTTCCCATGGAAACCAGTAACATCTATCTGTCTGATGAAACCCCTGTTTGTATAGAGACTGAAACTGCACCCCTTAAAATGTACAATCCTACAACCACCCTAAACCACGAACAAGAAAAAGAACCATACAAAAATTCTAGCTTGCCCTTGGCTGCCATCATAGGGGGTGCAGTGGCACTAGTAGCTATAGCACTGCTGGCTTTAGTCTGCTGGTATGTCCATAGGAATGGGTCCTTGTTCTCGAGAAACTGTACGTACAGCAAAGGACGTAGGAGGAAAGATGATTATGCTGAAGCTGGAACGAAGAAGGACAATTCTATCTTAGAAATCAGGGAGACTTCTTTTCAGATGATATCTCTGAACAATGAACAAGTGTCCAAGGAGGAATTTGTAATACATACCATATTCCCACCTAATGGGATGAATCTATACAAAAACAACCACAGTGAAAGCAGCAGTAACAGAAGCTACAGAGACAGTGGTATACCTGATTCAGATCACTCACACTCATGATACTAAAGGAAATTAAAGACTTGTGGTGGTTTCTTTTTTCCCGTCTCACAAAGAATGGCAACTTGAAAAGGTTGCTGGCCTACTGCAGAACACTGGATTAAAAGACTGAATAAGCAATGTATTGTACATTTGCCATATAATTTATATTTAAGAACTTTTTATTAAAAGTTTCAAATTTCAGGTGACTGCTGCGATTAATGTAGCAAGGATGCCTGAAAACAATTCTATATTTTAGTATTTTTTAGTAATTTGTACTGTATTTTCCTTGCTAATATTGAAATTACAGACCATTTAACTTTTGTGTTCTACTGAGTAAGATGACTTGTTGACTGTGAAAGTGAATTTTCTTGCTGTGTTGAACAATCAGGACTTTGCATACATTTGAGATCCTTGTAAGTATAAGCACAGGCCATTTTCACTTTGGTATTCGTAAAAGGTTAAACCTGGCAAACTGAAAATGTTCAGAAGTGACTGCGAAATTGATCAAAATACAATCTTGGGTAAATGAAATACATAAAACAACTAAAAACCTAATGTGAAAAGTAGTGGGCAATACCAGTTACTTAGCTATAACCAGATTTGTAAGTAAGAGGATACTGCTGCAGATAGCTGTTGTCTTGGTAGGGCAGATGAAACAAGAATAAAGCACATATTACTGATCTAAATGCATAAAAGCAGGGTCAGCTCTTATTTTTAAGAAAAATAAAATCTAAGACTACCCTAAACATATAAATGTCCAAACCTAAATTTATTCATCATTCTATAAGAGAACTTGTATAATTGCTAACTGCAGTTCTTCTAATGTCATGAAAGCATATACTATATATGCAATTAAATGTATACTATACATATTTCAACTGCCATTGAGAATATTGCCCATTGCTATCACAGTTATCTGAATATTAACAAACACACAAGTGAAGATACTTTGATCTGGCTTTCTACTTAGTTGTGATCTATTTAATGTTTAATACCCAAGACATTTTGTTGCCATAACTATTATTCCCCAAATGAAAACCAAAGTGCATTGAACGCCCTTTGGCCAGTCTTGTATGTGCCTTGATCGAAAGTTATATGTGTTCCGCTTTTAACTGGGAACAAACTTTTCACACACATACACTTAATTATGGAAAGATATTGGTCTTAATGCTGAATAAAATATAAAATGAAGTATCATAAACTAAGTGCTCTTCTTAACCTCATTAGACAAACACACACACACACACACAGTGTTACACCAATTGAATATTTAGAATGTTTCTGCACTAACTCCATCTGGGAGGTAAAACCTGAATTCCTTCCTAGTTCAACCAAACATGATAGGCTATAACAAGTACTTTTCTCCTGCCACAGCTAGAATATTACAGAATAGAAGGAGGGAAGTTAAAATTGATACAACTAGGTAATTTAAGTACAAGGAGACAGTTTTCTCAGGAATTATTTTACTAGGGTGATGAATGGCTATAGATATGAGACAGCATTGATCTTGAAATTATTGAAATTGTTAACTGGATTATCTTCTACATTTACATGATGTTTCTGCAATGATTTAAAAGTGTGTGATTTGGGGGAGGTAAGACAACATGTCTGTATTTTTGGCAGAGCCAGGCCAGCCATAGAGGCAGACTGGGTAGTCTCCCAGGACAGCACATTTAAAGGAGGGCAAACCATGTCACAACAGCAGATTGACCCTGAGACCACATTATGTTTCCAGTATATCTGCATCCCAGCACGAACCAAAAGTCCACAATGAAGTCCTCCATAACATGAGAATCTAGGGAACATACTTGCTTCACATGGAGAGGTCCTTGTCCTGCCTGCCCAAGGACAGAAAAAAATTAAGATCTGGGCTGCCCCATTCCTACAATTGTTCTACAAGTCTGGTTCTACAAATATGTTGTGCCAATAATCTGACTTCATATATTTTTGAGCTCTAATGCTTTAAAACCATTGCCTTAAAACACCAAATTGTTGTATTTCTAGTTGTTGTTAATGGATTGGACATGATAATTCTTACATCATCCACCTCACTTCATATATTACACAGACAAGTGGACACAAACACACACACACACAAGTTAAGGGTACTTTAAGCTATTGTTCATGGTAATTGATCTTTAATAGAAAAGTGCAGAGTATATATCATGCTGTGTACTCTTACCTTAACTAAGTAACGCTGTGTTTCATCCCGTTAGGATGAATTGTTGAAAGAAAACCACTATGACAAAATTTTAGTAGATAGGTTTTCCTAGAGTCAAATAATTGGCAAAACAAAAATTGATTGCCAAATGCATGGCACAGCGATTGCATGTCCCATCAATCAGTCCCTAAAACCTTCCAAGTAGAGCCTGTATTTATGATGACCCTACCTTATTCAGCTGCAAAAAAGGAACTAGTAGCTGAAGAGACCATCTGTAAGTGAGAGAAATCTCTCAAACATTTCTCTTTTCCACACATTAACAGACAATAATCTTATTTCCATAAATCAATATCCAAATATGGCAGTAGTTCATGATGAAGTCTATTTGTCAATTTCTATATAATTAATTATAAAAAGAACATAATATTTGATCATTTCTCATAAGCTAAAACTTCGAAGCAGGAGGAGTGATTTTGATGTTATGCAGAAAAATCCAGAAAGGAGGGGTTTGGGCTCCTGCAGGGAACTAATAAATTGTTTATGGCATGCACAAAACATGTGATTGCAGAAACAAGTAGCTAGTGTGCCTTCACATGGACCTAATCCAAAAGTCACACAAAAAGCAGGCAAAAATATATTTCTGAAGATAGCGTAGATCTTTTCCCCATCAACCAATCCACCCCAGATGATTAGCCTATTCCATTAAACTCTCACTTTAACTTCTCAGCATAATGTCACCTTATTAAAATTTACATTGTCGATATGCTGTGCAAACGGATCTTAATGCAGGGATGGGAAACCTGTGACCCTTCAGAGATAGATTGCTGGCCTACAGTTCCCAATTACCCCATACTGTCTGGGGCTGCTGGGAGCTAGAGTCCAACAGCATTTGCAGAGCCACGAGTCATCATCCCCTACCCATTTTAAATACATTAGTAACAGGAGATTGGCTAGGAAGGCAGTTGGACCCTTTGACAAGGGAGTCAAATGTGTGCTAAAGGAGGATAGGGAGATTGCAGAAAACCCAAAACTGTCTGAATCTGGAGCAATCAGGGGGAAAGAAAATGGCAGCTGTACTGTCCCCAGAATAAAATATTTTTTTAAACGAAAAATGAAAGATTCCCAATGGTACTCCTAAAGATTAGTAGTTGCCCCGAATTTCACCATCCTCCCAAAAATGCACAAGAAATCATGCTTCAAATTAGATGCCTGTCAATGGAGCCACAAATTTGGAGCAACATTTAGTCCACCCCTACTTAGGATACATTTTTAGATAAATTTGTATGGAGACCATATACATTTTCACTGTCAGCTAAAACATGTGCTGACATTATTGCAGAAACCAGCCATGGACAGTCAGGTCACAGGCTACATTCTACATGTTCAACATACACACAATCTCTCCACCCATACCCACCATCAATAATGGTATCTTTGTATAGTCTTTAAAACTGAGCAGGGGAGAAAGTAATCTATTATGTTAGCCTTTGGTAATGAAAAGCCAGGTTTATTTCAGTAACAACAATTAAAAATATATATATTTAAATAGGTGGGCAATACTCAACTGTTTTTCCTCTTTTAAAAGCCAAGGCAGAAAACACGGTGATATATTTCATAGTGGCTACCCCACAAATGTCAGAATATATCAGAGTATTACATTAAAATGTAAGACATTCATATCCACAAAGACGTGGACCCAAATGATCCTGCTTGTTGCCAGTTACATAAAGGATCTAGTCCTGCAAAATCAGTCACAGAGTTGGGTGCTCTCCTTCCATTTCTCTGGGCCTCTAGAGTCAGTTGCTGCATGTACCATCAATATCTGACAACTGTCACTGCTGGAAGCAATCCCACTGAGAGCGGCTTGTCTTGTGTACTTCCTTCACATTTGTCTATCACCCAGTAAGACAAATCTGAGCTTTTTAGAGACAGTCATATCAAATTGAAAATCTGTACACTAAAAGGCTTTTTAGACTACTACTACTAGAGAGCTACACGATGAAAAGGAAAATTTAGAAGCCTTTACAGCAGCTTCAGTTTCTTCTGTTTGAAGATGGTGAGTACTACTAAACTAGATCCCTGCCTTAACCTCCCATCGCACAAGTGCCCAACAGAAGACTGCATCTGGAAAAGGTTGGGGAGAGCACCATCTCTCTTAATTCATGCCATCTTTTTGCATCCTGTTATCATGGGGCTCTGAGATGGTGCTCATTAGAGTATGACACACAGGTGCAATAGCATGGTTAGGTAATTTTATGCTCTGGACTAAATTGTTTTACAAGAGGGCTACATTTGAGGGCCTTCCTGTTCATTATGCCCCAAAGTACTGCCCTGCTAGTACTACTTCACAGATGTAGTTTACAGAACCTTCCTGTATCTTTAAATAAATATATTGTTTATTTTCATAAATAAAGCCTATAGTAAAATTAAGTATCCTCCAATACTGCCATTCGTACGTGTCTACTATCCACTATATGCAGCACCTTGAAACAAGATTTTGATAGTGAAAACATACTGATGAGGTCTCTAGCTGGTTAACAGTATTTAAATT
Organism: Podarcis filfolensis; assembly: GCF_964270895.1. NCBI lineage: Eukaryota > Metazoa > Chordata > Lepidosauria > Squamata > Lacertidae > Podarcis > Podarcis filfolensis. The sequence continues at coordinate 16,055,239 of NC_139606.1, read as the reverse complement.
GGTATGAGTTAAATTGTTGTTTCAGAGAAGCAAAATCACTGGGGCAAAACCTATAAAATAGAATAATATTTTACATTATCATAAAATTTTATTGGGTACTGCTATATGTAGTCCATGAATCTTGCAGCATAAATGATGCATGCTATTTCTGGGGGTGGGGGAATTATATATCTATAGTGAATTTCTTGTCAAATTGTGCTGATTATGGCAGCTTGCCCAAAGCTAAATTCGTTGTAATAAAACTCCTGGACTGGAACATGGTGCCATTTACGTTATTCACCACCTGAATTGTTTTTGTAGTATATAAACCCAAAGCAAACAGCTGTCAGTTTGAAAACCTCTGAAGAGCTCTGTCGCTAGGCACTGCTGGGCTTTCTTGCTTCGATGCTTTGAAGAACTTGTCAGCTGGTCCCTCACAACTAGCTGTGGAGGCTGGATCTTAAGCAGCTGAAAGCACTGGATTAGAACAGCTTACATCTTTTGACTTTGTACCGGATCATTGGATTGAAATCACTTTGATAGATGCTTTTGGAGGATTTTGTTTTTCTGAAGTCCACAGAATTATATGCTACGTTTCTTCCCTTTTCGTTTTTAGCTTACTCTAGCAACCAGTGTAGGAGTTGCATTAAAGAAAGAAACCCTAGATATACTGTATCAGCAGAGTATTCTCTCCTGTCCCTCCAAATCAACAAGGCTCAGGATGCAGCTATTAAGTATGTCTCACAAAAACAGAATGCTCCTACAAATCAAATCGTTTAAAGTTGGTGTCATAGGCATTTTTTCTATAGGTGAGAAAAAGTGATGACTATGCTTTGCTTGTATTAAAAAAGCACAACATGTGGAGGACAGATGTGGGTTCATATTGTATTTTATATGAATGGCCTGTGAAACTTCCTGACTTGAATGGTCTGGATCAAACCTAAAGCTAGCATAAGCCTGTCACAAAAGGCTTATCCTGAAGTTACAGTTTTTATCCAGCTTGTAAGATTTATTCATTTCATTTATATCCTGTCTTTCAAGGCACTCAAGGTGGCATACATGATTCTCCCTCTTCCTCCCCACCCCACCTTTGATGTTTGTTTGGCCACCCTGTGATGTACAGAAGGCTAAAAGATAGTGGGTAGCCCAAGGACACCCAATTAACTTCATGCCAGGGAGTTCAAACCCTTGGTCTCCTCAGTCCAACAACTACAGCAACACTGGCTTTCAAATACAAAGTTCCCATGCATAAAGTTCACATTTACTGAGGATAAAAAAAAATATGTAAAGGACCCCTGACAGTTAAGTCCAGTCGCGAATGACTCTGGGGTTGCGGTGCTCATCTCGCTTTACTGGCCAAGGGAGCTGACGTTTGTCTGCAGACAGTTTTTCCGGGTCATGTGGCCAGCATGACTAAGACGCTTCTGGAGAAACCAGAGCAGCGCACGGAAACACCATTTACCTTCCCGCCAGAGCAGTACCTATTTATCTACTTGCACTTTTACGTGCTTTTGAACTGCTAGGTTAGAAGAAGCTGGGACTGAACAGCAGGAGCTCACCCCGTTGCGGGGATTCGAACTGCCGACCTTCTGATCGGCAAGCCCTAGGCTCTGTGGTTCTAAAAAGATTTTATTCTTGCTATTCATTCTAATGCTCCTCTTCTAAAGGAACTAAAAATATATATTCCTCAGATCATGCTCTAATATACATAGGTGTAAACAACAAGAAGCTGGACTATTTCTGTAAATATACTTAATGAAAGAGGTGAGAATTCTCCAACTACATCCTCAAGTGCATCTGCATTAAGGTACAGACCATCATAAAACATTGATTAGACCAGGCATAGGCAAACTTGGCCCTCCAGATGTTTTGGGACTACAACTCCCATCATCCCTGACCACTGGTCCTGTTAGCTAGGGATGATGGGAGTTGTAGTCCCAAAACATCTGGAGGGCCAAGTTTGCCTATGCCAGGTTTAGGCTTCTCAAGAGTATGTGTCTTTGCCCATTACTGTTCCCCAAGTTGTTTGTTTCCTGCAGGGACAGAGATGAAATTTTGATATATAGCCTGAAACCAGCTCTGTGTTACAAACATGTCTGCAAACAGGAAGGCTGGCAACATCAACCCTGCTGTGTGGGAATTCTTTGCAGATGACCGCAGTGCCTGAAGACAGACAGACAGGTCGTGTATCCATAGCAGTGACCAGAGGGGGAATGACTGCTGGGAGGAGTGCAGAGAGAAGAAACACCATGGTGCATCTGTAACAGCTGCAATGAAACATGTCTCTCCTGTACTGCAGCAGGCACTGCAACCTTCCAACAGTTTGACTTCACCCCCTCCATTGTCTCTCAAGACACACAGACACACAGATGTTCTTTAATGATAAAATTAAGAGATCCTGTATATACTCCAAGGCAGGGCTTTTTTTCATTTGGAACTCAGTTCCAGAACCTCCCAGGTGGGCGCCATTACCATTATAAGAGAACAAGGGAAGTGTTTGTGCTGAGTTTCAGCACCGCTTTTTAGAAAATAGCACTGCTTCAAGGCACTTTAATTTCTCAAGTATTTCTTTCTGAAATTTCTAGGAAGCCAAGATATCAATCCAGCTTAAAACTATGGTTTAATACGCTGGCCTGTTCCAAAGCTGGTAAATAGACTTTCCTAGTTTGGACAAAATGGCAAAATATTATTAGTGATAAACTTCCTGGTTTAATTGTGACAACTGATAAAAGGATGAGCAAAGGGGGTACCTGTACGAGCAAAAGGCTTGTGTATATCCCAACTTAATAAGCCAATATGTTATCATCTAAATACAGCCTTGGAAGAACCTCATTTACAATATGATATTTTATCATGTGGGATAGACTTGATGAATACACCTTGTTTTTTCTTCATGGGAATACTTCCATCCTCATTGTGCCTCTGCATGCGCTCATGAGAACACATCCATCATCTGTTATTTTTCTTTCTTTAATTATATGCCTGCCTAGAGACAATATTTATTGGCATAGATAAAGCATCAAAGAGCAAATGGATTTTTTGTTTCCCTTATTTCTTCTTCTGGCTGGTAACATACATTGCTACTAGGTCTCCTTCACTCAGGTGAGTGAAGCTCACTTCACCTAGTCATTAAGTTGCCGAGCCTGTGAGAATTAGTATTAGATCAGAAATGCAACTGATCTGACATCAGTTCCACACAAATAATAGTTTTGTTGTAAACCAGTTATCACAGCCTTTTTGCACATCCTTTCAAAAACTGTTTATGGATATATGCTGGCAATTGGTAACATAATTCCCCACTGCCTAAAAAAAATATTAAAAGAATAATGGAACTTTCAGTATCAGAACAAAGCTCAGTACATAGTTCTGCAGTATTTTCAAAACAAAGAAGCATTTACTGTATGGATATCCATGCATTTTGGTCATTAAATGAGATGAATTTAAGGCGAGAGAGAACCTTGGCAATAGTGAGGAAAGTTGTGCATGGGGCTACAGACAGAGTGGGAAATGCCCCTCCCCGTGTGAACAGAAGAGCAACTTAGTTTTCAAGCCAATACATATCGATTTTATATTTACTTTTAAAAGCTATTTTCATTTCTAGTTGTCTTTTTAAAGCAGAGATATGAAGATAAGGTTGATAGTTAAAGAACAAGAGTGAAACATTTTACTTCCTCAGACTGTGTATTTCTCATGCTTTCCTTATATGAAGATAAGGTTGATAGTTAAAGAACAAGAGTGAAACATTTTACTTCCTCAGACTGTGTATTTCTCATGCTTTCCTTATATGTAAAAATCTAACACAATGTGTGAAAATGATGTGTTTCTTTTCATTAAACACTTATATTTAGCAGAACAAAGCTTGGGCTTCTAGAAACACTCAAATTCTTTACAATTAAACCTATTCTTTCCTGATTTCACAGGGCTTGCAGAAGAGTGAAAAATAAAGACCTACCTGTAAAAGTTAATCAGGCAAGAAAGATTTGAGTTTTAAAAGCCTAATAAAAGTTCAAAGATTCCAAGAAACTGCAGAAAGAAAATGGTGCTTTAAACCCATACCCTTTACAAATACAGTGGTACCTCTGGTTACGTACTTAATTCGTTCTGGAGGTCTGTTCTTAACCTGAAACTGTTCTTAACCTGAAGCACCACTTAAGCTAATGGGGCCTCCTGTTGCTGCTGTGCCGCTGCCGTACGATTTCTGTTCTCATCCTGAAGCAAAGTTCTTAACCCGAGGTACTATTTCTGGGTTAGCGGAGTGTGTAACCTGAAGCGTATGTAACCTGAAGCGTATGTAACCCGAGGTACTACTGTAGTTGAATAGACAGTAAGAGCAAACTACCCTGTGTTCACCTTATGATGAGGGACAGAGGGTATTTGCAGAGAAGCACTGGTAGGCAAGAAGAAGGTACCTAATCTTTTCCCTAACCACTAATTCTCCCAACCAAATACCACCTCCAGACACCAAAATCTAAAGCAATGCCAGCTGGGAGGAAACAGCCAGAGGGAGGACAGATGCACTGCAGCATGTAGGAGGATTAAGAAACCCTCTCACTCATCAATTCTCCTCAGTAACTGGGCCTCCTACCCACACATTACCTATTATCTTGGCAAACTTGAAACAGGAACCCCACATTTGTTGAAAGTAATAACTCATTTTAAAACGTTGTATCTCTCTCACACACCCCACTCAGCAAAACCAAAACTTGAAATGTAATCAGAGCTTTTGCTTTGCAGAAATTCTAGCAAAACAAAACACACACCTTCTTAGAAAACCACAAAAAGTAGTAGGTTGCAGGTTATTATTTTTTTTAAAAAAGATTCAGTAAGCACCATGCGTATGTCCAATATTTAAATAATTATTCAGGTTCTTTTAAATATAAACTGAACAAATACATTTCTGTTTACACAAAAAGAATTATAGGTCATGGATCAACACAAATTCTTCTGTTCCACTATATGGACAAAGCTTTTTAAAAATTAATTTCATTGCAGGGAAATAAAACACCTCTGAGACTATGTCAGGGGTGAGAATCCTGTGGCACTCCAGGTGTCATTGGATTCTGTATGTAGGCAAAGTAGCACCAAGCTCCAACTATGACAAGGGAGTGCACTGTATCCCGCTACCTTTAGTCCATGCCTCCTATCAAGACTAGATCAAGAATATATGTCCTGCAAAATGTGTTGGCCTGATGACCGTTTGAAACAGCACCATGGTTGTCATGAAGCCCATGAAGTCCTGTGCTTGCCCAATGGCAGCCTCCACATGGATGTTGAAGTCACACTGAACTATCATCCAGCGGTTCTCCAATCCCATGCCACAGACCACTCCGGACAGTTTGGTCAGGGATGCTGCTGGGCAGCAGGGCGGTTGACAGACCAGCATCAGCAGTCTACCAAGTTTTGGCTCTGTTTTGATGTCATTACACTTCTGCAGACTCAAGCATAGTTTTCTTTCTTATTACAAATGCAAAAATCATGCTCTAACGTACTGATAAAATCCTGCTCTCACATCACAAATACCACAGACACTTCCACAACTTGATTCTCTTCCAAGAGGAAGAGATTAATGGGAGATATAGTAATTACAACACAAATGCCACAATGAAGCTGCTTCCTCAATCTAAAAAAAAATACTCGGTGTCAAGCAAAATTCTTCCGTTTATTCTATCAGTGCCAAAGGCAAGTTGTGTCAAGTTTTTAAAAGAGCCAGTATAATTATGAAATTGCATAAACTGCAATGCTGTAACTGATTGTATCTGATCACTGAATGATGACATTTATTTTTTAACATGAACATAACATAAACATAAACTCTCTTATTAGTGAAAGCAGCAGAACTTGTTCCAAATGTAGAAACAATCATATCATGCATAAAGCTAACAAAATATACAAGAGCAAGAAATGTAGTGCTTTTCTTTTTCTTTCTTTTTTTATTTACATATATTTATTTATACCTTTACGAAGTATAACAACAGATGACACATGAAATAAAAGTAGAGAGAGATCTCTAGAGCTAAAGATAAAGGAACAAATTGTAATAGTTGAATATAATAGTTGAATATAACGAATTAATATCATAGGTTCCAAGTAACATAAACGAGTTTACATTATCCTGTACCTTATTACACAAGTACATTATTAAAAGACTCAATTTGTCAACCCTATCTGATTCTTACCATATACGTATGCTTAACCATACATACTATGTCCCATATTTTAGTTATCCATTCTCTCAAGGATGGTGTTCTCATTTTCTTTTCCAATTCCAACAAATAGTATTTCTTTCAGCAGTTAAGAGATGTTGCATTAATTCTCCATCCACTGTTAGTAAAGTTTAAGATATTCAGACAAAAGAATTAGCAGGCCCCATGGGTAAAGTATAACCAGTGATTACTTCAATTGTCTTTAATCTGTCTTCCCAAAATTTTCTGATTTTAGGACATGCCCCAAATATATGCCATACCCCAGCATTTGAAGATCTATACCTCCAACAGGTACCACTGGCTATTGTGTATGTCTGGCTAAGACGCTGCGGCGTTCAGCACCAACAGAATATAGCACTTATCAATCAATCTCATTATCAATCAACATTCAATTTACACACACACACCCTGACTTTTCCATAGCTCATAGCATGAAAAAGTCACTTGTCTCAGTTCAGTCCACAACTGCCATTACCATCTTGTGTGTTTTGTGTATGTGATGGTGTTTGCTGGGAGAGTGTTTTCATCATCAGGAGATGATACGCTTCTTCAGTTATTGGCAGTTATTGGTGAGAACTGGTGGTGTTTCCAGGGACATGGGTAGGGCTTATCTGCTGATTTTTATGCCATATTTGCATTTTCTAGTTGTATCCCTCCTCTTCCTCTCCAGGGCTAAGAATACATTGAATATGGTGTGTGTCTTCCCTCATCCTGGCAGAATAAGAGTACAGGATTGCACTGTTAGCCATTCGATTTGAAAATAATAATAATTAAAGAATTAAACCCTTTTGAGAAATTAAAATTGTGGCAGAGGGAGAATGGGGGTATATTACGGAAAGGTATGGCAACACCACTTCCAAAGCCTGTGTTTCTCAGACTTACCTCCAGAAATGGGAGTCAGCTCCACTGAACACAATGGTACATACTTTTGAGTAGACATATATAGGACTGCACTGCAAGATAGCTCAGTTTGGGTCCCCCATCCCCCCCATCCCCATAGATGGTATTTGCTCATTTTAGAGCTTCTGGGAGAAAGTAGGATTGTCAGCTGTCTTAGACTTGATTTGGCTTTTAAAATGTGCAATTCAAAAAATTTGTAGTATATCACCAAAACCTGAATAGTAATATTGTTTTAATTATATTGGATGTGCTAGACAAGTTAAAATGTAATAAGCAAAAAGCAGCCACATTGCTAGAAGGAAAGTTTATCTGATTCCGTAATCAATTTAGCCATCAATCACTGACAATATGGATTTTAACTGAGCATTTTGGCCCACCATTTGTAGAAGATAAATAATGAAATATTAAAACAGCTGATAGCTTCAGATACCAGTAGCAAGGACACGCCGGTATACTGAAAGGAAGTTTCTAAAAAGAAAAAGGCAAGGTGAAGAGGGAGACAGCCTGTCTAAACAGCTTAAATGTTAGCGACCCTGCTGCTATAAGTTGGAGAGGTGGAGGCTTTGAGTTGCTACCTGCACATTTTTTACCAAGACAGTTTCAGAATTCGAGAGAAATGATAGGGATCGAAACCAACAGCAATTCTGCTTATGTTACTCTGCTCACACACAGGGGCTTTTAAGCTTTCCACTTTAAGTCCCTGATGCACACTGAAAATCCCACCTCATAGGATCAGCCATGACATAAGAATCTGGTGTCAAAAGGAAATTTTGTCTCATCGCTCATGCATGAAACTCATTTAATTTTCCACATTAAACATCACATGTAAGTTACCTCATGTCTTGTGTCTTAAATTTGGATAAACACAGTCCAGAAATGGCTTTCATTGGGACAGTGTTTATCTTGTTAATATTGTTGAGTTCTTTGTTTTTCAGAACAATGCATTTTCCTCCACCTGTTATCTGCTCAGTGAGTGAAAGATATGAACAAAGTTAAGCATCCTGCCGCTGTAGGATGAAGTGCATGGTCTCATTCACTGCTTCATAATTGTAAACAATAAGGTTTTTATTAATGGGCATTCCACCAATATTTAAATTGTAGTGCTCAGAGGAAAGGCAGAAGAAGCCCACGGCAGGAAGAAACATTTCCTCTACCAACTCTTTCTTGCCCTATACTGTACTTTAAGGTTGTGGTCTGGTTTTTTAACAAACATATGTAACAGGAATCTATAAATGAGTCAACACATAATTCTGAAACTCTCCAGATAAGCCTCCGAAGGTGAAAGAAGCAAAGCAAAATTATTCTGATCAGCTAAAACCAGAGTTCCAGGAAAACTTGCTTTATCGGGCATTAAATCATCATCATAATAGGAATGTGAAAAGGCCAATTGGCCCTGTAGAGTTATTAAACTGATAGAATATATAAATGCTATTATCTCTCAAGTGACTATCACTAGCCTTTGCCATTACCGCATAATGTACATGTATAAAAATCTAATCTTGTATGTAAAATGGGAATTAAACTATTTCAGTAGCTACTGTATATTGAAGGACAATTTGCATTTAACCAAAATGTGTAAAAATAACCTTAAAAGGGTTATCAGCATTAATACAAATTTTCTCAGCACCTCAACTATGCATATTGAGTGCCTCCAATATTACCATTAATACCATCCTATACTAGATCAACCAGTTCTCCCAAACTACAGTGTTTTACCCAGCAACATCCTGAAACCATACTCCTTTTACACTAGCCACACAAAGGCAGTGAGTCCAAAACAAAAAGGTTAAACATACTCAAGTAGAAGACAATAAAGTTGAGCTTCACTTGCATCATCATCTCTGACCTTATAGACCTTCATCAAAAACTTTGGCAGCCTCCCCAAGCTAGCCATCCTCCTGATGCAGCTGATGGAAATTTTAGTCCAGAACATCTGGAGGGCATCAGCTTGGGGATGATGGACCAAGGCAATGGAATTGGAGAAGATCTGGTTCTGTGCTTTGTTCATTTGAGAGTTGTATGTTATTACCTTGCTCATGGGGTTGAGGGAGACCCGCTAGTCACTATATTATACAACTGCAGGTTTTTGGGTGGGGAATCAGCAGATATGTCTCTCAAATCTACAAAAAGAAAAGTCTAGTCTTCTCTGATTTCTTTTCATATTGAGAAATATTTAATTCTTAAAGTTCATTACTCATAAGAAAAGATGAGGTATTTTATATCTAAAGATGGTTTATAAAGAAGGGGGAGGAACTCACCATCACAGCTAGCCTGACTATACCATAAGCTCGAACAGTTGCTTATCTTGTAACATGCTTTTTAACATTTTATAGTTTTAAGCTCAACAACTTGCGGGTGTCAGGAATTTTACTTTTTGAAATATGGCAACCCTATGTAAACCACTTAGTTTTTTATAACACAGCAGTGTAAACATTTCAATTGGAAGTGCACTTCGGGATTTTTGCACTGCTCCAAAGGATGCTGCAATGACACTGAATACCCATAGCTGTACCCCAGCATCCTTTTCAACCGGAGCCTGGAACTAAATTGTTTCAGTTGCTATCATACATCAAAATGCAACTTGGATTTATCTAAAACATGGGTGGGCAAACTAAGGCCCGGGGGCCGGATCCGGCCCAACCACCTTCTAAATCTGGCCCGTGGACAGTCTGGGAATCAGCGTGTTTTTACACGAGTAGAATGTGTCCTTTTATTTAAAATGCATCTCCGGGTTATTTGTGGAGCATAGGAATTTGTTCATTATTTTTTTCCCCAAAATATAGTCCAGCCTCCCACAAGGTTTGAGGGACAGTGGACTGGCCCTCTGCTGAAAAAGTTTGCTGACCCCTGATCTAAAATGTATCAAGAATAGCATCTGTGACAACGCAAGGATTATGTGGACCTCTTCTTGGAACATGTGGTGCAGCTCCTTGAGGTAGTAAAAGTGTTGTCTCTGCTGCCATTGTTATTCTGGTTATATTAATTGCTTCTATGTTTCATTAGAAGATGAGACATCACAGCACTTGCTGCATTTAATTCATGTGCCCATTCTTCTCACTAATGAGAACACTACCAGGACATAACTACGACCATCACCACCATTTAGCAATGAAGAGATTACTAATAACTGAAGCACAGAAAGCCTGATTTTTTTCCAGAGACATCCAGAGCTTTAGTGGTAAAAAATCATTTGTAGAATTGGACTCTAGAGAGCAAGACCCTTAATTGCAGATGCCCACCATGGACAAAAAACACATTAAAGCAGGCTTGACTTGCTTCCAGAATTAATCTCTTTTCCAATTAAAACAATTCCCAATATAAGATAATTATGCCTCAAACTATAGGTTCTGCAAAAGCCAAGTATTTAGAAGCTAGTTTACTTTCTTTGCAATAAAAAATAGGATAGCTATTCTCCTGCAAAATTATACTAACCAGAAAGTTGAAGGAAATTCTTCCAGACACTACATTTAAACCAGAAATAGCAACTGTGGTCACTAAACAAACATCTGAGGCAAAACTGCCATCAGTACAAAAAAGAATACACTGCAATGTGTTGGTTTGAAAGTGTTCTCTTATTATTTTCTCCAGTAAAAATTGCTTCTGCTTAAATAATACTGATATTTATGGTACAAAGTTGTCGTCGTTACTTATCTTTGGCATTCAGAAACAAACATAAATGGTTCTATATTTTGGCTCTGGTTTCCAAACTAACTCTGCACATGCAAAATTACCTCCTTTTCCCAAGTGGGCACGGCAGGTCACAGGGCCTTGGCACTTTATTTAAGTTCAGTGTATAATTATTTAATCTAAGCACTATTATCTATTGGCATATGAGCATAATTACTGCATATACAAATATTAAATTCAGTAAATCATGTTGGCAGCTTGGGGGGGCTAAAGAGACTCCCAATCTCTCAAGTCAGTATAATGTCTGACAGCAGGAATAGGAAACCCTCCTCCAAGCCAATAATAATAATAAAAATGGGATTTTAAATAATTTAGGGCATAAAGATTTATACACCAGCATAATTTTCTCAAGGCCATGTTAACATTAACTTAAGAAAACTATTCCTATTCCTATGTTTGAAACACTGTTTTAATTTACTGTTTAAAAATTAATCTGTGATTTAGCATTTTAAACTAGAAAGTATGGACAATGTTTTATGTTTATGTTTTATAGATTGTGGACTATGGCACTTTCTTTCCTTGAAGTGCTAGAGGTAAATGTTGTATATATGCACCTGCTGTATAAGATATATATTGCGTCTTGTGCTTATTATTACTATAATCAAATGAAATGGTTAGTTATATAGCAACAAGCATTTATAGATATTTCTTTGGCGGATTGATGCCGATTCACAGGCGAAAGCATTTTATGCAGAAGAGCAAAGGACTGTCAGTCACTAAATTACTTAGTTGAAATATAGTCCATATTAAAGCACCTCTTTCACCACACCATAGTACTGACTCAGCTTGCCCCATCCCTGCCCCAGCTCTCTTTCTCTTTACACATGCAAACCTTATTTAGTGGATCTGCAACGTAATGTTGCCCACTTCATAGCTGCTTAGCTTCCCTGCACAGAACTCCTGTTGTCTACACCTCTGCATCTTAAAATCTAGTTTTATTTCTCACATATCACACAGGACATTGCCAATAACCCCTTTGCCATTGCCCTCTTCTCTTGGCACCAATATTAAACTACCAACGCTTCAGAGGTAGATCAATGTGTTTCTTAACATAAAATGGCAAGTCAGGTACATCTAATACAACTTGATACGATCTGTTACAAGTTATGTTCTTCACGTTTCAGTGGTTTGGACAGATTTTTAAATGCACTTGTGTTGCCCTTTAAAGTAAAGAAGATATTTCACAGTAGGTTATGTGGATTCCTTATATCACTATGAGAATACAGAGCATGATAGAATTCTTTGATGGAGAACAGCATCAATACAAGGTCAAACATTTGTTTTAAGGCATCAATTAGCTGAACTCTATCTAAAACATACACACTTCTCACTTTCTCTTTCAGCATTACTCTTTAAAAAATGCAGCTGTTTGCACCTTTCTATTACTTCAACTCATTTTAAACCACATTCACTGTAATAACCATTGCACTATACTTCATAAAGCAAAACTGTCAAGCAGTTTTATATGTAGCATCAAGTAATATATGTCTTGTCATTTGAGTAAGTTGACACAAACCAGCCATCTAAAAGTATGAAAACAGCATTGGGGGGGGGGGGGAGAGACATGCTAAATATGATACCATTTTTGCAAGGATACCATATTTTTTTTTGCAATCCCTGGCAAAAGAATACACTGATCTTAGGCTGCTTCCAACAGTATCATTCAGCTGCTAGTAAGGTTTCCATTAGAGAAACAAGGACAGAAGCAGTTTTTGGTGATCCATTTTGCAGCCCACCCCCCTCTCCAAATCTCATCCAGAAAATGGGGGCATCTTTCAGGGCTGCTTTAAGAAGGCTCGGGGCTGCACATTGAAATCACTGGAAATTGCTTCTCCCCCTACCCCACTAGCAAAAGCTATCCCTTTAGCCAAGAAAGATAATTGACAGCAACCCCTATCTTGAAAAGGGAATAAAACCACCACCTGTCCATTCATAGCCCTACTTACTTTCATCCTAAAGATGCTTATTACAGAATTATAGAGTTGGAAAGGACTTAAAGGGTCATCTAGTTCAATCTTTGCAATGTGTTATAGCATTACACTGCCTACAGTAGGTCCTAAGTGACAATGGGACAGGAGATTTCTTCATTTTACTACCAACATCCAACAACTCACCCACTTAAGTAGAGAAGTCTCTAATGCTTCTCTTAAGGAAATCTATCTTTAATGAAAGTTCTAGCACAGTAAAATATTTTGACCTAAAGGCATATTCTGTTATGTCATGAACTCTTAGCATTAATTGTACTGTCAGGTCCACATATTTGCAAACCCGAAACATAAAATGTACCATAGGAAATATGGCTGCAATCCAAAATAGTGGCACAGTTGCTGAAGCAAAGATAACACAAATGCAGCCAAACTTCTCCGTCAGCTGCATCTGCAGTCAGAGAGAGGTATTTGCTCATTTTAAAATAGGCCTACAAGCTTTTTTAAAAGGTGGAAGAAATGAAGATGATAGAAATGCCATATTACACTGTGCTATGCTTCTAGCTCATAGTACTTAATTCCTATAGCAATTTTCAGTGTACCAACCACTTCCAATTCTCATCTCATTTATCTTCAAAGCAATCCTGGAGGATATTTGCAAAGCTACCCAATGAACTTTGTGACTATATTGAGTGTTTAAGCTCCTCAATAGCACCATAGCATATAATGGGAGGAATTCTACATCACACTATTAGGATCATTCTGTCAGCGTAAGCATTTCATCTTGCCAGATGGAACTATCACCACTCTCCTCCTCACACACACATATTCTGTTTGGGGGGGGCACGGTGCGTTGGGGAAAGGGGGCAAAAGCTCTGTTGCCATAGCAGGACTGATTGGCTAGGGTGCCACTAGTGCAACTGTTTAGTTGAATCTGCGCTTGTGTGTTTGCCTAAATCTAAAGGATGAAATGTTTTCAATAGAATTACTTTTTTTAAAAAAATCTCTGAACATCAGCGTACTATGTGAAGAGGACTTTGTTTTAAAATATATGGACTATGAGAAAAACTCAAACACAACTCAATAATGCAAAACTCTATCAAAGAGTAATATTGTTTATAAAGTAGAAAAGGTAGAGGGGTTTTTAGATTTCTTGCTGAACTGTGGCACCGTGCAATTTCATGAGCCCATTAAGTTTCAGAACTCTAAGCACAGCACATCTTGTAAAACAGGAGAGAAATGTGTTTTCTGATTACTTGGTTAGGTATGACATGATGTAATTAGCTTAGCCCATTAAACCTCAAATGTATAAGCATGAGATTTATGTGTAATAGTGCATCTGTTTTGCATCTGATCTAACCCAAGCAGCTGAAGTCTTCAACTTAAAAATATATACCAGGCTTTTTTCAGCCGGAACTCACCGCAACTCAGTTCCAGCACCTCTCAGGTGGGCGCCATTGCCATTCTAAGAGAACAAGGGAGGCATTCATGGTGAGTTCTAGAAAATTTCTAGAAAAATAGCACTGTTACTGGCAATATGCAAATAAAAAACTGTACCTGGGAAATCCATATATTTGAAAATCAAGCAGGAAAAAAGTTTCCCATAGCTTTGCTAATAAAGATGTGTTGTAATAAGAAGCTCTTCCAAACAGAATCATTTGAAACAAGGCACCCACAGTGGCGGAGCTTCATGCTCCGACACCGGGGGACAGAGAGCAGGCGGGGCGGGGCTGGTGCGCCGCCCACAGGGGTGTGGCATGCTGCCCGCAGGGGCGTGGCACACCGCCTGAGGGGGCGTGGTGCCCAGCAAGGACAGGGGGGCAGCCACGATGGCACCCCACCGGGATCGTGCTGCCGGGGCGGTGCGCTCCCCCCCGCACTCCTCTTCCTCCACCACTGGGTACCCAGCATGTTTTTAATCATTGTGTATTGTGAGCTTGTACATACCACATGATGAAAAACCAATAGCCTATGGAGTGTACATGTGTTTATGGCATTATGCATGCATATGCATGTGTGTTGCCTTAGCCTGTTTAAACTAAAATCTGAAATGCATCACTAGAATAAATTCAAACAGTCTGAGCAATGAGCTACACCTTGTCTTAAACCATCATTGAATCATAAATGGGCCTGCCCACCCCCACCATGCAGGCGCCTTCACAGCATGCAGCAAACCAAACAGAAAATCCGTAATTCTCCAGTTTCCGGTTTCATCCAAACCAGGAAATTATCATTGCCAACATCAGAACAAGCCAATATATTAAATCAATGATTTAAGTTGGTGTACTACCCTGGTGTCTTCTCAAATAAAACCACAGGGTTGTATTCAAAACTTATCTGAATACCACCCATAGTTCCCAATACAGAGAAAACAGGAATTATCTTATTTAACTCCTTGTGCAAAGAGGTATATGAAGGGGCTGAAAGCGTGTGGGGGAAAACTAATGCATTTCTCAGTTTAATAAAACAAGCTATGTTCATCCAAATGTAGCTTACTGGGAAGAAATGCAGCTAAACAATAAGAACACATTAACTGAGTGATGCATAGTTTTAGCTGCTGGACTGAAAACAGATTAGAACAGAAAGAGAAATAATTATAGTTCATCAAGCAAAACAGAAAAGGGAAAATACTGTAATTAAATAAAACAATCTCATTATATGAAAAACACACACTAATTTTACCAATATATAAATAGTAAATTAAACTAAAACACACTATATTGGTTTTCCTGGCTGTCATTATCTCACTGGCATTTTTACTTATATTCTCTATACATATTTTCACATCTGGCAATTCAGATATGCCACACTTGACAGTAATGTATCCTTTTCAAACGGAAGCATACACAATATCTTTTGATGATATTTTAATTGGTTAAAGACCACACACCATTGTTTGAATACTGAACAGAACTCAAAGCAGCATCTGTATAACACATATCTAACCAATACAAATGACTGTGAAAATGTCTGCTTTTGCATAGACCATTAACTTACCAACAAGCTACGCATTAAAAACCAAAGAAGGGTATATTGTAAGCCTCTTTTTTTTTTTTAATGAAGATAGGTAGTTGTAGTTCAAATATAATTAATTAGAAAAATTAACAAGTGTAGCTGCAATAAAATGCTGTGGAACACTGCAATCTTCTAGCAGACACACTCTTATTCAGGGGTGCATCCAACCAGCCAGGCCCTCCTCTAGGATATTCAATTTTACTCTGCATCTACCCCACTTTTATGACTTCCATTTCCAACTCACACTCAACTTTCCATGACTTCTGTGCATGCTCAGTGCTCATTGTGCCTTGGGGAAGGGTTTATTTGTTCCTCTGCAAACCGCAGGGTTCCCTCAAGATTGCAGATATTCCACCCTCTTGTTTCTCTCAGTGTTTGCTCTTTGGCTCCATTTCTGTCACTGCTTGCCACCTGAGTTCACTATTAGAGAAGTGATGAAGTGCTCAATTATAGACAAGGAATTACTGGATACCATTGCTTGAATAAGAAAGGCAATTGGAATATCACTTGAGACAGATTCATATGACCGTCATGGGAATACAATAAGAATATTCAAGCTATTAAGAAACACATTTCTATCCAATATATGTATCAGCTAGTAATCAACACTACTGAACATTAAATTTTATTCATTTTGTAAGATGATATTTGTCTTTAATAGCATGATGCAACAGCTAAAGTATAAATCTGAAATTTAATACAGTCTTGCCTTGGTTTTGGAACAGTTTAGCTCATGAATGTTTTGGCTCCCGAGCGCCGCAAACCTGGAAGTGACTGTTCCAGTTTGCGAACTATTTCTGGAAGCTGAACGTCCGACAGGGCTTCCGCAGCCAATCACAAGCTGCACTTTGGTTTTCGAACATTTTGGAAGTCAAATGGACTTCCAGAACTGATTTCATTTGACTTCAAGGTACGACTATATAGTGCTTGATTAGAGGCATGGAATTTCTGAAGATAAAGGTAGGGAGCTCAACAGTTGAGGAGATAAACAGGTTAACTGTGGTAGTTTTCAGACAATTGCCTCATCCACATTCTTTGCCCATAATGTTAGCAAATCCTAATTCTTTGATCCTGAGAATAAGCCTGCCTACCCACACCCCAGAACAAAAAGTATGACAGAGAAGCTTCCTGAACTACATGCTATGATAGCACAATATAGTACAGCACAAACTTTCTTCTTCTTCTTCTTCTTCTTATTATTATTATTATTATTACTACTACTACTATATTGAATCAAATGGTAGTTTAAACGGAGAGCAAATGACTGACCCAGTATCACCCAATGAGCTTTATGGCTGAGCAGGGACTAGAACCTAGGTCTCTCTAGTCAAAATACTGTTAGTTTAACTCAGGGGTCGCCACCATGGCATTCATGGACTTACGCTTGCCTACAGAGGCCTTCTCTAGCACAGAGAGGCATCACTATCCCTGATGAAATTAGGCTTGAATTAAGCATTCTACTACAGTAAATATAATAGGGTATGGGGGTGGGGTGAACATTCTGAGTTCCAAATGTGCCCAAGGGACAATAAATGATGGTGTCCAATAACATAACATAACTGTACAGACCAGTTCTTACTGCTGCTTTCCTCCCCTGTTTCATTCCAGATGCATCCACAACTGCACTTCAGCCTAGGCCTCCACTTTTTGAATACTTCGTCTGTCCCAGCAATGTCCTGCTCCAGGAAGCCATCAATGATGGACCAGTCCCTAAGCAGTCATCACCACATTGGCTGTGGGGAAGCCTCTGGCATGATTTGGATGGCACATTAAACCATAGTTTAAAATTAACTATTGCTTAACATGAATAAGTAGAGTGCTGGTGTATGCTGATTGAAAGTTCCTACTTCGTTTGCTACCCCCCCCCCAACCTCCTGCTGTTGCCATGCCAGGGAGGAAACAACCAGGAGTCATCTTTGTGTCATGTGTGAACCAGCATTCATCATTTGCTTCTCTACAAACTATAAGAAAAGCCAGCCTCTGCTTGCTTTCTTCCTGGCCGTGGCAACAGCAAGAATGGGGGGGGGAGTGAAGAAGGGACTTGAGCAGTCTGCGCTAGGACATTCACATTGCTCATCCACATTAAACCATTATTCTATTAACTATGGTTTAATGGGACCAGATCTGTGTGGCCTCTCTTTGCTGGCTACGCAGCTCTAGTCACAGTTTCCTCTTCCTAGGGTACAGTAATCCTTGCTTATACATAATACTTAACATAATAATAATAATTTGTAAGGGTGCATGGATTTTCTCATCTTTACCTAATATTGCAGATTGGTGCTATCCTCTGGTTTCTATTTGTCTTTTCAAAAATTAGTCACACACCATTCCCCTATTTACAAATTTACTACAGCTAATGACAGAGCATAAGTTAATATTGATCCTTCAGAACTCTGAAAAGAACTGTGAATGCACCAACCAAAACCATTAAATCAGTAATGTAGCTAGTGATGCATGGGGCTCCTGAGCAGAATCAAAGTACTTCATTGCTAGGCTTTAAAATTTATGTCTGAATACATTAATTCAAACTTAAAATTGTATACTTTTCCAATATTTTGGCAAACCAACAATTTTAATTCTGTAGGAATGACTTTTCCATAGTTACTGAAAACTTAGGATACTGTAATTGTTTGCTCTTTCTCAGGTTCAAGAAACACTAAAATTCAACTGAGGGAGAAATAGGTTTCATTCCCAAACCTCTGTTCTTTTTGGCATATATATGTGCCTGTTGTAAATTGGCTGTTTTTCAGGACAAATGAAGCATCTAAGTACTTAAGCAATGTTTTATGATAGTCAGAAATGGAACCCAGGTGTTAAAGGAAGTCAATATACTTTAATTCCTTTCACACTTACAAGCTACATTTTTCAAATTAGGAACCATGCATGCCTAAAGTTCATTAATCCTCTGAAGTTGCACTTCTATTGTCTTTTAGTTTAATCATAACACCCAAGAACAAGTAAAGGTCATACACTGGGCTAGAGTTTTAAGATATTTTTGGTGACTTTCTACATTAACTTACTGCCTTAGTTATTAGTAGAATTTTTATTTATTAAAAAACAAGAAGTGAATCAATGGTTACTCACTATAATGAGAAATAAAATTATTTATCAGTTAGACAAAATGCATTGAGAGATGATGATGATAATGATGCTTAATAATACACCAACTTTTCCCCTGATGGGACTCCAGGCATCTTGCAGATAAAAACAAGAATTGCTAAAACATAGGGGGAAACTATCATTAAAAACAATTAAACATTAACAGAATTAAAACTATATACATATATAGAATCTGTTTAAAACAAATAGCAATAAAAAACAGCACCAGCCCTTTCATTAAATGCAGTAATTGGAGATTCTTCATAGCAGAGAGAAAGCCGCCTTAAACTGAGTTAGACCACTGGGGTCACCTAGCTCAGTACTGTCTGTGCTAATTGGCAGTGGCTTCCCAGGGCTTTAGGAATGGTTATTTTCCCAAGCCTATACAGTGGTACCTCGGGTTACAGACGCTTCAGGTTACAGACTCCAACAACCCAGAAATAGTACCTTGGGTTAAGAACTCTGCTTCAGGATGAGAACAGAAATCGTGCAGCGGCAGAATGGCGGCAGCAGGAGGCCCCATTAGCTAAAGTGGTACCTCAGGTTAAGAACAGTTTCAGGTTAAGAATGGACCTCCAGAACGAATTCAGTTCTTAACCCGAGGTACCACTGTATAGAGATGATTAAACCTGGCGCTTCCCACCAACAAACCACATGTTCTGCCATGGAGCACACATGACTCCCTTCCCTCCCTCTGGTTCCTACAGCAGGCTCCAAAGATTTACGGAGGGGGCTTACCCCTTATTTTTAGGGTATTTCTTTTATTCCCAATAACTGAATCCTAGGAACATCCTTGCAATTTAGGAAAATGCTAAGGAACCAGTAATATGCCACTGACAGTGCAAAACCAGTGGCTGATTCATTACCGCTAGTGATCATAGGCTTCCCCATTGTCTTAATTCCCTTCTTCTGGTTTAGCAAAATGATGAAGTTATAGCCAAATGCCAGCAGTGACAGGTGGAAGGAGAAATGGGGGCAGCAAGCTGTAAAAGGTGTTAGTTCCCACCAAGGACAAAGGTGTATCCTACACATCACTTTCTTTAGAGAAAGCAAGTGCTATAGAAGCCTGGAATATTTAAGTAAGATGTTATTCTGAAAAGCCCAATATAATTATTTTAATAGAAGAATGCATGTTTTCTCCACTCAAGTCCCATAATATTAAAGACAATGAAGAAAAATAATGCTGGTGAAGAAAGTATTTTTTGCACAATGCAATTATCTTTTTCCTTATCCAACAGAAAATCCCACCTCAGCAAAGAAGAACTGCTTGACAGAAAGGAAAGTATGATTAATGTGGTCTCCAGATATTAATCACTGTAGAACATGATACAGTGCAAAATATTTGACACTGTATAAAATAGACATGAACTAAAAATATAAAACTATAAACAAGAATTGAATACTAATTATAGCAAAAACAAATTACCATTACATTTTCTCTAGCTATATCACCTATAGAATTCACAGCTAGACTTAAAAGTTAGATAATTTCCTGACATTAAGAAATGTAAATCCAGCATTGCTAAGTTGACGTTTTACAATTATCTACAATTTATCAATAAAAGAACTAAGGGTTATTCCCATCTATTGTAACAACAGAGCATTTTCTAAGCATGCTGAAGGTACTGAAGAAGCATTCAGACTGACTACTCCAAAGAGTTATCTGCTAGCTAACTTGTTTCCCTTCTGTGTCAGTTTGAAAGCAATGCATTTTGGACCATACAGTGCTACCTTGGTACTTGAACGCCTTGGGTCCCAAACAAATTGGCTCCCAAATGCCGCAAACCTGGAAGTAAGTGTTCCGGTTTGTGAACGTTTTTCGGAAGCCAAACATCCAACATGGCTTCTGCAGCTTCCAATTGAGTACAGGAAGCTGCTGCAGCCAATCGGAAGCTGCACCTTCGTTTTCAAACGGTTTCGGGAGTCAAACGGACCCTGGAACGGATTAAGTTTGAGAACCAAGGCACCACTGTATTTCCATTAGGAGAAGTTGTAGTGGAATCAGTTAGATGCAGAAATTACAGTTGCCCAGTGTCTTTGAATGTTTTATCACTTCTCAACTGCAGGTTACAGCAGGCGGCAGTACTGAAACAAACCTGGGCTGCTGTGTATGATATGAATATACCTATACCTTTGCTATATTAATATTGCAGCCATCTTATCTACAATTAATTGTACTGGAGGTTGTATTTCAGCAACTGATAGCCTGCATTCCTTTATTCTGAAATGCAGGGGAACATTTTTAACTTACTTCACTTTTTTAACATGACCTTCCTTTTGCTGTCAAGGAAAAGTGGTCATTGCTCATTTTTGCTGTCTTACAAACTAATCACTTCCACTCCTGTAACTATTTACAAGGTTTAAAGTAGCACATTGTCAGTTCCAGCTTCAAATAATTCTTATGGGAGTCCATAATCTGCATGGATTTATGTGCTTCTTCCTTGTTTTCTTTCATGGTGCATGGGCAAGTAATATCTGGACCACAGGGTCCCATCATTATTTAGATGTGAGAACTTCAATAACATTGACTATTGAACTCACATGGGGAAGTTGGCAGATGTGTGTGAATGGAATAATGTCTGAATTGGCCCACGGTAGAAGGAAGGAAGGAAGGAAGGAAGGAAGGAAGGAAGGAAGGAAGGAAGATTTCAAAGCTCACACGAAGGTGAAAAATGGTGATGAGAATTTATAGCAGAATATTCACAAACAAATTATGTCATATGTAACCTATTCTACTTTTGGAAAGAATGGGCCCTTCCAGTATTAATTATAAGGGGTAAAATTCCCTGGAAGGTAATAGAATGACTTTATTAGGATTACAATATTTTTTGAAAAATGAAACACAATGCAGATTATGTTTTTTGGTCAAATAATTTCTTATATAAACAGCATTACTGGAACCAACAGAATGCAGCATTACCTGAACCAATCTGGACACAGGCCATTTCATGTGTTATCTCCAATTAACATCTCCCTCCCTAAATTTTGGCAAACTTTCATTCAATCCAATAAACATTCTGAGATTGACCTACAGTTTCAGACACAAGACCTACAAAATGTTGGGCAAAAAAGAAGACATAATAACAAGTGTTGTTTCAGTTAATTATATGGATTGAAATTTAGCCAAATCATCGGAACAACTTGGTACTTTTATGCAGGCTCATTACCTAAGATTTTTGAGGCTAGTCAAGACCTCTGCTTTATTATGTCTCATTCAAGAGAAAAGCACTAAATGCAAATCCCTTCCTAGGGTTTTTAAAGCAATTTTCACATGGCTTGTAGTTCAAAGGAAGCAAATAGTTCAGTACATCCTAGAAAGTTCATTCTAGTTCTTTAAGCTTCATATGACTGGGGCAGGGGGAGTGCAATTAATTCTATAATGCAAAAAGGCTGAAAGCAAGTTCATGAAAATAACTAAAAAGAAAAATCCCAGTTAGAAAATGAAATTAAATAAAAAGATTCATTAATCAACTTGGGCTGTACGATCATAATCTGAGGCACTTATCTATGTGCCTTGTCCAAGGGCTGTGAGAAAGGTGGCAATAAAAGAACATGCCGTTTCAGTGGTGGCCCCCTGTGAGATGTTCTTCCCAAGGCAGTTCACATATTTAGCTTTGTAACTTTTGGTTTCAAAAATCCCCCATCCAGGGAAGAACAAGGAATGGAGTCAGGATGAAACCTTGTAGTCACAGGCAGGGACAACTATTTATATAAGCACATAGCTTATTTGGTCCCGAGTAAGCTTCCAACAAAGTTATTTATTACCGTTATCATTATTATTAAATGTATTCACTGCTCTTTACAGAATCCTAAAAACATTAAAAATACAAAAATAGAGAACAGTAATATTCATGATACTAAAAAGTTCATGCACTGTCAACATAACAAGCCTGCAAGTTGTGTGCATTTAACTTGTGTGTATTCAGTTTCATGTACAGTACTTGGCAAAAAATAAATAAAAAGGAGGTGGAAAGGGGTGGGCAGGATTAGCAATCCCACCCGCCATTGAGCCCAACTGGCCTTAACTATAACACAATTTTAGCTTTAGGTGTAATCCCCGGAAAGTAACTCTAGCATAAATTGGGGGTTTACTCTGTGTATGTATATATATTTCCTTCTCCACCTTACTAAAAGATGAGCAGCAACAAGGTAGAGAATGGCATAATCTATAGTTTACTATTTTTCCCCCCTCACCCAAATGCTAGTTACATGATGGAGATCAGTTACATTACTAGTGAGATCAGTACTGCCCTAGCTACTCTACAGCAGCAAACTGCTTTAAAGACCAGTGATATCTAATTTTTAAAACCACCCATTTGGCAGCCACTGTTGTTTGAAGAAATAAAAGACGTGATCACTGCATTGTACCACGGCCCTCTTCTGAGACTTTTGGATACTATGCTAACAAGCCTGAGATTTTCATTCATTCACATGAGTACACTGAAGAGCAGGGAAACATGCTGTAACACACAAAGAAAATAACATGGGAACTCAGTCAGTTGCCCAGGTGATAGTGAAGCAACGTGCTGAAAAATTCATGGCCGTGAAGCAGCACCAAAAGCAGACAAAAAATTCATTTGCAGCTATCTTGATTATGAAAGGCAGACTGATTCATGGAATCACAGCACACCCTAGTGACAGCACTATGCCGCTTGCCACAACATTTCAGCATTTGAACAGGTAGAAAATATAAGAGTTCTAATTACCTGACCAATCCTTGCATTTATATACACTAATTCAGGAAATTGTTAGTACTGTACAAGCAAAAGCTTAAGTAATGTTCATATGTACTTTGCATTCTATATAAAGCACATTCAGATACAATTCATTATTTCCATCCAGTATTTAATGTCAGTCAAAACTCTTAAAATTTATTCCACATAACCTGAATGCAGAACTAGATGCAGTTATTAGCAAACCATAACCTTCAAACCTGTATTTGTGATTGGAGTAACTTACAAGACAGGTTTAATGGGTAGGTGCAAGAGGTACTTTTCTTTAGTCCAATGCTCCCCAAAGATACCCCACTACACTGGGATGACTTCTGGTTTCAGGGCCAATCTGAGATAAAAATTAGAACGGCAAGGGAGTCATTTGCATGAGAGAATTGATGGGAAGGGTTGGGCACCCTCTCCTCGAGTTCAACAAATATTCTATGAAGTGCATATCTGAATTACAGCACACACACAAGAGTTCAGTACCCCATTATTCCAACGCAACATGTAGTTCTGTCCTGAGATAGTAAGATGTGCTTCATTCCACCCAAGTTCGAATATCATGAGCTGGCTCTCATAGATCGATGCACAAATGTATAAGAGAGAACACTGAAAAATTAAGATTCAGAGGCAGAGAACACGTTTTACCAGAAGAGAGCCCCAGATTTAATCTCCAGGATCCTCAGTTAAAATGGCTCTTACGTAAGAAAGATCTCTGCTTCCGAGACTTATTTCCATTCACAGTCAACATTGCACGGGATGGACTATAGTTTCTCAAGCCAGTTTAGTTTAGCAAACCAGGAATGAGTGCTGGGACCATTCACTCCCTACTTCGATCTTACCTTCTGTACTCTTATCTTAAATAGCAGTTCCCCCATCAACAACCAAAATGGGGTGATCAGTTAATGCCAGTTTACTAACCAAAAACAAAGAGGGCACCCAACAGGAGGGAGCAAGAGGAAGGGGAGTGGTTCCACTCGCCCTTCTTGGCTTGTTAAACTGTGATTTAGCACAGTGGGAAATGTACAGTTGAATGGGGATAGTGTCTAGCATTTCTGCTATTTAACGTTACGTTATTCAAAAGGCTCCATGCCCATTATTTGGAAAACTTTATCTATATTCTCCAAAGTCTTTTTAAGTCAAATGTTAAACACTTAAGAAAAATGCCATGACAGGCTAGCATAATACAAGGCTGCATACTTAGCTTATCTAATTATATGACTTGAAGCTTAAAAGTCTCTGTATGGGCCATAGTGCCAAACAATTTCCTGAATATGCTGCATCTCTGGAAACAGGAAATAAATACAGTCAAATTCAATTAGTGCAAAACAATAAGTTACATTATTTGGATGATTGGCTTTATGTTTCACTGCATTTTATTATCCATTATCTTAATTGATACAATTAACACAGCATTTTTCTTGCTTCAGCATAAGATGATCCATGAATCATGAAATAAACACAAACCAATAAGCAAAAAGCAAACAGAACAGCTACCTTAAAGACTGGATGCTGTAATCACCTCATTTTTAAACAATTCTGAAAACAATTGTTTTCAGTCAGAAAACAAACACTTTCAAGTCACAATTTCCAAATACTCAATTAATAAAAGTGTTCTGCCACACATAGAATTTTAGCTAAATTGAATCCATATTTAGCATGATAGGTGCGGGTGAGGCGGCAGCCTGACTGCATGCAAGCTCCACACGGCCCAAAACGGCATCGTGGGGCTTGTATCCGCCTGCCACCTCCCCCTCAGCCGCTCTACAACTGAAGGCGAGGCGGTGGGCGGATTCCCTGCAGGCTCCACACTGCTCAAAAAAGCAGTGCAGTGGCTGCAGGTATCTGAGCCACTGCGTCATTCCCAGAAGAGACGTGTGGCTCAGGCACAGTAAGTGACGCCCCCTGCAGTATGGCACCCAGTGCCCCCTGATCCCCCCTAGCTACCCCTCTGTTCCCAGTGACAAACATGTTACATTTAGGAAAGCCCAACTATTATTTTTCTCATCTGTAAAGATGCACAATGATGGCAATCTGAAATACTTGTACCAGGGATGGATCTACTATGAAACTAATGAAGCTTAAGAAGAGAAGAGGAGGAGTTTGGACTTGATATCCCGCCTTTCACTCCCTTAAGGAGTCTCAAAGGGGCTAACAATCTCCTTTCCCTTCCTCCCCCACAACAAACACTCTGTGAGGTGAGTGAGGCTGAGAGACTTCAGAGAAGTGTGACTAGCCCAAGGTCACCCAGCAGATGCATGTGGAGGAGCGGAGACGCGAACCCGGTTCACCAGATTATGAGTCCGCCACTCTTAACCACTACACCACGCTTAAACTTCAGGATCCATGATCCTGGAGGGGCCCCAGAAGTGATTGCTTTAAAAAAACAACTGGTCTAGTAGACCCAACTTGAGTTCAAGCTAATTTTTTGTTGGATATATTTTGACAATCCCAAAGTTTGAGACTCAGTAGCACAGATTTTGGAAAGGTGGAACATCAAGGTAAGTTGTTCTGCTGTGGCTAATGTAGCCCCCATTTTTAACAGAGGTCAAGACCCTAGAGGAATAACAATGAGATCACAAAAGTACTTAAGTGGATACCAAAACACAAACATCTACAGTTGAAATAAGCCAAGCAAGCGCCAATGAAGCTTGTGACAGTGCACAAACTGTGAGAGCTCTTTCTAGCAATATTCAACCCACTGCTAACACTTTTGATACAGATGATAATCACAGTGGTCAACATGAAAGTACTGCAGAATAGAGACTAAGTGGAAACATGAACAGGAAGCAAATTCAGGGATTTCAAAGAATACAGTGACCTTGGACACTGGCGCATAACAGTTGATTTCATATAGAACATGGGGTTTTTTTGCAAAAAAGAAGAAAGAAAGATGTACATACCAATTTAAGCAGGGTTTACAAGGAGCAAAAAATAAGTTTCTCAAACAAGTATTTTGGAAAAAAAGATTTTAAAATGGCCAGACTGTGATGAGATCCTGGTTGATTTACTCAAAGAGCAAAGGCTGTATGTACTGTTTTGTTTGCAAACTCCTTTCACTTACATGACTTACAACAGGTGGGTTTTCTGACTGGATGAATGTACTCAGAACTTTGGAGAATCATGGAAACAGCATAGAGCATAAGAGTGTGACGTTGTTTTGGATAACAAGGAAATCAAATAAAAATACTGTGGATAGTGCTCGCTTCGGCAGCACATACACTATACTAAAAATACTGTGGATAAGCAACTTGAAGAACAGATGAGATAAACCACACAGTACTATTTTGAAGTGGTGAAAAGAGTTGTAGATGTTTTTAAAATTTTAAGTGAAAGAGATTTGGCATTTAGAAGTCAGGAGAAGAAGTGGGGTTCACCAAATAATGGATACTTCAAGCGGGCCATTGACCTGAATCTGACACCCTAAATCAATTAAATGGTGGGACAAACGTTTACGAATCCCTAATTAAACGTTTGGCCCATCCCTGACAAACACACTGACAAAACTGATCCCTGCAGCCTGCAAGACTGAATCCTAGTAGATCTGAAGATGCAATCCTGCTGCAGTCTGTTTCTCCAGCATGTACCCTGCAGAGAACATGCTGCTGAAGCAGGCCCTTGCAGCCAGCTGAACTGCACCCTCCACTCACCAGCTGATGAATAGAAGGTTCAATCCCGATCAGTTAGACTGTGTGAATGCTGTAAACAGGCATACAGCTCTTCCTTTCTGCCTGACACATGCCCCTGACAGCTCTGGATTGCTCCAGGAGGCCTAAGCAGGGGCTGTCTCCACCCAACTCTGACAAAGTCCTGGTTCCCCCCAAATTAGCTCAATTCAGTTTTGGCTTCAGTCTAAATTAGTGCATAATACCTCACTCTGGATGAAGGTAAACTAATGGACCTACCCTGCATATGGTTTTGCTGGATATCATCCTCTGTTTGGGTGGGTGGAACTTGTAGCACCCTATATATACCCTTTTAGGAACCACCAGCCAACAATAAATCAGTGCTTCAACTTTGCACAGGAAAGCCTCACCTTCTCAAAAAAAAGATGCAATATTTCAGTTATATCCTCCATATGTGAAATGATGTGCTCAAGAACAAAATCATAATAAGGCTGCACACAGTTCTGTTCTCTTCTAATAGCAAGTCAAAATTAAAGCTTATTCATAGCAGCTTTCTCCATCCCACCCACACAGTCTTCCAGTCTTCAGCACTGCTGCAAAATACAAATAGGCTGGCTGAACCCAATATTATTGGGCATGCTTCTGAATTAATTCCTCCCAGAAAGCTACAAGAAGAAAATTTTAGCTGTGTGATAAATTAAGTTGCCAAATGAAATGGATTAGCAATCAGCGATGGGCTGTCAGATCAATTTCAGATTTAAATTCCTCCTCTTCCCTCACCTGTTCATTAAGCTACAGATTCATGGCAACCTCAGTGACTGATTATGCATTAACAAGCTGTTCATGTGGGGCGGTGGGGCTCAGTTAGTCAACAGACTATACTAACACGTTCATTTAAACATAATTCATGGCTAATATATTCAGTTCACAATTCCAACATATAAACACCCTACCTCTACCTTGAAGTTTAATTTTTGGCTTGACAAGGCATGAGATGCTTCATAAAATTAAGATGCAGCTAAGCAAACCAGAAAGTCCCTGAAGGTCAACAGAAGCAGTGGGAAGAGTCAAGCAGTAAAACTTCATGCTCTATGTAGTTTAAAACAGTAAGTTGACACTATGCTTTTAAGATGGCAGTGTTTCCTAAACCTTTTTCTTTTCTATAAGTGATCTTTACAAAGAGCAACTGGAATTATTTTTTCATATGAAACATAGAGAATACATTTTGCCATATAGAGTAGATATAGATCTTGTATTCAGAAGGTACTGCAATATGATATGATAGTTGCTTCAAATGTGTTTCTGGCAGCATTCTTAAAATTCTGTACCAGTAACTAATCTGTTTTTACTTCTACATGAGAAATGAATCACCATCAGTTAAGTAAATTAAAAGCTACATTATACTTCTCAACAGATTTACCAGCCACAAAGCCTCATTTCTTGCACACTCTGTAGCCTAACCATAGCAATTTATCTTTATTGTCTCAGTGAAATGACACCAACACAGAAGCTTGTAAGGAAGCAGGATTAAAATTACTGATGTCCACCCCTAAGTTGAGAAAGTTTAGACAGGTATAAATAAACATGGTGGGGAAAATATTATTCCTGTTTTTAGGCATGAACTTCCATCAAGGGAAGTACAAGAGAAACATTAGTTCTAGCATGGCACAGTCATACCTCGGGTTACAGATGCTTCAGGTTGCGTTTTTTCGGGTTGCGGACCCCCGAAACCTGGACATACCGGAACGGGTTACTTCCAGGTTTCGGTGGTCGTGCATGCGCAGAAGCACTAAATCAAGCTTTGCGCAGAAGCACCGAATTGCAACCCACGCATGCGCAGACGCGCCACTGCAGGTTGCAGACATGCATCCCGTATGGATCATGTTCGCAACCCGAGCGTCCACTGTATTTATAAATTTCATCAGTTTGATACTATCTTACTCTGATACTCAAGGGCAGATTACAGAGCAAGGAATACTTTGTAGTAGTGCCTTACAATTATGTCCACTAAAGCTATTAGTCTGTCACAAACATTTTCTGCTTTCTGAGCGCTGGCAGAGGAGGGATGGAGAACCAGGGCCAACATCCTGGAGCACCTGCCAAGGAGGACTCAGCACATTGGCAAGACCTACTGCTGATACCTGCCCTACACCCTCCCTACACCCTCCTCTATTTTATTTTTCTTGGTAGACATTCCAAGCAGCAGCACATGGCAGGATTTAGCAAGCATTTTGATGTTCCATGCACCCCACTGGAGGATTGTGAGAAATTAAGACAGTAGTACACAGCTATCAAGCTCTGCTATTGCCTACCTCCACTGCCAGGTAAGCTCAGTAACACAATCAACCGGGGAGGGGGCCCATCAGAGAGCACTTTGCCAGGGCTAACTCAAACCTGAAGCCAACCTTCTCGAGAGTTTTGTCGTTCCTGCTATGGCATGCTGCACTTCTACATAAAGTGTGAAGAAAGGGTCTTCCCTCATCTGGCAGCCTACTTGCTAGGCACAGAGAACAGAAAACACTACAGCCCTCCTTGGCTCCCTTACTCTCCCGCATACAACTCCTTGTCACCTATGCCCGCCAGATGAGTGATTATTATTATTATTTTTTTTTTACTAATCTTTTTATTGATATTTTGGAAACGACATCAAACAATACAAAAAAGAAAAAAGACTGAAAAGAAAAAAAAGCAAGCAAACAAACAAACAACAACAACAAACAACGCCTATAAACATAAAACAGACAAACCAACATAACATCACTCAATTGACTTCCTTCCATCTCGGTTTGGGCAAAATAAACTCATCGCTTATCTGCAGATTGTATTATATCAGCTCTTTACATCGCAGGTTTTAGATTCCGCCCACTGTGATTTTGGTAATACCTAGATTGATTTCAATGTAACTTAGAAATTTATTCCAGTCGTTCGTAAACTTAACGATTTTTTGATGCCTAATTTTTTGTGACATTCTAGCTAATTCTATATACTCATATAATTTCATTTGCCATTCTCTAATGGTGGGGATATTGGAAGTTTTCCAGTTTTGCGCTAACAAAATCCTGGCGGCCACCATTGCATATTGAAAGAATGTTTGGTCTTCATTTTTGATCTCCTCTCCGATCATACCTAAAAGGAACGCTTCAGGTTTTTTGGGGAAGGTGTATTTCAGTATTCTTTTTAATTCATCGTAAATTTGTCCCCAAAATCTTTTCACTTCGTCACAGGTCCACCACATGTGAAAGAAATTACCCTCTTTAGTTTTACATTTCCAGCATGTGCTGTCTCCGGTCTTATACATCTTATACATCTTCCCCAGTTTTGCCGGGGTGATGTACCAACGATACATCAACGATACAGATGAGTGATTAAATACAAGGATGTTCTAGTACAGTGATATAAGTTAGCAACTGCCCCACCCCGTTCCACCCTATTCCAGGTCCTAAACAACCAGCCTGTTGGCAGTTCGACACCACTGAACATGTGCAAAATGATTGCTGCCTATACTCAGAATATTCAAGGGAAGACATGATGAGTAGAGAAAATTTACAGCAGGACGAAAACTGTTGTTATTTTTATCAATTAGCAAAAGCAAGCTTTTGGCAAAGCAATAGGGACCCTACAAAATCATTATTGTCCTCATCCCCAATTTGCTCCTTTCCCCACAGCATTCTTTTTTCCTTTGTTTCACTCTTTTTAGTGTTACATCGGCTGACCATTTTCAGTTACTGTGAAGTAGGGCCAAACTACATACTGACCAGAGTTACTCCAAAGTCAGCACTAGGACTGACAACAACAACAAAAATTCTTTATTACGGTCATAGACCAGCATAAAAGGGTGGGATGCAGTCATTTAAAATCTGAAAAGCGTTTTGGAAAGCTAAAAGGTATTAAAACAGAAGGTGAATATAAAAGTCTCTAAGAATTTAACAGAAGATAAAAGGAGGGATAGGAGCATTGGGCAGGTGTGGAAAAGCATAAAAGGTTGATATATAAAAGACATTAACTATTAATTTATAGAGCACTCCGATATGTTTATTAAATCTAGTTTGCGGCACAGGTCAATCCTCCGACAAATTTTGAGCGCAGCTGTGCAGAATCTAGCAATATTGTATGTTGTAACAGGATTGGTATCTGAGAGCAACAGGGAGGTATAGAATTGCCCTGTGCACCCCGGGTACTTATGAAGTAGTGGGGAAATCAGGCTAAGACTAGGACTGAAAATGAGGGTGGGGGAGGAATGCTCATGCAAAAGGGAAGTGAGGGAAGAAAGCAATGCAATATTACATCCTTACTGAACCACTGTGAAGATGCAAGAAAACAAAGCTGAAGCAATTTCAATTCTCCTGTTGGCTTTGGACCAGCTTGTACACGCAAGCAGCAAAATGAAATCTCATTTAAAAGGCCTTATTTATCCAGCATCATCCTACGACCCTCACACCATCCCCATATACAAAATTTAACTTCCGTTGCAAATAATATGATCAGAATCAATCATAAGAGATGTACACTACATTAACATTACATTAACAGCTTCAAACAGATATGATTTGCAAGGCATCACAGAAACTGACACCATCATTTTTTTGATGCTTTTGCAGGGATGATGTACTCTATGATTCTACCAAACCCACCCAATACTGTATTGGTGATAGAATTTAGTACCCTGAGAATCTCAACTGTCATTAAAGATCAGACTAGTAAATTTCTAGAGGTTCTATGGATGCAGTAAACCAATAAACCCTTGCTTCATGTGTCAGACCACATGTAATTATTAGGATTATTATAAAGCATTTATTACAAAGCAAAAGATTCATACATAAGCCCTCTTCAGAATATTGATAGAAAAAATCATTGGTGGTTCAGTGGTAGAATTCATGCATACCATGTGGGAAGCCCAGGTTTCATTCCCACCCAATGGAACAGTGCTTTGATTCCTGCACAGCACCAAATACATGCAGTTCTGCATATTTTGGCCTCCTACACCCCAAAGATTATCCGGATATATTTTACTGGACACTTCTATTTCATAGGTCACATTTAACTTTTTAACATTTAGCACCTACCAGCATTAACTATGGCATCAATCTCAAGCACCGTGATATCACCTCTGTAGAGGGAGACTTTCTCACTCAGATTTTTCTTCTCCAGCAAAGGTTCCTGGGTGTTTTCTTCTGTAAGAAAATGAAAATATCTTAACATACACACCAGTAGCACCACGCACGGAAGAAAAAAACCCCATAGTGTATAGCAGAGGATCGGTATTTTACAACTGTAATTTTAATATTATGCAGATTAAAATTAGATCTACTCATTACTAGCAGCTGTGTTAACACACAACAATGAACCAGACTTCCAAGCTTATCATAGTTTATCATGAACAGACAGCTTCACTCCACCCCTGTCATGAGCAGAATAAAGAAACTTTGAAGCTTTGACTTCACATTACCTCTGAGTCAGGGACTGGGATTTTCTCCTTAACATGGCTTCAGGTTGATTATTGATTGTGATTTGTTAATTTTATGTTTTTAAGCTTCTCACAACTGAGACAGAATCAGTATAATGGCATAAAACAAAGTTAAATAACGTTTGTTATAAAACAATAAATATTTTCTTGTTAAAGTTGGGGTAACCAATGACAAATAGCCCCAAGAAGCAGATTTCCACCCTTTTTTTAAACAGTATTATTAAATGGACACAGGGAAAACTGCCCATTCTCAAGATGATACAATATACAGAATTGCACCACTGCAGTCTGCTCGCTTTCATCAACTGTCATGCATATAACTACATCTACATAAAAATGTGTGGAAGAGAGATGTGCTTGAGGGAAAAATAACGCCTTCTATATGTAAGCTAGACTTACAGTGTAGAAGCAGATTTTGGGAAGAGCCAATTGCAACCCTACAACAAATCCAAAACAAAAAGAGATTACATCAAAGACAACTCCCAAGACTGGAGACAAACATAATGGAATAAAATGTTCCTGGTTTAAGAAGCATGCACTTACATCCATTGCTGTCCTCTTTATTCTCAGGAAATGCTTTTTTGCACACCAAAAGGAAATCTATTCATCCTTACATGGGTCTGTGACACATATTATCCTGCATAATGTGCTAGTGAATGTGAGCTGTACAGAGTAAGGAAGCGTTACCAGTGTGAAGTTGTCACCATTTTTTTTACAGCATTTTGTCATGCTCAACTGAATCAGCAAGTGGCAATGTAACCTAGTCATCTGAAAATCTTCACCTACTGATTTATGAAGATTATCTAGCTATTAAAGGCACAAGAACAAGCCAAGAGGTTTGTGGATGAATTGGCAGCTGTAGTGTTAAGAACTTACACATGACCAGGCCAGCAGATGCAGCAAAAGGTTTAGAAACAAGGAAGTCGTTTTTGGAAGACCCCATGAATGGGCCGCAATATATAATAATAATGATAATAATAATAATAAAAATTTATACCCCGCCCTCCCCGGCCAGAGCCAGGCTCAGGGCGGCTAACACCAGTAAAATTACAGCAAAAACATAATAGGGAGGGGAGGGATTTAAAATACAGGTTAAAATGCAATTTAAAATGCAGCCTTATTTTAAAAGTAACCCATAAATCAAAACCATAAGTGGGGGGGGGGGGACAGAAGAGTCAGGCTGAGTCCAAACCAAAGGCCAGGTGGAACAGCTCTGTCTTGCAGGCCCTGCGGAAAGATGTCAAGTCCCGCAGGGCCCTAGTCTCTTGTGACAGAGCGTTCCACCCAGTCGGGGCCAGGACTGAAAAGGCCCTGGCCCTAATTGAGACCAATCTAACCACCTTGAGACCTGGGACCTCCAAAGTGTTGTCATTTGTGGACCTTAAGGTCTTCCGTGGGGCATACCAGGAGAGGGTGTAATGTCCAAATTTGCCTGCCTTGACATTGTGATCATGTTAAGAGAACCATCAGAGAGTGAATGTAGGGCTTTGGGTTGCCATATGTGCTCTTTTTCCAGGATACATCCTCTTTTTCAGGTCTAGTTGCCTTTTTCAGGTCTAGTTGCCATATGTCCTTTCCACCCCCCCCGGACATATTCTTTTTTTCAGGATCAAAATTTATGTCTGGGCGCATTTTTAAAATTTGGTAAAATATCCAAGTTTTTTTTGTTTTTTGTTTACAGTAACCCAAGTAAATTGTTCTAGTGCATTAGACTCAGATCTAAGGCACCTGGCTAAGCTAGTATGCAGCAGATAATCACAAAAGAGCAGCATCTTAAACTAGCTACATACAGTATAAATTCCTTCTCTTGTGGCTGGACTAAAAGGATGCTGCCTCAGCTACAAGATCTTGGAGGAGTCTGGGAGGGCAAGAGTTAACATCCCCTGCCCTTAATGAGAGTCCATATGTACATGTAAACATTTTAATCAATTGTTCTGTGCACACTTATGTTCACAAAGACATGAACATGAGCCCAAATACTTTCACGTGGCAAATGAAGGAGCAGTATGTATTATTATCTTGTTGCTGATAGTTAAGAACATTGCTACTAGCAATACGTCACAGCTTCTATAGCCTACATATAGGTAAAAGTTAAGGGACCCCTGACCATTAGGTCCAGTCATGACCGACTCTGGGGTTGTGGTGCTCATCTTGCTTTATTGGCCGAGGGAGCCAGCATATAGCTTCCGGGTCATGTGGCCAGCATGACTAAGCCGCTTCTGGCGAACCAGAGCGGCGCACAGAAACGCCGTTTAGCTTCCTGCCAGAGCGGTACCTATTTATCTACTTGCACTTTGATGTGCTTTCAAACTGCTAGGTTGGCAGGAGCTGCGACAGAGCAACGGGAGCTCACCCTGTCGCGGGGATTTGAACTGCCGACCTTCTGATCGGCAAGCCTTCTGATCGGCAAATATGCCCTCTTTTTTGCTCTTCAAGACATGGCAATTCTAGAGAATGTGCTCTACTCAAACACCATAACTAATTGGGCACCATAGTCAAGGCTCTTGGACTACATTGGCCTAAGGAGGGGGAAATTGTGACAGATCACCAGGGTTGACCAAAAGTAAAAAAGCTATTGATGGGGTTATACAGTGGTACCTCCAGTTACGAACTTAATTCGTTCTGGAGGTCCTTTCTTAACCCAAAACTGTTCTTAACCTGAGGCACGCTTTCACTAATGGGGCCACCTGCTGCTGCCGCGCTGCCGGCTTGCGACTTCTGCTCTCATCCCGGGGCAAATTTCGCTACCAGGAACATCTACTTCCGGGTTAGTGGAGATCGTTACCCAAAGCAGTCGTAAGGAGGACGGTACGTAACCCGAGGTTCCACTCTACAGTGGTACCTCAGGTTACATACGCTTTAGGTTACAGACTCCGCTAACCCAGAAATAGTACTTCGGGTTAAGAACTTTACCTCAGGATGAGAACAGAAATCGTGCTCCGGTGGCGCGGCAGCAGCAGGAGGCCCCATGAGCTAAAGTGGTGCTTCAGGTTAAGAACAGTTTCAGGTTAAGAACGGACCTTCGGAACAAATGGTGGGAGGAACCAGCTGTGGACCCCCCTCCCCCGCAAGGAAAGAAGGCTCAGAGCCAGGGGTTTGGTGGTGGGACAACAATGAGTGGTCAGAGGGAGAAGATTGGGGGGGAGTGTATGAAGCTGAAGAGGTAACAGGGCTTAGTAAGTGGAAGGAGTCTGTGGCAGAGAGAAGTCCAGAATCAGAAGGAGAGGAGGCAGAGATAAGTCTGGCTGGCGAGTCGCACAGGTGTCTCCCCCTCCTGCTGCGACAAGCTCTGCTCCCCTCTAGTCACCCAGAACCAGGAGAGGCATGAAGAGGGTAGGAGAAGAAGCTAGCTTCACACAGGTATGGTCTCAGGTTGCTTGGGGGAAATCCAGTAGACTTAGGCAGCTATGGGGAAGTGGGGACCTTAAGTCTCAGCAACTGCTTTACGGGGGCAAGACCTGACACAGATGAGTTCCTATGCTCATTAGGCACTCCTATACAGATGCTGTTTTTGCCAATAAAGACTTAACTACAACTTGCCCATTTGTAATTTACTGCTGGCTCGCTCCTATCACCATGTTTGGGGAAAACAATGTTCAACAGATGTGTGATTTGAACCAATGTCTTCCGTGTCCTGGTATAATGCTTTTGTTCACCAGGATAATGCAGCATAGATGTTGCTGAGCTGCTTTGCCTGTACATCGTTTCTTCTGAAATGAATGCATTTGGGTTCAGTAGCTATGTTTCTTTATTCTCATAAAACCTTCTGGCTCCAAGCACTGAGCTCCAGTGCCAAGACTTAGAAATTAGTCTGCAAGACTATTTTTTGCTTATGTGATATGTATGTGAGTGAATTAGAATTACAGGTGTTGCATGAAAATGTTGATTTGTATATGGTTTTTCTATGATAGAATGTACGTTTATGTTTTAAAATGCAAGTTGCTTAGAGGCCTTTTAGGTAACAAACAACTATTAAGTCTTATAGTTAATACTAGTAAAAAATAGATTTTAATTTTAAAAAGTGGAGACGCCAAAAACTGTTGACCTACTAATTTTAACATGCTTGAAACCTGTACAAATAGATTGATGCGCTTTCTAGATTTTAAACCAGTTGCTCAATTTAATTTCTCTTTTGGTCATTCATTAATTTTATAAAACAATGCATTTCAAAAAGGAGAAGATTTAACAGAAAATATAGTAAAAAAATAAATAAGGCGGGAAGGAATTTCCCTCACACAACTGCCTGCCAATTAATGTAACTAACACTGCAACATTTTTATCTTAAGTACAAAAACACCCCAAAGGAAGTGAATTATATTTGCCAGGGGAAGCAGGCCTCTGGTATTTCAGAAAACTTCACTGTGTTTTCACAGTCCTACACCCTCAATTTCTTAACCAGGTTTGGAAGAACACAAGTGATGCACAGGAATGTGTACCACCTTTCCATAGCCCCTCTTCTTTCATGCAAATAATCTCCCTCAACAGTCTTAACCATGGTTAACAGTTATTTGTATATTACAATAACTGCTGTTAATACAAACCACAGTTTGCTTCATTTATCTATGGCTTCAATCCATGATTAATGGCAGTACCAATGTGTAATGGGAATTGGGGTTGCTTGTGCGTAAATTCCAAACTGCTCCCAGCTGTTGGGGTAGCTAAACCTTTTCCTGATTTGACAGCCCTTACAAGGCGACTGTCTCAGTCACTGGCAGAATCCGTCAGTGGGCGTTCCCTAAACTTCTTCCAACATAAAAGCTGTTTGACGCCAAGTCTCCTCCTAGCCTCCCTGCGCGGAAGTCTCCTGCGCAGAGTGGGCGTGGCCAGCGGAGGTCCTGGGCTCTCCCCGCTGGACCCTGTGGAAGGGTCTTGGAGCCCTCTCTCCGAAGACCTTCCCTCCTCCCCTTCTTTCCTGGTGTCACGCCGATTTCCTTCCCCAATGGAAGTGTTCTCCCTCTCCCTGCTGGTCCCTTCTCCTGCATCATCGGAGAGCCCTACCTCCGCTCTGGGCTCCGATGTCAGTTCCCTGACACAATGTAACACTTTATCATGCTTAAAACCAGTGGAAGGGAATCTGCAAGCCAGAAGAGGAATACTCAGCCCCATAGTCCAACCACCAAATAATAGCAAAAAAAGATTCCAAAGTTGGTAGTTGGATGGGCACAATTTCCTCTGCAGTTAAGTGGTTGGTAGGTTGGGGTGCCCTGCATCTCACAGTCATCCTTATAATTCTTCATTACTTCTTTCTCCATTTTCTTTTATGCTGTTTTGTAATACTTGACCCAGGACTCAGGTAGACTAGTAAAGAATAAGCAATTTATATGCATCGTATATGCGATATAACATTGTGCCACCAGATGGTGACATGAAGTCCTGCTTTTCTTTAGCTGTGATCCCTGTTTAAATTTACGCTTTAAACTGAAACACTTATTTGATGTGTCTAGATCCAGCCCCCTTCTGTTCTCACAATAGGGATGTGATGTAGATATTCACTGCTGACAGCAATGCTTTAGGCAAGCTCTAAATCCCTGTCAATTGTCTATATTTTATTTTCATAACATTTTCATCTCCTTGCAACCAATCCTGGTAATTGGGATATAGAACACAACTGCAAAGCTGAAAACTTCACAGCGTACAGGTGAGTCTTTAACACTTTCTGCACATGCTAACTACTACCCCTTCGAGTGGCTGTGTACCCCATACTGACATGCCTCTGAACTGGGTCATCCACCACCACACCATACCCCTTTTAAAGGTAAAGGGACCCCTGACCATTAAGTCCAGTCGTGGATGACTCTGGGGTTGCGGCGCTCATCTCGCTTTATGGGCTGAGGGAGCCAGTGTACAGCTTCCGGGTCATGTGGCCAGCATGACTAAGCCGCTTCTGGCAAACCAAAGCAGCACATGGAAACGCCGTTCACCTTCCTGCCAGAGTGGTACCTATTTATCTACTTGCACTTCATGCTTTTGAACTGCTAGGTTGGCAGGAGCAGGGACCGAGCAACGGGAGCTCACCCCGTCGAAGGGATTCAAACCGCCGACCTTCTGATCGGCAAGCCCTAAGCTCTGTGGTTTAACCCACAGCGACACCCGCGTCCCCTTGTAGAAAGAATCAAAAGTATGAATCTCCTTCAGGGCTTCACTATTTACTGGATAATGTAAATAGCATGTGAAATATACAAATGAAAGGTGTGCAATTCCTTAAAGAATAAGGAATATTGCAGTTAGTGCCCTTAATGCTGCATACAGAATACGGTGAACAAAATGGCAAGAAACAGCTTTGTGTTCAACTACCATAAAATATTTATTTTGTCTAGATTATAAAAATATCTCCTTTGTATCTGCATATATCTTTATTAAATGAAAGCA
Source organism: Podarcis filfolensis (assembly GCF_964270895.1). NCBI lineage: Eukaryota > Metazoa > Chordata > Lepidosauria > Squamata > Lacertidae > Podarcis > Podarcis filfolensis. Next base: position 16,016,257 of record NC_139606.1, on the reverse strand, counting down.
CAGTGTGGTCAAGGATAGACTTCTAGAACTGTTTGCACATTCTTGTTTTGTTTTTGTATTGTAGAGGTCATTTGATTTTTAGCAATACAGACAAATCTAAAGCCAAAGGCTATTCTACTGCAAGATATCAACAAAATGCAAAGGACAGCTTTTTCAGCTGACAAAGCCTCTTATCCATCCTCACCTAATGACCTCTTTATTCATTCTGTGAACACGCACAGGCTAATCAGATGGGTGCCTTGCTAGCAAAGCAGCTGACTATTCCAAATTTACATGTAAAGTGAGAATAAAATCGAAGGGAACTTTTGCAGAAGTCCAAAACATTTTGCTTTAACATACACCACTAGAGGGAGCCTTTGTCAAGAAAATAACATTTGAGAACGAATATTGAATTTTGGCACAATTGTGCTGGTTTAGTTTTATGAATTAAAATAAACATTTACTACTAAGGTTTTCTCCTCAAGATGCTTAGAGCAAACATAGAGTCCTAGAAGTGCATAAATGCACATGATCACAGTTTGCATTCCATTAAAGCATGTCAGTAGAGCATACACCAGGGGCAGGTAACCTAAGGCCCAGGGGCTGGATGTGGCCCAATCGCTTTCTCAATCCAACCCACGGATGGTCCGGGAATCAGCGTGTTTTTACATGAGTAGAATGTGTCCTTTTATTTAAAATGCATCTCTGGGTTATTTGTGCGGCATAGGAATTCGTTCATTTCCCCCCAAAAATATAGTCCAGCCCCCCACAAGGTTTGAGGAATGGTGGACCAGCCCACAGCTGAAAAAGGTTGCTGACCCCTGGCATACACCTTAGAATCCTAGAATTGCAGGGTTGGAAGGGACGCTGCAGAGTCCAACCCTCCCACAACGCAGGAATATGCAGCTGTCCCAAGTGGGGATCAGACCTGCGACCTTGGCATGATCAGCACTATGCTCTAACAAACTGCGCTCAGACTCGTAATCTCAGGGTTGTGGTTTCAACACCCCCCCCCCCCCGTTGAGTGAATGATTCCTGCATTGCAGGGGGTTGGAATAGATTACCCTCATAGTCCCTTCCAACTCTACAAGTTCTATGATTCTATGTCAGCTGCAGGGGCAAGACATTCACACCTTGTTACTTGGATTATTCCAGATTGCATTTTGACTTTACAAAGGTTTCTCAGGTAGATCAAATGTTGTCAAAGAATGAAATCAACTGTTTTTCATTTTAAGGATTCATATATTATAGAGCTGCTCTGTATCAGTTTCTTTCAAATTTTTTTTATCCAGTACAGAGAAGTTTTACTTAGATCTCTAAGTAACGAAGGTAGCTAAAATTTTATTTCTGGTTAATACAAATGCTGATGCAGTAATATCCAGTCTAAGTTATTTTCAACTGTTATAAGTCATTCTAAAAAGTTTTTTGAATGGAAAACTATGTATCATCTAATTAAAGAACTGTTAACTAATTAGCAAACGCCAAGCAAAGACAGTGATTGATACAACCATGGGCTGTTCTTTACTGGTGGAAGTGATTCACTATTAACACAAATTAATATCTGGCCCCAAGAAGGGGGACACTCTAGAACAGATCAATAGTCCTTAGCTTGGGTCATTTCTTAAAATGTTTTGGGAAGGGTTTCATGCAAAGTCATTACGGTAGGTATTGTCCAGGGGTCTTTGTGCAAACTAACAATTCAAATATAATTGTCATGGCATGCTAGACACTTAGATAAAATCTGTTCCTTGAGGTACACCTTTCTCTTCAATTACATCCTTTGCTAACATGATACTGTGGCTCTTTTCTTCTTCTGCAGTTGGATCATGGTGTGTGGGGGTGGGGTGGGGTATGTATCTGTGTGTGTGTGTGTGTGTGTGTGTGTGTGGATTGCCCCAGCCACTCGGGGTGGCTCCCAACAAAAACGAGTAAAAACACAACCCATTTATTATTTAACACATTTTTATATCACCTTTCCTCATTGTCACACCCAGTGAAGGCAACATATAAATCATAAACTGATTTTAACAAAACATTTGCACAAATTAAAAATCAGTATAATCTTTCAGAACTCCTGGACAAATGAAATGTTTTTGCTTGGATCTTAAATAAGAGTAATGTTTATATATTAAAATGTTGTTTATTTTTAACAAAAAATACTTCCCAGCATAGTTTATAGAAACAAACAAAAAACAAAACGAAGACAGTGCTACTCCTCAGACCTACAGTGTAAAAAATACACAACACAAAAAGAATAGGGAGATAAAAGGAAAAAAGAAAGCTAAAAGTCAATGTAGCTTATTGCTTTATATGGATTATGAGTAGGTTGATAATGGCTATCAGTAGTGTAGCATGCTTTCTGAACATAAAGTGCTCAGGATCTGGCAAAGAATTATGAAAGTCAATATATCTCATACACCACTGATCACCACCTGATTTCAACCACTCTGGCCATGTTAAATAATCATATTGCAGCTCAAAAAGCCACGATATGAACAGGCCTCCCTCTGGTCTGGAGCTAGCAATTAAACAATAAAGTATTCCACAAACCACAGCCTCTCACATTGTCCAAATCTGAGAATTATGGTGAACTGCCTTTGACTCAGGACACAAAACCAGAGTCTGAAGTTCTTTTAACATCTTGGCTGGTTCCAAAGCTGCCAATCTCAAGCTTCCTGCTTTAGTTTAAATGGGAAATATTGGCCAAGGGAAGACTTCTTGGCCTGCTTTCACTGGTTTACCACAATGATGCTCTCATCGTTCAAAGAGAAGCCAAGCTGCACAAATACTTACAGCACATGTACAGAGTTCCAGCAGAACTGAGCTACTCAAGTAACAGCCCCTCCCTTCCATGATGGAAGGAAGGTGGGATATAAATGTAACAAAAAAGGATTTTCTGGAGACTAAAGTTTACAGCAATTAAGAGGGCTGCACACAGTTTATAGAGGAAAGTATGGCAATGCAAAGAGGCTTTAGCATGGGAAAAACTAATTTAGAAGAGGCATTTTAACTGTCTTTCAACCTGCCAGGTTCTGGTTAGATCTACAGCTCTTACATTTGAGAGAGAAGGACTACCTGGACTGGACTTGGTGCTTACATGAAGTTGCCCATTTAGTGAAGATTTGTAGGAAAACATGAGATTTGTAGGAAAACATGAGCTCAACATCAAAAAAACCTAAGATCATGGCCACTGGTCCCATCACCTCCTGGCAAACAGAAGGGGAAGAAATGGAGGCAGTGAGAGATTTTACCTTCTTGGGCTCCATGATCACTGCAGATGGTGACAGCAGTCACAAAATTAAAAGATGCCTGCTTCTTGGGAGAAAAGCAACGATAAACCTAGACAGCATCTTAAAAAGCAGAGACATCACCTTGCTGACAAAAGTCTGTATAGTTAAAGCTATGGTTTTCCCAGTAGTGATGTATGGAAGTGAGAGCTGGACCATAAAGAAGGCTGATCGCCAAAGAATTGATGCTTTTGAATTATGGTGCTGGAGGAGACTCTTGAGAGTCCCATGGTCTGCAAGAAGATCAAACCTATCCATTCTGAAGGAAATCAGCCCTGAGTGCTCATTGGAAGGACAGATCCTGAAGCTGAGTCTCCAATACTTTGGCCACCTCATGAGAGGACTCCCTGGAAAAGACCCTGATGTTGGGAAAGATTGAGGGCACAAGGAGAAGGGGACGACAGAGGACGAGATGGTTGGACAGTGTTCTCAAATCTACGAACATGAGTTTGACCAAGCTGTGGGAGGCAGTGGAAGACAGGAGTGCCGGGCATGCTCTGGTTCATGGGGTCACAAAGAGTCGGACACGACTAAACAACTAAACAACAACAAATGAGGCAAATCTTGTCTCTCAAGATTCCACCGTGTGCCATAATCGCCCCATCTTTTGCCAAATATTCAAATGAACATGCACAAAGGAACCCTGCTTAAAGCAAAGCTTGCACATTTCAAGGTGAATGAGATGAGTAGAATGCTCAGTTGGAAGAAAGCCAAAAAGATGAAAGCCGATTCTAAGCCAGCACCTAGTTGTTTTAATTTAAAAGCTTGAGTGGAGTCCCAGAGAACAGGGTTCAACACACCAAACAAGAACTCAAAGAATAAAAAACACTGTTCAACCTACAGGCACCAAGCACACAGCACTCCAACATATGACTGGAAAGAACAGGAAATTGAAGGGGGGGAGAGAGAAACAGAGGGAGGGAGGGAGGGAGAGGAACAGCATGCATAAAGAGGACAGATCCGTGCTATACAAAATGTAACATGCAAGATCATATTTCCACATGGAAAAATTATTAATACATGAAAGAAAGTTAAGTATTAGATCTATAAAATGTTAATAACATTTTAAAGAACGTGTGAGTGCACTTTTAGTCCTTTCCTGGCCCCATTGGTCACCATGTACTACTGATGTCTTGACTGGGAGTAGTAGTAGTAATAGCTCAAAGTTCAGTTGCTAGGTTACTGGCAAATCAACATTTAGATCATCATGGGAGGCTAGAAAAAGAATGCATTTCTGTTTTCACAAGATAACTGAATAATTTAAAGAGAATACTTCCTGCTACCCTAATTTCCATTATAGCAAAGTAGCTATTGCATTTGCAATAGCTATGTAGTCAGTTATGATGACCGACTGAAATGCAGTAAGAAAAAGCTATAAACACAAATTTAGCAAATTATGAAGAAAGGAAAAATTTGAATATGAAGTATAGCTCTGCCTTGTAGTGAGGTTTTAAAAGGTGTTACTGCTGATAATTCATCTTACAGAAGCATTTGCAGCTGCAATACTACTCCATATTCAAGGAAGCAAGCATATGGCTTCTCTAACTTTTGGTTATTAGTTCAGATTCCCTACTGCATGGCAGCCTATGGGAAACATGATTGCCTTTTGAAAAATGCTGCTCAAAGTTGATGCCTGCATCAAATTAATAAGTGACATTCTTTAGTTCCACCCTTTTTATGAGCAATATCCTCTCATTATCCACTCCCAACATGTTTTAAGATCACTTGGAAGCCCTCCTGAAACTAACAAGACTTTAGGTATACATATTCAGGAGCACAGCCTCAGAGGAGAAAATAACTGCAACTTTCAATACAACACTAACTGTGGTCCTAACAGCATCCTTCCCTCGATTTATTATATTTCAGCTAACACCTTTTAAAAATAGACTAAAAACTATGCTTGGAGAATGTTGGTCAATTGATTTGTCAAGTAAACCCAGTGTACATTAGTGTGTGGGCATGGCAATGAGGTTATCTTCAAGTTAAAGACCTACATTGGCTCCCAGTACGTTTCTGAGCACAATTCAAAGTGTTGGTGCTGATCTTTAAAGCCCTAAATGGCCTTGGCCCTGTATACCTGAAGGAGAGTCTCTATCCCTGTCATTCAGCCATGACACTGAGGTCCAGCTCCGGGGGCCTTCTGGCGGTTCCCTCTCTGCGAGAAGTGAGGTTACAGGGAACCAGGCAGAGGGCCTTCTCGGTAGTGGCGCCCACCCTGTGGAATGCCCTCCCATCAGATGTCAAGGAAATAAACAATTATCTGACTTTTAGAAGACATCTAATGGCAGCCCTGCTTAGGAAAGTTTTTAATGTTTGATGGTTTATTGTGCTTTTAATTCTGTTGAGAGCCACCCAGAGTGGCTGGAGAAACTCAGCCAGATGGGCGCAGTATAAATATTATTATTATTATTATTATTATTATTATTAAGGCTGCAGGAAGGGCCACAAGACATACTACAGCTCCTGCTGACTCAACACCCTTATACCCCATACAAACTCCAAATCTTCATTACTCAGCCAAAGGCCATCACATACAAATGGACAACATGGGCACCAGCACTCAGCTAAAGCAAAGTACAGTAATTAAAACTAACAGCATAATCCATCAAAAACAACAACAGACAAAAATGCTGCTATCAGCTTAGTGACTTATTTAATATAGTCACTGTCCAGGATACAAATCGGGGCTAACTTTCTGGTTTACTATTTAGGATAACTTAACCAACTATGCAATTACCCCACTATTTACTAAAGATGCCAACTTCACTAGATTTGCTTCAGTTCACAACAAGCAGGATGGTATACCATATGGTCCCTAGAATATTCTTCTATTCTGATTTTGAATAGATTCAATTAATACTAAGGCATATTACTCCAAAGCTGTGTTCCATAGAGCAACAATCCCACTATTTCTGCTTGAAAAACTTTTAAGTGAATGGGGAATTAGCCTCCGATCACTTCCTTTTTGTTGTTGATTATTAAATTTGTATACCTCACCCTTCATCCATAGATCTCAGGGTGGTTCGCAACATAATACAATATAAAAACCCAAAATACATAATAAAAACAAGAATGAAAGACCCTCACAAACCAATAACCCCCCCACCCCATTGTTAAGACAATGTTTCCTCCAGTGAACTCCACACCCTCTTTAAGCAATCGTGAACTAGCAAAGGCGATACCTAGATATTTAAATTGCTTAACTTGGGCGATCTGGTTCCCACTGATATTCTACCTATGTTGCCTCTGATTTATTCCAACCACCATGATATGTGTTTTACTATAACTGATAATTCAGATATGCAGTAGCTGGAAAAATCCCTTATAACCTTCCTCCAACCCATTTGCAAGGAGGACACAAGGGCTGTATTATCGGCAAACAGCAAGAGTAAAGCTTGTCTGTCCCCCAAATATATTGGACTGAAAGAAACACTGGATGAACTAGTAGCAATGTTGTTTATATATAAATTTAATCAGGGAGGCAGCAAGCAACCTTGTCAAACTCCCTTAAGAGTTGGAATGCTACTGGACAATCCTTCAGAGGGTCCTCCCTGAACTTTTACTAGAGTTTGTTGAGCCTTATAACTAAACAAAGAAATCAGTCTTTTATACCAGTTAAGGCAATTTCTTCCCACATACATTCCCTACCAACCAAACCAAAAGCAGTCTTTAAATCTACAAATGAAAAATATAAGGAACATTTCTTTATCATGGCCATAATACTTATAAACACTTATAAACCAGCTAAAAAATTACAAAGCAGGGTTCAGTTTTTGAATTCCATTCTCAGCCCAGCTTGCTCCTGTTTATGTCCTCAGCTCAACTCTTTGGTGTATTACTTTGCTTTATTAGGTGTATGCCTAGTATGCCATTTTCCTTAGTGCCTAAGCAGATAACTCAGGGTAGCACTCAAAGAGTGTCAAGGCAAGAATTATCCCTTGTTTGCCTTAACATACTATGATGGGGGGTTGTTTCCATGTTCAAATATAAGCTTTTGAAGTAATCAAACCCAGCAGCCACGGTGACATTTTTACAATCGATACCAGCAATGAATATGTGGGAGAATATTTTTTTAAAAAAACCATAATATGCACTGTATTTTGAAATTGTTAGAGTGGGTGAAATTGTTAGGATGATATACCATCACCAGCCAGTGCTACCTGTGGCTAGGCAATGCAGTCTCACAAGGGCTTGGATTTAAATCTATTAGTTCATGTGTGTCCATCCATCTTGACAGCAATTTAATAGAACCTTCACTCCAATCAGATTTACATGCGATCATGCACTGTATTCGTGGCCAGCAGTGCAGCATTTAGCCTAAGTGTGTAATGCTCCAGCAAGTGTTCAGAGCAGGTGTTATTTCCATACCCCAGCAATTAAGAAGATCTTCCTTCCCATTGCCTTTTGTTCTCCCGTTATTCACTTCATTTATACTCCAGTGCTACCTCAATTTGCATGTGTATAATTACACACACACTTTTCTATCACCTTTTTATGCAGCTGGAGTCAATCTATAGAAAGCTGGAGTTAAAATAAGCTAGACTAAAATGCCAGACCCCTTTTTGTATTAAAGATTGCATCTGTAATTTATGCAGTATAGATCTAATTATTCTCCCTAAGTATCCAAACAATTATTGTGTAAACAGGTAGAACAAAAGAAACTGTTTTGCCCCAAAACTGTTCTTTTTTCATGAGCAGTTAAAAGCAGACCGTTTTTCTTAAGTGAAAGACTGGTGCACAAGTCATCTCATTAATCCATACTTGCAGCAGCTAATGCAGGCATAGGCAAACTCAGCCCTCCAGATGTTTTGGGACTACAACTCACATCATCCCTGACCACTGGTCCTGTTAGCTAGGAGTGATGGGAGTTGTAGTCCCAAAACATCTGGAGGGCCGAGTTTGCCTATGCCCGAGCTAATGTATTAAATCAGTGGTTCTCAAAAAAATTTCTCTGGGCCACATTTTCAGAATAAAAATTTGCTCATTCCACACCAAATTTTTTATTGCTAAGAAATGCATTGGAAAACAAAAAGGAACAACTCCTAGCAGTGCTTGATTTATAACATAGAAAACAACTACTTTATAAGATGATCGTGGGACATCCAAAAGGTATAGAACGATGTAGCTACATATTCTGCAAAAAAAAAAAAATTTTTTTTGATACTATCCTGAAACGTTGAAATATTTCTTTGATTGTCCTTGAATCTTCCTGCCACACTTGTCATCCTCTCCTGCCACACCAGTGTGGCATATCACACCTTTTGAGAACCACTGCATTAAATCATCAAAAAGAATAGAAAGACTTGAAGGTGGCTTCAAATGCCATAATGACCAGCTGGGTCACCCTAGTATCTAGACTTCACATCACCTGGTGCTACCTCCCATAGCTACTGTACCCTCAGTTTCTGTACACCTCTGCTCCTTTCAAGTCTTCCAGCATGGCAGAACAGGGGCTTGGATTGCTCTGCCCGGTCAAATTATCACATTGTGCTTGTTGTATTAAAAGGTACTGCCTCAGTTTCATAAGACCAATATTTCATTTAAGTTTGTTTCTAGGGATGCAAAATAATTGAATAAAGGAATTTTAAAGTTTCAACTCAAAGTGGCGGTACAAGATGGATCTTTGTCCTGGCATGGAACTCTAGTTTTGGAGTTCCAGGCAACAGTTGTGCAAAACCAGTCTTGGCTACTCATTCATCAGCACTGCCTCTAGTTTTCTCTTTATTAGAGCTTTACCTACAGAGACCCTTATGTTTAACCAAAATGGGAGGATTGGCATTTTAGGCCCATGGAACCATGTTGTCAGTTTTTATATATTAATGCATGTTTGACATTTTAATATGTAACTTTTAATATATATATTTATTTTTCTGTTACAAAATTGTACACATATGAATCATAAAACATGACTGACAAAAAATGGGTCATGGGGGTGTGTAAAATACCAAACATATTATTTTACATAATAATGAGGTGATTACAGTAAATCATAGAACAAAAACCACTGGATCTGTCACTGAGCACCAGCCTACTTACTTTGAAAGGGACACTGATGGTTCAGATATTAACATCAGACCAGTGTTTAGTGTGATGAAAAAAGTAACTTGGGCTGGCTTCCCCCATTCAAATGCAGCTGTGAGTTCAGAAGCATTTGCTTCCATTTTAAATTGTTGAGAGGACACTGGAAGCTGGGGTTAAAAGTACTTTAATCTTTTAATAAGAAATCTGGCTCATATTGCTACATCAGTGTGCTGGTTAGGAGCTGCTTCAGTTATTCCATTTGAAGAAATTTTAAAATCACATCAGAATAAAATGCATAGCAGACACTAACTGAAACCCAACATTATGTGGCATCTTCACAAACTGTCCTGATGACACACTGTAATAAATGTGACAGCACCGTGTAGAATCAAACATCAAGATCTCAAGAACCAAAGGAACACAACTGCCCTCCCCTACACCAACTCTAGGAATAGAGCAGTCTCCAGTATTTGTGAAACAGATTCAATTATATAGGTGACTAGATAAGGGAAGAAAAAAATGTATTCCTTTGCATATAACTAAAATAGCTACATTCTGGCAAGTACTCATGAGTGACATCTGCTCTATAGTTCTTATTATTAACATGTCTGACTTTCAGTTAAATATGCAGACATTACTCACTAAAGTGACTTGCTGAAAGACATCAGAAGCAACCCTAAGAAAGCCATCTAATTCCATTATATACACCAGATACCCAGAAGCTACAGTTATATTTATTTGTAAAGGCACTTTGCAACCTGCTTTTTATCTTTTCTCATGAGAGGTGATATATAAATACTCAAAATAAATATTCCACAATTAATACATAAAACTAAAGGCTATTTTCAGAAGTTGAATAGCTTTACGCTGATTACACTTGTTCCTTGTATCTGCAATACACACAAGATGGACTACACCACTGACTTTAATTTGACTTCATCTTGGAAGAGTACAGCTTGAAGATTTTAACATGCAATGATTCATTTAATTTTAACAATACCAAAATAGACTTCTACCCTTGCCTTGACCATTTCTAGTTTGGTCGTTTACTCCATTTTATTCTCTTCTCATTACAGAAGAGCTCTGTTCAGAAGTCGAAGGATACTTTTTAGTTATAACCCAATATTTTAAAAACTGTACAAGAAAGTCTGCAGTCAAGAGGCAGCTTCAGGTTTGTTTCTCTTGAGTAATTCCCCCATGCATCATGGCAACACATATTTGAAAAGTGAAGGGATTTTAAAAAATTGTTTGATACTGCACAGTGAGTATGCTGTCCCACTGTGTGCACCTAAAGTTGCTCTTTGGATCCCAGCCACTGAAGACAAGCAGTATGAAGTACCAAAGAGGTAGGCATGTCCCTGGAAAAAAATATGGTACAGAAATCAACAGAAGTTCAGCTTCGACTAACAAACTAGTAACTACAAAAGAATATGAGGTGCAAAAGTTTTTATGGCATAATTAATCTACAGTTGTCCTTTATGTAACTTGATACGTGAAAATCTGAATTTGTTTTAACTATTTCCAAACTTTTATATGTTCCACCTCAAGTTATTCTTCAGAACGGTATCAAGGTTATTCTTCAGTGTCAAGGCAGTCTGAGTTCATGTTATCAAGTGAAAAAAGTTGGCTGAAGAAAGGATGGAATGAACTCTGAGAATTGGTGTTGTTGTTGTTGTTGTTTTTAGTTGTGTCCAACTCTTTGAGACCCCATGGAGCAGAGCACACCAGAATTGGTACCAGTAGAATATATTTGTTTGCAAACATACGTCACATTTGTACAATGGGCTGGATCCAAACAAGGTTTATCTGTACTGTACATAGTTCCAATTTAAATAAATGGGACAACATTCAACTAATTTACACATGGGACTAAGCTCAACTAATTTACCCAGCCAGATGGGCGCGATATAAATGATAAATTGCCTTATTATTATTATTATTATTATTATTATTATTATTATTATTATATAAGGAATTCTATGTGTAAACTTTAAAATGTAGTGAGTGAAGCACTCCTATAGAAATACAGCCAAAAACAGCACAATGCAGCAATCTGCCGCAATGTTTAATGCAAATCCTCAGCCCTCAGCCTCTACAACACAAGGAACCAAAACTACTCCAGAATGGAAAGCAAAATTATAGATGCTATGATTCATCTTCTAAAGCACAATTATTAGAAGCTAACCTACCATCACTTTGGGTCTTGCTTTTCATTTCTTCCATCCATGTTGGGATGTCTTTCAGAGGAACATAATCTCGTATGTATTCTTTACGCCTCTCCTCTAGTGTCATCTTCAACAAACGCTCTGTTAAAAAAAGTTAGTATACATTACTAGTATTAAAGTTAATCCGTTTCTATTGAAGCAAGGTTCATGAATTATCCTACAAGTACCCACTTTTTCTTTCTACAGATGGAATAACATTTATCTTGGGGGAATATATGAGATTTCAAGAGTGTGTTTTTATCTAAGTTTTATTGTGTCTTATACCAGTTTCAGAATACAGGCAAACTGCACAAAAAGCAGTGATAAAATAGTTCAATTACACTCAGAAAGCATAATCCATCAACACCTTTATTTCTCAACAAGCAAGCTTCCAATGAGTTCTTGATGCTGTGGCTGAGTTTCATTTCAGGCTTCCTTTCTAGTGTTTCTGGGCTTTATCAAACTAAGCCATACTTCTTCGTGGAAATCAACAAACTTGTTAGTCATGTCTATTTATTTCAATTGGTTTGTTTCAAGTATGAATTAGTTGGATACAACCTACAATAAATAAAAAAACAGACAAAACAAATGTGTGCCATTTCTTATGCAACTTGAAGCAGTGCTTAAGAACTTGCTTTGGTTTTCATGGCTGCTTATTATTTAAAACTGAAGTGATCAAGGACTTCTATTAGGACTTATCACTTAATTTAAAATGCTATTGAAATATTAGTTTGACAGGCAACACATATGCACTAATAAACCCACACCATCAAAGACATTCAGTTCACATAAAACACTTAAGATATTTACTCAAGGCAAGAGCTAATTTAAGGCATTTGCATCACGCCTCCAATCTACCTCATAAACATCAACAGCATCTAGTATTGTTATAAATACAGTGGTACCTCGGGTTAAGTACTTACCGTATTTTTCGCTCTATAACACGCACCCGACCATAACACGCACATAGTTTTTAGAGGAGGAAAACAAGAAAAAAAATATTCTAAACGAAACAGCGGATGTATGATTTTTGTGGTTTATGCTGTGGCCACAGACATGTGATCTGACGGTGAGTTTGGGGTAGCCCAATGCAAAAATCCTGAGGATCCATGTGGATCCATGCTTTGTAACCACGTTTTTGCACCACTGCGGCCCCAGGCAACAGTGGGTGCGTTATTTTTTTGGTGCAAGCTGTAGCCATGGACATGCTATGTGATCTGATGGTGAATTTTGGGTGACCCAGTGCAAAAATCCTGAGGATCCATGTGGATCTGTGCTTTGTAACCACGTTTTAAGTGGGGAGGGAAGGAAAAGCACTCAAGGGACAAGGGACACGCGTGGGGTGGGTGGAGAAGGATGCTGTTAATAATGCAGAAGAGGGGTATAAGAGGAGAAGGCTCCTCTCCTCTCCCGCTTTGCTCCTTTAAAGCAAGCAGGCTCTCTGTCCCTCTCTCCTCCCCACTCAGCGGCTCTTCTCCCGCTTTGCTGTTTCAAAGCAAGCCACGGAGGAGGGAAGGAAGGGGAACCATGGATCCTCTGCTCACGACTGCAGCAGATCCCCCCGCCATCCGTAGGCATTCGCTCCATAACACACACAGACATTTCCCCTTACTTTCTAGGAGGAAAAAAGTGAGTGTTATGGTGCAAAAAATGCGGTAATTCGTTCCAGAGGTCCGTTCTTAACCTGAAGCCCCACTTTAGCTAATGGGGTCTCCTGCTGCCGCTGCGCCACTGGAGAACGATTTCTGTTCTCATCCTGAAGCAAAGTTCTTAACCTGAGGTACTATTTCTAGGTTAGCGGAGTCTGTAACCTGAAGCGTATGTAACCCAAGGTACCACTGTACACTCCTATTTCCTCATATATTATAATTTCTGAAGTAGGTCAAAGAAGCTTGCTCTACTAAAATTTAGCATTGCTTCAAAACTACAGAAGAAACCCACACCACACTCTAGTCAATCTGTAAGGAAAATATAACTGATGTAGACTGAAAAAAGGGATCTACTCTTCTTTAAGTTTTTATTTGCATTAGCTAAAACATCAACCTTAAAATAAAAATGTTAAGGACCTTAAGTTATAACTTTTAGGTATAAATGTTTCTACCAATAGAAATAAGAATAAAGATTTCCACAATTATAAAAACAACCCTTTAGTGTTAGGCAGTTCATGTTGGAAAATTAACAAAATCCTCTTGAACACAATGAGATTTCACACAGCTGCTCTTGAGAACGTGATGTGCAAAAGCAAACCTAAAAGCAATTAACTAGGAAGAAATATAGCAATCCACCATGAAGCTGGAGACTCACAACTTTAGTAGAGTGAATCTAGTCTGATGTAGCTGTGGCAGATCTAGCAAGTGAATCAACAGAACATCAGGAGCTCTCAATACTGTGGAGTCCGTCCAACAGTGATGAGAAGGAGGACAAATATTCTACATTTGCTCTGTCTTTAACTATTACAGGGCACACAGTCTTTCCTGATGCCCAAGAAGCTTGAGACACAATTACTGCCCCCTCAGTGGTGAGGATAATTACTTTTTTCACTATTGAAAAGTATATAGACCTGGAGGAGGAAGTCAGAGGAGTGCTGTGCTTTCCTACTTCCTCTTCCAATTCCATGTGCTTTTCAGGGCTCAGATCAATTCTATTAACGCAACTTCCACCCAGATCTCTTGGAAAGGTCAAGTCTGTGCATGAACACTTTCTCTTTCCATCTGCCTAGCAAAGGCTAGGATAGGAGGGAGAGTAGCAATCAGAGGAGATTATACCCACAACAGTCAGTTTAAAACTCGAATGTGGCCATGGGCCTAAAAAGCTTGGCAACACCTATTTTTATAATAGCAAATGACTTCTGATTTGCTTTGCTTTCATCTGACTATGAGAAAAGTCACATCTACTACCAGTAGTACTCCTACTAAATCTTATTTAACATCATATCTGCAAGAAATTCACAGCTCAGGATTGGACTGGGTACTGCAAATGCAAAATGAAGTTTCCATTGTTAAATCTAGGAAGAATTTTAACATGCACAGCCCTGTCCAACAGGTACAACTTTGATTTAAGTAGCATTAATACAATGAGTCTAAATATTATTTTAAGCTTTTTATATTATATTTAAGCCATTCATAAACAATGATCACAAAAATGTAGTGACAGTTTCCACTGAACAGCTAATGTATTTGCTGATGAGAGAACTTTTATTAAGTCTGTTAGTTAAAACACACACCATTAGAGAATAGCCCTTACACATACTAGCAATCATTTTCTCTCCTTTTGAATAGTTACATTTTAGTCAGCATAAATGCGCAGGTCAACATAAGCCTTCCCCCGTTTTATTTATTTATTTTACTTATTTATTACATTTGTATACCGCCCTTCATCCAAAGATCTCAGAGCGGTTCACAGCATAAAAATGCAAAATAAAAACAAAATATAATAAAAACAAGAACAAAACAATTGTGTCCATCTCTGTGGCTTCTAAATTACAGGCCCACTCTTTAATAACCACTGTTTTTAAGACTGGGGTACTGCAATCAGCCCATCAGAGAAAAGAGAGCACATTTTGTGTTGTACTCTGACCAATGGAAGCTTGTCTAAGTTCAAAGATACTTTGTTTTTGTTTACAGAAGTAGTTTTGGTCCAACAGAGATTAGCTTACAAACTTTCATTCTGTTAGTTTCAACAACTGACAAGTTATTTGAAATGAAACTTATTTCAAAGTATTTCCTGCGCTAGAAGAGCCAGCTTTAGCTGTGCTGTCACTGCATCTGCAGTATCCTGACAATGGTTTTTAACACCGAATAGGGAGAAATCGAAACACTTTGGAAACAGGAGCAGTTATCATTAACTTTGCAGAGTACAGAAACTAAAGTTGTAAGGAGGCAGCAAAGAGGGACTCTACACTTTCATTTCCTGACACAAGTATGAGAGGGTTGGTGCATGAGGGAGGGGTCTATTTCAAATTTCACGTCCCAAAGGTTAGGTGCTTTGCACCGATGGCAATACATGCCACCATGCCTTGCATTTCTTTGCAGTGACACGTGAATGACAGAAGGCAGCAATCAATTTTTACCGTGCTTTTTCTTGCTCTGTGTTGCAGACATCGGAGTGAGACACAGGCAACCCAGCAGAAAGCGAGAACAGAGGAGAGGACCGACCCAAACACAGAATCATGACAAGCTATAAACAGAACCACCCAGTGAAAGAAAGTAACACAGGCAGCCCGATGAAGAGGACAGATGCATCATCTGCTTTTTTAAAAAAATAAATGGGGATTTTCTTAAATGAATGTTGTTTGCAATCAATAGTTTTGTTTTGTTGTTGTTGCTCTACCTTTGGAGAAGAAGGGCAAAGTCCAAAAAATAAAATGCAACTCCAGAACAGAGAGCAAAGTCAAGAGGATGAGAGAGAGAGAGAGGAAAGCGTAGCTATTATGATTTTTCCCTCCCCGGCAAAACAAAAAACCAGGCCATGCACAGGATGCAGCCCAACTCATACAGAGCCCCTGACAAGGTCGTAGCACTTGGAAGGGACAAGATAAACCCCAGGGCGACCGTCTCCTCGTCACCTGCTCTGGCTCCCTCTCTTTCCCACCCCCCACCAACCGCCCCCAACGTTCCCAACGGAAAGCCAGCGCCTCTTTCATGCCCTCTCCTCCTCGGCTGTCCCTGGGAAAGAAACGCGTGACCCAATAAGAGAGGAAAAGTGAACTAAGGGTGGCAAGGGGGGGGGCGGAGATAGGAGGAGAAGAAGAAGAAAACCACAACACTGAAAGGAAAGGCTGAGGGAATGAGCGAGAGGAGGAGGAGCCCCGCTGCCTCGCCAAGGTAAGCCTGAGGTAACAGGAAGGAGACCTTGTCCAGGAAAGAGGCGGCGCGGGGGGGGGGCTCTGGATCGCGCGCATCCTGGAGAAGGGGGGGGCAAAGCGAACTCCCCCCCCCTTTACCCGTTTGCCTGAGGAGAGCGAAGAGGGGCGCGCTTTAATGGGCGCGGATGGAGGAATGAGGGGGGGTGTCAGTACCTTTCTCTTCCCTCCAGACCTTTTTCCGCTTGTTCCCGGGATACATGGTGCTGTGGCTGGCGGAGGCTTTGAGCTGCAGGTTCCCCAGGCTCACGGGCGACGGGGGAAGCGCGCCGACCCGGCTGCGGGGCTCGAGCGAGAGGGCACAGCTTGCTCCGCTGTGGCGGCGGCGGCGGCGGCGTCTTCGGCGGTGATGCTCGTCGCCCTACTGCTGCTGCTGCTGCTGCTGCTGGGCACCTCCTCCTCCGCTCGCCTCCTCCCTCCTGTTATCTCTCCCTCTCACACACACACACACACTCCCCTCACAGCGCTCGCCGACTGGGTCACGCCTCGCTCTAACCCGACAGACACCCCCGCAGCGCCCGCCTCCGCCGCCCGTTGGCCCCGGCAGACGCCGCTCAAGCGACGCGCCCCGCCCCCCTGCGCCGCCGCCGCAGCAGCAACGATTGCTTAAAGGGGCAGGGAGGCATAATGGAGGGAGCGGGAGGAGGGGCGGCAGGCAGGGCACCCTGACAGGCAGGGGGAGCGAGGGAGGGAGGGGCAAGAGGGAACAAAAGGGGAGGAGCTAGATCTCCATTGGGGTCTGCCACCTCTGTGCATCCTGCCACCCGAGGCACCCAAACCTTGCCTCATAGGTGGGCCGGCCCCAGGAAGAGTGGGCTTCTCTGTGCTACCTGCGTGAGAGAAGTGGCAAGGGTGCACCTGAAGTGGAGGTTGCTCTAAGGCACATCCCGGTGTCCAGAAGAAGAAGAAAATGGGTTTAAGGCTTGGGTTTAGGAGCTGCAGAATACCTTCTGGGCACATATCCTTAGAGCCACTCACTGCTAGGCTGCAGCTCAGTACCTTAACTTTAAGACTTATTGAACTTAAGTAGGGACGTTACTTGCAAGCGGAGCAAGTAGCTAGGTATTAAAAATATTACGTTCTCGCCAAGCACTGAGAAATTTGAGGTCTGTTAAAGTTGCCCGAGTTTAGTTCCCTTTGGAAGTAGGTCACAGTTAAAAGGTCGCAGGAGTTTTATTGACATTTTGTAATATCTGCACTTATTTACACATACCGAGTGAGCAGAGATGTGGACATACGTAATAACACGGCTAACCAAAGTCCGCTGCTCTGGCGTCAGATCTCAAGGGGACATCCAAAACTTTTAAGATGCTTAACAAAAGTCAGTTCTCTGTGCTATTTCTCGTGTGTGTGATTCTCGTCACACAGAGACATCTGCATTACCTCATCCTTAGCTAGGGGTCTTCTGCTACCTTTTCTGATTTTTATATTCATAACATTCCCAAAGTGATTCTGAAGTAACAATTGTCTAACCATTTAGTCCCCATGGCAACCCAACAACAGAATTTACTAGAGGTGCCACAAAATACTGTTCAGCGTTGACAAGAACTCATTTAGTGTGGCAGAGCACGCTACCTATTGAGATCAAGCAGGTGCCTTCACTGTACTCTTTTGTATGCCTGCTAAATTTTAATCTGTTTCAGTATTTTAGTATTTAACTTGTGTATGTTTAAAAGTATATTTTATTTTTTAAAAAAGATATTTATTGAAGTTTTACAAAAATATAAGTTTACAAAATGAAAAAAGTCATATAAAAAGAAAAATATACAAAAAAGAGAGCATAGAAAAATACATGAAAAAGAAAAAAGAAGAATAAAAATACAAAAGACAAAAGACAAATAGCTAAAAAAGAATTAAAAACAAATCCGTTTTTTGTAACTTTGAACTCATTAGCTTATTTCCTTGGCCTCCTCACACCTCCCCTTTTTGTATTCCCGTTTAAATAATCAAATCAGCAAATCCTTACCCTCTTTCGTTTATCTTAACTCTGTATCTTAACATATTATAACTCTATATTTTCATCCATTTTCAATTCATTATTGCATATTCTTATTAACTTTGTTGCTAATGCCACTTACTTTCAATCCAACATCATTTTAACATTCATTAATTTTACAGTATTTCTGAAGATAGTCTTTAAATTTCTTCCAGTCTTCTTCCACCAACTCTTCTCCCAGGTCTCGGATTCTGCCAGTCATTTCCGCCAATTCCATATAATCCGTCACCTTCATCTGCCACTCTTCCAGGGTGGGTAACTCTTGTGTCTTCCAATACTTTGCAATAAGTATTCTTGCTGCTGTTGTTGCATACATAAAGAAAGTTCTATCCTTCTTTGGCACCAATTGGCCGACTATGCCCAGGAGAAAGGCCTCTGGTTTCTTCAGGAAGGTATATTTAAATACCTTTTTCATTTCATTATAGATCATCTCCCAGAAAGCCTTAATCTTTGGGCACGTCCACCAAAGGTGAAAGAATGTACCTTCATTTTCTTTGCATTTCCAACATTTATTATTGGGCAAATGATAGATTTTTGCAAGCTTGACTGGTGTCATGTACCACCTGTATATCATTTTCATAATATTCTCTCTTAAGGCATTACATGCTGTAAATTTCATACCGGTGGTCCACAACTGTTCCCAGTCAGCAAACATAATGTTATGACCAATATCTTGTGCCCATTTGATCATAGCAGATTTAACCGTTCCATCCTGCGTATTCCATTTTAACAGCAAGTTATACATTCTTGAAAGTATCTTAGTTTTGGGATCTAACAGTTCTGTTTCCAATTTTGATTTTTCCACCTGGAAGCCAATTTTTTTATCCAAATTATAGGCCTCTCTTATTTGATAATAATGAAGCCAGTCTCACACTTTATCTTTTAATTTCTCAAAACTCTGTAATTTCAGTTTGTCTCCTTCTAGTTCCAATATTTCCCAATATTTCGGCCATTTGACCTCCATATTGAGCTTTTTCTGAACCTTCGCTTCCATTGGTGACAACCACCTTGGGGTTTTATTTTCCAGTAAATCTTTGTATCTTATCCAGACATTGAACAATGCTTTCCTGACGATATGGTTTTTAAATGCTTTATGTGCTTTAACCTTGTCGTACCACAAATATGCATGCCAACCAAAAACGTTGTTAAATCCTTCTAGGTCCAAAATGTCTGTGTTCTCAAGAAGCAGCCAGTCTTTCAACCAGCAGAATGCTGCTGATTCATAGTAAAGTTTAAGGTCTGGCAGGGCAAATCCACCTCTTTCCTTTGCATCAGTTAATATTTTAAATTTTATTCTAGGCTTCTTGCCCTGCCAGACAAATCTGGAAATGTCTCTCTGCCACTTCTTGAAACAGTCCATCTTGTCCAATATTCGCAATGATTGAAACAGAAATAACATTTTTGGCAATACATTCATCTTTATAGCTGCAATTCGACCCAACAAGGAAAGCTTCAAATTTGACCATATTTCCAAGTCTTTTTCCACTTCTATCCAACATTTCTCATAGTTATCTTTAAATAAGTTTAAGTTCTTAGCAGTCATATTAACCCCCAAATATTTTACTTTCTTAACTAATGTTAAACCAGTCTCCTTCTGAAACCTCTCTTTCTCAATCGGTGTTAAGTTTTTCTCAAGCACTTTAGTTTTTGACTTGTTCAGCTTAAATCCTGCCACATGACCAAATTCTTGAATCAATTCTAATACTCTTTTCGTGCTAGATTCTGGCTCCTGTAACGTCAAAACTAGGTCATCTGCAAAAGCTTTCCATTTATATTGTTTAGCTGCGACCTGAATACCTTTAATCAGACGGTCCCTTCTAATCATATTCAGCAAAACCTCCAGAACTGAAATAAAAAGCAATGGGGAAATTGGGCAGCCTTGTCGTGTCCCTTTCTCTATCTTAAATTCCTCTGTCATCACATTATTAACTATTAACTTAGCCTTTTGTTCTGAGTAAATTGCGCTTATACCATTTTCAAACCCTTGGCCCACCCCCATTCCCTGAAGATTTTTCTTCATAAAATTCCAAGAAATATTATCAAAAGCTTTTTCCGCATCTATAAAAATTAAAACTGCTTTGGTATTGATGTTCACTTGCAGCTTCTCCAAAATGTTAATTATATTCCTCGTATTGTCAGACAAATGTCTACCTGGGAGAAAGCCGGCTTGATCTTTATGTATCTCTTCAACTAATACCTTTTTTAATCTATTAGCCAAGATATCAGCAAAAATTTTGTAATCCACATTAAGCAGGGATATGGGGCGGTAGTTCTTAAGTTGTGTCTTTTCAGACTCAGTTTCCAGTATAAGTGTAATGTAAGCTTCCTTCCACGACTCTGGCGCCTTTTTCCCCTCCAAAATTTCATTACCTACCTCCTTTAGTGGCTGAATTAACCAGTCTTTCAGAGATCTATAGTATTTGGAGGTTAGACCATCCGGCCCTGGAGATTTACCCAACTGCATGTTCTGGATGGCACCTTCAACCTCCTGTTCTGTAATTTTGTGATTCAACATTATCTTATTTTCTTGAGAGATTTTTTGTAATCCATTTGTTCTTAAAAATTGGTCTAAATCAGTCTCTTTCTGTGGCCCTTGTGTGTATAGCTGTTTAAAATATCTCTGGAAGCACTTTCTAATCTCCAGTGGATTCTGTATGTTCTTTCCTTCCACATCCAAATTTGTAATGGTGTTTAATTTTTGTCTTTTTTTCATCTGCCAGGCTAGCAGTTTCCCGCATTTATTAGCCGATTCACGTCTTTTGTCTCATCTGCTTAATTTTCCATTCTACTTCCTGATTTATCATTTTCATGTATTGTACTTGATATAGCTTTATTTCTCTCAGAATCTCTTGCGACTTTGGTTTCGCTCTTAATTTCTTCTCTCCTTCTTTTATTTTTTCCAAGATTTTATCTTTTTTCTCATTTTGAATTCTCTTCTTTATTGCGTTCTGTTGAATCAGAAACCCTCTCATGACCGCTTTGCTTGCGTCCCAGATTACTCTTTTTTCAACCATGGTATTCAAATTTATCTCCAAATAATCTCTCAAGATTTTTTGGGCCTTCTTGGTAACCTCTTGATCTCTAAATAAGGTGTCATTCATCCTCCATCTGAAGGAACCGATTGGTGTTAGTTTCATCTCCATCTTCACCGCATTATGGTCGGAGCAAGTTTTTGGGCAAATTTCCACTTTTCGAGTCTTAGGTGCCAGTCCTCTAGTTATCCATATTTGATCAATTCTTGTCCATGTCATGTTGGCTTCAGAGAAGAATGTTCCCTCTCTTCCAAGGGGGTTCTTGGTTCTCCAAATGTCAATCAAGTCCATATTGTCAGTCAGTTCAAAAAAGGTTTTTGGTAGTCTGCCATCTTTAGTTACAACCTGTCTCTGTGACTTGTCCATATTTGTAGATACCACTCCATTCATATCTCCCATCAAAATAATGTTATAGTCCATGTAGTCAAGCAATGTCTCATGCAATTTCCTGAAGAATTCAGATTTCCCTTCATTTGGTGCATAAACTCCTACAATCAAAAATTTTTCTCCTTGTGATTGAATCTCAATTGCCACAAATCTTCCTTGTTCATCTTTAAAAACAAATTTCGGTGATAGGCTCTCTTTGGCATAAATAACAACTCCTCTCTTTTTAACCTTGTCCGATGAAATAAACTCTTGACCCAATCTTTTATTAATCAGTACTTTCCTGTGAAGCCTTATCACATGAGTTTCCTGTAAACAAATTAAGTCCAATTGTTCCTTTTTCAATAAATGAAAGACTTTCTTCCTCTTCTCCGGGGAATTAAATCCATGAATATTCCAACTTAATAATTGCAGAGACATGGTGTGGTTATTCTATTTTCCTCCAACTGCTCCCAAAAGTTCTTCTTGTTCTGACGGTGGTATCACTTTTTTTTGTTTGTCCAGTCCCAAAGGTGGTGATGCTATGTCTAGTACTCCTGATCTTAAAGCTCTTACCTCTTCTAGTACTTCTTTTTGCAGGTCTTCTTCGTGGTCTCTCAAAATTTTTTCCTTATCTTCCACTGATCTTATTTTGAACTTTTTCCTTTTAAAGGTAAAAGATAGTCCCTGGGGGAATTCCCACCTAAAAACAATTCTGTTTCTTCTCAGTAGGGCCACCAGATCTCCGTAGTTGGTTCTAAGATCCAATAGATGTTTCGGTATATCCTTAAAAATCTCCACTCTCGAGTCGTTGATCTCCAAAGTCTTCTGGAAGTGCGCACTCAGTATTTTATCTCTCTCTTCTTTCGTTCGGAGGGTAACCAAACAGTCTCTCACCCCCTGTTTTTTCTCCCTCCTCTTCCAAGTCTGAACACACTTACTATCTTAAAGTCTTTCTCCAGCTCCAAATTCCAAAATTTTCCAAATTCCTGCATAAGGTAGTCACTTAGGTTATCTTTTCCAAGTTCCGGTACTGCCCTGATCCTCAGATTGGTCTGTTTCTCCCTCAGTTCAATCATAGACAGAAGTGACTGATGATTCCCAATCTGTTTGCGCATAGGTTTTATTTCTTCCTCTACAGCCACTGCTTTTTCTTTTGCTTCCTCAGCTATTTTTCGATTAGACGCAGATTCTTCCAGCAATTTTTCAATAGATTCTGTATTGGAGTTCACCTTCTGTCCCAGATTATTAATGCTGGCAGTATTCCTGTCTATTTTAGTTGATTGTTCCGTAACTTGTTTGCTTAGGCCTTCCAATTTTTCATAAATTTTATTTAACACAGAAGTAAAATCCCCTTCTGAAGCCATTCCTTTTGACTCAGCTTGTGCAAAATCTTCCCCCTGTGTCACAGGAGGGCCGGGAACAGATGATCTGCGTTGCTGGGAAACTATACTGGGCTGCTGCACTCTGGCCTTGCCCGATCTTGTTATCCTATCCGTCATCACACTTTTGTCTATGAATCAAGGTCGGTCCCACGGTCAAGTCTTGCCGTGTAAAATCCCCAAAGTCCAGAGTGGAAAAATCCCCCAGCTGGATGTACAGCTTCAATGTTCCTCTAGGGGGACACTGTAGCAGTCATTAAAGTTACAATAAAGAATCTTTTCCAACTTTCTTAAGTCCCCTCAAAAAAAACAACAAGCAAGTTTCAAGTCCAGAGAAGACCTTCAGCAAGTATCTCCTTTGCAGAGTTAACCATTAAAAAGTTACAATGTCTATAAATAGTGCGACTCTCAATGCAACAGTTCTAGTGAACCTGGCAGTCCATTCCCAGGAGTTAAATAATTGTCTCTATTTTTCCCAGAAGAAATAAAGTCACTTTTCCCTCTCCCCCCCCCCTCTCCACTAACCTGGGTGGGGGGGAGTTCTTTCACTTTAACGTTCGGATTTAGAACTTTAAAAGCACCGCTCTCCAGGTCTTAGCTTAGAAGCGTCTTTGCTTTGATCTGTATACAGAAACGGAAGGCAGACTTCCTGTTTACGCCTTCCCGCTTCAGTGCCAAATTAATCCCTTTTTTCTTCCTTTAGTCCCAATTTCTTAAGCTTCACCTGCTCACGTGTAGTTGTTTAGCAGCCGAATTGTCACAGGAAAAAGGTCAGCGCTCTCCGGCAACAGCTGTGCGGCTTCACCCCACGGAAGGAGCAATTGACTCTCAGCACCGCGCCAAGCTCCCGTTACGCTCCGGAGCCCCTTGCGGGGTTCCTTCGCCAATTCGGGGGGCACTAAGGGTGCCCGCCAAGTCCCACGTTCACAGGCTTCTCCTGCCTGTGATTTTCAAAAGGGTCTCCGCTTCGCCGTAGCGGACAGACCCACTTTCCGCGGAGCTTCTCCCTCCAGATTAGAAGGAGACCGCCATTGCCGTTGGCGCCGCCTCCAGAAGCCCCTTAAAAGTATATTTTAAAACATGGTTGTGGTTTTTTCTTGATTTACTTTTTTGTCCTTTGTAAACCACTTTGAGGTTTTTCTACCCAAGTGGCATATAAATTTCATTCATTTAATAAATAATAAATAAAAGGTTGTGCCTGGCCACATCTGGCCAGCCAGTTCTGGCAACATTCTGCCCAATCTTCTAACACCATGCATTCTGCCCTCCTACAGTCTGCAGTGGTCTGTTTTACTCACTCCTCATTCTACCACTTCATTCTTCCTCATGGAGCTGTGCAGATTTAAAAGTGTATTAAAAGGTTCTCTGAACATGGCCATACTCCCACACAGCCTTTGGTAAGCCCATACACCAGGGGTGTCAAACTCAAATTCATCGGGGGCCGCATCAGCAGTTTGGTCACCCTCAAAGGGTCGGTTGTATCTGTAGGACTATGTGTCCACTCTTTATTATCATAAAGTATTGTCACTGCATTCAATTATTACTGTTTTTTGTAATAATGTAAGTAATAACTAGCTCTGAAAGCAGAAACATAGTCAGAATAATGGCAAGTAGATATTCATACATCATATGTACTTGCAGTACAGGAAAGAAGGGTTCAGGCAGCCGTTGGATCTGTCACATCACAGGATGGCATGCGCTCAATATAAAAACAAGTGGAGGTTTCCTGAATGCATGTAAAGTGGAGGTTTCCTGTGCAGAACGGCCGGCGCCGCTAGAGGGCAGACGTTCTCTGGCTTGTAGGCTGCTGCACATGCGCCGAAGAGGCGGCTTTCTTGTGTAAAAAAAAAAAAAGCGAGAATAAAAGGTGAAAGCTGGCGGCCGCCGGCGGCTACACGGGCCACATGACGAGGTCTGGCGGGCCGGATTTGGCCCGCGGGCCTTGTGTTTGACACCCGTGCCATACACTAAAATTCTGTGGAATCATAGAGCAGACACCACCAGAACTACTTACCGTATTTATTTAGAGCATTTATAATCAGCTCTTTAGCCCAAAACATACCAGAGTACCTTACAGAACAACAACGACAATAATAATATAATAATAATAATTAATAAACAGTCCCAACCTTCAGGTTTACATTCTAGCACACCATGGCACAAAAATGAAAAGGGAGAGGGCAGCAAACTCAAGGAGCACTTTAAATTAGAGTTACAATTTTTATAAAGACCAGCTGCAGAGCTGTAGCTACGGGGTGGGGGGAGCCAGGATTTTCCCCCTTGGTAAAGCCTCCAGAGGGGTGCCATTGAGGCTCCCAGCCTGTGTATGTGCATGGGTGTAGCCAGGATTTTTGTTGGGGGGGTGGCAGGCCCTCAATTAGCTATGTCTTTTTACTGATTTTTACTGATGGGGGGCAGCTGCCCCTCCCTTGGCAACACCCATGTGTATGTGTGTGTATACAAATATGCATGGGTGTGTGGGTGTGCCAAACTGGGTCTTTGACCCGGGTGAAATGAATCCTAGTTTTGTCCCTGTCAGCTGGAATGGAAACAGTTCAGGTAGCCTGATGACAGGCGACAAGGAAGAAGAGTGAAAGGGTGGATGATCTCTTAACAGAGCTTATAGAATAGTCCTTATTTTCCGCTCTTTGCGTTCTGCACTCTTCCTGGTTTGGTTTGGTCC
Source organism: Podarcis filfolensis (assembly GCF_964270895.1). NCBI lineage: Eukaryota > Metazoa > Chordata > Lepidosauria > Squamata > Lacertidae > Podarcis > Podarcis filfolensis. The sequence continues at coordinate 15,990,449 of NC_139606.1, read as the reverse complement.
AGGTGTTGCTGGGACTACAATACCCATCAGCCACAACCCAGTTGAGCCAACGGTTAGGGAATATGGGGGACTTCAGCAACTCCAGGTGCCCCCCCCCAATTTGCATGCATCAAGAGTGCTGGTGTGCATTCAGCTTGCTGCCTTAAAACGCCTGTCCAGCCCCTGCAATGGGGGGCGAAAAATAACACCCCCTTGCTGCTTCTGTTGCTGCCCAAGCAGCGGCTGCTGCCGACACCAAAGCACAACCACCCTGCTCCTCCCCGCCGCTGGTTTCAAAGCGATCTGAATTTCGCCTTCCTCCCCAACGCAGCACGCGGGAGCACCAGAGGCTGCAGCCGTCTTTTTCCGGGTCAGCAGGAGCAGCGGGGCCGTGATTGGCTGGCAGGAAAGAAGGCGGTTGCTAGGTAACCGCGTCAGGGCAGAACCTTGGGGAAAACGAGGCGGAGCCGGCGAGGCGGCGCCGATGCTGGTGGCAGGCGAGGGAGGCGCCTCCTCCCGATTGGATGAAGGCGCCAGTTGACTTGGGAGGGCGCATAGTGTGGCAGGCTGTCCTCTTCTGTTCCTTGTAAACAGTCTGAGCAGCGGCAAGGATGCCTTGCCCAGCCTAGCTCCTGGTCCTGCCTCTCTTGGGGGAATCCCAAAAGCGAAGGAAGTATTTGAGATGAAGGCTCCTTTTGTAGCACTGGTTTTGATGCCCTTCTGGGTCACAGTGCATAGTAGGTATCTGGTATTATCCTTGTTTTTACTGTTTTATTTAAACACAAAAAAACCCTTAATTCACATGCTCTTTAAAAAGAACTTTTTTAAAAGGCAGTTGTTGATCACTAAGCATCTTATCTGGAGGGAGAAGAAGGGGTGTCTACTTGACTAAAATATTGGGGGGCAGGTAAGCCCTACCCCACATAATCAATCACATAATGTGGCACACGTACATGATTTGAATGGCAATGCCCATTAATTTGGGCAGTCCCCTCAAATATTTTATTAGGGGCCTGAAGTGACCCCTAGGAGTTGGCTCTTATAGGAAGAAGAATGGAGGTATTTCTAATTGAGCACTGATTCAGATGTGACACTTCTTCCCGTTTATGCCCATATTTTATTTTATTGCGTAGATACTCCACTTTTTCTCCAAAGAGCTCAACGTTGTGTGTATTGCTCCCTCCCTCCCTGTTTTATTCTCACAACTCTGTGAGGTAGGTTAAACTGAGAGACTATGACTGGCCCTTGGTCACCCAAGTGAGTTTCATGGCTGGAGTGAGGATTTGAACCCTGGTTGCCCAGGTCTTCATCCAACACACTAACCCAAGGGTAGGCAACCTAAGGCCCATGGGCCAGATGCGGCCCAGTTGCCTTCTCAATCCGGCCCACCGATGGTCCGGGAATCAGCGTGTTTTTACATGGGTAGAATGTGTCCTCTTATTTAAAATGCATCTCTGGGTTATTTGTGGGGCTTGCCTGGTGTTCTTACATGAGTAGAATGTGTGCTTTTATTTAAAATGCATCTCTGGGTTATTTATGGAGCATAGGACTTCATTCATAATTTTTTCAAAATATAGTCCGGCCCACCATGTGCACTGAGGGACTCCGGTGGACTGGCCCACGGCTGAAAAAGTTGCTGACCCCTGCTCTAACCACTATACCATGCTGGGGAAAAGCCATGGAATTACCACATGTAATAATCACACATGCAGCTTTAATACAGTGGTACCTCTGGATGCGAACGGGATCCGTTCTGGAGCCCCATTCGCATCCTGAAGCGAACGCAACCCACGTCTGTGTATGCGTGGGTCATGATTCGCCACCTCAGCGCATGCGCGTGACGTCATTTTGAGTGTCTGTGCATGCGCAAGCAACGAAACGCGTTCCGTTACTTCCGGGTCGTCACGGAGCGCAACCCGAAAACGCTCAACCCGAAGCTACTTCAAACCGAGGTATGACTGTACTGTAATAGTGGAAACCGATTTAGAAGTAGCATCACTGACTGTTTCGTTTCCTAAAAGCATGGGAGTGAGTTTGATTGCATACAGACAACAGCTTTTCAAATACTTGGAGGCAGTACTATAGCAGGGCTTGCCAGCCTTTTGGGGCCCGTGCATTGGCATATTTGCAAACCTGAAAAACTGGCATAGCCACAAAACACACACTACAGGCAGGCACTTATGCATGCACACTCACTCCACGCTGCCACCAGCGATTAGGCTTGAATTAGAGGGAGGCTGCAAGCAGGAAGGAAAGGGTATTCCCCCTTCCTCAATCACCCTTTCCTCATTGTAGTTAGGCTGAGGGGGGAGCCTTTTATTGGCTGCAGTAGAAGGGATCTTTGAAATCTAATTGTGATGGGAGGGTGTTTGTGGTGGTGGTGGTAGAATCACCGTTAGGGAAAGCTACCACTTCCCTCTCCAGCTAAACCACTCCCCCAAAGTCACAATTCAGTTTGGAAAAGCCCTCTATTGGCTACAGTGAAAGACTTCTTTCAAGCTTAACTCTAGCAGGGGTAGGAACAGGAGAGTAGGACCTTGCAGGCACAAGAAAAAGGCTATGCAGGGGTGCCCACAGGTGCTGTGTTGGCACTGCATTACATAGAGCCATCGTTTCCAGTAGTAAGCACTTTCACTTTTTGTGCTCTCTGATCAAAAAGTTGTGTAATTTAAGCACTACAGACCTGCATTCAGTGTTGTCTTGAAGCCCTATTACATGCACAGTCAAACCGACGTTCACACATGACCTTCCATTTAATGACTGCAGCTAGTCATTCTTTCAGCCTCATGTTTGAAAGTTGAATTCATCCCAATCTAATTGTGTAAATTATGATTCCCCATTTCAAGATGTACCTTAGAATTTCTCAAACCAGCCCTCAGAAATATGGCCAACACTGCTGCAGTAAAGGTTTAAGTGGCATGCGTGTTCCCTAGAGACAAAGGCGTAGCTTGTGCCCTTGGCAAGGAGCTGTATTGGTGCCCCCTGTCCCTTGCACCCTTGGTGCCCTGCTGGGGAGGTGCCCCAGGAACACACTGGTGGGTGGGTGGGTGGGCTCCTAGTTGCTCCAAGCCAGAGTGGAGAGGCATGATGTTTGTAGCCCCCTGAGTCTGTGCCATTGGTGGGGGTAAACCTGGTCGCCCCTAGATATGCCCCTGATTGGAGAGTGACCTAACATTTTACAGTTAAACTAGCTTCATAGTTAAATTCCCATAGGAGCAGCCACCTGAGAAGAGAATTGAAAAGATAAAGTGCCACTCTTGAAAAGGTCCTACTCCTTGCCCTACCACCTCTGATAAAGAGGGGTTGATGTTGGCCCTCATCTGCAGATCCCAATATATTGCAGTTAGAAGAAACTATTGGCTCCCCAATCCCTGAATTATTTATTTTACTTTCAAAATCAGTAATAATATAGAAGTAGACTGGTGGTGAAAGGAATGCTGTATTTTATTGAGCACTCCAGTGGCACATACTCCTAAATTAATTTTTAAGAATGTAGAGTTTTGTCTTCCTTCCAGCTATATTCTGCCATTCAAGCATATTGATTCAATGTTTGAAGTGAAATTGAATTTTATCAGAAGCAGTTTTGCAATCTGCTATCCTGATGTTTACCAGTTCTTTTTGTACATGCAATGAGGAATTTCCACAATGGAGCGAACAGCCTCTTTCCTTTCCACCCTTTAATCCCTTGCTCATTAGATTTGTACAGGTATCAAGCTACTGATGCCAGATTAGGCTTAGTGCCACCGTAGTGCTAAGGAGAAAGTTATTCCTGCTTAGTGCAACACTTCAGCCTTGCAGATAAGTGCCAATTATTTACTAGCCCCCTAGATAAATGCTGCCTATCTGAACAGAGGAAAAGGAATTAAAAATAAGGAACAGTCTCTCTCTCACACATACACATGCACACACACAAACACAGGTAGAGAGATGGAAGGTAGAGGGAAGTCAGCCTTCTTTTGGGCTTCTGTCTGACTGCAGATCTGTCTCACACCTTAAAATGCATAGTTCTGAAGAATAATTAAAATGTTCAGATGTTAATAACTGTCCTCTGTAGCATGCGCCTAGTCTCACAATTTATAAGTAAATTGTAGAGCATTCAAAAACCTTTAGAATGCTAGAGTTGCCAAACAAATCTATAGTTTCTCCAAACCCAACAAGGAGGATTACTCTCCTGTTCCCAGACATTTAGAAGTGGATAGCTAAAAAGGGAAACTATATTCTATTTTTATAATTTAGGGGGGAAAGCTTACAGAGGTGAACACAAACTTAAGTCAGGGGGGAATGAGCTGACAAATATTCAGTGTCAGTTGTGACAATAACAATCAAGGAGACTGATGCTATGTTTTCAGATGAAGCTGACTGCTTTTCTGAAAATAAATCTCTTATGCTCCTCTTGAAGGTTGTCATTTTGTGACTGACAGAGGCCCAGTGTTTTCAATAGTGGCCGAGCATGCAGAAATTCAGCAGGTGCAGCTTTCTATTAGGAAAAGCTGCACCTGTTAGATTTCTGCCTATTGTGTAGCTATTACAGTTATGTGGAAATCCTAATATTGGTTATCATAACATATTTTAAAAGTGATTGTTAACTGAAACTTTGATAAAGTCGCAAGCTTTGACCAGAGTTGTATGTTTTAGCATAAATGTCTGCATTTCTGTTCCCAATTAAGGCTGCAGTCATACCTGGCAGCAAGTCCCAGTGAACTTATAGCTTCTTTTGTGTGCTGTTCAAGTGTGGTGTTTTTCATGTAGGAATCTTTGTAATTAAAATACAAAGTTTCTTCAAAAGAAAGGGCTACTTCATTGTCACATTGTATATATTTTCTGCCTCTTCAGTCTAATTTGTATGATTTAATGATCTAGTTGGTGTACAGAAAATCCACTGGCTGTGTAAAACTATTTCCTCCTCCTTAAAATATAATGCTTTGAAATAAGTTGTGCAGAAGCATCCACAGTATACCTTATTAACCAAAGAGTAAAGCAAAGCAAAGTGAGAACTGTTGTATTCTGATGCCTGCAATTGATGGGTCTTGTATCCAGTTTTATACATTGGTGTTGTATCTTCACATTTGGTGACTGTGTTTTGTAGAGTCTGCCATTTCTCTGTAAAATCTGTTTCCTCAACTCTATAAGTCTACTACACCTCCCCCAAAAAAACCCCACAGGCCATTTGATGCTGCGAGAATAATTTCGCCTGATGTAATTCTACTGGCTTTTCAGTCTATTAAAATGCTGGGAAAAGGTTTCCATAATGAGTAGAAAGTAGAGCTGACACCATGGATGGGAGACACATATTTAGTTCAGTTTGCATTTAAAGGTGAACTTAAGTATCCATACTAACCAAAACAATAGGGGAACTGAAACACAGCCATTAGCAATGCAGTTCTCCAGCCAAGTAGATAGAATGTACAAAAATGCATATACTAAGGTAAAGTGTGCATATAAATGCGTATTATATTGGGGGGAATTGCCTTGCAAATATCTGTATATGACGTAAAATTGCATTTGAATGTATTAAGAGAAATTAGTCCTAAAATACTGATTAATTTTAATGAAGCCTTTCCCCTCAAAAAAAAATTGAAACCATTTGTGGAAATGTGGCAAATCAAACTTGGAAATGTCAGAAATGGAAAGAAGCCAAAATCGACATACAGCCGTACCTTGGAAGTCAAACAGCCTAGTTCTCGAACGTTTTGGCTCCCGAACGATCGAAACCCGGAAGTGACTATTCCGGTTTTTAAACGTTCTTTTGGAAGCCGAACGTCCAATGGGGCTTCCGCAGCTTCCAATTGGCTGCAGGAGCTTCCTGCAGCCAATCAGAAACCGCGCTTTGGTTTTTGAACGTTTTGGAAGTCGAACGGACTTCTGGAACAGATTCCATTCAACTTTCAAGGTCCTACTGTATTTGCTTGTTCCTAGGGAACAGTGGCGTAGCGTGGGTTGTCAGCACCCGGGGCAAGGCAAGTAATTTGCGCCCCCTAACCTGTGGATTTGCGTCCCCTAACCCGTGGATTTGCGCCCCCTAACCCTAACCCCCAGATGTTGCGCCCGGTGCGGCCGGGCCCCCCCTGCACCCCCCACGCTACACCACTGCTAGGGAACACCACCTGGAGTATCCTCATTGTGAATAAATTGGCAACTGACTGGTGTGGGAATTTCCATGAATGATGGGGCATGTCTGCCATTTGTGCCCATGTACACTATACGTTTAAAGCAGTAGGATACCACTTTAAACAGCCACATCTTACCCCAAAGAATCCTGCAAAGTGTAGTTTGTTAATTGAGTTGATAGGAGACCCCCTATTCCTCTACTAGAACTGCAATTCCCAGAGCTTCCTGTGAACAGGGGTTGATTGTTAAACCACTCTAGGAATTGTATTGGGGTGGGTGCAAATAGCAAGAACTCTCAGCACCCTTAACAAACTTCAGTTCCTAGGATGCTTTTGGGGGAAGACGTGACTGTTTAAAGTGGTATGATGCTACTTTAAATGTATAGTGCAGACCTAGCCAGCATGAAAAATGGTCAAGAATGATAGGAGTCTAGTAACCACATTGGCACCTTGTTAACTGGAGAGTTTTTAAAAAATTCCTGTATCTGAAACAATTACGGTATTTCCTTGTAGTCAGTCACCTGCTGACATGGTGGTCTAACCATTAAATCCTCTGTTTTCCAGCCTTTGAAATTAGTAGGCATCTGTTTTTAACATTTTAAACATTTCAGTTAAAGCAGAGTCACTATCAGCAAAGTAAGAGCTCTTAGGTTTTTTTACTTGCTTGTTCATCTTGCTTACCAAACAATGTTGTTATCTTCTGTAATAAGAGATCTGCTAGGATAAATGTGAACACTTTGCTTGGACTAAATATTGCCTCAAGTTTACTAATGTATGACAGTGGTTCACTCTACCAAATGTTAACTAACTGGTTCACTTTAACTAATGTTAATCTTGTTCATTCATAAACCATTGTGTATTTGCCACCCTTAGGTAATTTCAAGTTCATTTTGTCTGCTTGGATAACTGCAAGAATCTGGAGAAATGGTTATATGGTCCCTAGAGCTTTATTATTCTAATTAAACTTGTCAGAGAAATTATTTTAGGTCCACCAGATAACATAAAAATTAAGCTTCCAGACAAAAGAGAGTATTAATTTATAGCTGGTATGTTTCATGTGAATGTCATTTTGTATTATACTGTATATGAAAAAAGTCTCTGCTGCTCAGTTTTCTTTCTAGTACAGCTGCACTTCACAGGGAAGTTAGAAACAAATACAAAAGCTAAGAGAATTCAGTAAACTAGAAAAGCTATTTATCCCAGCAAAGTTGAATATGTCAGGGGTTCCCAGACTGTGGTCCATGGACCACCAGTGGACCAAGGTCTCATTTAGGTAAACTGTGGTGTGTCTCTGGATTTGTGGGTGAAGACAGGAGATGGTATAGCCATCCATTAAATACTCCTATTGAATTTTAGTGCTTTTTATTGCTCCCTTTATTTCTTATATCATGCTTTATCTTATTGCAACCCGAGCCTATATGGAGAGAATGCAGAGCATTCTCAACCCAAGAGGGTCCTGCTCCTTCCATTGCTACAGGCTTGGATTCATAGACCTTAAGCACCGTGTCTGACCCTCTCTGCAGCATGAAATGACAGCACACCTTGAGCTCTGCCCTCCTACTCCAGCTTGCAAAACTGACACTTTTTTACCGTTCGCTTACATCACTGTCCACTGCAAATCTGGAACTTCCCCACTTGCACTCCAGCGGAATAGTGTCTCTCTCTCTCTTTTTTTTACTGATCTGTTCTCTCTCTGTGTCTTTTCTTAAGTCAATGACTAGGTCATTCCCGTGATTACCTCTTGATGGCTTTTCTGCCAGGCAGTTTCCTGGACAGGGAAAGCCAACGATTTGAAGTATAACTTCCACCAACTCATACCAATGCTATAATATGATGCATTTCCTTTCTTTTTTAGGCAATGTACGTGCCCATCCCATTTGGTAGTTTTGGATGTGTTTAGCAATAAACAAATCTTGTTAGCCCAATCCATTATATTAAACTACTGTATTTTTCACTCTATTAGATGCACCGGACCATAAGACGCACCTAGTTTTTAGGGGAGGAAAACAAGAAATAAGAAAGCAACGCAAAGCATCCTGAGCTAAGAGGGAGCGCTCCTCCATCTTCGCTCAGGAGGCTTTGCGGGGCTATCCCTGAAGCCAGGAGGGCAAGAGGGATTGGTGCGATGAAGGCTCTCCTTGCCCGGGAGAGGCTGCTCGCAGCTAAGGCTCTCCCAAGAGCCACGCTTCCTTTAAAGAGCGTGCAGGGTGTGTGTGCGGCTCTTGGGGGCTTTTCCCGAGGAGGGAGAAGTGCAGCCCATCTCCCTCCTCGGGAAAAGCCCCAAAGAGCCCCCCACACGCTCCACACGGCTCTTTAAAGGGAGCGCTGAGCAGAGCCTCCCGCCTGCATTCGCTCCATAAGACGCACACACATTTCCCCTTACTTTTTAGGAGGGGGAAAGTGTGTCTTATAGAGCGAAAAATACAGTATTTTAAAGGGTTAGATCCTGACCTACTGTTCTGCAAATAGAAGGGCTCATTTTGGCACATGCAATGCTCTACATTTTTGAAAGAGATCCTGAGGTTGAAACTGAATCCTTAATGACTCTTTCAGGTTACAAACTCGTCTACCGTCAATTTACATTGATTACTTTTTTGTAATATCTTATCCTTCAGTAGCCTTGAGTTAAGGAATACCAGACAATCTCCTGGGCCTTTATTAGTTCTCATTCTATTATTTTTTATTCTTTCCTCTCTTTTTTTAATCTGAAGGAGGTTCAAGAAGGACCAATCAGAATGTAACAAAATAATTTCTTTGTAAAAGTCCTGTCTCACTGTGGGTTTTGTTTTTTGTTTTTGTGTGTGTGTGGACCAAGATGGCTTCCTTTGTTTTACTGTAAAATGTTCTTGTTTCTCTGTGACACCTTTTTGTTAAAAGTTGTACTCTATTTGATGTCTTTATTATTTTCAGAATCAGAAGAAATTCTTCAGAATAAGAGAGGAGTTAACGTTTCAAAAGAGGTAAAACACTACCGCCTTTTCAAAAACTGCTTTGTTTTTCCTGTATATGAATTGCATTTTTATTGTGCTTCTTAAAGTATATTAAAATAAACAACAAATAACAGATTTTAGCACATGGCTCTTTTCTGTATGAGACCAGTATAAATAGCATGAAGATTCATTCTACTATTGGGTAAATCACTAGATAAGGAAAGAGAAAGTAAATAATTGAAAAGAAAAGAGATATGTACTTGGAAATAACAACATGCTGAGTAAGACAGTTGTTGAAGTCAAGGTTATTGCCCCAAACTAGTAATAGATTGAATCATATGAAAATGTGTTTTGTACAGTGCACATGAAAAACTATCTACCCAGACAATGTTAAAATGCATTTGGTTGGATCCAGATTAGGAATGTAATCCTAATCCCCTTCCCCCTGATGGTTGAGTGGCTGAGTTAGGATGACACATAGTTGTCTCTTTACCAGCCTCCACTAGCAGAGAGGAATACTGTTGGAAGTCTCTGCCATTGTGGAGGCCCCAGCTTTGCCTTAGCAGGTAGAAAGCTACAACTGGCCATTCTCCCACCTGCAGTAGCAAGCAGAAAGCCACAAAATGAGGTGTTTTGTGGCACAACCCACAGTGGCTAGAATCTTCTGGATCCTAAGCTTTGTGGATCCCCCAAAGGATCCTTTAAAATATCCACAGAAATGCGAAAGTAATTTTCTAAGAAACTCCATGTGTGGGGTCCTCGCCTCTATGAACTTTAAATTACATTACAGACAGAGGTGTATTTAGGGGAGCATGGCCAGTTCAGTCGCACTTGGTGTGGAGTTTCAGGGATGCTGCAGGGTGTACTGCAATGGAGTGCAGGAGATAGAGGGGCGCCACTGAAATTTGAGACCCCAAGATCTGCAACTGTTACAGAGCAAGTCCTCCTTGGGAACAATGGGAATTAATGGTCTGTTGCTCTCAGAGGGAAACTGTTAAGTTGTGGGCGAACATATCAGATGACACAGTGATTCTTCAAACAGCTCTTGTTTATTCAAAGGCCAGAACTGAACTGAACTGAGGAGCTCAGTCAGCCTGCTTATATAGAGCTCCAGAACAACGTAACTGTAGCAACTTTCTAAAAATATCCAATCACTGAATGTCACTTTCGATCCTTCATTTGCATACAAACTATCCAATCGCTGAACGTCACTTTCGATCCTTCATTTGCATAACTATCTACAGTATCCCCTGCTGGCCCAGGGTGAGAACTTCAGTACATAACAGAAATGTGCAGCAAAAACATGCATGCCTCCAGTGCCCTCAGACTACCTGGTGCAGGCAGCCAGAATCCACGGACTGGAGATTCTAAAGTGGACTTCATTATCTGATCCATCTTATGATCTTCCCAGATTAGATCACTTTGGTATCCGACCTAAGGATTCCATCCCTACCTCCTAGCGATTCCAACAGCTCTGAGTATTCACCTTGTGTCCACCAGTGTTGTGGCCCTTTTAATGTGGAATTTATCGCCTTATGAGATAAGGCATGTTCCAAGCATCTACTCTTTCAGATAACATGCTCCAGACCTTTATTTACCCAAGCCTTTTCTGACATAAATATTTAATTGCTGTCCGCTGGTCATCTTCTGGTGTTGTACTGTGTTATCTTAGCTGTATTGTTTCTGGTGTGTGTTTTAGATGTATTTTTGGTTTTCTATACACTATTCTAATGTTTTATAATGTGAGTGGTTTATAAACCTTTTAAAATAACAATAGTTGTTTATATTATGTGGAAGAATGATGCCCATGTTTTTGCTGTTTTTATGTGCTGTGCTAAACGTACAGGTGAGCTCAGAGATTATTAGCTATGTTTCTCCATGCTATGAGATTTTTGTGTTTCCTTGTTAAGTTCTTGCTTCATTCCAAATGGTCACAGTAACTTCGTTCTGCTGAGTGCTTTCTGCCTACTGCCTTCAGCAAAGTTGACTTTGACTTACACAGCCTAAGTGATAGATGATATAGCTGATGAATAGTTGTTTCTTATTCTCAATGCAAAATCCCTTCTAGGGAAAATAAAAGAAGCTGCTGCAAAATGAATCATTTCATGCAAATAAAAAACCTTGACTGGGGATAAAAGTTGCCTCTGATGATTATGCTCAGGTTGATCAAATCAAATAACTGAAATACAATTTTGAGTGTGAATAGCTAGAGCTTATTTTAGAGCTGGAAATGAAGCAAAGCATGATTAAAAAACAATTGAATTTTGTTAAAAGTGAAAGAAGAGGCACTCAAGATGAGCACATTTTGCATATCATCCCTCAAGTGATATTACATAACATGCTCCATAGCAATGTGGGATGTATGCAATGTCATCTGGGCAAAATTAAAAACCACTTAATTCTACTTAGTTATTTGTAAAGAAAGCGTAGTTCTGCAACAGCCATTAAAAAAAAAATTGTTTAGGGCTTCTGGAGGCGGCGCCAACGGCAATGGCGGTCTCCTTCTAATCTGGAGGAGAAGCTCCGCGGAAAGTGGGTCTGTCCGCTATGGCGAAGCGGAGACCCTTTCAAAAATCACAGGCAGGAGAAGCCTGTGAGCGTGGGACTCGGCGGGCACCCTTAGTGCCCCCCGAATTGGCAAAGGAACCCCGCAAGGGGTTATGTTTGCTGACTGGGAACAGTTGTGGACCACCGGTATGAAATTTACGGCATGTAATGCCTTAAGAGAGAATATTACGAAAATGATATACAGGTGGTACATGACACCAGTCAAGCTTGCAAAAATATATCATTTGCCTGATAATAAATGTTGGAAATGTAAAGAAAATGAAGGTACATTCTTTCACCTTTGGTGGACGTGCCCAAAGATTAAGGCTTTCTGGGAGATGATATATAATGAAATGAAAAAGGTATTTAAATATACCTTCCTGAAGAAACCAGAGGCCTTTCTTCTGGGCATAGTCGGCCAAATGGTGCCAAAGAAGGACAGAACTTTTTTTATGTATGCAACAACAGCAGCAAGAATACTTATTGCAAAGTATTGGAAGACACAAGAGCTACCCACCCTGGAAGAGTGGCAGATGAAGGTGATGGATTATTTGGAATTGGCGGAAATGACTGGCAGAATCCGAGACCTGGGAGAAGAGTTGGTGGAAGAAGACTGGAAGAAATTTAAAGACTATCTTCAGAAATACTGTAAAATTAATGAATGTTAAAATGATGTTGGATTGAAAATAAGTGGCATTAGCAACAAAGTTAACAAGAGTCTGCACAATTGAATTGATAATGGATGAAAATATAGAGTTATAATATGTTAAGATACAGAGTTAAGATAAATGAAAGAGGGTAAGGATTTGCTGATTTGATTACTTAAATGGGAATACAAAAAGGGGAGGTGTGAGGAGGCCAAGGAAATAAGATAATGAGTTAGGGTTACAAAAATGGATTTGTTTTTATTCTTCTTTTTTCTTTTTTATGTACTTTTCTATGTTTTTTTGTATTTCTTTCTTTTTATATGACCTTTTTAAATTTATGTTTTTGTAAAACTTCAATAAATATCTTTTTAAAAAAAATTGTTTAAATCCTTACTGTGAAACTGCTCGGACCCAGGCCTATAAAGCATGGAACAAGTGGGAAATTACTCAGACCCATGCTTTCTCGACATGGGACAAGCGGAAGTGTAGACAAGCCCTGTATGAGCAAATAAGCAGATTCTAGGACCTGACCAGACAACGATTTCTTTCAGTTTTGAAGATAGATTACATATATAAATTCAATTGTTTTGCAGGAGACCCTGAACAAGAGTAAAAGATTAACAGTTCAAGATTCATTTTCATCAGAAGGTAATCATTTCAATTGAAAGCTTAACTGTCTCCTACTCCCTCTTTTGTATATTCTCTCGGAGTGTTAGGCAAAATTTGAGCTGTAAAAGCTTTCTGAATCAGTACAGTGGTACCTCGGTTTACAAACTTAAATCCTTCCAGAAGTCTGTTCTTAAACCAAAGCATTCTTAAACCGAGGTACACTTTCCCTACTGAGGCCTCCCACCACCAATGCCCTACCACCATTCAGCTTCCGTTCGGCTTCCGAGGCAAAGTTTGCTAACCGGAACACCTACTTCCGGTTTTGCGGAGTTCGTTCACTGAATTGTTCGTTAACAGGGCTCTTCGTAGACCAAGGTACCACTGTAATTTTTCAAAAAATGTTTTCAATAGAAAAAATAATAAAATCTCCCTACCCAGTTTTCTCACTACTCTGCTGTAAAATCTCACTCAATTCAGAATTGGCAAAATGAAAGCATAATGAGACAATGTTCTATCGGGGTGACAATAGGAATTTTTGTGTGCCCAGTACCCTGTATGTGGATCAGGCCCTCTAAACCACTTGCAAAAAGAGAGCACAGATTTGCATAAAATGTGCACATTCTTTGCATCGCATGCAAATTTGTGCTCTCTTTCTCAGGTGGAGAGAAGGACTCAAAAATAAATCAGTAGACACACATGTAATAAAATGTCTGACAGAATCTGAACAGGGGAAGGTTTTCCTATATTTGTATTTATATACTAGAAATGTTTAACATGTTGAATGTATGCCACACAGCTGTTGAAGACACAAGATCACAACTTTCCCCCAGTGCCAGTCTTAAATGAATGCATGCATCTTTTTGAAGGCCAGCCAAGAGCTAACAGCAGAGAGGGAATCTAATATAAAATACTGCTACATCACAATTGCATCTACCTGAATGTGAACCTCATTGAGTTCAGTGGAACTTACTCCCAGGTCAGCCTGCAATCCTATACACACATATCTGGGAGTAAGTCCCAATGAATTCAGCAGGACTTAACATCTGAGCAGACACATCTAGGATTGCACTCTTAGAATGTTAGCTGATAATCAACATCATAATCTCAATGCGAATTTTCTTACTCTTAATTAAAATAAGGAATAGTTTATCGATCATTTCACATAAGTTAGATAATAACCACCACAAAAAAACACCTCTTTGGAAGCCCATGCTTTTTTTAAAAAAAAATGTCAATATTGATTTTCCGCTGAAAAATAGGAATCCATGAAGATGCACTTGTCAACTTGACTGCATGTTTTAAAAGAATGCAAAATGTGGCATGACTGGCTATTTTTGCTCATATCAGAAGAGCAAAAACATTCGGGAGCAAGAAGCGCTGACAGAACTGGGGAAACTAGGTCGGACAATGAAATGGTCAGCAATTTGTGAATTGATGCAAACTTTATCCAGAACTTTCTTTGACACTTTATAAATATCTAGTTATGAATTGCAGAACCCCATTCAGCTCACCTTATAGAAGACATCCATGTGAAACTTCATAAGCACTAGAGTTTTGATTCCACATACTTAAGAGCTTAATTACACATGACCATGGGTGCAGCGGGGGTGGGGGGCAAGGAGGGGCAGCTGCCCCCCAACCAATAAAAATCAATAAAAATACATAGCAAACTGAGGTTCTGCCCCCCCCAACAAAAGGCCTGCCCTCCAAAAACTACTGGCAATGCCCATGCACATGACGCTAGTTGTGTCCCTCCCAATCATGTCATGGTTTAAATAAAACAAATTACAGGTGTGTGAGTAATTTCTCTCCCCCGCCCTGTGAACACAGCGTGCAGGGAAAGTAGGTTTACGCTTTGCCTACAAAATTACAACAAATCCTCCCCTGTGCTGTAGACAGAGAAAGAAAGAAAGAAAGAAAGAAAGAAAGAAAGAAAGAAAGAAAGGCTTTTTCTGCTCAGAACACTGCCCAACCTATTTCCTAGCTTAAATGCAGGCAAGCACCAGTAGCATTATAGCCATCACCAAGCTCACTATGTCAGCATGATCCCATGTGCCTTATAGTTAGTATTAGACACTTACAACATATTTGTTGCTAGTGGACACTCTCTTTCAGAATGGCATGCTCTACTTGTCAAGCACAAGATGGTGCATTAGTTAGGGACAGAAGCCAGTTTGTGTACCATTCTAGCTGTGCATAACTATGAGGTGTTTGTTTTAACTAAGTGTGATAAATATATTCGAATTTGCCCAGTGCCTGACAATTGCGGAGGATAAAATTATGCCAGCCTTTCTTCTTATTCTTCAAGGAACGTAACTCAGTAGTAGAGTACACACTTTGCCTGCAAAAAGGCCTCTGGTTCAATCCTTGGTATCTTCAGGTGGGACTCAGAAAGACCTTTTTCTAAGACAGTAGACAGCTGCTGCCAGTGTGTGTAAACCAGAGCTTTCCAAACTGTCACGACACATTGGTGTGTCGGCTGCAGTGTGTAGGTGTGTTGCGTGAACGCTCCCCATGCGCCTCCTGATGCTGGAAAGGGGTTAGTTTAACCTCCAGTTTGCTAGTAAAACTGAATTACAGTGTAGCGAAATGAGGCATGGCTAAAAGGGGTGTCACCAACATGACAAGATTGGAAAGCTCTGGTGTAGTCAATGGCCTGACTCCATATAAGGCAGTTTCCTATGAATATACAGTTATGGGCAGCAATGGCTAAAGCCCATTGAGTCTGGTGGGGCAGAAGGCAGAAGCTAGGTAAAGGTAAAGGGACCCCTGACTATTAGGTCCAGTCGAACCAGAGCAGCGCACGGAAACGCCATTTACCTTCCCGCCAGAGCAGTACCTATTTATCTACTTGCACTTTGACGTGCTTTTGAACTGCTAGGTTGGCAGGAGCAGGGACCGAGCAACGGGAGCTCACCCGGTCACAGGGATTCGAACCGCCGACCTTCTGATTGGCAAGTCCTAGGCTCTGTGGTTTAACCCACAGCGCCACCCGCGCCCCTATAAGCTAGGTAAAGCTGGAGCAAATGAAGGACAAAGCCAGCAAATGCTAGTTTTGGCTCTGTCCTGCTCCTCCTCCTTCTAAGGACAACACTGAGACTAAGGAAGACAAAGCTGGCAGCCAGTGCCTGCTCCTTGGACGGGATGTAAATAAGAAGGCAGGAAGTGGAGGCTGAGGGCAGATTGAGGTTGGTGGAATGTTTAATTGCCCTCCTCAATTTAGGTGCGGATAGTTGAGTGGGCCTTTCCCAAGCAAGCATAATCTGAAGGGAAGAAATTGTGTGGTTAGCCCTGACCACATGATTTAGGGCCTTTAAATGTTGCAGCAGTGTCTAGGAACGACACCTCAGAAAAGTGACTCCCCCACTGTCACTCCAATGAAGAAACAGCATCTTAAAACCAAAGTAGACACAGTGTGAGATATCTGCGATCAAAACTGATTCATTTTATTATTACTTTGAAGTCTATCTGAAGTTAAGTCCAACATTTCACTTCTCTCTGTAGCTGATATTTGTCCTACTGATGAAAAAAAAAATACTGGGGAAGTTTAAGTGTATATTTCCCTCAGTGGAGTTAATAACAACAGCTTTGAGGAAAGGGAATTAGGCTAGGGAAACTGTAGGAGGTAAGGGTTGAACACTTTCTCTCCTGGTGCCATGTTCTAATAAAAAAATTCAGAGCCTCTGCATGGCTGTTTTAGAATGGAAATGAAAAATGATGGGAGATCTGGCCACAGAATCCCTATGACTCATTTGATTTGGCTCCTGGAGTGATGGAGGAGGAGATGAGATTTCAGAGAGAATGATGAGAGCCTTGGGGCCAAAAAGAAAGGCTACCACTTGTTGGGGAAAGAACCCAACATGTATGCTTTTGTGAAATATTGTGTATGTGTTGGAGGAAGAGGAAGGGTGTGTATCCAAGAGAGAGGGCCAATGAACTTTGAAAGCAGACAGGAGATGGGATGAGAGCCATGGAAACAATTAGAAATCATCAAGGTTTGAGGATATAAATGCCACTCATTGCTATGGCACAATGCACTCCTATTTAAACTTGTAATGGGTAGGTGGGTTAAGGCCCTAACTCTAGTGCTTTCAGTGAAGGGGATTCATAAATGCTTAATGGGGCTTGGCAGTATAAGCTATCTTTAGTAACCACATACTGTATTACATCAAATGCATTGTGCTTTAAGGGTGGCTCAATTCATGCGCAAATCTTGTTTGAAACCTTATATTTAAATTCCACTCTAGCGTTCACCAGAATTTGAAAACAGAAATGTTGCTTATTACATGCACCCTATCAAAAGAGCGCATGATTTAAATCTCTGGCGATACATCGTGGAGTTGCATCACAGTGTTTTTTCTGGTCACATTTCTAGTGGAAGAGGAGGTGGAAAGAAAGGACAAAGGTCGTCAGTTTTATCAGAGAAGCCTCAAAATACTGAAGCATTCCAAAAACAAAGAAGATACAGAAAAGTAAGTGTAGGCTTAGCTGTTTTGCTAACACAGTCCCAGAGAAGGCATAAATCGGTTTATGTGCAGGTCTGGCACATGGCTGGCACAGTCTTTCTTGGTGACTTTAGAAGGATGGAATAGGTACATGTGGCCATGTTTCTCCCTTTCCTATTAATTTGTATGGTTCCATTGCCAATGCAAGAGTGAGTTTTTCTTGTAGAGATTTGCAGTGGTAGGCTTATGAAGCACACCTATGGAGGGGTCCTTTTATAATCAGCCATGTGTCAACCCACATCTGCCCCATGTAATATTTGGTGAAATAAACACATAATATTACATTCCATGTTCATTGTTTCCATGCAGCCTGCAAACATCAGCAAATGAATGGGACAATGGCAGGACACCATATTATGTCGTGCTTATTTGTACTAAACATAACTAGTATTAAACAGGGAGGAGAGCAGCAAACTGTACTTAGGCTCTGCTTCAGTCCCAATAGCCTTCCAAGGAAAATCACAGCTATGTTCAGTCTTTTTCCTGATTTGAAATTCTCTATGGTCAAGGCCGTCTTAACCATTGGTGCTAGGGGTGCCAGGCCAAGAGTCCGGGGCTGAGCGTTGAAGTCAGGGGAAGACCTACTGACAGCTGAGCGGAGCAGAGCCTGTCAGAGCACTGCGGGCTCTTCTACTGTGGGCAGCTCTTCCCCGGACTCCAACTCTTGCCGCCGAACTCACGCCGAGCTGCCTGCAGCAGAAGAGCCTGCGGCACTCCGACGGTCTCTTCTCCGCTCCGTTCTGCTGTTGGCTCTTGCCCCAGCTGTATGGCGGCTAACTGTTTCGGCGCTGCGCCTGGAGCGCCGCATAACATTGTGGGTACTGCACGACGCATCCTGTTGCGTGCGCCGAGCTGTGGGTTCCTTTGAAGAAGAAGAGTTTGGATTTGATATTCCGCTTTATCACTACCCAAAGGAGTCTCAAAGCAGCTCGCATTCTCCTTTCCCTTCCTCCCCCACAAAAAACACTCTGTGAGGTGAGTGGGGCTGAGAGACTTCAAAGAAGTGTGACTGGCCCAAGGTCATCCAGCAGCTGCATGTGGAGGAGCGGAGATGCGAACCCTGTTCACCAGATTATGAGTCTACCACTCTTAACCACTACACCACACTGACTTTTCTGCTGTTGGCTCATGTTCCCAGCACCACCCAACATGGGGTGCCAGCACAGAACGATGGGGAAGGCAAGCAGCAGCAGAGGAAACATCTTCAGATGGGATCTACCGCACGCCGACAGCGCCGATGGCAGCAACAAAACCCGATGAATAGGAGCACATGGATCCCATCTGGAGATCTTTCCTCTGCTGCCACTTGCCTTCCCCATTGTTCTGCGCTGGCACCCCACATTGGGCAGCGCTGGGAGCATGTTCCAACAGCGGAAAAGCCAGCAAAGGAACCCGCAGCTTGGTGTATGCAATAGGATGCGTTGTGCAGTGCCCACAACATTACACGGTGCTCCGAGCGCTGCACGTGCAGCCAAAACAGCCGCCATGCAGCAGGGGGGAGGCAGCGGGCAGACAGCGCGGCGACTGTGCTGCCCAACATTTTGCCCCCCCCCCCAGCATGTAACCCGCACCCACCTATGTACACTCCTGTGCATGGAGCGCTGGCACACCTGTTGGTTGGTGCTGTGAGTCCCCGCGTCTAAAGGTAAACAACTATTTCAACAACTTTGCCCCCCCCTAAAAAAAGGTTGACAACTCTGGGCAACCTAGGGGTGCCAGGCAGATCTTTGCACCCCAGTGCTGCATATGCTTAAGACGGCCCAGTCTATGGTGATGAACCATATGATGAAGGTGTTGTACTTCTAATGCAAAGTTACAGCAGAATAAATTCCTGTTTTATGTATAGATGAGAAATTTCCATAACCGACGGACTAAATCTGAACTTTGTGTTTCTGTATCAGAGCCCACCGGCTCCTTGTCAAAGCAGCAAAAATGGGAAACCAGAAAGCTATGGAGCAACTGGCATCTGACATGTTGTTTGGAAATAATGTTCCTCAAAATGTAGAAGCAGCTGTATCATTGTATGAGATTTTAGCTGACGAAGGATCTCATAAAGGCCAGACGGTACGTGCTCTTTAATTAGCTAAAGCTTTAAACAGGCACTAGTCTACTTTAGAGTGCATAAATATTTGAAAAGAGGTAAGATGGTGTTTATGCTCAGCCAAGAAATGTCAACAAGGTAGGGATATAAAGTTAATTATTTATTAAATTGCCTGATTTCAAGAGGCTATCTGGTGTGTTCAGCAAACATCTTCTAAAATCCTTGTTCAATAAAATTCCAGGTCAAGGCTTCAGTCCTTATTCCACTGAAGACACTCCGAAGGTAGACAATGGTTTCCATGGAACAAAAATCAAATGTTTACGGTTGTTAGAATTGAAGATATAAGAACTAATTATATTTTTGCACCTAGCTCGTGTGTCTAAAATGTTCTGATTTGAGGCAAATTATCAATTTTAATTGAAAAGGATTTATGGATGACACAAAATAATAGCAAAAAAACAACTATGCTTAAGAGATCGGCTGCAAATTCAGTTGCTCAGACTAGTCTCTTGTCTAAGAAATCACAAATGGATCTCCTCTTGCATTCCTTTCGCATGACTCTGTTGCAGAACATGAAGAGGCATCTCACAAGTTGTGCTGATTGTTGAATCTTTTGTCTAGGTTTTCATAGCATTTTGCATATGTGTCTGATTGTTTCCTGTGTGCACATACATGGATAAAAGCAATACATGAATTGTTTATGGGTCATTAAAGAACAGATAGACCAAATGTGCCAAAACACATTGGCTTTACAAAAGCTTTCCAGTCCACTCATCATTTCAATAATGCATGGCTCTCCTGCCAGGGTTTCTTATCTTCCAACTGAGTTCTGATGAGTGAAAGCTTTGTTGAAAGAAAAACGAAAGAGTCTTGTGGCATCTTAGACAGGAAGGATGATATCCAACTAAGTCATATATAGAGTCCATTGGTTTCATTGTGTCTATTCTCAGTATGACCAACCTTGGATGTTGCTGTAACATATTTATTGTGCTGTAAGCTTTTGTGGATTAGTGTCCATGGGCATCACGTGATGCAGGTTCATTGTTTTATGGTCACCAGGCAATGGCTTTTCCACCTGCCTTGCCCCACACTCCAGCCCTGGGAGGCTATCCCGACCATGACTTTGAGAATAGCAGAAGCATCTGGGAAGAGAGAAGTCATGGGATATTATTTAAGAATAGTTTTATAAGTTGTGTGTCCTTGTTTTTCAATTCGATCCTTTTACATGATTTTGTAAGCTTTGTGGTATTTTATGCATTGTGATTTGCCGTTATTTTTCTTGATTATAGATTAGTAATTCTTTATCATGGGTAGGCAGACTAAGGTTTGTGGGCCAGATCAAACCCAACTGCTTTCTGGATCCAGCCCATGGACGGTCCAGGAATCACCGCGTGGATCGCCAGTGTGCACGTTCTTTCCCTCTCCCTCACACAGCGGCGGCACCGCTGCTGCCTCCTCCCTCCCTCCTGGCTTCTCCCCGCCCTGCCTAGAGGAGGAAGGGGGCTGGGCTTTGTTGGTGCCAGCAGCAGCAGCACTTGAGCGGCTGCCATTTTAAGCAGCCCCTCTCCAGAGCCCTTTCACGCGCCGCTCATTGTCCCTCCGCCACCGTTCTCCGCCCCCCCAAATATTCCCCGGGCCCCCGCAAGGTCTGAGGGACAGTGGACCAGCCCCCTGCTGAAAAAGTTTGCTGACCCCTGTTTTTTATTGTAACTGATAAGCATAAACAGTTTAAATTATTATTTGCTGATCTTTAATTTTACTGTTTACTATTAGACTGATGGATTGTTGAATGCTGTTTTGTTTATTTTAAAGTTATTGTGACTTTTTATATTGGATCAGATTGTTACTATTAATGTTTGATGTTTTATTGTGTTTTTATTTGTGTTAGAATCTGCCAAGAGTGGCTAGGGCAACCCAGCCAGATGGGCGGGGTATAAATAAAAAAATATTATATATTATAGGTTCTGGGCCATGAAATGTGATCCCACAACAAGGATTTCTGTCTCCAAGGTGTCACATTAGTGTTCCTCTGGAATGTGCAGAACTGCACATTATAATAAATGTTATAGTATCTTCAGGAGTATCATTAAGAAACATTTCAGAGGAAAGGGGAAATGTTTTCATATTGTTTAATGTTGCATCGCTTTAATATTGTAAAACACTACACCTAAGCACATACGTTTCCTCATTTCCTTGTGAAACAGCTAAATAGCACAGCTTTATTGTGGATCCTGACCATAGGAGGAGGTCAGTTTACATTGTAAATACACTTCCATCCTCTGGACCATGGTCTGGAAAACGGAATGTCTGAAGATACAAAGGCTGGACATCCCTGAATTAAATTTTAGCTCAGTGACCTATTTTAAACTTATAACTATTTGTGAGGAACAAAGTTGTGATATAGAAATTTAGTTTTTCTTCATTCAGAAGCACCATTACTTTTTCCATGTTACATCTTTTCTGTGACACAATGTTCCACCAATTAATCTTGTCCATATCTATAACCTTGAACCAAGACTGGCCGGAATAAATCTAGAATTCATTTTGTACAAAGATCGAAGCACACGCCTGTGCCTCAAGGAGTCTATATACAGTCACATCACAGCCTGTCTGCCACTTTAACTTTGTTCTCAGTGCGATGTTTACATAGTTACGCACAGAAAATTTGCAAAGGGGAATATATGAAAACACACGTATGTGTGTGTTCACATAGTATTCTCCTATATTGCCTTAATGTAACCTGAAAATGTCTGTATCATATATTTATGTGTCATTGTTCAAAGACATGAGCAATGTGACGGCTTCATGAAAATTTCTTATTTAAGCATACTCTGCCTTGACTTTCTCGCTTTAGTTTGTTTGCCCCCATATATTTTTGTCATCTGCTTATACCTCCCAATTGTGATGGCCATTTTCAGAAAGTCCATTTCACATTTTGAGAGCTTCATTTTCAGATATCGGTTCTCAAAAATTCCAACGCCTAGCCTTCTTAGGTCCTCTTCAAGTTTAGGATTACAACACTTTCAGAGGGAAAAGAAATAAAATATTTGCATACGTTTTTAGATTATGGGTTGTATCTAGTGGTGTTGTTGAGCTGACAGTAAGATTTCCATCAGCAGAACAAGAAGGGAAGCAATTTTCAATTATCCCTTCTCCTACAGTCTTCACCACCTGAATCTGTTTTGGAGGGCCTCCAACCTTTCTGGAGGGCTCCAAGGCTTAGGAGGTGTGGGTAGCTGCAAGAGGGATGGTGATTCACTAAGAGTTGCCTGAGTAATGCCATTGGATGCAACCCTTAATGTAGACACATTTGTGTGCATCTCAATGTGGTTTTATTATATTTTGTATTTTGTATTTTGTATTTTGTATTTTATATTTTATATTTTATATTTTATATTTTATATTTTATATTTTATATTTTATATTTTATATTTTATATTTTATATTTTATATTTTATATTTTATATTTTATATTTTATATTTTATATTTTATATATTTCATTTTATTTTATTTTTCTTTGCACTTCTTGCCCAAAATGCCAAGCCTACGTTTGCCTTACTTTCCCTGGCTGCAATTCACATGCTACCTCTGAGGATGTTGTCCCTGGATAAGGAAAGCAGAGAATTTAGAGGTCCTCTCAGTGGTTGAAGGAAGCATTCAGTCATGTAAGCAGTCTGAAATGGTAGAGCCCAGATAAACATTTACTACTTCGGAAAATTTCATTCTACATTTCATGGGGGGCTGCAGTAAATATACCTGCTGACTCTCTGCACAAGTGCATTAATGCTAAGCCCTGATTACATGAAACTGACATGGTAAAATAACTTAAAGATAATTTTACCGCATGAGAATTGGGCCTAAGACAACTGTTAACAATATAAGCAACTGAAAAGCAAAAGGATTGACCGAACTTTTTACTTTATTTCCCCCCATAGGCATTAGGTTTCTTGTCTTCATATGGAATAGGAGTGGAATACAGTCAATCAAAGGTAATAAAATTCTGTGCTGACTTTACCCTATTGTCATTGAAGTCTTTCATCTATATTTTGTGTTTTTCGAAGAAGAAAAACCTGGCATGATTTTATGATTTTATTTCCCCCCCTCTTTAGGCACTTGTTTACTACACATTCGCAAGTAATGGGGGAAATCTTATATCCCAGATGATCTTGGTTTGTAAATCACATATTTTCACTATTTCCAATTCTAGAGGCTTGAGTGATAATTAAAATAATTGTGAATTTTCCCCCAACAGGGCTATCGTTACTGGTTAGGAATCAATGTTCCAAGGAGCTGTGAAGCAGCACTTATTTATTACAAGAAAGTTGCAGATTACAGTAGGTGGCCTTCATCTATTGTATCTTGCCTTGTTTGAAAGTGCCACTTTTGTTTTTGTTTGCTCTTTCAAGAGTCCTGTGGCACCTTAAAGACTAAGAAATACCAGACCCTAGTGGGGGCAGAGGACACGATTCTCACTCAAATTATTAACATATGAAAAGAACAAATTTTCCAAGATTCCAGGCAGGCATGGCCCAATACTTTTTGGCACCTGAGGTGAACCTGAGAATGGCACCCTCCACCCCCACCAGGGAAGAAGGGATTAGTGATGATGTGCATCAGGAACAAGGGGGGAATAAAGGTCTACCTTGAGAACGAAGGTTGAGGGGGACCAACAGCACCCCCTTTTCACCAAGAGGCCACTGTAGAGGCAGCACTGGGGGAGGCAGCCAAGGACACAGCAGATCTGGCCTCCAAGGAGCAAGCTGCAGCTGATGCTGCCACTATGGCACTGGCAGTAGCAGCAGACGATGCCTTCCTTGGACGTCAAATCTGCTGCCCCTGTGGATCCTGCTGCCTGAGGCAGTCACATCACCTTGCCTCACGGGTGGGCCGGCCCTAATCCCAGGATCCAGTTACTTGTCTAACAAAAGAGCCAGTGTGGTGTAGTGGTTAAGAGCGGTAGACTCGTAATCTGTGGAACCAGGTTCGCGTCTCCGCTCCTCCACATGCAGCTGCTGGGTGACCTTGGGCTAGTCACACTTCTGTGAAGTCTCTCAGCCCCACTCACCTCACAGAGTGTTTGATGTGGGGGAGGAAGGGAAAGGAGATTATTAGCTGCTTTGAGACTCCTTAGGGTAGTGATAAAGCAGGATATTAAATCCAAACTCTTCTTGTCATGTTTATTTGTACTAAAATATAGTCCCAAGTGACAAAGCAAGTTAACTGAAGCCATATGCAGGCATTACAATTAGGGAACTGTAAATACATGTGTGAGGGTGGTGGGGCAAGTAGACTGGACCTGCCTCCTCCATCACTGTGTTTAAGGTGACCTAGCATGACCAATGTCAAGAGTGATGGAAGTTTTCGTTCAGAACATCTGGAGGGTACTACATTGACTACATCATGGAAAGGAAAAATGAAATCTTCTCAGAGTGTAGGAAGCGGTTGTTCTGATTTGTGTTACTTGGAATTTATTATTGTTATTATTAGTTGCAAGCAAATTAGAAGAAAATGAAGATAAGCCAGTTGAAAAAGTGAAGCTGATGGAAAGATCAGAAAATCTGGGTTTTGATACAGAAATCTTGGACTGGGATGTACATCAGTACTACAAGTTTTTGGCTGAAAGAGGAGACACACAGATACAGGTAAGAGACATTCCTTTCTATTTGCCTATTTATTATTATTATTTATTAATTTGTTAATACTGCTTACCTGACTTCAAAGTGGTTTACAAGTATAAAATCAATTAGAATCCACACATCATCAAAATACACAATAAAATAATTCAATCAAAACACTTTTTAAAAATCCATAATTAAAATATGCTATAAAACAAAAACAATAAAAACAGCAATTATAATGACATAAGAAGAGCCTGCTAGATCAGGTCCAAGGCCCATCTAGTTAGCATCCTGTTCTCATAGTGACCAGCCAACTGCCCATGCGAAGCCCAAAAGCAGAACCTGAGCACAACAGCACTTTTCCCATCTGCAATTCCACGCAACTGGTATTTAGAGACCTACTGCCTCGAGTGGTGGAGGTAGCACATACCATAGTCATTGTGCTTGGTATCCATTGATAGCCTTAACATCCATCAATTTGTCTAATCCTCTATTAAAGCCATCTAAACTGAATGTAGCCACTTTGTGTTTTTGTGCTATGTGATGCAAGGCTTTGCCCGCATAAATCTAACTGTAAAGGTAAAGGTAAAGGGACCCCTGACCATTAGGTCCAGTCGTGGCTGACTCTGGGGTTACGGCGCTCGTCTCGCTTTAGTGGCCGAGGGAGCCGGCGTACAGCTTCCAGGTCATGTGGCCAGCATGACTAAGCCGCTTCTGGCGAACCAGAGCAGTGCACGGAAACGCCATTTACCTTCCCGGCGGAGCGGTACCTATTTATCTACTTGCACTTTGACGTGCTTTAGAACTGCTAGGTGGGCAGGAGCAGGGATTGGGCAACAGGAGCTCACCCCGTCGCGGGGATTTGAACTGCTGACCTTTTGATCGGCATGTCCTAGGCTCTGTGGTTTAACCCACAGCGCCACCTGTGTCCTCAGATCTAACTGTAGTGGAATCCCTATTTACTGGAATCCCTATCTTTACTAGGAATATTATAATTGACCCTCAGCCTACAAATATTGCAGATTAGTGTGGCATTAAGTGACAAATGCATGGAAACTGCTGTCACCAATCCTCTTTCTCCCCTCTCCCCACCCCACTGTGGTCCTATTTCGTCCTCACCTTCAGGATCTGCTTGATAGATCTGCTTCCCAGGGAGTCTAACAATGATGAAGTCATATGTCTTCTGGAAGCTTAAAAATAAATAAGTGGTTGAATTGTTTGGTCTTCTATGTTAAAAAATGCTGTTAGCCACCTTTTTAACTCTGATGTGGGACATAATTATCAATCAACCAACCAACCAACCAACCAACCAAAAATGTTGTGTGTTTGTTGTTATTTTATCCCTTTCTATTAAAAAAGTAAGTTAATGTTAAATAAGATCCCAGGAAGGGCAGCTGAATCCTTCAGACTAGTATTCCCCCACAGACCCTTTGCCATAAATTCTGTGCCCAAGTCTTATTCTCTTGACACCATTTGCACGAATGGGACTTCCCCTTCCTCTCTTCTCTCCTGCAGTTTTCTGTGCACCCGCAAAATACAAAATCTGCTCTGGAGGCTTGGAAAAAACAGGTGGAAGGGGGAAATTTTGTTGTGTTTGCTGGTGTGACATTGGGCCATTCTTGCTCATTGACTTTTGGCTCCAAAAGATACAAGACATTCATTTTTAAAATAATTATTTCTAGGTGTATCTAGGACAGCTGCATCTCTTCGGAAGGAAAGGACTCGAGAGAGATCATGCTGTAAGTGCAGGTAGATTAGAAGGATGAAAGCCGTGCTCTTACAGTTTTAAATTTTAGAAGTATATTTGGTTGATTTGAATGGGATGGTTCCAATGAGCGTGTTTAAGATCACAAAGTAATACCCCTGTTCAAACAGGCATCCTTTTGAGAATCTAGCACGGTCTTTCATTTCCTCCGAGTTCAAGCACCAATTTAGGAAGCTGGTGCTTAGGTTTTTATAAACAGAAATGCCAGCTGTGTGAGTTTGTGTGTTCTTTTAAACATTTATGCAACAAATGTGTAGAGTGCTTTTTTAGTTTGGGAGTTTTGACAGCAGAAAATTAGGGTTTCTTTAAAGCAGTTTCAGAAAAGCATTATTTAAGGAGGAAAAGGTAGGCATATGTGAGTGCCCTTCTGGACCACAACCTAAGATTTATGTATTTGCAGCAAAATGGGACTAAAAAAGCAAACAAACACAGGGAGCAGTCTTATACCAGGTCAAGCCGTTGGCTCTTCGGAGCTCTAGGGATGTGGAAAAATTTCAGTTCAGTTAGCATGTAAAGCTGAATTAATCAAATTCACACTTTCTGATACAATTAAAAGCAAAACAAAAAACCCCCGCACACAGCCAGCCTTTGAAATTCACACACATCTGAGTTGTAATGCAGCTCACCAATCAAGCAGTGCTTTAAAAAATGCATATATTAGGGTGAAATGTGCATTAAAATAACATACAAGAACATATCACATTAAGGAAAATTGCTTGCAAAAATGCACATATAGTCAAAACTTCATAAAAACGTCACACTAAAATGCAGAATAATTTTCATGGGGATTTGAAAACAAACTGCAAATTGCTGCTCATATGACAAAAAATTATTTTAAGATGGAAAAACTAATAAGCAACTAAGAGATCCAAATGGGCAGATTCTTCCATCCCTAGTGGATGGTGTCTCTCCAGGGGCTTCAGATTTGACATTTGCAGCCCTGCCTGGAGACATTATGGATTGAACCCCAATACCATTTGGGGCATATGATCTAAGTTTGTACAGACTACTAGAACATAAAGATGCCAGTTTTAATTATTGTGCACCAATATGGCCTGTGTAACTATGAACAGGTGTCAAGGCAGGAGAATGCATACCTTGATTTGGAAACTTTGTTATATCAGTCATCACTTTATTCTGCTCTTTTTCTTTAGAAAGCCTTCTACTATTTCCTAAAGGCAGCGAATGCAGGGAATGCACATGGTATGGCATTCCTGGGAAAGGTACCTATGTTTGCTTCTTGGGATTAATTTGCTGGCTTGAGACCCCATCTATGGTCCTTTGTAGTTTCCTCACATTCAAGCAGAGTCCAGCTGCAGTGGATTGGGGCCATTCTCACATACAAGCTACTTGCGATGTGGTCAAAGCAGAGTGGAGGAGACTGGAGGAGGGAAGAGGCAATCTTCAGTTGTACATTTAAGACCACATTAAACTACAGTTCTCACCTATCTTGTATGACAGAGCTTTCCAAACTTTTCATGTTGGAGACACACTTTTTAGACATGCATCATTTCGCAACACAGTTAATTCAGTTTTGCTAGCAAACCGGAGGTTAAACTAACCCCTTTCCAGTCCCAGGAGGAATGCAGGGAGCATTTGTGTGATACACCTACACACTGCAGCTGACACACTAACGTGTCATGACGCACAGTTTGGAAAGCTCTGCTGTATGATCATGGCCAAAGGGATCTGACTGTCTTGTATCTCTGCATGCAAAATCAAAGGCATATCATGATTGACTTTGAAGTGTTGTGCTTCAAAGTAGAATGGCAAACTTAAGGAGGACTTTCAAGAGGCATGAACACTTTTGAGGGGAGAGCTTGACATTTCTTTCCTCCTTCCATTTCTTGACATTTCCTGGTCAGCTTAAGAACAAGACACACAAAAAAGTGCTTCTCTTCTAATCAATGGTGTGGACTCCAAGTTTCCATGAGATGCTGCTGGCAGAATTGGGGGTGGGGGCAATTTTGGCTTATTTCTCCTTTGCAGCACCCTGAAAATCTGTTCTGGAGGGCTTAAGAGACCAACTGGAACAGTTCAAGATTTGACACTGAGGACTGGAGGGGAAAAGGGGATCAGAAAAAAACACTCTCTGATCCTTCTGCCAATGGGGGCCTACACTGGATTGAAAGCCCTTCCATGAAGAGAAGGAGTCTTTCAATTTGCAAATGGAAAATTCATGCCATTGCTGGTTGTAAGTTGTGGAGCTCCCTCCCCGGAGAGGTGTGTCTGATACCTTCATTCCATAGCTTCTGGCGATTCCTCAAGACGCACCTCTTTGTCCTTGCTTTTGACACTTGAGATGTATATTTTTAGCACCCACTTTTTTTCTCTACTTGTAAGTCATTTTAAAGTGTATTTTATATTGTGTTGTAATGTGTGTTGTAATGTTGTAATCTGCCCTGGAACCTTAAGGTGAAGGGCAGGTAATAAATTTAATATTAATTATTATTAAGCAGGTATTGGTATTTAAAAAAAAGAGAATTGTTATGTTACTGTAAGCTGTGGGTATTCCTTTTGGAAACAAATACACAATGTGTTCAGCTGCTTGTGTTATAGTTGTATATTTAAAGCAGGAGTAGAGAGCCTTCAAGGGACCTGGGTGGCGCTGTGGGTTAAACCACAGAGCCTAGGACTTGACGATCAGAAGGTCGGCAGTTCGAATCCCCATGAGCTGCCGTTGCTCGGTCCCTGCTTCTGCCAACCTAGCAGTTCGAAAGCACACCAGTGCAAGTAGATAAATAGGTACTGCTCCAGCGGGAAAGTAAATGGCGTTTCCGTGCGCTGCTCTGGTTCTCCAGAAGCGGCTTAGTCATGCTGGCCACATGACCCGGAAGCTGTACGCCAGCTCCCTTGGCCAATAAAGCGAGATGAGCGCCGCAACCCCAGAGTTGGTCACGACTGGACCTAATGGTCAGGGGTCCCTTAACCTAGAGAGCCTTCAGCTCTCTGGATGTTGCTGATAGATAACTCTCATCAGCCCTGGCAAACATGGCTAATAGATATTGTGAGTTAAAGTTCAGTAACATTGGAGGGCTAAAGATTCCTCAAATCTTCCTTAAAATGACTCATGAAAGCCCAGCACTATACATAACAGAGAGTCAAACAGAAAACAGGAAGTAAAAGTGCAAAATAGGATTAAATTCAGAGGAACTTCATCCGTTTGTTTTGCAAATTTTTAATGGCAAGAGGAGGCATTTCCATGGATGGTCACCATCATCTGAAGAAATATCCCCTCTTAATCCTGTCTAGATGTATTTAGAAGGAAGTGCTACAGTGCCTCAGAGTAACATTGCAGCTTTGAAGTATTTCAAAATGGCGGCAGAGAAGGTATTGTATTTTCTTTCTTTTTCTTTTTTTTAAAAAAAGTAGCAGCTTTAATTAATTATAATTAATACATTGTTCTTAGGAATACAGTTAAATCTGACAATTAAAGATCACAACAATCACTGCTTCAAATCAACTTTTAACTTTATATATTACAAGCACTAAATCAAACCACACCATGATTAACCTTCTGTACTTGCTCTTTAAAATGTCCTTAACCTATTATACTAGGTTTGTCAACCTTCTGCCTGTGGAAGCTCCCATTGGTGGTGCTCTAGACTCTGAGTTTTCATTTTAAAAAATCTCTTGCATATTTTTCCTGGTACTGAGGAATGCTCCCTGTTGTTACTTAGACATCAACAGGATCAGTCAATGGAATATTTTGCACAGCTTTATGTAAACTGCTTAGAGGTGGGTTGCCTTTTTAAAATGAAAAATCAAGCAGCTAATATATAAAACAAACAAAATGTTTCAGTGCTATGAGTGCAAAACAATACAAATTGTTGTAACTAATGAAGCAATTTTCAGATCTAACAACTCAAGGTTATATTTGAAAGAGAGACTGACCCCACAAATGTTATAGGAACGTGTTGCTTCATGGTGATTTCATCACATCAATATTGAATTGGGAATCAAGTTGTAGATATATTGAGGGTGTCATGTGTCAAAGTACATTGTCCCCTCATTCCTCTCCTACTGTTCATTTTGCCTGTATTTTTAGACTGCTGGCATCTCACATCTGCCTCTTTAATTTAATCTTTTAAAACACCAGATGCATTGGTGCTATGTAAGAGGTGACTAACTTGTTCAACACTAAGGACTGTAATAGATAAGTAGGAGCAACTGAAAAGGCCGTATAGAAAAATGGTTACGTGATGAACAACATTGGGGGAGAGGGGAACTTTTCCATAAAATTTCCATTAAACTTGTAGGCTTCAGATTACACTTGCTCAGACTGCATCTGTCCTACAAAATGAATATTCTCTTTGTCTATAGTGTATTGTGTTGTACTTGGGTCTGGTGAAGTCTTTGACACCAACCTGGGTTGATATAATGACACTGATGTTCATGAACATTTCAACTACCTCCAGAGCAAACCTATCAGAACTTCTTTTGGGGAGGGAGGCAGGATTTTACTCTTAATTAAACTCATTGAACTCAATGGAAATAGTTCCAATTGAATTAAATGAGTAGAGTTGCATAAGATTGCATTAATAATCACAATTGTGTAACGAAATGCTTCATTTAGGTCGTCCGAGCTCCTGTTGCCCGGTCCCTGCTCCTGCCAACCTAGCAGTTTGAAAGCACGTCAAAGTGCAAGTAGATAAATAGGTACCGCTCCGGCAGGAAGGTAAACGGCGTTTCCATGTGCTACTCTGGTTCGCCAGAAGCAGCTTAGTCATGCTGGCCACATGACCCGGAAGCTGTACGCCGGCTCCCTCAGCCAGTAAAGCGAGATGAGCGTCACAACCCCAGAGTCATCCGCGACTGGACCTAATGGTCAGGGGTCCCTTTACCTTTAAACCGTTTATTGCTCATACCAGGGTTATGTGAATAACTTGGTGTGACACAATGTCCAGAGGAGATATGGCGAAGGAGACATTTGTCTCTTGGTTAACAAGCGAGAAATATAATCAGTAAATAATTATAATTGACACTAAGTCACATAATTACAGTGATTCTTTATAGGTTCTTTTCATATAGTGGGTAACTTATTCTTATGTCTAAATGAAACATTCTCAATATGTTATTTAGGGCAATTCCATTGGATTATGGGGGCTTGGACTTATTTATTTACGTGGTAAAGGTCTTCCACGGGTAAGTCTTCAGTGTATCAGAGCTTTTTCATAATAAAAAAAGCCAATAAAACCATAAGACGCTTGGCCTAATGTGGCTTTAACACCCCAAAATTAAAACATAGGTGTTATGTACTGAGTTGAATAGGATCCAAACTGCAGCAGTCTGATTGGTCCTAGAACAATAGGATTCAGAATGCAGCAGTCTGATTGGTCCTAGAACAATGCAGCAGTATGATTGGTTGGCAGGAACCACCCAATCATGCTCCAGATAGAAGTGAATCCACAACCTGATTGGCTTACAGTAGAATTCCGGAATTAGCCAATCATGTGCAGCCCATTGTGTAAATAATGTATATAAAGCAGATACCTTGAGGGGACTTTCATTCATTCCTCCTCACCACTATGAGCTGAATAAAGAGCATGAAATCACTTTGCGACTCTGAGTATATTTCAATAGGTTTTATGTTTTACATGCAAGGGGTCCTAGGATGCCACCACACAGTAGTCAAGGTGGGGAGGGGTTTCTACCTTCAAGCACCCCTGAGCCAATGAGGAGGCACATTGCACAGACCAATAAATGGCTTACCACAGGGGCTGTTCAGCCAGGGTCTTTGTGTACCTTGTGCTCTGTTGTCATAGTGGGACTTAGTGCTACGTCTCATGACCCCTCAGCCGACAGATCTCAAGTACAGGATTGTGCCGCAAGTTATCAGTACCGCTTCTCATAATGCAGCTGCAGCTTCTTCTGAGCTGCGGTCCACCATCAGTGTTCCACAAAACTAGAAACTAATTTCTTGACCTCTCAATAAGTTTGTTTCCCTTTCAGAATCACAGTGAAGCTTTTAAATGCTTTCATAAAGCAGCAGAGAAGGGATATGCCCAGGCCCAATTTCAGCTGGGCCTTATGTATCACAGTAAGTCCCTGGGCACAGTTCTTCCTTTTGTCAAGGCTCCCATGGTTCAGTTACCTAATTTTTGATGAAAATCCAAATCATATTTCATTGCAGATGGCTCTGGAGTCAAGAGAGATTACAAACTTGCCTTCCAATATTTTTACTTGGCATCTCAAAACGGGCAACCCCTTGCTGTTTATCACTTGGCTGAAATGTACGCTACGGGAATGGGAGCTTTCAGGTCATGCCAGAATGCTGTTAAAGTAAGTAATGCCCTGTTTGAGAGTCTGCCCTTTGAGATATTAATGTTGATGGTTGTTCTCATCCAATATCAACAGCTGTCCAAAGACAACAACCACCCAGTGGCAATAGATACAGAGTCAAACTACACTTTATGTCAAATGAATAGCTCAAAAACATTCCAGGAGTTTTCTTTCTTGAAATTCAGGCATGGGGGCCAAAATTGCATCAGGACTACAGTGTGTGGGGAGGAATAGTTTATGGTTTTTTTCTGCCCAACCACAACCATGGCAAACATGTTCTCTTACGCTTGTTGTTTAGTCGTGTCCAACTCTTCATGACCCCATGGACCAGAGCATGCCAGGCACTCCTGTCTTCCACTGCCTCCCGCAGTTTGGTCAAACTCATGTTGGTAGCTTCGAGAACACTTTCCAACCATCTCATCCTCTGTCATCCCCTTCTCCTTGTGCCCTCAATCTTTCCCAACATCAGGGTCTTTTCCAGCGAGTCTTCTCTTCTCATGAGTCTCTTGCACTTAGACTTAGCAAAAAAATCTTCCACTGGCATCTATTACCCCCACCTTCCAAAGTTAGGTTTCTATCAAAGAGGCTACAAAATATTAAGATTTTGGGTAGTTGCTAGTCTGTAGATGAATTAATTCTACTTTTTTTTTTTTTTTTTTGCATCTCCTCATGGCATTTGTGTCCTTAGTGCTAAGAAATGTTTTACAAACATTACACACGAGACACAATCCAACCAAAGCTATGCACATTGCATTGATTTCAAAGGAGATTTAAGCACAACACATGCTGAACTTGTTTTATAGTGCAAACCTATGGATTTTTTTCTCAGAAACTCAGAAGTCCCATTGTTTTCAGGGGGCTTACTCCCAGGTAAGTATGCCTAGGACTGCCACCTGAAGCGTTGTGTCCACATTGGTGGCATCCGTTTAAAACCACTGCCCTGTCTAGTGTCTCCCTTTAATCTTCTTTTCTTCCATTAACCCTGCTGTTAAGGCAGAGTTAATTACAAACTTCTGGTGCTCTTTGTATGCGTTTAATGTCTGTCCTTTTTTTGCTATTTAGCTTTACAGAACCGTATGTGAACTGGGGAGATGGTCAGACAAATTCCTGACAGCACACTTTGCTTACCAGACTGGCAATGTTGATTCATCTCTTGTTCAATATGCACTTCTAGCAGAAATGGGCTATGAAGTAGCTCAGTGCAATTCAGCTCACATTATGGAATCTGGTAAGGGAAACTTTATCTTATGCTGCTTACTTGCATTCTTTAACACAGTGATTGTGTTACGACAAATGATGTCAATATTTTGTTACAGAAAACGTTAAACTTCTCCACCGAGAGCAGATATATCCATTGGCTCTTCTTTTATGGAAGCGGGCTGCAAATCAAGGTATGAACAGAGTTAAAAATAACCTGTGCCTAGCTGTCCACTCTTATTAGTATGATATTTTTCCCCATTTTGGCTCTTGCAGTTAAATAGGAAGAAAATATTACATTCATGCAACAATACCGATAAGTCATTAAAAATCACTGTTACAAAATATTTAGATATTATTTTCCTTCCCCTCCACTTAATTCATTGAGATGGCAATCCCACAGGCATTTCTTATAAAGTACTGAATAATAAAATGTAAAAAAATGAATGATGTGCATATTAATTGTTACCTTATTCCTTTTACATGGCCTTGCTACATCAATCTCCGTAGTGGGGTTATAGCTTTGTTTTTGCTTTTATTATGTATTTTGTGTTCTCATTTTGTATTTTTATGTTGTGAACCTCCCTATGATCTTTGGATGAAGGGTGGTATACAAATTTAATAAATAATAATAATAACAAATATAATTCCTATGACGATAGAACGTTAAGTGACCTTCAAGAATAGGCAACCCCCCACCAACCTAGCTGTCTTTATTCCCAACCAATCTCACTTTTTTTTATTGCCCTCTACTTAATTTTGTTACATATAAAGAAGCAATGAATGGTTTAAACAATTTCGCTTCATTGCTATTTCATATGAGCCATACATTCTGTCAGAGAAAAGGGAGCATAATTTGAAAAATGCAACCTCATGCTCATTCAAGCTAATTATTTTTTCAGTTCTTTGACATGCCTATCAAAGTCTCTACGTGATGTTTGGAGCACAGAAGTAAACTCACTGAGCAGTAAAGACTTAGCTACCATGAACCTTTAATTTCTGCTCAAGCAAATCAACTAGCTATGCCTTGTCTTCCATGCCCTGAAGGTGACTGAATTTTCTAAGATGTCAGAATGAAGAGTGCTCTTAGCTTGCCTCACTTCCTTGGACATAATTCATCCCAGCCTGTCCATTTCTTGAGACTCACAATGAGGAACTTAGATTTCAGCATTTCTTTGATCTTGGTTTTTCTTTAGAGTTCTTCCTTAACCAGGACGGGTAGGTTTAATGGTAGAATAATGCTGTAGCCTTGACAATTCTATTAAAGACTAGCCAGCAAATCTGAACAAGGGCATCCTTGTTCCAGGTCCTAGAACCATGTCACCAAATGACATACCTGAATTACTATCAAATATTTTAATAGAAGGGCAAAGTATTCCCAAAGCCAATTGCCATTTTCATAGACTAAAATTTGTAACCTACTCGATCCCTGCGGTTTGGGGATTCAAAGTGTGCAAACAATCCTGTTAAAACAAAAGAGGAACATTTTCAGAACAAATGCTGTCACGCTGCCAGCATCATTCTGATTCCCCAGTCCTAAAGACCACTAGATCTTTGCATTGACCAGAGTCTCCACTGCACTATAGAAAAGCAGCAGGATGTCCTCCACTAGTCCTTAAGCAGACCTAGGAATGACCACAGACCCTTTCCCATGTCCTCCTCCTCTGCCTAAAGATAAGCAGGTGGTGACTGAGTGACTGCCTAGAGTGTCTTATGCCATTTACAGGGAGATTCATCTGGCACCAATTCTTGGCAACATTGTTTTTACTCATTTTCCTCTTTAAACTGTTAGTTTGCTTTGGGATACAGTGGGTTAAGAACTTAATTCGTTCTGGAGGTCTGTTCTTAACCTGAAGCACCCCTTTAGCCAATGGGGCCTCCTGCTGCCGCTGTCCTGCCACTGCACAATTTCTGTTCTCATCCTGAAGCAAAGTTCTTAACCCGAGGTAATATTTCTGGGTTAGCAGAGTCTATAACCTGAAGCGTATGCAACCTGAAGCATATGTAACCCGAGGTACCACTGTATATCTTTGGGAGCGGGTGGCACTGAGGTCTAAACCACCAAGCCTCTTGGGCTTGCTGGTTGGAAGGTCGGCAGTTCGAATCCGCACAGTGGGGTGAGCTCCTGTTGCTCTGTCCCAGTTTCTGCCTACTTAGCAGTTTGAAAGCACACCAGTGTGGCGGGAAGGTCAACGGCATTTCTGTGCGCTCTGGTTTCTGGCACAGCCAGAAGCGGTTTAGTCATGCTGGCCACATGACCCGGAAATCTGTCTGTGGACAAACGCCGGCTCCCTCGGCCTGAAGCGAGCCAAGTGCCACAACCCCGTAGTCGCCTTTGACTGGGCTTAACTGTCCAGGGATCCTTTACCTTTACCTATCTTTATTAGAGCATATGACATGCAACAATTACATAACAATAAATGTGTTTCTCAAGCTGGACTCTGACCGTAATAAATTTCATGTTCATAACAATAAATACTGAGGTAAAAGTTTCAGAATATATTAACAAAGTTGTGTCAAATGATGTGTAGTAACATGTATTGCTTAAATTGGTGACCATAAGGAAAAGGTATTTTGTATCAATAATAATTAGAATTTATAAGAATTTATAGGAAGCAGGAGAGGGAAAAGAATTAAAATATGTACTTCGTGCACACTTCAGTGCTGTAAACTCTGAGTACTGTTGTTCTGCCAAACCTGGGCAGTGTGTGTGGTGGTCCTGTGCTGCCCAAATGACAAGACTCCTCTCTTGGCCTCACTGATGTGATCCAAAGGAAAGGAAAGCAATACATTTGGCACTAGCTGGGCTGCAGGAGTTGCCAGAAGGAAACATACAAGGTGCCATTCCACTCTGGATTTGTTTAGGGTATACTTTTTAGCCTTTCCTTCTCCCAAAGAAGTCCCATAAAGCAGTGGATATGGATTGTTCCTTGAGGTTTACGCCTGAAGTCTTTCTCATAGACAAGTACACCTGCAAGACAGTGGAGGTTTGGTTCGGAGTTTTCCTTCTCCTAGATGGGCTACCTTCCCGGGTGAACAAGCCCCGCCTGCGCCTCTACATCTCATGCAGAAACTGCTTTCTTGACTGTTGGACCCACTAATGGTCAATCTGCCAGAGCCTTTCTTTGCATGCAGGGGAAGTCCCTAGAAGAGCTTCCTTTATGAGGCCTCTTCCACAGGACTACCCCAGTTACAAAGGGGTGAGAATATAGCACCATTTGTACAGTGGTACCTCAGGTTAAGAACTTAATTCGTTCCGGAGGTCTATTCTTAACCTGAAACTGTACTTAACCTGAAGCACCACTTTAGCTAATGAGGCCTCCTGCTGCCGCTGCGCCACCGCTGCACGATTTCTGTTCTCATCTTAAAGCAAAGTTCTTAACCCGAGGTAATATTTCTGGGTTAGCGGAGTCTGTAACCTGAAGCGTATGTAACCTGAAGCGTATGTAACCCAAGGTACCACTGTATTTATAGCAACATGGGCTATGAGAGCTAGTAATCTGGCACTGATTCTCAAATAATTGCAGTTCCAGACTTTTTTTTTTGTCTCAAGGCTTGTTATAACTATTCTGTTATGGTTAGTTTTCAAGTGCTGTTTTATCTATGTATCACTGTCTCTCTGTCTTATCTAATTGGATTACTGCATTGTAAGCTGCCTCACAAGTTTTATTGGCAGGTAGCCTAAGAAACATTTCTAATAAATACTTGTGATCCGAATAGCTGGGATCCCACCAAGAACCTGAAAACAGAGTACGTCAACACTAGTGATGGAGAAGCAGGTGTCATATGTGGTCCAGTGTCTTTGTACGCATACACAGAAACCTCTTTCGGAGGGAGGCCACCTTGTTTGAATTGCACTTTTCAGAACCACCTTCAGAACTGGTGGCACAAATGACAATGACCAAGAATTCTTCCTCTACCAGCTTGGATTGATAGGTGCGGGATATTATAAATAACAGCCACAAAAGCAATCATAATATTTTTTCAACTATTTGTCTTGCAGGCAATATATTTGCCAGAGTTAAAACGGGAGATTACCACTTCTATGGTTTTGGAATAAAGAAAGATTACTTGACAGCTGCAGTTCATTACAACCTTGCTGCTAATCAACAGAGTGCTCAAGCCATGTTCAATCTGGCATATATGTATGAATATGGTTTAGGCATTCCTAAGGTAACATAATCTACGTCTGGTGCTGCATCAAACATTAGCTCTGCAAGTAAACTTTGGTTAATGTGAATATTCTAGTTAAAGAACCAAGGTGGGTGGGACACAGAATTTTCATTTGGGCAGGGTACTTGACCTGTCCAAAAATGTGGTCAGTTTTGACTAAAAATTGACCAACACATCAGTATATTAGGAACAATGAACACACTGAATTATGTTCTTCGACTGTGACAGCAGGATAACGAACACAGCTCAGAAAAGCTAAAGAATTGAGAAGTCAGTAGATTATGAGAATTTCCACCATTATTAATGGACTATAAAACTACAATTGGTGGAATATATTAGTCTTATTTAACATGTGGAACTACAAATGAACCAGTGGCTTAGCTCCACATGCCATGCCATGCACAAGTGTAAAGTGGTTCTGCACCCTGAATGCAAAAATATTTTCCCCCAGAAGACAGTGTTTGGTTTTGCTCAGAGAGATGCTGTTGGAAGGGGTTGCTGACAAACATCTATGCAAAAAGGGATCACTACCTGCAGTGCTTTGGATCTTGAGATATGCTTTTAAACTACATTTGAGGAAATAGTGATTCTTTTTCTCGCTAGTTTTCTAGGCTAACTGTTGCTTACAATATAGTAAATCACCCCAAGGCTTTAGGCTAAAGCATGCAAACTATGCATACAAGCAAGAATTCTGATTCAGTCAACAGAATTTGACAATCTTGATTGGCCCTTATCATATCAATCAAAATGATTTTGAGAGCGCCACAATGACATTGCTACTGGAAGGTGTCTTAACCATAAATATTTCATAAAGCCCTTGCAAATTTTAGAAATGACTTTCTATCTTTAGGATATACACTTAGCTAGAAGGTGGTATGACCTGGCAGCTGAGACAAACCAAGATGCTTTCATACCAGTGTTCTTAGCATATATAAGACTAGAAGGGATGCACTTGTTCACAGATCTTCAGCTTCTCAAGGTAGGTGTGATTTACACAAACTTAACCTCTTGTAATTTGATTAGGGCCTGCTGTTCCAAGATACCCTCTTTGTGAAATTGCTCTTCACTCTTATTTGTAGTCATTGTAGTTGTCAAACCTAGAATGCTCTTAGACCAGTTTTTAAGATTCAGGGCACCTAACATGCTCCCAACATGCAAATGTTGTTGCTAATTGAAATTTCACACTGGAGTGACTTCCTCAGATGCAGAATCCTAATGAAATTGAAATCCTCCTGTATAATTCACAGAAGTGTGATTTTAAGTATCAAATCTTGAAAGTGGGGCTAGATGGGCAAATCTAAATGTGTTTCTACTAAGCCTAATGGCAATCTTTGCCATTCCTTGAGTGGGACTCTAACTTTTCATACTTTCTTCCCCAACCCCTAAACCCCAGCCCTGAAGCCCTAAATCTAACGCTCAAAACCTGAACCCCCAACCCCTAAACCTAACACCTGAACAGCTACACCTAGCCCCTGAAACTTGAACCCCTAAACCAAACCCCTGAATCTGAACCCCTAAACCAAATTCCTAAACTAGGGTTAGGATTGTCTTAGGCTTATTGTTAGGTTTAGGATTGGGTAGGGTTAGGTTTAGGGTGAGGGTGAGAGTTGAGCTTGGGATAGGGTTAGGGTTACAGTTGGGTTGGGGTTAGGGTAGGGTTAGAGGGTTGGGTTAGTGTGTTGGGGTTACAGTTACAGTTAGGTTTAGGGTTTGGTTGGGGGTAAGGGTTAGCGTTAGGGTTAGTGGTTAGGGTTAGGAGTACAGGTTAGGTCATTAGGGCTGGGGGTTAGGATTAGGGTTGTGTTTAGAGGTTCAAGTTTGGGGTTTGGGTTAGGGGGTTAGGATTAAGAAGTTTTAGGGTAAGGGTTAGGTTTAAATTTAGAGGTTGATTAGGGTGAGGGAGGGTGAGGGTTAGGGCTGGTGTTGGGGTTAGTGTGTTAGGATTTAGGGGGTTAGGATCAGCGGTTAGGGTGAGGCTGAGGCTTAGTGGTTAGTGTTAGGGGTTATGGTTAGGTAGCAGTTCTTTTAACCTCCACTATTTTGGAGGAGGAGGTGTTACTTGAAGAAACTTTCAGCTGTCATGAGAGGAACTTACTTCTCCCAAAAAAACTGGAACCTTCCACCTATCTATTGGTGTACAGATTCCCCCCACACCCAAATCTGGAGGAAGAGGACAAAAATGGAAGGCGGTGTATACTGTACGAATGCCAGAGACTCCCTCCCACATAGGAAAATAGTTTGGCATTTAAACAATCCTCCATGTCCACCCCCATGAACAGAAGCCTTTTCTTCTTCTTTTTTGTGGATGCACACTTGTTAAGGTTATTCCCGGGTACCAAAACAAACTGGTGGGCAGAATCATATCTCAGCATTTTTTGCAGTGTATATTGAAACCATGATGTCGTGAAAATGCTCTGTGCTAATAGAACTCTAGAACCTGACTATGAATGGCATAGGATCCTTTGGTAAGGAGTGTATGCCTATTTTATTCTTAAACTGTCCTTCTCTTGAAGAAAGGACACAGTCTAAAATTAAGATCATTCTGTGAATGCCATTGTAGCTCAACTCTTTTCTCTGCTCTTTGGGGTAACAACCCAAATCCTGAGCCACATGGGGATTTGTCCTTGTTGTAGGTCAGGCACAGGCAAACTCGGCCCTCCAAATGTTTTGAGACTACAATTCCCATCATCCCTGACCACTGGTCCTGTTAGCTAGGGGTGATGGGAGTTGTAGTCCCAAAACATCTGGAGGGCCGAGTTTGCCTATGCCTGTTGTAGGTCCTTCTGTCAAAGTCACCCTTATGGAGCTGAGCAAAGCTGATGAGGGGAGGACCTGCAGCATAGGATCTGGATGTTATAGTTACATTATAGTTACAGCACCAGGAACGAAGCATACATGCCACGAACCTCAGACCAAGTGGATAATACAGAAAGATGTTGCTCATACCTATTGTGCAAGTCGTATTTGCAAAGCAAAGCTTTTCACCTTGAAAATACTTTTTTCTTCTTCTTCTCTTCTGTAGCAAATGGGAAACTGGAAACTGCCAGACTTGGACCACATGCTAAGACTACATTGGGATCTGATTGTGATGATAGTCATTGTTTTGTTGCTTATACTGTTGATAAGCAGTAGGCAAAATTAAACAGGAGGGGTATGAAAGTTCTATGAAAGTCCTTTCGTTTTTTTCTTATGGTTTTAACAGAGTTTTCAGCACAAATATTACTTTAAGCCTCTATTCAGCATTGAAAAGCAACAAGTCAAAACCAAATAAAATACATTAGTAGTACCACCTCCCCATACCACCATTCGGTTTGAAGTGTAAACAAAACACTTTTAACTGAAACCAAAAGCCACCTGACTCATAACCTTGCAAGCTGTGCCTTAAAAAACATGTATAAATGGCATATTTGTACCAATCTTGCCTGGAAATAGTATTTTCCAGATTTCCTTTCGTGCCTCTAGGCACAGGTCTGGGCTTTAAAGCTCAGTGTTGGAAGTATTTGGTTTCCCCCCCAAATGCCTTCCCCAGGAAAATCTGCATTTTACCACTGAATAAGAGCATATGACAACTGGGTTTTCTACAATTTACCATTTGCTCCGATTCAGTGGTAACAGGCGGGTTTTCCAGGGAAAGTGCCAGGTGGAAAAAACCTCAAACCCACTTGGACACAGATCTTTAAAGCATGGACCTGGAGCTGCAGAATGTGGTGCAAAAAGAAGTCTGGATGAGCTCGAGTATATTTAGCTTTTTTTCTTCCGGTAATCACATATTTGTCTTATTTTCCTGGGCTGTTTCTTTGAGGTTGTTTCTCTGCATGAACCTAACCTTTGAAAGCTTCAGTTAAGGTGGAGGTCCCCTCAGCTTCTCAAGTTAAATTTCTTACGGCCATAGTGTACTGAAATCATTTCCTCTTGAAGGCAGCCTGTCACCACACTCCTCTGCAAGCTTCGAAAGAAACTTGCAAAACTTACAGTGGAATCCTATGTATGCCTGTTGAGAAGTTTGTTCTCTCGAGTTCTGTGGCGCTTATTCCCAGGAAAGTGTAAGCCTGCAGCTTTAAAGATGGGTGAGGGTGTGGAATTCAAGTTACTGTTGAGATGGCTATTGGTGAAGCCTGCCTTCTGCAGAGATCAGCTGTGTCATCCAGTTCCCCGTGGAAAACTTGGGTCACACAGCCCATCAAGCTGTTTCTACATGCCCCATACCTGACGTAACATGACACAGGGTGGTGGTTGGGGGGAAATGGATTCCATGGGCCAAACTGGGTCTCAAGGTGAGCCAAATTGTCAAGGGTTCCCCATCCCTGTTGTAAATAGCATTTATCACCTTTCAGCATTTATGGCTGGGTAGAAC
Organism: Podarcis filfolensis; assembly: GCF_964270895.1. NCBI lineage: Eukaryota > Metazoa > Chordata > Lepidosauria > Squamata > Lacertidae > Podarcis > Podarcis filfolensis. The sequence goes on along the minus strand of NC_139606.1, from coordinate 15,947,694 downwards.
GTATATTTAAGATTATAACTCAGGATTCAGAAGCGCCGAGTTCAAACCTAACCTCAACTTCACTCATCTAGGCTTCCTTTTATGCTGCATTTCTAGGCATAGATCTGGGCTTTTATGTTCCGTGTCTGAGCTTCTTTAGTAGTATTAGTGAGGGTGGGTGGTTTGGTTAAAGTAATGTGTTTTAAATAAGGGATGTGCAGTCTTCATCTTGCTTTCTCCATGCATAGGTGAAGAAACCTGGTATTAACTGCAATAAATGTGTGGGAGCAACTTATGTTGGCTTGACTTTTTTCTGAGCAAGCTTGCAAAAGGCCACACAGTCTTCCATACATGCTTGTGCTCTTGGGATTTCCGGGGTCCTTTTCCAGAGTAGTTTCATACAATGTGGAGGTGCCACTAGCACTGGGCTTGTGTGTGAAACTGACAATTGAATTAATAATTTGATTGTAAGCAAATGCCAATATGTCCTCCATGACTAGCAGAGACAAAATTATGTAAATTCGTTCAGTGTGAATATATGGGTCAAAATCCTATGTTTCTTACCCCAGAATTTTAATTGTAGTCTGTGATATACTGTACACAGTTCTCGGATTACTTTAAATGGCTATAAGAACTGAGGCTGGGATTAATTGTGCCCTTGCTTGACTTATTTGCTAATTTCTTTCTCTACACGAACTATTGTTTATCAGTACCCATAAGCAAAGTTGGAAGAAGGCAGTGTTAGTGTAGCAGACTGGTCTGAATCGAGACCAATAACATGGTTGAGTGGAGATTCAAATCTGAGTTAGCACAGTGGGTAAATTTGGGCCAGTCAGTTGAACAAAAGGACAGAGGAAGAAAGCAAATGTTATTCTGAGCTCTGTGGAAGCAGGATAGGATAATTTTTATGCATTTAACTGATCAAGCTTAATGTTTTATTACATTTCCAGTCTCTTAATAGAGGTCAATGTCTTCCCTAGGTAAATGCCCGTGATTTACATACAGCTACATTTCTTTCTTGCTCAGCTTTTTCCATGATTTCCAGCTCGCAGACTGCTCAATGGACTGGAAGCATATCCAAGAGGTAGTGAGAAACATAGCTCAGTGTGAATCACAGAATAGAGAAGGAAAGGGGTAGCAAGACCAATCAAGGAGTCAAGTGGTGATTTGAAGGCTGACAGCTTTGAAAGTTGAAATAAAGCCCTACTTAGTATCTATCTATCTAGCGACCAGACCCACATTTGCTTGGCTTCAACAAAGTGGACATCTCATATGGATTTAGACTAGGGGTGCCTAAACTTGGTTGTTTTTTGGACCAAGAGCCACATACCTGCACTCGGGGGTCCAAATGGCCCCCTATCTTCTTGCGCATGCATGCCTATATAGCACCCTTTACATGTAGATCAGCATGTGGGACATGGTGCTACTGTTCCCTTCCACTCAATATAATGACTGAAGAGGGGGCAAGCTGCATCCTCAGCAGGTCTGAGCACTGCCAAACTTAATGGGGCCTTGGGGGTCCAGAAAAAGTTGCTGGGGGCCTGATCCTTAACCACCCCCTGCTTTAGACCTTACCCTAGTTCTAATATATATGGACCTTTTCTGTTACATTCTCTCATGTTTTGTCAGTTGAATTCTATACAGAAACATGAAATACCATGATTTTATTTGGCATTATACCATAAAAATCCATACACCTATGCTGTTTCTATTTACATACATAAATAAAGTCAGTGGCACGTCAGTTTTAAAAAGCACATGGCAGTGTGAATATCCACAGTGCAAAAGTCCACTAACAACACCACATCTCAAAGCTTTTTCCCTCCTGGAATTAGCTCATTAATTTTTCTCAGATCGCCAAATGACGCCGTTGCAGAACCTCTCTGTGCTGGTCTTGCCTGAAAATAAGACAGAAGGAATCATGTTATGTATGAAGAGCAAGGAATTTAATCAAATTAAATAAAAGCTGGTAAAGGAATTCCACTGAAAAAGCTTAACACAATATATGTACATATATGCTTATTTAGACACTCTAGTTGTAATCAAAAGGATGCACGTTACCTGGGTTTCATGGAATTTCCAACCTATCATGTAATATATCTGAAATGTTGCAGGTACGGTCCCATCATCATTTCCATACATTTCTATGGAAGAAACATGTATTATACATAACACCAGAGAAATACTGCAGAATAGGACACAGTCTTAATTGCCTAAGCAGGTAGTCATAATTTTATTTGCATAATATATAAATACATTTATTTTTATATTATTTTTAGATACTGAGGAGCTACTTAAGTCATTGGATGCGCAACTCAGGCATGAAATGAGCCACTTGACTAAGATGAGCAGTGCTAGTCAGGCATCCAGGCAGCCAACTATCCACCCACTTTCTGTACCAGAAGCCTTTCTGGCCAGCTTCTGCCCTTTAAATTCTTTAAGGACTAGGGAAAAGAACAGTCATCCAACTGTTATGCTAGTGCGCGGCTTTTCTTTTGCTATGGTGATTGCATGAACCTCCACTTCTGCTGGTCCTTTTGGCAGAAGAGAGCAAAGAATGACAACTTTCATATCATGGTTCTTTGCCCAGCTAAATGAAGCAGCTGTGAGCTCCCACTCTTTCTTGGCATTAAGGGAAGCAAAATATGTTCCAGCATTGGAAAGCTGTGTGCATTATGGTGGGGAGGAGGAAGAAGTGAGAAAACAGAAAAGGATGGGCAACCAGCCTTGAAAACACTTGTTTGCAGGGAAGGTTGGTGAAACGATATGGCACAAACCTATTCAGAGACAGCTATGGCTCAACTTTTCACCATATAGTAAAATTTAATCTATTTAAGCCAATACAGGTCTATCAAAGGTACCCATCTCATCAAGTTAAGACATTCCAGTTCAAACACCAAACTCACCTCTGTACACAGCTGCCGCTGCCAACATGGTTGCCCTGTGTAGCATAGGTTTTCTGCTCCAAGAGCAATTGCTTTCTCCCATACCTAAAAATAGTTTTCAGGCTTTAAAGGAAGATACAGCACACACGATGAGTTTCACACTCTGCATTTCAGATCAATAATATGACAATATGGGACGAGATATGCAATTCAAAAATCCTATCTGCCAACTGATCATATACATATTTACTTAGAGGTGTTCAGCATTCAAAGAAGCTTCCACTCAGAGAAGTGTGCATAGGACCGTAGTCATGGTAAACAAATCCTAGAGACACCTTACAAAGCAGTATATATTGTGATGGTCATCCAGACTATTACAGATAGGTGGTTTAACCACTTTAGATGGGAACATCTTCCAAACAGCGTGAGGAAAACTTTCCAGAAGTATTGTTTTCTAAAACACAATATTATGTTTACTCAGAAGCAAGCACCATCGAGTTCAATAGGATTTACTTCCAGGTAAGTGTGTGTAGGACTGTAGCTCAATCTTTTGGTAAAATTTAGCCAAGGATGATTTAAAACAAGTATTTTGCCCTTTGACAGCAATATCGTACCTGCCCCAGCTGTCCAAGTGATGATGATGATGATGATGATGATGATGATTATTATTTTGCATTAAGGCAAGAATAGAAATGGCTATTCAGCTTGATCTAAAATTAGACTGGAGATTCACAACTGATCAGAGGTGGCATGCTACCTACTTAAGATGCACGCTACTAGTAACATACATTAAATTAGTGCTCCCCCTTACCTTCAAAGGCTAGCAGACAATGTTTTCTTGTTCAAACATCAGCCTCAATGGTACAAAAAACAACAACCCCAACCTACTCTGTTTAACCAATCTGTAGGACTGGGATAGGGATCCTGGGCTCCCATCATCAGCTGTCATCAGCGCCAGCCAGCATGGCCAATGGTCAGTGATGATGGAAGCTGTAGCTCAACAACATCTGGAGACCACACAGGATCCCCATGCCACCCGTAGAATATACGTATAGGGTACATAGATGTCATGGATTAGCCACCTGGAATGCCCCTCTACAAAGCCTAGGGCATTTAACCATGATATACAGAATAGTATGCTATACTGCTAATTTGCTAATGAGAAAAAGTAGACTTGCCTTGCAGATCATCCATAATCTCAAACATCCCTGGATAATTAACTTGGATTTCATCAGTATCCTAAAAATAGGAAGGTTTAGGTTTTTAAACATATTCAAAATAATGCACTTCAAAAAGGCCCAATAGTGGGACACAAGCAAGACTAAACACAGCTCTTTTGTATAAATTAAACTTGATTCTATACACAATAGAAGAGGAGGAGTTTGGTAAGATAAAGCACGTTACACCAAGCCAGCAACAGGAAAGCTTTGTGCCACTTACAGCAAATAGAGAAATGGGAAAACGGAGTAGGTGATAATTAGAAACCTAATTAGTAAGAGGACCAATAGGCAGAGTCTCTGAAGGAAAAAGGAAGAGAACAGGGCCAGCCAATACAATTGGCAGCAGCTTCTTAAGAAAGATTGGCCAAGAAGAATTGAGGTATGAATATGGAGAAACAAAAGCACACAACTTTATTCAGATATTTTCAATAAGCAACTGTTTTCAGGGTTTCTTGTAACTGATAATTACCACAGTCAATGTGTTGAAGCCAGCTCCTCCCAGTAGATGTCCTAAGTCACTGACAGCAGTAAACGGAGATACGTGTGGGGAAAATCCACCTTCCCTTTCCAGTTCGGCCAGCTGTAAAGAGCAACGAAGCTCATAGAGCGTGTCTCCCCCAAACATGGCACCAATAAATACTCCATCTGGTTTAAGGATTCGATGTATCTGAAACAAGTCACTGTAATTAAGTAATGGATGAACAAAAGTTGTTTTGTGGTGATATGTATAGTTCAAACTCTGCTCCCAAAACAAGCTAAACAAACTATGGTTATTGGGGAGAAACAAACCACAATCCCTGATTTGGACAGCACAGCCAGGTTTTCACTGTGGCTTCCTTGTTTGTTTCCCCCACTTGCGCCAGGTGAGGAAGGAAGCATGAGCAATCAGGTAACATGCACTAGAACACTTCCCATTGCAGAAAACCACAATATACCACCCCACCCCCAGCCATACCATTCCCTCCCCTGTGTTCCTCCTCCCAAGTCAGCATTCTTTGCTTACTAGGAGTGCTCAGTCCTCATTGGTCTATTTTCAGGGTCCCTGATCACCCTCACCCGAGTATTTTTATACTTCTGCAACCCCCCGAACTACTCTGTGCATGCTAATACCTCCTACTTTTACAAGGGTGCTGCTGTTTTGGTACATAATTAATGGCACAAGGATAAATGATTTAGAATATAGGTTGACTGGAGAGCATAAACAAAGCATCTGATTAAGACATATATTCTCAACACTGACATTTCCAGTACCTGAATGTTTAACAGTGGTTTTTTTGGAGGGGTAACAATTAAAAAGACACCCCCTCACTCCCCCAAAATATATCAAGGCAGATAGACAACTCTCCATGTCCCAGCCTACCCAGTCATTGTTTTTTTAAAAAGTGTGTGTATATATATATATATAGAGAGAGAGAGATAGTTCCCAGTTTCCAACTGGAAAATGTAAAGACATGGCCAGCACAATATTGGAAAAACTCAGTATGATTAAATATTACTCTCACCAGTACTTAACTCAGCTAAATTCCTATCTATCAACTTTATAGGAGCAGCAATACTTGTACTTACCTCGTGCAATGTTTTGGGAAGATCATTTACCCAATGCAAGCTAAAAAAATAATTAAATGAAAAATGGATTAATAAAAGGTATAGAGCTCTCTCAGCAATGCACGTTTCAGGCAGCACAGGTTGTAGGTTACTGGCACAAAGGTAATTGTATTGGATAAAAAATATGAAAGAGTAAGAAAGGGCTAAGACAAGAGCTATGAGCCACACTTGCTGTGCAATCCTATGCATAGTTACTCAGAAATAGGTCCCAGTGAGTTCAGTGGGGCTTGCTTCTTGGTGAGCATGCATAGGACTGCAGCCTTGGAATCTTATTTTTCTGCACAACTTGTTTAGAGTGTGGTGCTGATAATGAAAAGGTTGCAGGTTTGATCCCTGTATGGGACAACTATATAGTCCAGCATTGCAGGGGGTTGGACTAGATGATCCTCAGGGTCCATTCCAACTGTACAGGTCTAGGATTCAAACTGGCTGAGGTTTTCAAATACACTGGGAATCTTGCCAAGTTAAAGCAGGCTGCTGTTGTATTTGCTGCTAAAGAATCCAGATGCATCCAAATGCAGCCATGCATATGTGCAACACAGAACTATGGCTTAGTACAGCCTTCCTCAACCTGGTGCCCTATAGACCTTTTGGACTACAACACTACTCATCCCTGACTGTTGGTCATGCTGTTGGGAGTTGAAGTCCAACATCTGGAGGGAACCAAGTTAAGCCATGGATTCTTTTGTTCCACACACCACCACCCACCACATTTTGTGTGTTTGGATGATCAGCAGTATTAAACTCAGCTTGTCATTCTGCTTGAGCTATGACAGTGTAAACAAGCCAGCTTCATAAGCCATGGTTTGATGTTGGCTTGCTTTTGAAACTAGTTGTAGTTAGTGGTAACAACCACTCCCAGTTTGGATGAAATAATTTCTGAAACCAGCCAGAAAGCCTTAATGGTAAAGGCACCTCTTATTGGTTTTGGAGACCAACTTTGTACTACCATACATATCTACTTAGAAGTAGGCCCCCATTGAGTTCAATAGGACTTATTTCCAGGTGAGTGTGTAATGGCTTGGTATCCAACAGAAGTGTTAGCTTCCACGTGTTTTTAAGATACAGAGGCCAGGATCCAAACGAACATGTGCAGTGTTCTATTTGTGCTTTAGAGCTTTTCAGCCCCCTTTCCCTTCACATAACAACAATTTGTAGATCTTGGTAGCTCAGAAGCCTCACTGTCAAAGCAGCAACTGTTACAGTGCTAGGGAATGAATTCTATAGAAAGTTAGCTCTTCCTCAACCTAACCCCATGCATGGAAATGCTTTAATTCACACCCACAATCACTAGAAACTATTTTGTTTACCTTTAGCTCACTTACCTCAGTCCACTGACAACAAGATCAAATGTATTCTCCTTGAAAGGAAGGAATTCTTCATCAGCTATAACACTCACTCTGGGTATCTCGGATTCTATTGCGTTTTTCTAAATTAGATTAGAATAGAAATGGCTTAGGACTGCAGTTAAGGTGCTTTACTTTTCAATATAATGGATTAAACAGCTAGCAAGTACAAGACAGCTACCTACCAAAGCGTTTTCTGCAATATCGGCTTGAAAAAGCTGTTCAATGACATCCTGAAACAAAAATAACCATAAATTGTCTCCAGCCGTTTACCCGATTTTATCTAGGGGTGAGTGGGAGGGGAGAGTTACTTTGGGTGAAGACAGACGAAAAGTAGAATACCCTGGTCCATATCTAAAAGCTTTATTTCATAGGGAGACAATATTGTGTAACGTACGCCACAAAAGTGCAATCCTATCCACATGGGTGTAAATCCTATCAGATGCCAGTGTGATTTACATCCAAGTTATCAATCACAGGGTTAAGCTATTAAAATGGCACTGCGTGTGACAGCACTCAGAATTTTGCTGACAACAGACTCAAAACAGATTTGACATTGGCGAGTCTGGATCCTACCCACTGTGGCTAGACCTATTTTTATTATGCAAAAGAGAAAAGCCCAAGGTAGATCTACTGTTTAGTTCTCTCTGTGTAATTCAAATCAAAGCCAAAGATCCAGAGGAAATCATACCTTATTTAAATGCTGAGCTATGTAGCTACGTCCACAGCCAAGATCCAATGCAAGGGGGAAAGTCCTTTAGGAAAAATAAATGCAAATTATTTGCAAAGATGCAGCTCAGTAAGACTCCTAATATATAATGCTTTGGTGCAATTCTTACTCTCTAAGTTAGACACAGGCTGCAATGTTGTGTACACTTACTTGAGAGTAAGTCCCACTGAACTAAGTGGCACTTAGAGAGAATATTTGGCTTGAAGTATAGGCCTGATCTGATCAAGTCTCTTCCTCTGAAGTCTCATTCCTCTGAAGGGCTGTGCCCTTTCATTTTACCTGAAGTACAATTCTTTGCATGTTTACTCATAAGTTAGTCCCTTTGTGTTCAATGCTGTTAACGTAACAGCTTCAGCCAGGAGAGCAGATGCCTTAATAGTAATTGCAAAGACTTTCATTATTATACCCATGGGTTCATGTCTTCAAAGATGTCATCTCAAAATTTTATAAGTTAAAACATGCAAAACGTATGCAACTTCGACTTGCAATTGGTTGATGGGAAGGTTACTCTGACAAGTTTCATTATGCTGTCAAATCTGTGGAAAGAATACTGCAACCCTATGTACCTCACTTCAAAGTCTCACTAAAAACCACTGATAAACATGATTACATTTAGGCACATGTTCAATTTTTGCTATTATGTCTGCTGCTATTTCTCATTAATCATATTTTACAAGGTGTTGCTTAGTTACACAAGTTGCTGTTACAGCAGCACACAACACTGTACTCCCAAAGTAATTTTATTTTATTTCATATACAAATGTGTAAGCGCATGGACATTTGGTTCATTCAGCTTATGCACAAATCTAGATTCAGTGTCATTTATGGCTGCCAATTTTGGTCTCTTGTTCTTAACTATATCTTTAAACAGGCATGTGAATAACTATCAGTCTTCCTTCTGTTACCTCAAAATATCTCAATTTACGTTTTCTTCTTTATCACTGACCCACAGCCAGGTAATGTATGCTCTCAAATCTTGGTTACTAGATTGCTCTCTTTTAAGAGATGAATGTTATTAAATTATACCAGTGTAAACTTCTTAAACTTCTCTTACATGACATGCGGTATTTTCTATGCAATACATTTCTGTTTGTTATCTTTATAATTCTTTTTGGGGAAATATAATTTTTAAAAGTTTTTTAAGCAAAAACAAAGAATGAAACTTTCAAGAAACAAAACAGTACAATATTTGTTTTGATCCAAATCCAACTCCCAATTACACACCTTCCACTGAATGGAAACATTACCGTTTTACTCTATAATAAAAAAATAAAAAAATTGTCCAGTAACACCTTAGATAAAAGGACCCCTGGCCATTAGGTCCAGTCATGACCGACTCTGGGGTTGCGGCGCTCATCTCGCTTTATTGGCCGAGGGAGCCAGCGTACAGCTTCCAGGTCATATGGCCAGCATGATTAAGCCGCTTCTGGCGAATCAGAGCAGTGCACAGAAACACCGTTTATCTTCCCGCCGGAGCGGTACCTATTTATCTGCTTGCACTTTGACATGCTTTCGAACTGCTAGGTTGGCAGGAGCAGGGATCGAGCAACGGGAGCTCACTCCGTCGTGGGGATTTGAACCGCCGACCTTCTGATCGGCAAGTCCTAGGCTCTGTGGTTTAACCCTGCGTCAGACCAACACGGCTACCTACCTGAATTTACTGTCAATGATACCAGGAAGCTTTTATAATTCCCCGTATCCAACTTTCTTTAAACTTTACAGTATAGTTGAAATAGCATGGATTTTGTGAAAACAGCTAGACATACAAATTGGATAGGCTAATATCTTACCTAGTTATGTCAAACACACGGTCAGCTATCCTACAACCAACCTGTGAAACAGAAGAAGGAACAGTTGGTTCTCACTATATGGGTTCACCACTTCCAGAAAATAAATTAACCACCACTACAGATTAACTAGTATCACTACCAATTTTGATCTTAGGAAAAACTTAACTTTTTCCACATTTAACTGAAAAGTGATGCTCAATCAGTGGCTTAATTCATACAGAATGTCAAACCATTATTTGGTGATCATGAAAGCTCCTGCAGGCTATTACTCTCCCTCCCTTCCTGGAACTGTTGTAAGACATTTGCTGGTGCAGAACAGCAAATATTCTCCCCTGCCTCCCCAAATCAAGGCACAGTGTACTGTAGGGCTGGTTAAGTTATGGATTGCAAGCAACTAAGCTTTACTCAGAAGAGACCCATTGAAACGACTGGAGCAGAGTTAGTCATGGTCATTAATTTCAAAAGCTCCACTCTGTGTAAAAGTCAATTGAATGCAACCCTATCTTCGTACCAGTCACAGAAAACCCTCCGCACCTCACTTTGACCTGATAGTCCGAAACATATTTGGAAAAAGTAGTTTGCAGGGTTTGCACTAGACATAGTCTCAATGTCAAAGGCACAGAGGCAAGAGGGCAGGATCCCGCCAAGGTGTGCCCAACAGCCAAACCATGCTTTCACACTAGGCGATGTCTGAATCCAGGCAGGAAAAAAACCCAAAACAAACAGGAACGATTTGGGACTATATATTTTTATACTGACGTTTTCTAGCGATCAGCCACATGCACTTGGACTGATATTGCTGGAAGGCTGGCAGTGTGGTTAGCAGCAGATAAATAAGGCATTATTATTATTATTATTATTATTATTATTATTATTATTATTATTTTCCTGGAGGCAGGATTATTTATTTACTTGGTTTGAAGAGTTATGCCCCGCCCCTCCAACCACCTTTGGTGGGTCGAATGATCCTCAGCTACTCTATCCGAATGACATTGAGACCTATTCAACCTTCGTGGATCCCAGTGCGCAAAACCGGACGCTGAAGCTGCTGGCCCAAACGCTGTACACGAAAAGGGTCCCTTCTACGTCCTCGGCATTGGGTGGCGGGGGCCGCATCCAGGAACCCGGCCCGGGGGCTCTCCGCCCTCGCCTGCCCAGCGGCGCTCACCTCTTCCCTCAGGTACTCGCAGCGCTGCATCTCCGGCCGCGCCGCCGCCCACTCCTTCTGCTTCCTCTTCAGCTGCCGGTCGAAGGGGCTGAGGGCGCCGGGGCCCGCGGCGGAGCGGCGACCCAAACTGCCGCCCAGGAGGAGAAAGCGGAGGAGGCGGCGGTGCGGCCCCCTCAGCAGCGCCCTCGCGCCCATCGCCGAGAAAGCGATGCGCATGCGCTCCTGCCTCGAACCCGCGCGCCGCACTTTCCACGGATTGCCTCTGTTTCAGTTTATATTCGCATTCGCTGGGAAGCTTAACCGTCGTCCCGCCCAGCTGACCGCGCCTTCCAATTGGAGGCCGGCCTTCCAAGGAAGCGCTCGCTGCGCATGCGCAGTCTTTCGGAAGTGACGAGATGTTGTGTGCTTTCTCCCCTCCCCCCCGCCGAGACCGGAAGTTCCTCGCGCCTGAGTAGCCTGAGGAGAAGCTGCGGTGAGTATGGGGAGCACGCGGGTGTCGTGGGCCCCGTGGAGCGGTTGCGCCTCTTATGAGGGAGGCAGCGGCACCTTGTTCGTAAATGTTCGTAGGAGGCGCTTTTCTAGGCTTTATTTCATTGCTGCTGTACTTTCCCCCTGTGCGTATACCACGCTTTTCTGCTCCGTTTTAGCTAGCCAGGGTTAACAGCTGTTTGCTCCTCAGCAGAGGGTTTATTATTGTTGTATTATATTATTATTGTTATTATTATAAAATTTGTATACCGCCCTTCATAGGATCGTAGAGTTGGAAAGGGGACCCCGAGGGTCATCTAGCCCAGCCCCTCGCAATGCAGGAATCTCACTAGATCATACGTGGCAAATGCTTAAAAACATCCAGAAAAGAAGAGTTCACCACTTTCCGAGGAAGCCTGTTTTACTGTCAGACAGAAATCTTAATGTCAGAAGGTTCTTCCTGATGTTGAATCGGAATCTCCTTTCTTGCAACTTGAAGCCATTGGTTTCTGCACTTTTCAGTCGGGGAATACAGTGGTACGTCGGTTTACGAACTTAGTCTGTCCTGGAAGTCCATTCTTAAACCCAAGTGTGCTTTTCCTAATGAGGCTTCCCGCCACCGGTGCCCTTCCACTGTTCAGATTCCGTTCTTAGACCGAGGTAAAGTTCTCAAACCAAGACACGATTTCCAGTTTTGCAAAGTTTGTAAACCAAATAGTTCTTAAACCGGACTGTTCTTAAACCAAGGTATCACTGTACAACATACACCGTACGTGTATGTTTTGTACTCTGATGTACCCAGTGTGCAGACACTACAACTGCTGCTATGTAACCTTTCGGTGATGGAAATGTGAAATATCAATATATGCTTTCCCTGCATAAATTGTTCCTATGTTTCAGTCCAAATCTATACATATTTTTCTTGGAAGTAAGTCTTCCTGGAGCTTGAAGGAGCTGCAGCCTTTATCACCTCAGAAAGTGGTCAACAACTGACGAATCTGCCTCTGAGATATTTTTAGGCAACTCGTATCTCTGCTTTGATTGTATTTAGGATAAAAGCTAGGAGAGTGCTGCTTTTATCTTGTAAGTAACTTACATTTCAGGAATGATTGGAGCTGTAGTTCAGCAGCATCTGGAAAGCCAAAGGCTCCCCACACCTGACCTTCTCCTTGGTGTGATGGCAGACATGAAATCCTACTTTTCTGCCATTGCTGTGTCAGTGAAAATTTAGCCAGCAAAACTATTCCTAGTGATTACAGGCCTATTGCATCTTTGTTCTTGAGACAGTGGTGAGGCCAGGGGCTTTTGCAGTACATTTTGTAGATTTTATTTATTTACAGTCAGCTTTTTTAGGGGTACTCAGGGATATGCAGTACCGGCACCTATTTTTTCTTGTTAAAAAGTGTGACATGCACTGTAACAACTTCATGGTGATTACTGGCACTTACTTTTCTAGCAAAAAGCACTGCTTGCAGTATATATCACGCAGACAACAAAAATTGTCTGAGCAGTTTTTAAGTAAAGATCATAGGGTATAAAATAGAATATAAAACATAACATTTCAATGAAATCAAGAGCAAAAGAAATCCAGTGGCAGAATATGGAAACACTGCAAATGATCTAAAACATACTTTTTTAAAATAAAAAGCAAGAAAGATGGAAGCTTTTCAAAAATAAAAAAGGTAAATCATCTGGTGCTGGAAAGATTTCAGTGTGGGCACCAGACATGCCTTTCTGGCAAGAGCATTCTGCTCCTGGGATGCCACCACTTTAAAGATCCTCCCTCTGGTGGCCACCTGTCCAGCCTTATTTGCTAGGGGCTCCTAGAATAAAGTATCTGAAGAAGATCTTAGGGTCTTTTTCCTCAACTCTGACCTGGATTTACATGTTGTGTTGATATGCCCATGGCACCTACTTGTCCTGTTAATTCATCTTGAGATGTTAATGGGATCCCTGGAACTGTGAAGTTGTCCACTGCTACTACCTGCCTTCTCAATCCTTGCATGCTATGGTTGATTAATATAGTCAGAGAGGAATGTCTGGTGAGTGGAGCAGATTATGAGTTCTCCTTTCAAGAATGGCAATATGCCAGCTGCTCTGGAAAAAGCTGTTGTAAGAAACCCTCCTTAGTCACTGCTATTTAGTATAATTGTATGTATCAAACATTTCTAGGCAGAGTTCATGTATGTGCTGTTTTCTCATATTCCTCACTCCCGCCGTGCTCCGAAGGCTTGCAGATAGCTTCATTTTTGGAGGGGAAAAAGTGCGTCCTATAGAGCAAAAAATATGGTACTTTGAGCCACTAAAAAAAGCTGTTGAGGTTAGATGTACATACTGCCTGTTTTGGATGGGATTCCACCGGCTATAGCTGATGTTCCATTTGCACCTTTTTCTGGGGAAGATAGAGCAGGCCACTAGATTCACAAAAGCCGTGGTCCTATCCAGATCAGACCACATTTAATGGAACTTGAAAAGTGAGGAAGAAGGTTGAATAGGCCTCACTGTTTGTCCAGATTGTGCCATATGCTTCTTTGGGTGTGTAACTTTATTCCTTTGCTTAGGGGTAGCCAACACCATGTCATGCAGATGGTGTTGGACTCCCATGAACTGCAACCAGCATGACCACTAGCTGGGAGTGATGGGAGTTGGAGTTCAACAACGTCTGGAAGGCACTATGTTTGCTACTCCTACTTTACTAATCTGTAAGTCTTGTGAAACTACTGGTATGCTTGGTGCTGTCTTGCTCCTTAATAAAAACTGTCAGTAATTTCAGAGTGATGCATTGTGATAGAATTGCTTTATGGATGTAACCTTTCTTTCTTTCTTTCTTTCTTTCTTTTTTTAGTAGTTCAAGTTTGGCCTTTTTTAAAGTGTGAAAATGGAGTCTAAAAAGGAGATCATTAGTGACCAGCGGTTTTCCCGCATTACAAAAGACCCAAGATTTTGGGAAATGCCAGAAAAAGATCGCAAAATCAAAATTGATAAAAGATTTCAGGCCATGTTTCATGATAAAAAATTCAAGTTGAAGTACACTGTGGATAAGCGAGGGCGGCCTGTTCAACACAGCTCTACAGAGGACCTGAGACGCTTTTATGACCTTTCCGATTCAGATTCAGATCTTTCAGAGTCTGACCAAAAATTAACTAAGAAGAAATCGCAGGGAGAGAAGGCCAAGACTAAAGAAAAGAGAGTATCTGAGAAGTCTCCTGTTGATACTAACTCTGGGAAAGAAAGCAAAGGGACAGATAAAAGTTCCTCATTGTTAAAACTGGGTATTTTAAAAAATGAAGGCCAGAAAAGCAAATCGTTAAAGTCCAAAAAGACTGTAAAAGGCACACAAGTGATTGAATTGCAACAAGTAAAGGAACTTACACCAAAGAAGCAGAACAAGCAAGGCAGAAAGTATACTGAGAACCTGAAGACTGTAAAAGAAAAAGCAGTGAAAAATAGCAGCATAGACAGTTATGTAAACCATAAGAGAAATGAATTAGGTTGGTTGAATGTAATTAATTGAAATTTGTCACCTGTCTCTCAATCTTACTCAGCTTTTCTTGGATGTAATATTTTATTAGCCAGTTTGGATAATCCTACCTCAGTTTATCAAACTGAGATATGCATGAGTCTTCTGCTTATGCACACAAGCCCCTTTGATTCACCCTTTGCGGAGTGCAGCAGTCAAACCAGGAAGCAGCTAATGAACCATAGTTTTCCATTTCATTTGAACTGGGAAGTTATGGTCATCAGCTTTGAAATAAGCCATTGTCCTAAACCATGGTTTGAAATGGACTTTAAGACCCTGGCTTGTGTTGAAACTGGTACCTGCAGTTTCCCAATTTACATAAAATGCCTTGCCACGAAGGGAGGAGCAAAAAAAGGCTCGTGTATCCTGGTTTAATATACTGAGATTTGCTAATCCAAACCCCTATGTGGGTTTCAATGGAACTTCCAAGTAAGTGCATAGAAGCATAGCCTAAATGAATAATAATTCTCTATGCCTCTGTTTTCTGCATGCAACACTTCTTTTATTGGAGACTGTTTAAATTTGCCAAAACTAACACAATAATTGCTTTTGTGGTGCCCCAGAAGATCAGTAAGTTTTCCAAACATGATTTGGAAAGAAGTGCACTTAGTGGTAAACTCTGTGGAGGTAATATATGTTAAACTTGAGGAGGAAAACTGTCCTAGATCTGTACTTTTAAATAGGTTGGGGTGGGGAATCTGTCATCTTCTCGAAGTTGCTAGACTACACTTTGCAGCATTTCTGATGATTGGCCATGCTGGCTGGGACTAATAGGAATTATAGGGCCTCAGATTCTCAACTCCTGAAATAGATGGCGGAATCTAGTTTGGGATTAGGGCTGTACAGTGCACCAAGTGTCAGTGGAACTGGTTGCAGTGCAGTCTCTTACAAAGAGTTAGCAGAATCTCTCTATCACCAGAGTACCACTGCATCATGGTTAGCCTATCCCTATAAACAGGATCCTATGCCATCATGCTTATACCTCATTTTATCCCATCCAGCAGCCAGCATGTCCCCCAGACTTTTGGCTCCCAGTACAAGGACAAAAGGCTGGCTTTGGCAGCCCTAAATTGAGTTGCAGAGAGCCCTTCATTATGAGTGGCTGCCGTCCCAGTGGGGAGGTACTATGCCAGGGGTTTCATATTAGTGGCTGCCACCTTTTCTGTCTCTCCTGCTGCCACTGCCATATCTCTCTTTCTGCTACCCAGTTTTCCCCCTCATCACCCACAAGAATTGAGGTCAAGGGCTGAGGACTGGATGTCGTGGTTTCTCACCTGTGACTTAGAGCAGTGGCACTTAACCCTTCTTGGGTGACAGACCCCTTTGAAAATCTGATGAAAGCTATGAACCCCCTCCAGGGAAAAATGCACATAAACACACAAGCTTTCTGCTTAGAATTTATTTTATCGTGTTGGGTTTGTGTGTGCGCGCACACACATTTGTGTGTGCACTCGCCTAGTTTCCCGGCCTAAGCCCATCCATGGACCCCCCAGGAATCTCTCTTTCAAATAGAAACTGTGAAAACACAGTGTTATGAAAACTATTTTCACCAAAGTGAGTAGTTTGTTTTCCTCTCTAAATGTGCTATCAAAAACATTTACATTTAAAAAAACAGTTTCTTAATGAATTTGTCCACATGTGTGATAGAAAATTATTTTTGCCACTTGACAGGGAAACATTTGGTTTCCCAGATAGTTAGCTGCATGCTATTGTAAGCTACAATTTGGTCAATGAACATCTCAATCACCACTGAAAATCTTAGCAATATTCCATTCTCCTTTACACTCTGCATGTCTGAGGTGCCATCTTTTTTTGAGGGATAATTGGACGTAATTCAGATTTGGAAAATACCATATTGTACATATGTATGTTTAAATGTATTGCTTTTCCTTCATTTAGAAAAGGAAGATAATTCTTTCAGCAAGCATATTAATGAACATTGCTTGCAAAAGGAAACTTGTGAAAATGTGGAGCACTTTGATCTTGATGAATTGGAAGGTAGTGAAGAGACTGAAGAGGAAAGCGAGTCAGAAGATAGCGGGGATCTGGAAGAGGAAAGCACCTTGGGAGAGGAGGGAGAAATGAGAGAAGAAAGTGGTTCAGAAGATGAAGAAGAAACAGGAAATGAAAGTGAGATTGATGAAAGCGACAGTGGGCCAGATTTGGCAAGGGGGAAAGGCAATATAGAAACCAGCTCTGATGATGATGATGAAGAGGAGGATTTGGCTGAGATATATCCAAAGGAGCCTGAAGTTGAACATGGATGGGGAGAATTGGCTAAAGATGCCCCTCGTGCAGATGCGGTAAGGCTCAAGGAATCTTGAAAGACCTAACTACATAATTATCTTTTAAGTAGCTCTTTCTGTAGAGAGTGTTTTTCGTTTCTTGCCTTCCTTCAAGGCCAGTCCTCATGAAAAGCAAGTCCATAAGTAAGTGGTTTATAGGATTGCAGCCTCCCACACTCCCAGCAAGTTTACAGCTCACTTTTTCATTAGGGGTGGAGGGAAGGCCTAACATATGGAATGAGAGTTTTTCTAGTATTTCTATATAACACATTTAAAATTTCAGTACTTCTAGCAGCAGTTTTTGCAACTTCACTGTCAAGCAGGCTAAAACTGAAGCAGGAGCCACTCAAAATAGTTGCAGAACCTCTGTTGAAATTCTGGTTCTGTATCTTCTGCCCTTAGTTTTGTCTTTGTGGATTTAGCAGTTTATCCTTGCTGTCCTAGATTAAGCAAGAATGGTTAACTGTCTGTCTGGCCTGATGTGTATGTTTATGTATATGAAAAGGAAACAGCCAGCCAAAGGTATATGATCTTTACTGGAGGAGGAAAGTCAATATGTAATTTGTTGATGTTTTCTGGTTCTTCTCCAAGGCAGAAAGCTCTGTAGCCGTGCTCATACTCCACTGTGAGTCCTCTTTGTGCACAAATCTAATTTCATAACTGCATTTTTTTTTACATAGGGTGATATATGCAGTCCATTGTGTTACCTTAAAGGTCTAGGCAGCTGTTGTGAAATTATTTTCTTACACACAGATCACACGTAGATTGGCAGTTTGCAACATGGACTGGGATCGACTGAAAGCTAAGGACCTACTGGCTTTACTTAATTCATTTACACCTAAAGGTGGTTTTATCTTTTCTGTAAAGGTAAGCACTTGTTTTCAACAGCAGCGTTCAAATAATGCATATTTGGGGAAGTGCAAAGCAATCCACCTATCTTTTTGCAAATAGTTGCAACTGTGAGACTAGCATGGGTTGTGCTGGAGAAATTGTAAATTGTGGTGTTTCAGTGGAAATACTTGGTTAGACTTGCACTGAAGGTGTGGAAAGAGGTGTCAAAACTGTGGCCCTCCGTATGTTACTAGACTACAACTCCTATCTCTCACTACTGCCCATGTTGGCTGAGGCTGATGGGACTTTGAATTCCAACCACACCAGGAGGACTATAAGTTTGCCACTCCTATATTAGAGTAAGATTACAATTCTGCAGCACAGTTAGGTTCACTGAATGCTCTTTTAACTGGACAGTAAATGCAATCCCCCCCCCCTCTGGAATCCATAAGGAATCCTTTAGTATAGAACTCTGTGGAAAATGTATACTGGTGAGGCATGAAAGCAGAACACCAAAAGTTAAGACATTTCTGCTGTTAAAGCAGTCTACCATGAGCTGCTGTCCGTGTCAGTTGAGCCTCATGCATAAAGACCTATTCATAGTGCAATGTGAGTAGTGGATTTCATTGTATAAATCATAGTTTAGGCAGAAGGGAAAGATGGGGAAATTTATTATTTAAAACCTAAGCCCAAGCTGCTCTCAAGCCACTTAATACAATGTCATGCACCCTTTTTATTGTTTCTAGATCTATCCTTCAGAGTTTGGGAAAGAGAGAATGAAAGAGGAGGAAGTGAATGGTCCAACTGAGCTATTAAGCCTTCCTGAAGATGTCACAGAGAATGACAGGTGTTTAACCCTGACATACAATAATTCCCATATATATAAAATTTTGCTATTGAAATCCAATAAATTGGGAAGGGTTATTGTTTTTGTATTATGTACTGTGTTTTTATATTTTAAACCACCCTGTGGTCCTCAAATGAAGGGCAGTATATACTTTTAATAAATATACTAAATAATAAATAAACCCCTTTGAAATCCTAGGAAGAATTAAAGTTAGTAATCAATATCAAAATGATTCTAGTTTAACATAATTTTTTTCTATTGGTATCTTATTCCAAAAACTTTGTCTTCACACCAAAGCATTTGGGATGTAGTGGACCTAACATTAGTTTGGTTCACATGTAACAGTAAGCAATGGTTGGGTATAAACCATGGTTCACTGTGCACACTGCCCAGTTGCTCCTGCTCTGCCACATCTTGCTTACATCTGGGAGAAACAAACCAAGAGGCTTAGCTTGGTGCTATGTGTGAATCAGCACTCAAAGTATGTTTTGCTCCTTGGCTTCCACTCATGGTTTGTATAGAGAAACAAACACAAGTTCTGGTTTGCAGGTAACACTCATTGTTTGCTTCTTGTGGAGGCAGGCAGGGCTGACCAGCTGAGCAACTTGAACACTACAGCTGCATGTTGCATTTGTGATGGTGGATGTTGTGCAGAATGACCCTGGGGTATCAAAGTGACAAGTATTGACATGATACTGCACAATGAATTTCTACCACTAGATGGAACCTTTCTCCCTCTGGGTGAACACTGCCAGTTTGCTGCTATAGACAAGCCATCCGTTCTAAAAGTCTGAAAAGGAAAAAATTGCTAGTTTAATTGTTACCATAATGCAGCTTTACCTTTGTTTAGCATTTTCAGCACTTTTGGTGCTTCAGAGAACACAAACACCATGGCCACTTTTGTTCATTCATTGCTTTCTGATATCAGACCATAGGGCCCTTGGAACAAGTGCCATGTAGATAGATATACAGTGATATTATAATAATGCTGATAAATAATTGGGGAAAGTTAGGGGATGTAAATGCACATGTTTCTTAAAGCAGAGATATATCTGGCTTTCTCTGTAAACAGTGGCCGGTAGAATTGTATGGGGAGACCTAAACTATTGCATGTTGATTTTTCTTTTTCAGTTCATTTAGTCCAGAAGGCTTCAGTCTTGGTTCCTCAGATGTTGCTGGACTTAACAACTTCCACCATTCCCATCCAGCCTAGCCATCAGGAATTAATGAGAGTTGTAGTGCAACAATATCCAGGGATCCAAGGCTGTATTAGCGCTAAGTTTCTGACCAGCCGATGAGTTTAAGATCATGCTCACTTCTGCATAGGGCCACTTATGCATTGATTTCTTACCATAGTTTGGGTAACTATTCATTAGGAGGGATTGGCAAACTTGGGACAGGATTCAAAGTTTTTCACCAATAGTTCGCTGTGTTCAGAGTACCTTTGAACGTCTATGTCTCAAACGAAAGCTCCTGATGCCACAAAGCAAGATACTTTTGCAAATCAAGGGAGTTCCAAGAGATATAGCATGAAAGCTGCTGTTCAAAGGAAAAAATGTAACAACAACCATTTATGTGTGAATGCAATCCCTTGGGTACAGCAAAAGTAACTCTCTTTATATCCTGGCACATGACTCTAGAGCAGGCTTCCTCAAACTCGGCCCTCCAGATGTTTTTGGCCTGCAACTCCCATGATCCCTAGCTAGCAGGACCAGTGATCAGGGATGATGGGAATTGTAGTCTCAAAACATCTGGAGGGCCGAGTTTGAGGAAGCCTGCTCTCGAATAACCTTGCCCAACCTGGTGCCCTCCAGATGCTGCTGGATTCCAATTCCCATCATCCCTGACCACTTCCCATGCTGGCTGGGACTGATGGGGGTCCAACAATATCAGGAGGCACCAGGCTGGTGAAGGCTATGGAGTATCCATAATTGTGAAGGGACTCGGATTCTAAAGTACATCAGAACATATTCCTAGGGTCTAAGATTACAAAATACCTTGCTATCTCACTGAGTCTGGCACTAGTGTCTGATATTTGGTCATAATCATGAAGAGTTTCATATGTTGGCATATACTCTTGTGCCACACAGCTATGGACAGCTGTGGATTGCAGTATAATTGCTTCATTGTTCCTTCATTTTTTTAGCCTTACTTGATTTCTCTCTCTCCTTTAAAGCATTTATAAGGAAAAACTGAGAGACTATCAGTTCAAGCGACTGAAGTATTTCTATGCGGTTGTAGAGTGTGACACTCCCGAAACAGCCAACAAAATTTATGAAGAATGTGATGGATTGGAATTTGAAAGCAGTTGTTCTTTCGTGGACCTGAGGTATTGTGGGGGGTTTTCTTTTCCTCCTGTGACAGCTTTGTGAAGATGGTTAATTGTTGTTATTCTTTTTGAGAGAGGGTTCCTGAGATAGAAGTTGTTAACTTTTTCCTAGCATCCCAGTAGTTTATGGCCGAGCTGAATCTGAACCCAGATTTCTCAATTCCAGCTGAAACAGTCAAATGCCTGACACACTCTGGCTCCCTTATATCTTGTTTTAAAGCACTGAAGCTACCTTTCCCACACCAGACTCAATTCTGTGGCTTGCATCTTTTGAATATTAGGGTGCTTTTTAACACAGTTAAAGTTGTGTTTTAATGTTGCATCCAAAATTGAATTTACGTTTTTAGAGTGTCATGCTCCATCACTGTCAGTGTCAATGCTTTAAGCAGAGAGCCATTAAGTATGTCCCTCCTAAGTTTCTCACACTCATCACTGAAGTTGGTGATGTTTTACTGGATATTGGGGAGAGTATTTGCTTTGCAAGCGACTGAAATGCTGAACAGTTTGACCAGAGGATAGTTAATTCACAACTCTCAGTGCTGATGATGTTAACTGGTCCTTTCTGTGACAACTGCCCAGAGGTGGAGCTATGGTTTTGTTTGTTATTTTATGTATTTTTGTAGTCTTTACACTGTAAACTACCCTGTGATCCTTTTTTAAATACAAATTTTAATTGGTTTTTAAACAAGTAAAATAACCATTAAACAGTTAACCAGCAATACACCCTGTGATCCTTGGATGAAGGGTGATCTATAAAGTTAACTAATAAATAAACTGAACTTCACCTTAAACATACTTAGCTACCTTTTACAGAGAGTCACACCAATGGTCTGTTGTAACTCAGTATAGTCTGCTATTCTGTCTGGCCGTGTGCCTCCAGGGTCTCACTGACAGGTCTTTTCTAGCTCCGCTTCCCAAGATTCTGGAGGTTCCGGGGACTGAAGTTGGGATTTTCATGTGCAACATCTGTGCTCTTCCACTAAGCTATTGCCTCTTTGCTGGCTTCCTACCCTTCGAGGCCTTGTGAGTTACAGGTTCCTCGCCTTCAAGAACAGTAATTGGGGTGTCACCATTTTTTCAGTGGGGTTAAACTGGAGCTGACCAGACATCCCCTGTGCTGAGTGAAATGTAACACTTTTGTCTGACCTCTTCACCCAAACCATGGACTGAATAACAACTGTTTTCTAATATATCTAATAACAGCTAATACTAATTAAGAGAGAGGCTGGGCCTATCAACATTTGTTCCTTTGAAGCCTCCTTGTATCTGTTTTAATAACAATTCCTTTTCTTTTCGGCTTTTAAGATTCATTCCAGATGATGTGACATTTGATGACGAGCCAAAGGATGTGGCCTCAGAAGTGGACTCTTATAAACCAAAGTACTTCACATCTGCTGCTGTGTCGACTTCAAAGGTACCTTAACAGTGTTTTTGTAGCCCTTTGGAACTTGTTTAGTTTTCTGAGTTCTTAATTTGTAAAGATTGTAAATACAGCAGTGATCACACTGTAGATAGAAAGGCAGGAATGATCCATTTTCTGTTGATGCAGTTATCAAAAGCAAAGTTCTCATGTATTATCTTCCTGGGGACTTGTGCACTGGATTTCTGTGGGTTCATGACCTCGCTCGGTGTGTGTGTGCACTTTTGGCAGTGTTGATTAGGAGTTTTCTTTATAAAAAAGCTTAAAATACATTCTGCATAGCCTTTTTTCTCTCTTGAGCTAGCTGCTTTTAATGTGCCTGTTGAATTTGTATTACTCCAAACATGTTAGTCACATCTTTTAAACATCTGATTAACATGTTCTTCCACTTCAGGAAAAAAATGGATACAGACATTTTTTTTCAAAGAATTTTTGTAAATTTGTTTACAGAGTCATTTTTTCTAAGCACTCTGTTTTTCTCTCTTTGTAACCAATCATTTGTTGCACACATCAGTCTCCACATATATATATTTAAAATTGTGTGTGTAGTACAAGTGGGGGAAAATACCTTTCATTGCTGGAAAGTTTGCATTTGATATTTTGTAAATCCTGGAACAAAGGTGACACATAGCTTGTTGCAAAGCATGTTCTGAATACAATTGCATTTGTATGTTAGGAGCTCAGGGTTAGGAACTCATAATCTCAAGTCCAGTGCTCTAACCCTGTTGCCAATTGGCTGTTGCTAAAATCAGAGAGCCTTATGAATTCTGTGTTGACTTAAAAGTGATCTGTTTTGTTTCACAATCAACCAGAACATTCTAGGAGAGAAATCTCACTTCTAAACTTTATTTTACATATACCAAATAGCATGAGAATACATCTTTTGCTTCACCTCTGATATACCCATTTCATGTTTTATGACCCCGCTTTCACCCCGTCTCCTGTGGTTTATGGTATTTGCTGTGTATTTCCATAAACCACTGCATTCCAGTATAATTGAACAAAAACATAAGTAACTCTTAACTTGAACAGGGAACATGTCAAACAAAAAATACCAATATATCAACATAATAAGTTCTGGTACTGGCATAAAGGACTTCAAATGCAATACATGAAAGGAATAGCATAGACGGTCTCTGAATTTAAGCAGGACTCTGTCAGGAATTCAGACACTCTAGCAGGAACCATGTGAATAAATGCAAAAGTAGTAAACTGAGCCGTACTCTACACCCTGCTAAAACCGTAGGACAGGATGATGGTGATAATGACAATGTCCACCACTACTGCCAATCAGGACAATATCCAAGAATAAAATATATTTTTAGGATTCAAATTACTTCTCCTTTCTTTCAAAGGAAGTTTTTTTGGCAAGGCGGTAAACACTTAATCCATGCACAGAGTGCTGACCAGGTCATAAAACAACACTTAGAAACCACTAGCTCTTCAGTTTTTAATATTTCATTTGCAGTTGGAACTAAATTTCTGGGAGGTTATCTCCAGCCCTTGCTCATTTGTCTTTACATATTTTCTTTTCTCCCCGGTCTCTTCACTGCCGCTTTTCACTTGTGTAAAATCGTGGACATACTGGGGAATGGGGCTGTTCTGAAATCCCTTAAGAGTGCAGCAAGAAATGCTGACAGCCATAAATTTTAATTCTGAATATGAAGGTTGAGTCTTTGTTGTGGTCTAGTGTGAGGATTGAGTTTGTTTTAAGCCAGTCTTTATATGTATATGCATACACGTGTGCGACTTGAAGGTAAAGCACAATATTTTTTTCCGTCTTAAGGTAGACATCACGTGGGATGAGACAGATCATGAGAGAGTAACTTCCCTCAGCCGAACATTTAAAAAAGATGAACTTCTGGACATGGACTTCCAAGCATACTTGGCTTCATCAAGTGAGGAAGAGGAGGAAGAACAGCAAGGTACTTGTATTTGTGAAGGTTCAGTGTTATAATAATAATAATAATAATAATAATAATAATAATAATAATAATAATTTCCTACTTCCAACAGGAGATTAAAAATATATCAAAACATCAGTCATTTAAAAACTTCCCTAAACCGGGCTGTCTTCAGATGTCTTCTAAACATCAGATAGTTGTTTATTCCTTTGACATCTGATAGAAGGGTGTTCCACAGGGTGGGAGCCACTACCGAGAAGGCCCTCTGCCTGGTTCCCTGTAACTTTGCTTCTCTCAGTGAGGGGGAACCTCCAGAAGGCCCTTGGAGCTGGACCAAGGCCGTTTAGGGCTTTAAAGGTCAGCACTAACACTTTGAATTGTGCTCAGAAATGTACTGGGAACCAAGCAAGTTAAGCATGGATAGGGAACCAGATCCTTATTTCCCCACCCCTGGAGGGGCAAATTTGACAGGTGGCTGAGACTGAACAATTTGTATTACCCATCATTCTGTAAACAAGGTTTTGGAGTTTTGTGTGTGGTTGGAATATGTTTTCTTTGATCCTTGGGAACAATTGAATTGCTGCAGCTCTGGCTAGTGTTACCATTTCCTTGGAATTGGGTTCCTGAAATCGTGCAGTTGTAGAGAAACTTAATATTCTGTGGGTTGTGAAGACTGAGCCTTGCCAGCTGATGTGTGCATTTGTGGATAACATTTGGTATGCATGTTACAGGCTTAAGCCCTTTACTGGTGCATTAGTGATCCATCTTTCTCTACTTCCTCAGGGATGATAGAGAAAGTGTGGTGAGAACTTTAAATCTTCTGCCATACTTACAAAGTGTGTGTCTGAACCCACATGTGTATCCAGCACTCACATGTACTCTTGTGCACACTCTCAATAGATTTAGGGACTTTTGCTGCAGTTAAAACATGCATCCAATATGAATATGCATTTCTAACCTTAACCAAATGCCTAGAAGAAGTTCATGCAGTAGGAAATAAATAAGGATAGATTTATTACTTGGAATAAAAGTGACAAGCATGCATGGATGCTGTTTTCAAACGGCGAAGTTACAGATAAAAGTGGGCAGCAAATCACACAACACTCTTCAAAGAGTAACAGGATCCCTATCAACAGCCTAGAGATAGTGAGTGTGACAATTTGCCACAGTGCCCACATGAAAAGTAAAGGTGAGGTGATAATTAATCTTTGCTGGTAACAAAGAACTAGTGTTCTGATTTTTACATTAAGTATTAGGAGAGCAGAATATTTACTTATAACTTCCAGGTCACATTAGGATAAGGACTAGTACCCAGGTCAGATATAGTTCCATAATGGGGTTCTCTTTTTATATCCAGTTATGTCATCTATACTGATGCCATGATCTGTGGAAGTCAAGCATGTAAAAAGTTCACAGTGGCACACACCATTACACCAAAGGGCTGTCACTTTGATTTTTAATACAAAGAAACCCAAAATATAGCTGAAAGGTACGTAGTTTGATTGCCCATATAACTTTTGTAAGCATTGTAATGGGACTTTGTTATTCCCATATACTTTCCCCCCAGTTGTTTCAGTGAGTTTTCGATGTACTGATCTATATGGTATACAGAGGGAACTAATTGTATTATGTGGAGTGTGTGCGCGCATGAAATAAACAAGCAAATGGGATATCACTTGGAAGCTGATAGATTAACATCCCAGTTACTCAGTGAACATATAAGCCAGCAATACCTCCGTTTTCTATTTATTCCGTACAATTTATCACAGCTGCATCACAATGCAGAAAGAATACTTTTAATCTACTATTGTTGATTATTGCTCCAGAAAATGTCTTATTTTTATTGCATTATGTATTCATTGTGGTCTCCAGGCTACATGAAAGTACACTGTCGTTAAAAAAGGTGGTTTAAGCTGTGTCACCAGACCAAAGACTTTTTGGTGTATTTCCAGTTTGGAAGGTTCTTGAATTTAATTATATTTTCAGAAAGAAGCTTTTAATAGAAAAATACACAGCCATTTCCTTAACATGATCCTGATGTTTTATTCATTGATTTACTGGGTACATGACAGAATTCTAGCCAGTGTGTTTATTGTGGCATTAAGCACAAACGGGGGAAATGAATTTCAGCTGTTAGAATAGAAATGTAAAAAGTGTGATGAGATGAGAAGAATATTCTGTGCTTCTTACTCTCTTCTATATATTTATTAAGATGTTTATGCAGTCATTCCATTTAATCTTGGTTTGCTGTGCTTTATAAATATTTTTTTTCCAAAGGATAAACTGATTTTTTATTAAATTTAAGAATGCAATTATTGAGGAAAATCTGTGTTAGTTTTCCACAAGGTGGAGCTGGTGAAATGTGTTTCTGACTACTATTCATTTCCAAATACAGTACCTATTTAAATTCAGGATAATTGACAGTGGCTCAGTGATACGGTATGCTCTGCGTGCAAAAGGTCCCAGTATAAAATCCGGAAGAGCCATTCTGTCAGTACAGACTATGGCTGGGGAACCTGTGGCTCTCCAGATGTTGACAAACTACATCATCTATCATCCCTGAGCATGCTGGCTGGGGTTGATGGAAATTGGAGTCCAGCAACATCTGGAAGGCCTCAGATTCCACATCCCTAGTGTATTATGCTTAAGATGAGCCGTCTCTCCTTTTTAGACTTCTATACCTATTTATTGGAAGTTCCTCTTTTTCTCTTTTCTTTTAAAGATTTTGGTGTAAAGCACACAACAGACAGTGATAAACATAAGCAACACTCCAAGGATGATGAAGAGCAAATAGCAAAGTACAGAGAACTACTTAGGAGTATCCAGGAAAAAGAAAAGAAACACCAAGAAACTGATATGGAAATGGAAATCAAATGGGTTCCAGGTAGATGGCTTATACTATTTGCAGTGTTCCTTAATCCCCTTTCTCTTTTTTAATACTGACCAGCTTAAATTCAGCAATAGAAATATGTAACCATTTCAACAGTGCAAATTAATTATAATTCTTTAATTTCCAAGTTACTCTTTCAAAAGGTACTGAAATATTTTTTCAAGGCTAACATTTCTTTCACTCTTTTTCTCTGTCTTTTGGGGCTTATTTTTGGCTGAGCTTTGAACCACTGTTTAGGGGGAATAATATTAGGGGTTGGTGAGCTGCTGAAGAATACTCCTTGACTATTATATTTGTGGCCTTGAGGTTTTCCCCACCCCACAAGAAAGATGGAGTTGCCAGCTATGACCCAAAGTGGGGCTTTGTGCCTTTAATATGCAAATGGAAGAGAGTTGCCATGCAGGTACAGTGGTGTTTCATTTTTCAAAAGGGCAGCTGCTGAATGTCTCCACATACAAATGCAGCTCTTTGCTTCTTCTACCTCCTTAGTATTCGTCACTCCACCCCTGTTAAAGGTAGGAGTTGAGTCCTGAGTGTTGCGTGCACACCCAATGTTAATTCATGTCTTCTGATTGAAAACCATGCGCAGGTCACTTTCAGCTGCTCTCTTTTGACTGTTGCTTCTAAAAAGCACGGTGTTCTTACACTGCAAATTGAAATGAAGAAAGGTCCCCCTGCAAACCTCCAGGCAGAAAGTTTGCACTAAGGTGAATAAAATCTCCTTGTTGCCCCCCCCCCCCCGCCCCCGCAGTCAGTCCTCTCCTGTCTCCAAATCCTATGGGATGCTACTGCAATAAATGGCTTGCATTATGGAGCAGCCACTCTGTGGCATCTGTCGAAACCGGTTTTTAGATGAGGGCAGTTTCCATGTGAGTTGGGAAAGTCTTAACACAAGGACTTTCACAGCCAGTCTCATGTGGAGAAAAAGAAGGAAGAGGAATGAGCAGTGCCTGTTAGTTCTCCACACTCCATGTCTGGGTTCTGTTCTTGTTTATTTATTAAGAGATTTATGTCTTATCCTTCAGCAAAGGTATTTCTGTCTTTGCAGTGGCTCACAAACCATGAAAACATGGTCCGCAGTGTGCTTTTCTGCAGTGGTGGTTTGCCGTGGGGAGGCTCTGCAGTTCATTATCTTCAACAGTTCCAATGAATTTTCAGTATTAAGAGTTAAATAAGAAAGTTTTGTGACCGTATGTATGTATTTTTAAATCAATGAACATAGGGATATATTGTGCCTCCTTCAGCCTCTAAGCATATGTTCTGTTTGCTATAAACTGCTCATTTTATTTCTTACGCTTTGTATATTGTCACCCCTTAGACAATCACATTTGTTCTTGGAAAGTTATTTGGCTGGCTGTTTCTAAGACAATCTAATCTGTGGAGGAAGTTCAATCCCTTTCTGGTTTCATGAAAAGCCTGTTCCTCCGCTCCAACTTTTCCAGATGGAGCAATTGATTTCATTTTCTAGGCAGTTGATTAAGAAATCTGGAAAGCTCCTTCAGTTTATTTATTTATTTATTTTCATTTGAAGTATTTATATCTGCCCCGACAATCCAGCTATCTCATTCTGGGTAGTAGTCACTCAATAAAACAACCACAACAAGGTGATAAAGATCACAATGGTACATTTTTTAAAAAACCACTATTTGCATATATAGGACGCGGGTGGCGCTGTGGGTAAAAGCCTCAGCGCCTAGGACTTGCCGATCGAAAAGTCGGCGGTTCGAATCCCCGCGGCGGGGTGCGCTCCCGTCGCTCGGTCCCAGCACCTGCCAACCTAGCAGTTCGAAAGCACCCCCGGGTGCAAGTAGATAAATAGGGACCACTTACTAGCGGGAAGGTAAACGGCGTTCCGTGTGCTGCGCTGGCTCGCCAGATGCAGCTTGTCGCGCTGGCCACGTGACCCGGAAGTGTCTGCGGACAGCGCTAGCTCCCGGCCTATAGAGTGAGATGAGCGCACAACCCTAGAGTCTGGCAAGACTGGCCCGTACGGGCAGGGGTACCTTTACCTTTTTATTTGCATATATCTCACATGAACACACATATCAGTCTGTTTCCAAAAGTATTAACAGCTGAAAACATCTATCTTTCCCCTGGCCTTTGACATCTCGGATATCTTCTTATGAGAGCCACTTCATTCTCTTGGCTGTAATTTAGCTGATTTTGATACTGCATTTTAAAGATTGTTGTAACCTTCTGTGGGACCATATGATGAAGGGTGGGTGAGAAAATACTATTACTACCAATAACATTAGTACTGCTAATAATAATAATAATATTTGCAGTTGCCAGAATAGTTGTTATATAAGGATAGTAAATGATCTCAATGAAGCTCTTTCTCCCATCATGTCCATTCAGTAAAAAATATAATTAAAAGGACATGATAGTTTTGGTCTTAGGTGAAAAGGCAGTGTGTCCTCCTGGATGACAGAATTATTATTTTTCCCTGTGCTGGAAAAAGCTAGTACACTGCTAGTACATCACGACACGCCGCGTTTAAGGTTCTGTTTAGAAAAACAGGAATTGTAGCTGTAGCAGTTAAATCTGGAAAAGAAAGTTTTGGCTGTGCATGCAGTTCCACCATTTATGGGTAAATGATCTCTTCAAACCTCGTTAAGATTTTTAAAAAATTACTTGTTTCTAAGCTAAACCTTAGAAATGGAGATCTGGCCCTCTGTTTAATGGCCATTATAAAGAACTGTGTGTGTTGGTTCATATGTAACACCAAACCTTGCTGGTTTGAAGTCTTGGTTTGCAGGGTCATTGCAAACCATAGTTTGTCAGTTCAGGTGTAACAGCAAACTGGTTTGCACTAAACTATGTTTAGTATCAAACCATGGTTTGGCATAATGTCCAAACAGAGTGTGCGTGTGTGCAAATGTAAAACAGCACACTCTTGGATCAAAAATTGCTACACTCCACCAGCCTTTCTTCTGCCCCAGCTTCGGCTCTCCATTTTGGAGGCTGTCAACCTTCAGGAGCAGATTTTCAAGGGTACAAGGGGCTGCAGCAGAAAACTGGACAAGAAAGCCCAAGAGTGTGTGTAGAAGATAATGCATTTAATGATAGGTAACTTGAATTTTAGAAGAAATTGATTTATGCTCTTTTCTAGTCTGTTGTAACTCAAGTAGTACGCTATTCCATGGGATGTGAGGTTTTTTGTTTTTTGGCCTTATGAAGTCGTCATTGGATGGGGCTGGGGGAAGAGGGTGTTTCCTTCAATCAAACATTTCAATATGATATGCAACTTTTTCTAGCTGTTGACAGGTCTGGGAATGCTACCCTTAAAGATTTCTTCTTGTGCACAAATATGACGAAAGGGAACTAGAGAGATGACAATCTCAAGTTAGTGGTCTGATGATTTCAACTCCCTCTGGGAGTATACACTGGTAGAGGATAGCAACATCATCTTCTTTTGATCTTTCTGTTCTTGCAGCTGCTAATGAAAATTAATATAAGAAGAACTTGATAAATTCTGTCTGCCTATCTCTTCTGACTAGTTTGCACTTCATTTTAGTAATGGCCACTTTATTTAAATTTCTCTGATTTTTCTAAAATAATTCTTAAATAACTGAATTAGTGCTTTGAATCTTGGATTTCCTGTTATACCAGACGCCTTCTGTCTCTCATTTATCTATCGCCCCAGTCTAGCCCAAGTAACTGTAAAAGTATAATAAACAAATAGATCTAACCTTCAAAGTGTGATAAATGCATACTAAAGCACCATCAAACAAATGGATAAATTAAAAACAACAGATTAAATAATTTTAGACGCCTGCATATAGATCTGTTGTTAACTGTCAAGAGCAGCTCTTTAATTTGTGCCTGGATGACAAGGAGTAGGTGTCCATCAGTGCAGCCTCCAGAGCCATGGTTTCTCAAACTTTTTGGGTAACAGAGCATTTTTCAAGAGAAAAATTAGTCATGGAGCACTATCATCACCCTTATGCCAAAGGCACGTATGTGCATTTTTTGCTGTTTTTACCGAACTGTATTTTTCAAGTTGTTAGTCTCTTATCTAGAGCATTTTGCATTTTTGCCGAGCCAATCAGAAGTGGGCTTCCACAGTTTCTGAGCACAGCCCCAAGTAGAGCCAACCAGCTGGCCTTGAAATGAAATATAATGTGACTCACAGTTTCTAGATCTCGAACAAGCAAAAAGGATTGCAGTTCTTCCCAGCTGGAGTTGAGGAAGGCCAATCTTGGCTACAGTTGCAGTTGGAGCTTCCAGATTCATCTGCACATCCAGGAGCACTTCAAGATTTTTGATGGAGGACAAGAAAAGCTCCATCTCGGTTGTTAGGGATGCCCCTGCCATATTCATTGTCCATTTTTCTACAGTACAAAAACTGCTAGAACTGGGGGAGGGAGAAAGTGTGCACACTAGCTGTTAACTCCATATTAGAGACTCCAGCCTTTCATAATGGCGCCGTGTGTGTGTGTGTGTGTGTGTGTAGATAGATAGATAGATAGATAGATAGATAGATAGATAGATAGATAGAATAGATAAGGTGATGAGATGGCATTCTGCAGAATTCCTCAAAGGAACATCCTGGAGAGACAGAGAAATGTTGCTTGTCACTACCCACTGAGACATTGCCGCTAAGTAAGAATGAAGTCCCGTCTCTCTAACCCCTCAGTTGGTTCACCAGTAGTATTTTCTGATTTGCTATTTGGACAGTAGCTTCCTGTGGGTGTGATGTTTATGTGCCTCCAGATTTTCAGATACAGGTATTGAGCTAACTTGGCTACATGTATTTTTCTGGTTGACCTCAGGACTTAAAGAAAGCGCTGAAGAAATGGTAAGAAACAAGCTGGAAGGAAAGGATGCGCTGACACCATGGGAGCAGTTTCTGGATAAGAAGAAAGAGAAAAGGAAACTGAAGAAAAAACAGAAGGTAGTAAAGACTTTAATCAAGTGCCCTACAAATTTACTTCCTTTAGGTGAACCCTTTTCCAAGTTGACTCATCTGTCAAGGAATGCCTGCATGTATAGCTTGGAAAGCCAGCACATCCTTGGGGCTGCTCATGGCAAGAGGAGATTAGTAACAGTGGACGCAATCTTGTCTTCCGAGAAACTTGATATTAATTAATTTATAATTTTTCTATCATACCCTTCGAAAAATGATTTCCAGAGCAGCTGCGGACATTGTACAGCAAAAACTAATGCTATAAAATAACAAAAGTAAAAGCAGCAGCTTAAAAAGCAAACATGAATGCCAGTTCAACTCAGCGTGAGCCTCTCGGAGAGAGCATTTCACAAGCAAGTTGGCATCGCTGAAAAGGCTCGGCCCCTTTGCCATTCACTACATCTCAGCTAGCGGAGGCAAGCATGTTGAGGAGAGCGTCTGGTACTGTCTTGCTGTACTGGCAGGTTCATGTGGAATCTTTCCCACTGTTGCTGAGGAACCCCTGATAAAAGCCTCAAAGGAACCATGAGTTCCCTGGAACACAGCTTTACAACTTGTGTTCTATTCCTCTCAGATACATTATTTTCAAAGTGCTTTAACAGAAAGCTTGAGAGTAGGCAAGTGATTGATCAAGGTAGCACTAAGTCATAACAGGCCTGAGCGCTTTTCATTGCCTTTGGCAGCCATGTGATTTTTTTTTTTTAAAAAGTTGTGATTAAAGGAAAATAAGTGTATTAGCCTATCCAGAAAATCCTCCTTTGATCCTGTGTCCTTGATAAGTTCTGCATTGCTAAAGGGAATGGTCATTCTTGCTGAAATGTCATGTTGGAGCTGCCAAGCCTTGGATGAGAATTGTAGCTTTGTCCAAAGTCTTAAGTGGTGAGCAAATTTTGCCTGCAGAATTTTAAAAGCGCATCTTTAACGCTGGGAAAGTCTTCAAAGAAATATACATTTTGGGTTTCTTTTGGAAAACTAATGACAGTGTCCCTATGATGATAGACTTTTCTTCATTGTTCCTCTAAAGTCAACAAGAGGGGTGCCAGACATTGCTTAATTTTGAGGCTGGCCTTTTATTACTCTGAGAGTGTTGCCTCCATATGGATGTCCATTATTTCTGAATATGTCAGCCAAGGAATTCTGTTGAACAGACCACTGTGCTTCGGAATACATTTATTTGGGAGATTCTGATCTCACAATTCTAATAGGTTATTTTTTTGTAAGACAATTCTGTGTTGGATCAGCGATTGTTGAAAATGTAGCATTTGCCCCAGACATTGCACACATGGTTATGACCTTGGGTTCAATGTCTTTATTAGAAGTTCATTGATTATTTTTCTTGTTTGCCTCATTGAATCCTAAATTATTATTTGCTTTATCGCATTAATAACCTGCACTTCTTGCAAGGAAGAACAAGGCATTATAGAGAGCTTGCATCATATTATCCTCATAACTTGTCTTGGAAGAGAGGTTAGGCTGAGAGATTGTGATTTCCTTTTTAGCCCACACATTGATCTTTGAGGTCAAGTGTGAAGTTGCACCCGAATTTCTCATATCTACACTTGATACACACCCACTGCACTGTATTGCTTTACTCTTCCGTATATTCTCTTCATAATTATCCTAAACGTAAGT
Source organism: Podarcis filfolensis (assembly GCF_964270895.1). Taxonomy (NCBI): domain Eukaryota; kingdom Metazoa; phylum Chordata; class Lepidosauria; order Squamata; family Lacertidae; genus Podarcis; species Podarcis filfolensis. Next base: position 15,913,936 of record NC_139606.1, on the reverse strand, counting down.
CAAATGATATATGTCTCCAGCTACTCTCAAAGAGTGGTCTGGGAATCTTTGGCCTTCCAGATGTTGCTGAACTATTAGCCATGCTTGCTGGGCTGTTTGGAGTTGTAATAACTTCTGCTACATATGCTTTCTCCAGGGCAACTATTGCTGAAGGTTTGGTAATACTTATCTTCCAACTCTATCCAGCTAGCAGTGGCTTCTATACAGAAAGGTACAGCGGGTGCTACTTGTTTAGGAACAATTGTTGATCACTAGGAAGTTAATAACAAATGGTACCTCTTGTATGAGACAGCTGGAAGATAGATGTGTTCTTGCAAACACATTAGTTGCTTGTCTACTGCACGGCAGCTGCTCACTCTTGAAGAGTTCTGAGGAAGGGAGAAAGAGCTATTCTCCATGATACCAATCACCCAAAAGTTAATAAAGCATTGAAATTTGTGTATGTGTTCATGTAATTGTTAATGAAGCCCATATTGATGCCTACAGTCCTATAGTGGCTTTGATTTCGGTGAAAGCAGCCATTTTAAATCACTTTCCTCCTGTGTTGCAAATATCCGCCCTGAGGTTACTCCTTGAAACTTTTATTTGGAAACTTTGTGTTTGTATATTACATTTACTTGTATTACTAATGCACTGCTGGTGTTTAGTAACTGAAATGCAATGTGTTTTGTTTCAGGCGGCTGCTGACGAAACACTAACGGAAGATGAATGCCCATCTGATGTTGATTTGAACGACCCATACTTTGCTGAGGAACTCGGGAAAGCAGGTTAGATGTCATTTATTGTGAAAGATGGTCGAGTAGATATCACGTACAGTGGTACCTCGGGTTACATACGCTTCAGATTACAGATTCCACTAATCCAGAAATACTACCTCTGGTTAAGAACTTTGCTTCAGGATGAGAACAGAAATCATGCTCCGGCGGCGCGGCACAGCAGGAGGCCCCATTAGCTAAAGTGGTGCTTCAGGTTAAGAACAGTTTCAGGTTAAGAACGGACCTCTGGAACGAATTAAGTACTTAACCCGAGGTACCACTGTACTAGGATTTTCATAGAAATGTTGACAAGTTCCCTTACCGAAGGCTCCTAAAGATCCTTCAGTCATAAGATGTGATGATGAACCCTTAGTAATCTAACCATGCTTGCTGATGAGGCTCTAAATGGATTGCAACCATGCAGCAGAATAATTTTGGTTCATTTTAGAAAGCTCAGTAAATGTCAGATCAGCATGTCATGGGGGGAAAGTGGCAAATGCATTTTCCAGTATATAATAAATTTTTGCCACACTTTTGGTCACTCTGTGTCAGAAAGGATATTGAAAACAGGAGAAGTTATAGGAAAGAGCAGCTAAAACGATCAGTGGATGGGTTGTATTTTTGCTTAGGAGGTGGTTAAGAAATTGAGGCATTTATAGGAAATTCTAAACTGAGGGATTAGAGGGATTTCCTTAGAGGCAAAGGAAATCCTTGAGAGTCAGGTAGCATTAGTAGGACAGGCACAAAAAAAGAATACTTAGAAGCTACTTCCTGTGTCATGTGTCCTGCTAGAGTGGCTGCCCAGTGAAGCATGAGAGAAGAAATGTCACCAGGATGGGAGGAGCAGGAACACTGAGTAGTTGTCATTTGCCAATAGTGGGAGAATTTTAGTGCTTTTCAAGGGGAGATGTTAGGGAGGAATGTAGCCTCCAGGTCATCTGGCAAACTGATAGAATACTATTTTTAGAAAGCTAAAACATTGCACAAGGAGAGCCCCAATATTTCTCCCACCCTAGCATCAAAATTCAGTATATTTTTCCTTAGTGAGTGAAATGGCTTCTCTCTCCCACGCCCACGGCTAAATTGTGTTGCTTGAGTTTCCTTTACGATTTGATCAACTCCCACCTGTTAGCCTACTTACGTGTCTTCTGTCAAGCGAGTTGGGTTGGGATATGGGATTTTGACTTCTGCTTTGTAAAAATAGAGCATGATATAATGGCAATATGGGAAATACCGTATTTTCTCCCTATAGGACGCACCGGCCCATAGGACGCACCTAGTTTTTTGGGGGGGAAATCAAGGGAAAAATTTTTATTTCCCCCCCAGGTTTGCGCAGCCATCCCCAAGCTAGAAGAGGGAGACGGAGCGCTCCGTCTCCCTCTTCTGCCTTCAGGGACAGCCTCCCTAGCCTCTGTGGGGCAGCGCACTCCGCTGCCCTGCAGAGGCTTTGCGCAGCCATCCCCAAGCTAGAAGAGGGAGACGGAGCACTCCGTCTCCCTCTTCTGCCTTCAGGGACAGCCTCTCTAGCCTCCGTGGGGCAGCGGCTTGCCCCGCTGTCCCCCGAGCTTGTGGGGCTGGTGATGGGGAGAAGCAAGCCTGCTTCTCCCCCCCCCCCCCGCCAGCCTCCAGACCAGGTCGGGGAATAGTGGGGTGGCGGCGCTGCGCCTCCCCACTGTCCCCCGAGCTTGTGGGCTGCACCGACCCCTCTCGCTCTCCAGGCTTCAGCGAAAGCCTGCATTCGCCCCATCGGACGCACACACATTTCCCCTTCATTTTTGGAGAGGAAAAAGTGCGTCCTATAGGGCGAAAAATACGGTACCTCCTAGTCCACCTCTCTTCTAAAGACCCCATCCCTGAATTCTAGACCACCGTCTAGGGAAATAAAACAGGAGGAGAATTCACAGCTAAGTAAATTCTTATGTTCCTTCAACGTTGAGAAAAATAAACTATATATACCCTTCGGCAGTTGATAGGTGGTTGTACTATGTTACATTAAAGTAACCATTGTAGAACTGATCCTTACTGAAATAGTTCCTGACAATGAAAGCCACCATATTTCAAATAGCTATTTCTAGAGTCCCTAGCAAGATTTATAACTTCCTTTTGAAAAGCATTCCTCCATTCTGCTTCCATAAGCTTCTTAGGAAAATGCCCCCAAGGTTCGAAAGCAGTTTGCCCAGGGGGTGGCTTACAATTTAAAACAAGTCAAATCCCTATTAAACAGCCAAGTTAACTCAGACACCTCTCCAGATTGTCGCTGAAAGTTTTGGGGCAACTGCAGATCTTTTCCTTAGTATGTTCTTAAATGCCCTAACCAACACCCATTGAGTTTTATGAAACTAAGTGTTGTAGCTGGAATTTGAGCACATATATGCAGCTAATAATTCAAGTAATGCATTTTGTGTTTCTCTCTAACAATGTTTTAAAGGTTTCATTTAATGTTCAAATGCGTTTTAAGGTTTGAAAAAGCAATCTGCTGGCTGTGGAACATCAAGTAAAATAGCAAATTGCTACAACTGAGCCTGGCTCCAAGGCATTGCTATAAAATACTTTCATGACTGTTCCAACCTGATTATTAACTTTTCAGTAGTGAATTTATTTTTTCAGCAAAAGACAAAATGCATATTTCCTACTGGCCGATGATGGAAAACAAATTGAGATCAATTGGGCCTGATTGGCCTATAAAACAAAGTTCATACAAACTGCAGAGGATTGTTACTGTTACAAACACATAATATATTCTGTGTTTTATCATACCTGAACAGTTTTTTTATAAGATGATTGATTTGATTGTTGTTCTCTTTTGATTCCTGGAAACCAAGTCTGGAGACACATGCAGCATTCTGGTTTGCTTGTTTCAAAATGTTTCATGCCATAGGCAATTTTGCACTTGGACAGAAAAACATATTTCTTTGGGGAATTGGTTAGAATGAGTTCTGTACATGGGGCAGAAAAAGAGCAGCTTTTACGTAATGTATACTGCACATAATTTTAGAGGGGTGCCCCTTTCATATGCTGCCTGGAGCATGATTTGGGTTCTTCTTAATCGTATGATGTGTGTTCACCTGTAACAATTAGTCAGACTTCCTTGTGCTCACTGCCCAGTCGGTCTCACTTTACCTGGCATGAGTGACATAAACAAACCAGGAATCCTTTGATTCCTGTTCTGCCTGACCAAAGGATGATGGATGTGTTGTTACTCCCTAACAAAGCATGATCACTAGTCAACCTGAAACCATACTTTGTTGTGGACCTGGTAATCATGACTTGCTAGGGAACAGTAAACCCCATTGCTTGGTTCAGAGATAAAAGGGAGCCAGGGTTTCTTAAAACTTGTAGCTTTATTGTTTATCCTGCTCGCACTAGGGGAGGAGAGAAGCTGGAACAATCAGGCAGCACGCACGCTGCTTGTTTCAGATAAACCACATTAAGCCAGAAAGTCTCACTTATTGCTGTGTGAATGCAGCTTGTATGTGGCACACACTTAACTTCATATTTTAAAAGCTTGATTCTTTCAGAAGGAAACTGTTTCCTTTCCCGTAACAAGCACCTGTTGGGAACCTGTAAAACAATACATCCTTTTGAATATGGATTTTGAATTTAGATTTTAGAAATAAATCAATGCAGATTTTTGGACTCGTGGACACATTTTCAGTTTTGAGAAAATGCTGGAGGTCCTGGTCCTGAGATGGCTGCTGTGAGGCATGGCATAACACAAAATGGCTGCCATGGGGAGGGTGGCAGAACACAAAATAAGAGAGAGAACCACCCTTGGGAAGTCTGCTATGTCCTGCTGTCCCTGACTATGAAGATCTGGAGGCTTCAGCCGGCTACCTTGGAAGCCTGGAGAGCGAGAGGGGTGGGTGCGCGCTGACCCCTATCGTTCTCCAGGCTTCAGTGAAGGCAACCTGAAGCCCACCGCCAGCCTCAAAGACCAGGTCAGGGAGCAGCGCGAAGGTGGCAAGCCGCCTTCCCGCTGCCCCCCGAGGTTGTGGGGCTGGCGGTGGGGGGAAGCGCTGCTTTCCCCCGCTGCCAGCCTCAAAGATCCCTGAAGCCTTTGGAGCGCAGCGAAAGTTCCCGCTGTGCTCCAAAGGCTTCAGGCTTCGGGGACAGCCTTTGGAGCCTCCTGCCCTGCGGAGGCTTTGTGCAGCTAACCCCAAGCTAGAAGAGCGAGACGGAGTGCTCCATCTCCCTGTTCTGGCTTTGGGCTTAGCCGCGCACCCTGCATTCGCTCTATAGGACGCACACACATTTCCCCTTAATTTTTGGAGGGGAAAAAGTGCGTCCTATAGAGCGAAAAATACGGTAACTGTCTTCTGCAGCGTGCATTCAGGAGTGTGTGCATACATTCTTGCAGTGTCGCTGATCTGGTTACACCTGGATATTTAAAAACTTGCTTTTTATTTGTGTTGTGCTTATAATTAGGTTCAAAAAAGAAGTCCAAGAAAGAAGAAAATGCCCAAGAAAATGAAGATGACATGGAAAAGCAGAAGGTAGTAGATTACATGCTGAAGTAGTATTAAGATTAGACATAGGAATGAAGTCCTGGGGTTAGGCGTGTTACTGCAAAGTTGCATTGGGTGACGGAATGATTTGTTGTATTTACCTTAAAAATGGAAACTACATGGTAATAAGTATGCAAAAAGGAAAGAGTTGGAAAAACAAACCATGAGATGGATGATCTAGTTTTGAAGTTTTTCTTTTATTGTTCACATTTATTAATGCTGCTTATATATTGGTATTCCATTAGAAAGATCAGAGTATCTTACATGGGGGGTTGCTGGTAGGCTGTCATTCAGGCACCGATGAGGCAATTATAGCTCTTGCTATTATGCATTAGCAACCCAAACCTTTAGATGAGGCACAGAAACATCTGCAGCCCATATTCGGTGAAATGTTGTGCAAACAGATCCTATCTGTTTTGATTGTAACAGGCTGAAATGGCTCTGCTGGTGATGGATGATGAGGAAGATGAAAGGAGACACTTCAATTATGACAAGATAGTGGAGCAGCAGAACCTGAGCAAAAAGAAAAAGAAACTATTGGTGAAAAAGAAGGAACTGCTGACAGATGACTTCCAGGTAACACTACGGGCTTCCTCCTATTGAAGTCTAATAACAGTGCTAGTCATTTTGTGTTAAAGTAGATCAATAACTACATTACGATTTATGCAAAAACACATTTTATATAATTCTATCCAAAGGGACAGTTAAAGGATTGAGTTACAGATCTTGAGCTTGGTGTCAGAAATCAAAAAAGTTTTACATCCTTTTTTGTGTTTATAAGGGGGGGGGGGTGGATATGCTATCTAGAAAAAAAATTCCAAGGACTTTCTTGAGGCTCAAATAATGCCACCTTCCTGGAATGAAATAAACCTATTTTTGTGTGGGTCAAAATTAATATTTAAAACAGGCTGTTGCATTTTCACATTTCCTTAAGATCTAGATTCTTGATTAACAACTATCCTGCAGGGCACATTTTTCTCCTACTTTTTTTTAGCTATTGCAGTTAAAGCATCCTCTCTTGCTCTTCGCAGGTTAATGTTGCTGATGCCAGATTCCAAGCCATGTATACCTCTCATTTGTTTAATTTGGATCCTTCGGATCCAAACTTTAAGAAAACAAAAGCAGTGGAAAAGATTTTGGAGGAGAAAGCTCGTCGAAGAGAGCAAGGTTTTGTTGAGGCAGCTGGGGGAGGGAACAATATGGCAGAGCCTGCGGCCAAGAAATCCATAGATCCTGCATTGTCAATGCTAATCAAGTCCGTCAAGAATAAAACAGAACAGTTTCAAGCAAGGAAGAAACAAAAAGTCAAATAAGCTGAGCTCAAACGTTGAAGATGGAAACTGGACTTCTGAAGAAATCAGAGTTGATGTTAATTTACAGGTGAAGACCAAACTTTTATGCTAATTCAAGTTTAAATTCTAGCAAAAATATCTGCCAAATGATTTTCGGACAAAATCACCCTAAAAAATACATGTAACATAGCCAAATATAGTTCAGACAATTTGGTTTCATAAAAAAAACACCAGACCTTTAATTCTGTCCATAGATGCAAGGGAGAGCAAGGTTTTAAATCACTCTCCAACTTGCCATCAGAAGACAGCGACATGGTGGGGGGGCTTGGCAGTGTACTCCTGTTCTCTTTCATGTGATTGTCATGCATACAGACATAATTCTCCCAGTTGGACTCAAGTCTTTGCCACTTTTATAATATGCAGCTGATAACTGATGTTTGAGAGGTGGTATAAGCTCAGTATGGGGAGTCTTTGGCCCTACTTATGTTGCTGAACTGCAACTCCCACCACTCCTGGCCATTGGCCATGCTTGCATGGGCTGATGGGAGTTGGATATAGTTCGGCAACCAAATGGTTCCTCATCCTTGTTAGACAAGGGTTCCCCCCCCCCGCCCCATAATGGTGTACTGAATATTTTGCAGTTGCAAACTTGTTAGCAAAATGGATTAACTGAAAACATGGTATGGCTGGCTTGAATGTATGATTTGTACAACTGTAAATAAAAACACAATTATTGGTTCGTTTTAATAACACTTGTGCTTGTCTGTGCTTAAAGATTTACGATGGTTGCAAAATGTCTAGTGCTATGTCATTTTTGATGTTTATAAACATGAAACTTAGGCTGAAATTGGGGAAATACGTGCTTTGACACATTTTGATTCAGTTTTTTTTTTAATCAATTTAAAGACCTTTAATGCCATGGTAGTGCCAGATAACTGTATGAGAATAGAAGGATTTGGCATTCAGGGAAGGCCATCTCCTTTCAATATACAGATCTGCAGGGCAGGTGCTGCTGTGCAATTCTACAGGGGTATGTGACTGTGTCATGATGCAGTATGAAATAAAAAAGAATATCCCTTCTGTACTTAGACCATTATATGTTCCCTTTGCTTGAAATCACCAGGTGCTCATCTCCACTGAAGAGACTTCATTTTCTTACTGCATGTAATTGGTTGAGCAATGAATCCATTGGTGAAATTGGAACATCTAATTGATTCCCCCTAATCCCCTTAGCAGGTTTGACAGCTAGCCCAAAGATGCAAGCCCTACCACTCTCCTGACTATTCTGCTTGCTACTTTCACCTCTTCAGCTAAATGGCAGATGCCATTCTTGGGTCGTGACAGGTCTCCATTGCTGCAATGTTCTCTCACCCGAATCATGCCACGGTCATAATAGGAGAGTGCTCTTATAAGGGAGCTACACAACCATTTAGTTAACAAGGCTGAATTTTTTTCCCAGATTTGTTTTTTCCCCCTGGATGATCTCCGAAACAATACGTAAGGGTTCAGTTCAGTACAGTGCTTAGGACCAAGCTAGATTATTTATTTATTTAGGATGATACCCAGGAAGGAATCTGTTGGCAGATTTTCAGGAGTTCATTCTTGGTGCTCATCCCGAGCAGATTTTGGAGAGCACAAGTTCCTCCCAACTTTTTCCTTTACTGGAATGGCAATTGGCTTGTTCTTATCCTAAGGCTACAAGTGTCAAAGGGAAAGTGAAGGTGTGTAGCAGAGAATGCTTCAAAGCAATTTGTGGTTAGGAATAATTTGCATTTAGAAAGAATGAAAGGGCCAGGGCCTCATTATCCTGCCCTTAGTGATGCTACCAGATAGAAAAGAGCCATTATCCTTGCTTTCCTACAGAGGCCCAGCTCACACTTCCAAGACTACTGCTCATGTATGTGCAGGTAAGCTGTTGTGCTGCGTTATTGTTAATGAAAAATGGCAGAGTTACTAGCACTCATGTTTTCTTCATTACCTAACTTCTTGTACTAACATTGCCCAGTTGGACATCCCAACTGGAGCTGAATCTTCTGTCCATGGTACAGTATATCTCTTTTGGCATGTTCGGAATGGTGGGGGGGGTGTAGGCAGGGCAAATAGCCATATATGACATGATTTGGTTTCAAGTGTGCTCTGAAATCACACCTTTTACAGCTCACAGTGGAGTGCTTGGAAGATTTCATTTTAAAAAGCATTGGCTTATGGAAACTCCTGGGCAAGGTTTAATCATTTGTATCTGAAATACGAGCATGTTGGAGCAGCCACAGATATTTGGACTTGGCTAACTTAGAATTTATTTGGAACATTTTCATGGCAAAGCTATCGGAAGAAACTTTATTCTGAGGAAATGCATAAAACACACTTGATTTACATTCCATGCACCGTAAAAAGTCCTTGTCCTCATGGGAATTTGAAGAGTTCAATCTGCCTTGCACTGTTGGTTTTTGCCACTTCTCTCTTCTTTTTTCTGCATTACACATATAGTTGAGTTGGTTTTAAAAGAATAAAGCAATCAACAATAGAATAAGAGTTCAAATGATCTGTAACAATTTACTAAACAGCAGGGGTTAAGAAAAGCAATATTATTGAAAGACTTGCTCTAATAAAGCCATCTTTGCTTTACTAGTGAACAGTGATTGGGCCAGACTTAGGCGTTCTATATTTTGGATAAAACAACCCCAAATGCTTGATCTTTAGTACTCATCCACCAAATGGCAGTCATTAATGCTCCCTTCATAGTAACCATTTTGTTATAGCACCCACAGTGCACTCTGAAGATTTCAAAAAGTTTGACAACAACTGATATTTCTGATGGCAGGTATAGTTATCAGGTGGATTTCAGAAGCCTATACACTCTGAGGAAACTTTGCAATAATACCAGGAAGCAGCAGGAGTCAGGAAAACGTCATTTTCGAACAACCAATGAAGAACTTAGCATAGCAGCTAGGATTTGCTAACATAGGTAATGCTAAGGTTTCAGCTAGTTCCTACTGAGCTATAGAAGGAGCCACACCCAGAGAGAGGGTGTTTTTATTGCAGGCATAACATGTCTCTCAGAGACAGGCCCCCACCCCCACCCCACACAGTACAGCTGAATGCTAGAAAAGAGTCTCCGAGATGAGAGTGAAATTCTTGGGCATCAGCTAGGCGAAGTGGTTATTGAAATATTCTGCTCCCAGGCCATTTGGGGCTTTGGAGGTCAAAACCGGCAACTTTCTCATCTTTCAAAATGCTAGCTGGGTGGTTGTCTTCGTTTTGTGTTTAGCCTCTATTACCTTAAAGGAGATGGACACGGGTGGCGCTGTGGGTTAAACCACAGAGCCTAGGACTTGCCAATCAGAAGGTCGGCGGTTCGAATCCCCGCGACAGGGTGAGCTCCCGTTGCTCGGTCCCTGCTCCTGTCACCCTAGCAGTTCGAAATCATGTCAAAGTGCAAATAGATAAATAGGTACCACTCTGGCGGAAAGATAAACAGCGTTTGCGTGCGCTGCTCTGGTTTGCCAGAAGCGGCTTAGTCATGCTGGCCACATGACCCGGAAGCTGTACGCCGGCTCCCTCAGCCAATAAAGCGAGATGAGCGCCGCAACCCCAGAGTCGGCCACAACTGGACCTAATGCTCAGGGGTCCCTTTACCTTTACCTACCTTAAATGAGATCAGGAGAAATTAGTAAAAGCAATTTATACCTGGTGTCAAATCACTGCAAGAGGCAGTCTACAGCAGTTTTGCTCATCTCTAGAGCTGGAGGACTTGTGAGCAGCCTATTTGGTTATCATTTTTGTGTGTATTTGGGGATTTGATTCCTTCAAATTGAAGGCAGGTATGTTGGGTTTGGGGGACACGGGTGGCGGTGTGGTATAAACCTCTGAGCCTAGGGCTTGCTGATCGGAAGGTCGCGGTTCGAATCCCCACGACGGGGTGAGCTCCCGTTGCTCGGTCCCAGCTCCTGCCAACCTTGCAGTTCGAAAGCACGTCAAAGTGCAAGTAGATAAATAGGTACCGCTCTGGTGGGAAGGTAAACGGCGTTCCCGTGCGCTGCTCTGGTTTCACCAGTCATGCTGGTCACTTGACCAGGGGAAGCTGTGGACAAATGTTGGCTGCCTTGGCCAGTAAAGCGAAATGAGTGCCTCAACCCCAGAGTCGTTCGTGACTGGACGTAACTGTCAGGGGTCCTTTACCTTTACTATGTTGGGTTTGGGGTTCACTTCACTGAGGTTAAGAATCCTCGCCTCAACATTATTAGGGGGGCTGTTCAAATTTGGTTCACCCACTTTAAAGAGCATCTTCATCCCTGTAGTAAATAAATTATATAGATTTGGAAGAGAACTGTCTAGCACAAAGAAGCAGCAAATTGGTTTTAAAATTGCCCTGTCATTGTTAGTCTGGTATGCATATGCTTATTCCAACAGAAAATCAAAAGTTGCCAGTTGTGTTTTGAACTGTCACAGGGGAAATAAAAACAAAAAAAAAATTTTCCCTTCCAGTAGCACCTTAAAGACCAACTAAGTTAGTTCTTGGTATGAGCTTTCGTGTGCATGCACACTTCTTCAGATACAAAAGTTTGGGAGAAGGATGACGTGCTACCTCTCTCTCTACTTCTGTTTCTCTCTGTACTGGGCCTGTTAATTAATCCCCCTAGGTATGTGGATGTGGATTTTTTTTTGTTTTATTTTAAATCATTCCAAAATTCAGCCAACTTTCATTCTCTGTGCGTGCTTATTCTATCCTCACTTTATATGGACAGCTTGTATTTGTTTATAAGTTCTGTGTTTGCTCATATGTTGCCAACTGAATAGATTCTTGGGTTGTATCTACATGACAGTCTCTTCTTCCCCTCTCCCCAGAGGCCCAAAGAACTACGTAAGTGATCTTGTTGGGTTTAATGCTCTCTAAAGATATCTCAGCATATCACCTGTGTCTTGCATCACAATGATCTAATGTCAATTTGCAGTATGAATACATCCATTGTGATGTAAGTTTGCAGTATGGATACACCCATTGTGATGTGACACATTGAACAGTATCCCAGGAGGTCTGATTAAGTGCAAGGAGACCATGTAGCAGGTGAGAAAGAAAGTGGTTCTTAGGCTATTTGGGCTCGGGAACTGTTGTCTTCCATAGGTTGGAGATCTGCTGTTCTTCATATTCCTTGTTATTCTTCAGGACCTTAAAAACCTCAAAGTCCTATCAACCCTGACTTAGATGAGATTTGTGGTCATCAGGTCAACAAAGATTCAGCATGGTAGGTAACATTTTATTGAACATGGACCCCCACACAGACCTTCATCCCCAACCATAAAGAGGAAGATTCTTGTTTCTTTGTTAAGTCAGGAAACAGAGAAAAGTAGTGGCTACATAGCACTATTAATGAATTTGTTTAAAGCTCAGCAAAAAGTAACCCTGTGCGTGCACGCATTTAAAAGGTGAATTAGTATCAAGCCATTTCCAAGGTTGGCAGCCATAGTGGTGATTGCTGAATGTGTAAGTCAGGCACTTAAAGATCTTATGTTACAGGTTGGAACCACAAGAGGTTTTGATTTATTTAATAACACAAAGAAAAAGATCAGACGAGCAGAGATAAACAGGCACGCATGTTTTTTATTATTTCTGCCCTCCAGAATTAAATTTATTATTTCCAATCAACAGCGACAGTTGGTTTTTATTCCCTTTCATATTCCTGTAGCCTCCAAAAATAACATAGCTAAGCCATGCTGACACAGTTTAAATAAACAGTGCTATTGAAGATTTTTTTCTTTAAAAAACAAAACAAGAAAACGAGCAAGTGAAAATGTTACAGTACCTGTCAACCTGAATTTTATATTTAGTTATATTATAGTTTTACTTTAAATTACGATAATTGTGTTTTATGTTCACTTTAAATGTTCACACTTTATTTAATTATTATTTAATACTTGTTATGTAACTGCGATTGTAATCAGAATGCCTACTATAACAGCCGAATGGTTTTCAAAAGATTTGATAATATGGTAAGTTGAACTTAAACCTTTTGTCCTAGTAAACTCTTGTGTGTTGATGTTTCCCTATGGAGCCACAAGACCGTAGGAGAAATTTGTCAATGGACAGATGCCAACCATACATGTAGTTGTCGCTTTGTTGATGGAATATAATTAAGATTTCTTAATGATTTGCACAGCTGGGGTACTGGGTCATGTATCTCTGAGTCCTCTTGGTTCTTTCCAAACTGCTTTTCATGCTGTGACAAGAGAATGAATACCATGGGCCTCTTCAGAAAAACCCTACATTCAGTGAATGCTCTTGCCCTGATGTATGTGCAGCCGATGGCATCTGTACAGAGACCCAGTATGGTGCAGTGATTAGAGTGTTGGACTAGGACTTGGGAGAACAGGGTTCAAATCCCTACTTGGCTATGAAGCTCACTGGGTGACCTTGGGCTTCTCAGCCTGACCTACCTCACAGAGTTGTTGTGGAGAAGAAATGAAGAGCAAGAGAACCAGGCAGGCCACCTTGAGCTCCTTCGAGAAAGAGGCAGGATATAAATGCAAATAAATAGACTACAGGTGCAAAAGGGGATGGGAATCTGGCAAATTGATCTGTGCAAGGGGATCACATGGGTGGACCCCATGTGAGGTCGATTTCCCTACTGTGGTACCTCGGGTTACAGACACTTCAGGTTACAGACGCTTCAGGTTACAGACTCCGCTAACCCAGAAATAGTACCTCGGGTTAAGAACTTTGCTTCAGAATGAGAACAGAAATCAGGTGGCAGCAGTGGGAGGCCCCATTAGCTAAAGTGATACCTCAGGTTAAGAAGTTTCAGGTTAAGAACGGACCTCCAGAACGAATTAAGTTCTTAACCCGAGTTACCACTGTACAGAAGTTAGTCTACTAAATACCACCCATTGTCAGGAAATATATGAGCTGTGTCTTTGGCCTCTACCCTCTTGTGCTTTGACTGAGCCAGGAGAAGAATATAATAGTCACCCAAACTTTGCCCCCAAACTGTTGTACTGTAGAAGGCAGAATGCCCCCAAGCCCTCCATTGATTTTTGCTTTTCCTTCAGGAATTGTGCTGGTATATCCATTTCATATCCATTTCATTTCATAAACGGTCTCGGTCCTGTATACATGAAGGAGCGTCTCCACCCCCATCGTTCAGCCCGGACATTGAGATCCAGCGCCGAGGGCCTTCTGGCGGCTCCCTCATTGCAAGAAGGTTACAGGGAACCAGGCAGAGGGCCTTCTCGGTAGTGGCATCCACCCTGTAGAACACCCTCCCATCAGATGTCAAGGCAATAAACAACTATTTTACTTTTAAAAGACAACTGAAGGCAGCCCTCTTTAGGGAAGTTTTTAATGTCTGATGCTGTATTGTTTTTAATATTCAGTTGGAAGCTGCCCAGAGTGGCTGGGAAAACCCAGCCAGATGGGCGGGGTATAAATAATAAATTATTATTATTGTTGTTGTTGTTATTATTATTATTCATATGTTATCTGTATGCAATGAGCAGGGTATACAGCAGGAGTTGGAAACATGCAGTCTTCCAAACCTTTTGGGACTCCAACTCCCATCAGCCCCAGTCAGCATAGCCAATGGCCATGGGTGATCAACGGAGGCCATCAACATCTGGAGAGCCAGAGTTTCCCCATCCCTGTTGCAAGGGCTAGTCACAGCATCTCCCTTCCTACTCCTACACATTCCCAAAACCAAGAATCATCTTGTGGGCACGCTGAGAATCAGAGGGCGGCTTGGCGTACCTGTATCTGATGCATGAGACCACAAATCCTTCCCTCACCGTGGCTCTCTTGAGGGGAGGTGATTTGTGGGGGCATTCTCAGCAACAAATATAGTAGCATGAAAATTGAGCGCTGGACTGTCAGATGTCCTGCGGTTAGATGTTTCATACACACAGCCGTTCTTGCTAATGTCAGTGGGTGGAAATAAAGGAGAACTCCAGCCTCAAGCATTTTCATCTCTCCCCCCCCCCGTCCCTTTTCTGGCTTGGCCCTAGTACAGAGCTAGAGTTGCGAAAGCAAGGGGCAGAGCAAGATCACATTTTACATTGCCATGCTGTGGTTCGTGCACTGGAAGGACTAGCGAGTGGGTGTTAAGACAACTGGGAGCTATAAAGAATGCGATTCTGGCTGATCCAGGGAAGCAGGCTGAAACATTTTGGTCATGTTGAGAAGGCGACTAGCTGAAGAAAGCATTTTGTGCTGGCAGGATATCAGGCAAGGGACCCTTTCATGTAGAGAAGGAGCAGCTCCGAACAGACATGTCCTCCAGGCCTTTTAAAGCTGCTGGAAAGGATCAAATTTTTTGCTTTTGGTAACAAGTGAGGGACTCTGCCTGCCCCCACTGCTGGTTTTGCTCTCTTCGTTTCATTGTCTTTCTAGCCTGCCCTGTCTCCAGTGAGTTCCAATTTAAAATTGATGCAAAAAGTATCCAACAAAATTTGACGGGGCTAAACCATATGTTTAACAAAAACACATCAACCTCACACTCATCCCAAGGCCAGCCAAGTATGGCCACACCAGCACCCCTTGTGTTATTTCTCATTGTTTGAGGTAGAGACCCTATCTTCAAACATCCTGTATATGCAAAGAGGTGATCAACCTATGTCTGGGTCATAGCATCTTTGGACTGAAGATGGACGCTCACAGGAGTTAGTGCTCCTCCGCAGAAATATAAGAAATGAATTCTTTACCCATAGACAACGAGCATGCCAAGGAGATGGAAGGGCTAGATCCTGTCTCTTTCAGAGGTAGTTTCCCAAGGTGAGATTATGTTTTTGTATGGAAGAACAAGTTTTGGTATGGAGTTATTTCTACTCCCTCCAGCTGTTCACATCTGCACAGCTTCAATTCATTTTGGTCTGTGCACGCACCAGAGGGTGTTGACCTGACAGGGATTATCTCAACCCTATGCAAAAGCCATGTGGCTAAGGACAAATTAGGAACTACAGTGGTACCTCGGGTTACATACGCTTCAGGTTACAGACTCCGCTAACCCAGAAATAGTACCTCAGGTGAAGAACTTTGCTTCAGATGAGAACAGAAATCGTGCCTTGGTGGCGTGGCGGCAGCAGGAGGCCCTATTATAGCTAAAGTGGTGCTTCAGGTTAAGAACAGTTTCAGGTTAAGAACGGACCTCCGGAACGAATTAAGTACTTAACCCGAGGTACCACTGTACAGTCTGTGTGAAGCTAGTTTGAGAAACAATGCATTGGACAGTGGTATATTGTAACAAAAGGATACACACACATTTTGGATAATGTCATGTGGACACTTTAAAAACTCAGCCGCGTCTGCCTGCTCAGTCTGCTGTTGATGGTCGACTTCAAGGCCTCTGCTCTCCTTGCTTATCTTTCCTCTGGACTTGGACCTGGCAGTTCTTCAAACAGAGGTCTGTCTTCTGTTAAGTAGGACATATGGCCATCGTAGACAGCTGTGCTGCTTAGAACACCACATTGTCGCAGCTACTTGTGAGCAAATGACTTAATGAGCTGATGCAGCAATGCCCTTTACAGGGTCTGTCCAAACACTTGAGGGGGCGACTGTGGAAAGTTTGCATTAGAGAAAGGCAACTGACCTTAATCGCTCTGCAAAGGAACCCAGAAAAACAGTGCATATCACAAATAGGTCTTGAGATGAAGTGCGGGTTGTAGCAAGGACATACCTCTCTTTCTCTCTCTGACACACGCAAGCAGCAGACAGACATTATGTCCTCTTTTTCCAGGACACACCCTCTTTTTCATGGGTAGAGTCGTCATAGCGATCCATAGTTAAAAGCAGAAGTCGGAAAATGTGTCCTCTTCAGAATATGGCAACCGTATACGACCAATTTTTTGATATAGTCATTTGATTCCACCTCTTACAAGTACTATGGTCACCACAATAGCTGTAGTAATGTATTCCAGAACAAAGAAGAAAAGTTGACGGGAATAATTTTCTTCATAGAATCATTGCCAGGGTGGGAAATAAATGTAATAAATGGGTAATGAAACCCCTGGTAATTAATGTAGACCCCTAAAATAAGACACTATGGAGCCATACTGTCATTTCCTTGACCAAATGCTGAAGGTGATATTGATAAGCTGTTGTAATAAACAAAAACCTGTCCTTATTCCCTTATGGGGAACACAAGAGCCCTTATAGAGTCCTTTGTAGATTCTCCATCAGTCAGAGAAAATAACAGAGGCCAACCAGAGAATACTGAGAAGCAAAGCAGCTTGTAAGCCTGATCTTTATTGAACTGTTGCAACAGGGTGCTCCCCTCACACACAGGAAAGGAGGAGGATCCTGAACAGAGGTGTGCCCACCCTTATATAGACATTTTAAATTGCCCACCCTGGAGTCCAAGACCACCCCCAGAAAAATCATACATACATCACAGAAAGGGGTGTAGCTCAAGACCACCCCCTAGATACATCATACATACATCACAGAAAGGGCAGTCTACAACATAAATCTGAGTATGTTGTTTATCTCCTGTCTGGCAGATTACCTGTTAATGGTTTATTGATTGGATACCCTGGGGAGCCTGGCCAGTCTTTTGTAATGATAAATACTTAGTTCCTGAGCCAGGTCACAGGCTCACCCTATTCATACATAGACGTACCCTTAAGACAGGATTTGTGAAGGAAAAGACAATGGGGAAGCTTTTCCATTTTCCTTCAACCTTGCAGACCTTTGGTCAGTTTGGGAGTCAAAATCGTTTCAGGGCTGTTTTCCTGTGCTGCTTCAGACATGTAGTTTATATATTTATGTACATGTTTGCTTGGTACATTTATGAACATGTATTATATATATAAGACCTTACATTTTTCATTTCACTGTATTTGCTAAGGGTTCCTGGAACTGAAGCTCTGTGCCAGGTAAACCATGGTTCCTAGGAATCCTTAGGGTGGGATGTGCTTTAAATGTATGTTGTGTGTGCAGCTAAAGCAAGAAATAGTCAAAGGAGATAATGCTGTAAGAATAAATGACTTCACCTACCCTCACATTGGCTTGAGATACACACACACACACACACACACACACACACACACACACACTCCAGCCCTGCCTAGTGGTATTATATCCATAAAGCATTATTGGATGTTAGGCTGTGGCTGAGAGAGAAGCATAAAACAAACTTGCACTGCTCTCTACTGCTGTTATCACCATGCTGGACGTTGAGGAGGGTCAGGTGAGTGGGGGGCGGGGAGTGAGAAATGTCCCTATTTTCATCTGAGGAATGTTGGATGGTATGACAAGTTTATCCAGTGAGGGAAAGTCCCCTTTCCCTTCTTTTGAAAAAGGAAGGAGTAATTGGCAAAAATGTATAAATCAAAATCAAATAAGTGTTGGAAGTGCAAAGAGAAAGAAGGTACTTTCTATGACATGTGGTGGTCTTGTAAGGTTAAAGCTTACTGTGAGATGATATATAATGAATTGAAAAAGATGTTTAAAATAACATTTGTAAAAAACAACCCAGAAGCTTTCCTTTGGGAATTATAGGGGTAGAATTAACTAAACAATATAGAAATTTATTCATGTACAGCGGCAAGAATGTTATTTGCCCAAAAATGGGAAGAAGTCCCGACGAGAGAAGAATGGATACAAAGACTTATGGACTATGCAGAAATGGCAAAATTTACCAGAAGAATAAGAAATCAAGATGACAAAGGTTTTTTTTTATATAAAAGAATGGAAATATATAAAAGATATATAAGATATATAAGATATATAAGATATATAAAAGAATGTGCGGATGCGGGACAGGGTCTTCTCAGTGGTGGCTGCTCCCAGACTCTGGAACTCCAGAGTTCCAACAGGTTTTTGGGAACTGGCTGCTTTTTTAACGGTAATTATTTGTATGCTTTAAAACAGATTTTATATAGTATGTGTAAGGAAAACACTGGGGACTAATTTGAAAAGAATGTTTGGTGTTTGGGACTTGTGTGTTTTGCCCTGGAATCAGCCTCTCCCTTCAGTGTGTGTTCTGTTAAGTTCATTTGAGAATGTAATTTAAAAGGGACCAGCTGCCTCCTCATTTCTTGCCTCAGACTTGCCTCATATTATTGTATTTCGTTTCTCCCATTATGTTATTTTGTCACCGTTTTCTTCAATATTTATATTATTAATTGAATATATATACTATCCTATACCCAAAGGTTTCAGGGCGGTTCACAGAACAAAAGCAAAATATAAAACCACAAAATATATAATCAACATGAAAAACAACCTAATACCCCCCCCCCAAAAAAATAAAACCCCACATTTTAAAAGGGCATATTATTAAAGCTTAAGTTAACATTTACGTGAGCCACTTATTTTCTCAAAGAAAAAGAAACTCAGCTGAAATGGAATATCCTAAACTTGGGTGAGTGAGGAGATATTCCCAGTTTGCCAAGAGGATTTATTTTGTTAATCACGCCCCCCCCCACAACAGTATGCGTATAGTTTTTAATTGTTTTTAAATCGTGGGGTTTTTTTCCTTAAAAAAAAGTGATTCTTGTTTTCATTTGCAAGCAGCCTTGAGTCCTGTCAGGGGGGGGGAAAGGCGAGATATAAATAAATATATATATAACAAGATGCTCACTACCATCCTGTTAAACTAACGTCGATTTCTCTCCAGCAGCACTTCCGCCACTCTTGCCCCCGCATATGGTGGAGGCACTGTAGCAGGAACCGGAAGTCAGGCGACGCCGAAAGAAAGCCTCACTTGTCGGGCTTTCTCTTCCAACCCCCAACCGCCGCATCTCTTAGCGTTTCCCCTTCTCGCCGAGGCACAAGCGCCCGGCTGACGACAAACATGCGGCGGCGCGGGTGCGCATGCGCGCGCCGGGGAGAGAACCGCAAGCCCGCGCCAACGGGCGGGCGGGTGAGTGAGTGAGTGAGTGTTCCCAACGCAGCCTCAGGCAGCGCCAGCGTTCCCGCCACGCGCCGACGCAAGGCCGCGCGCGCGCGCGGGCGAGAGAGCGACGCTAGGTCCAGCCCGGCCTCGTCGCCGGTCGCTCGCTCCCCAGTCTCCAGACGCTGACGGAGGAGGGCAGCGCTTGGGGAGCTGGAGGGCGGAGCTTAGCAGGGCGGGCCGGGCCCCGGGGCTGCGCGGGAACCTCGTCCGCGGTGCCTGAGGGGTGGAAGCGAGGCTGGAGCCTTCGAGCCGAGCGCCTTGAACTCAGGGCCTCTCCTGGGGGACGTGAGGCGCCGAAGCCGTGACTCTTCGCCCCGTATCCTGGCGCTGCTGCTCCCGTCGGGTCCCAGGCGGGGCTCCCGTTGCCATAGCGACGCGTGGATGAGCCCTCTCAGAGTAGAGATGGCGGTTGACATTTCTCCTGCCATGTGACTGAGGAACTTCCCAGCCCCCCCCCCCCCCATTTGTGGCCATTCATGTGGACCATCCATCACCACCTTGGTCTCTGTTGGCTGCTTAGAGCCCAGCTGCGCCCTGCAGCTCTCCTGAGCTTAAGTAAGACCAAGTTGCTTGAGAAGGTTTGCTGGCCTCTGTTGAAGTCGCCTCGGGTGCTATGAGATGGGGATGGTGCTGCGTTTATTCCCACCTTTCCCAGTGTGTGCTTTGCTTCAGGCAGGCTTGCTGTGAAGTAAATGCTACATAACATGAGGAGAGAGAGAGATAGGGCAGACTTAATGTAAAAAGAAATATATGTGGTCCAGCAATAAAGCTACCGCTACATTTGCAAAGCTAAGCAGGCTCTGGTGTGGTTTCAAATTGGATGGGAGACTGAGATTCCTGTGTAGATGACTCCTGAAGTCCCTTCCAACTCTAATTCTATGATTCTATTCAATAAAATATGCTATGATATTTGCATTATTAACGTTCTGCTGCACTTCACTGTCAAAATGTTGTCGGTTTTGAGATCCTAAAAGGACATGCTGAAATTGTTAACATTCTAATACTCGGGTTTTGTGGCAGTGGTGGAATTTCAGAAGGGAAGGGAGCTCCTTATTTTGGGGTGACTCAATTTTATTTTCAAATTGATAGGACACCTGAGTTTTTTATTTGAGAGAATTGTGATGTTCCATTTGTAAAACATTCCCATTAGAATTCTCAGACTAAGATGGCAGCTAAAGGTTTTCTGTGGCGGTTTTAAAAACCTAACTGCTCTCTATATTTGTTTCTGTTTTTATATAAAGGCCAGCTTATTAGCATAATAGAAAAGTCAGATATGTGATATGACTATATTGTACAGCGCTGTCACGTATGTAGGCTACTATCTGGTGTTTCCTATAATTGTTTTTGTAGTGAGGGGGGTGGTCATCCTACATGGAATGGTAGTACCTTCACAAAAATATACTGCATGAAATCTCCAATGGACAGAAAAATGCTATACTGTATGCTTATTAATTTGTTTTCAGGGAGAGTCCTCAGCTGTGTTTTCTCTTGGATGGAAGTATGCTGTTCTCCACAGAAGATGGTAACCTTGAAGTATGAGCATGGAAAAGGGGATAAGCTCAGTAGAAGTTCTACCCTCCAGATCTTCACACACCACTGCAGTAGGGGAGATGGTGAAAGAACACGAAGCAAAGCAAGCTCAGAAAGGGAGACGAGTGGGATTTGTACTTGTCCATGCAGGTGAAGGCATGTGCGGTGTCTCATAGGAAATTTGTGTATAATATTTTGGGGGAAGACGGGGGGTAGAGAAGAAATTGATATGCAGGAATTTGCTCTCATTCAGGGGTATGCTTCATCTCATTTAAGATAGGAAGTATGATGCATATATCTTTGCACTTCTCATTTGAGCTGGAGATATCTCATTTTATGTTTAATGTCATATTCTCCTGCACTTTATCATTTGAAAACAAAAACTGTATTGGGCCCCTTTTACATTTGTGGCCCAGTGTGGGAGCTGCTTCTGCATGGTGGTGCAGTTTCACACTTTAGCGTTAGGCATGTGTGTGGGTATTTCTGATGCAGCTGGCACTCTGCTAGGAGGCCGGGTGCTGGCTGACTGCTGAAGACCTACCTGTTCAGTCCCTATTCTTGAGGTTGCACTGTTCACATGCATGTCCTTATACTGCTGGATTGCACTAGGTGGAGGCAGTTCCCCCACTGATGGCAGTGTGTACGAATGAACTTTTAATGGGCTGTATTTTATATTGGTGAGGAAAGGTTAGTTCTGTTAACTTTAGTTAAAGTGGGAGGGTCTAACTAATTGAATTAATCCCTTCTATCCCCTCTTCCCTTCAAATCTTCCTTGATATTAGGTGCAGGGTATCATTCTGAATCCAAAGCCAAAGAATATAAGCATGTGTGCAAAAGAGCATGTAGGAAGGTAAGAGTTTGCTAGTTTTGGAGCAAGTGTTTAATCTTTTGGAACATGTTACTGTATTTCTTCATGAAGTACAGAATTGAAATGTTACTCTTTTCTCCATGTATACACAAGGATGTCCCCTCCCGTAAATATATAACTTATAAATAAAAAAATGTCATCTGTCTGATAGCAACTTTGAAAATTTAAAATTATTTTTTAATTTAAGTGACATTTCTGCACAATACTTGAGAAAGTCATCATCTTGTGCAAGGAAAAAAATGGAATGCTTATGTTACTTGTGTAGTGTTTCAGCTGCTTCAACACCTTGAAATCCCTTGATCTTTCTGCTCTTCTTAATTTTCTCATTTTGTAAGATGCTTGTGATAAATTTTGGATCTTCACAAATTGTCTTTTTATTAGCTCTACATAGGCTGTAATCTTATACATATGTACATAGGAGTAAGTCCTGTTGAAGTCAGTGAGACGTACTTCTGAGTAGCCATGCATATGGTTGCACTGTTAACTATTTTATTTCCATTTTTTCTCTTACTACGCTTGGTATAGTATCTGACCTAGATGGCGTTGCACTGACTAAAGAGTAACCAGCTTCCTTGCCTCTTGTATTTTAACTTCAGCTTTATCACTATTTAATATGTTTTAAGAGTTTAAAATCTCAACCTTATTTATATAGTTACATATTTAGAACTTGCTTAGGAACAGCCATAAAAATATTTTTCTGAGTTGAAGTGGGATTTTGTATTGCTTCTCACTTGGGCTTTCTTGAACCCCTTGGAGGGAAGGAATTCTCAAATTGGGGAATAACAATTGGGAGTATCTCCTTGTGTCATTGTTAGGAACCCAAGCTCAACAGACTGTAGAAATCCTGATAGGAAGTGAGGAAGGCCCAGAGGTAATCTCTGTCAATTGGAGCCCTGTTGGATAAAAAATCTTCAGATGTGTCTTCAGTGTTATACAGTGGTACCTCTAGATGCAAATGGGATCTGTTCCGGAGCCCCGTTCGCATCTAGAAGCAAACGTAACCAGCGATGGCACGTCTGCGCACGGGCGCGTCGCTTTTTGTCGCTTCTGCATATGCGCATGACGTCATTTTGAGCGTCCGCGCATGCGCAAGCGGTGAAACCCGGAAGTAACGCGCTCCGTTACTTCCGGGTTGCCTCGGAGTGCAACACAAACGCGCTCATCCCGAAGCACATTCAACCCGAGGTATGACTGTAGTAAGCCAGTGCAAATGTTAGAACATCAATGGAAGATGTTCCCTGTAGATCCTCTCGCCTTCCCAGTCCATCAGATGTTTGGATTGCTTTTAGTTGCTGTGTTTGGCATTTCACTTCACTCTACTTTCTGGACAGAAAACCAACAAATGTCTAATCTGAAAGCAAGCCTTATAACATCTTTTTCGCCCGCAGTGTGGCATTAGGTTAATGCAGTTTGTGTGTGTGTGGTGGAAATCTGTTTCAGAACAGAAGTATGCTTTCTTTACAAATCCATAATTTGAAAAATATTTTCTCATTATTGACTGGTTTGTTTCCTATTTCATGCAGTGAAACTGGGGGGAAATTCCATTTTTCTCTGTGTAAATGGTGGTGTTGGTATTTTAATGTCCTAGTGTTATCTTAATATGTGAAGTACAATGTAGTCAGAGTTACTGGTATTATGTGGTGCCTTAATTTAATAATAGTGAAATAAGTGTTTAGTTCCTTTATTTCAATTCTCAGAGTACTCCATACACCAGGGATGGGGAACCCCTAGATGCTAGTGGTTTGCAGCTCCCATATTCCCAGACCATTGGCCAGGCTGGCTGGTGCTGATGAAGTCTAGCAACTTTGGAGGACCACAGGTTCCCCATCCCTGCCCTGCACCCTTCTTGATTATAATTATGTTTTGTAATGTCTGTTTCAGGACCAAGTGGCTCTTTGGCCTTTTCTGTATAGAAGATTTAGTATGTAAAAAATAAGAGGCAAAACTTTATATCCTAAAAATTCTGTCTTCTAGGCAATTGAAAAGCTACAGGCTGGGGCTCTTGTAACAGATGCAGTGACTGCAGCGCTAGTTGAACTAGAGGTACTTCTTTTTATTCAGGCATTCACTCTTTTGGTTGCAGTTTGTTGACCACGTTTTTCTGTTCAGCTGCCCTATATTAAATGCATTAACTTTGCAACCAATGCTAGAAGTCTTTCATATGTAAAAGGGCAATTTTAATATAATTATGATTTCCCTCCTCATTTTTCTGTCTGCTTCTGCTTTTTATTGCTGCAGGTGTCATTCCTTTTGTGGAAAGGAAGGTGGCTGAGCTTATCACTCTGGGTGCATTTCAGCTTTTTGTTGTTTTTTCTTTGGCAGTTAGGGTTTGCTTCCTTAATGTCTGCTTTAATCGTTGTGAGGAGCCACTAGTAATTCCTAATGTGCTTTCAATAAAGACATGCATCTGTTTTCATAAGATGAGCGACCATGCCATAACAAAACACCACATTAATTCCCTAGGTAAGACCTGGAACAACTAATCTTGCTACCCTAAAGATGTGGTATGATTTAAACAAACATGTTTTTTTAGTTAAATTTAAAAAGTGCAGTAGAATATCACTTGGTATTTCTGAGGAGCTTAAAAAGCATGAATAACTAAACAGATAACAGTACTGGAATTACAGTTGTCCCATAGGTCAGGTTATTGTGTTTGAAAGTGAAAATGTTCTGAGTCCCTGCAGATGTGCAGGTAATTACATAGAGAGAATTAGCTCCTAATCGAATGATTTCTGATATCAGTTCTTGGCCACTCAGCTCTGGTTTCGTAGGAGGTATAGGTACTTCACTGTCTCTTAACTATGATTTGAAATATTAAGCTTTAAACCTTTAACTATTATTATGAATATGCCATCAAATGGTTGGCATGTGCATGGAAATTGATACTGCAGATGAGATGGGTTATTTCTGAATAGATGGGTGAATGCCAGACAGAGCTTTCCTTTCCGAGCCAGCTTTGTCTGCTTTCTTTTCCTTGGTCTCTGCTTCTTCCCTCTCTTTGTCCCTTGGTGGTTCTGCTTCACCTTACCTGCTGTTTTCTATATGCTCTTCCTTCCCTTTGGTCTTATTCAGTGGTAGTCCACCCCTGTGACCATGTTGGCAATGGTGGGATGCAATCTTAAGTCTTCTCCCAAATATATTTGTAGGCCTAGCAATAAGCATTACTATGAGAATGGCTTTGCCACAACTTCCCCATAGAATCCACTTTCTTTAACTTGGTTACCTTTCCCCCCCTGCATGTCTTTCTCTGCCTTTTAAAGCTTAATTGGATGCTGAAATGTATCAGTTGGAATATGCACAGTGCCCCACCTTGCCCTTTAGTCCAGCTGTGGGGAACCTTCCCAGATGTTGCTGGGGGAAAAACATATTTGGAAAGATCTGGCTTGAGTTCTTTCAGTTCTTGATATTTCGTCTTTATTTCTCAGTTCCAAGGGGATCTTGGAAACTGTGAATAAACAAGGGTTTACAACTGGTAGGAGGAAAACATTACTTTCCATTCTGGCTGAACTATAATCATATGAGTTCTTAATGGAGTTGAGAAGGAACTTTTCTTTGATAGTAGATCAGGGCCTTTATCAATGTTGCTACCAGTACCTGTAATACTGATAGGAAAGTCTCTGAATGTAGAGGAATGCATAAGGAGCTCCTGACTGAGGTTACCTTTTTTATTTTTACACCCTTTTTTACAGAGACTTCTACAGAGTAACTACAAATCATCTGATTTTGTTTGAATGTGAGAAAGAGGGGGAAAGATGATGTGCCTTTTCAGGCAGTTGTCTCCTCCCATCTGCTCCCCACTCAGTTCTGCTGAGTTTACATATTGTCGATTACACAGGATTCCAGCCAGTCCAAGAGGCATCACTTCAAAGACTTGTCAAGGAGCAGGAGTTTCTATTGATCTTTTATGAGCTAGTAGACAGTTTGCTTGTGGTATGCTGGCTGTTTTTTGCTCACTTTCTGTGCAGAAAGAACGCAAGCTCCTTGTGCCAGACGATGTGACTTCACAGAAATGCAGCCAGCTACTCTGTGAATTGGACATAGCAGTTTGCATGTTGAGAAGATAATCTGCTGTGATTTAGTTGTCAGTGACCGCTGTATTTCCTAATATTAAGGTGGCTGATGATGATTGCAGGTCCTTGCCAGATGAGGACATCATTAAGTATTTTTACATTCCTTTGGTGTGAGCAGAAAGTGTGATGAATATTTGTAAATACAGCACGAAGGAATCTAGAACATCAGAGATGGATACTTAACGGGACAGCACAAGCTGCAAATATTAATGCTGTGGGTGGGAACCCCCCTGCATCCCGACCAATGTGCAAATCCAGAGTTCCAGATATTTGGGTGGGCGGAGAACTGGAACATGCTGTCTTTCCTAAGGAGGTTCCTTAAGGATGCACACCCTCCCCAGCACACATACACACTCAATTTCTGATTATTATTTTTCTAGATTGTTCCCCAGGAAAGTTCCTCAGTACTGGGCAGTAAGTAAGGGCTTAATTCTAGTTAAGATTAATTGGAAGTATTAGCTATTAGACCTATGTCAGGTGTGGGGAAGGTCCGTGGGCCAGTTGTGACCTGCAAGGCCATTTCCTGCAAACCACACTCACCTGTGCATCAGCTGATGTGTCTGGTGATGTCAGCCAGGCAGGAGGACAGAGCTTAATCCTGTACTGGCTACGTGCCTGTTCTCAGCAGGGAGTAAGGTGCTTCTCAAAGCATGCTTGAAGCACCCTGTACACTTCTCCTGTAACAGGGAGGGAGGGTGGGTGGGTGGCAGCCGCTGCTGCCTGCTCACAGGAGAAATTTCAAGCAGCATTTTTGAGAAGTGATGTAAAGCAGCCCTGCTGCTCTTGTTTCAGCTGAAATGGGATAACAGGGGCTGCCTTAAAGCACTTCTCAAAAACGCAGTTTGAAGCAGCTCTCCTCTCCATTTAAAAGAAAAGGGGGCGACTACTTCCAACAGCACTTCTGCAAAAGGCTTTAAGACAGCCCCTGTGTTCATAATTCAGGCTGAAACAGAAGCATGGGGTTTGTCTTATAGCATGTGCAAGTCTCCCTGCACTCCCCTCTTTAACTTCCGAGATCAGGAGTTTAAAAGGGATGGGGAAGACTTGCACAGCTGCGTATTTAACAGGTGGGTGGCTCCAACCACCTGTCAGTCATATGATGTCATAATGCTGTGTGATATATAAGTGAGTGACCTGGCCCATCTGTCAAATTTGACCCACAAGGCCAATCTTAATAAGGATCTGGCCTGAGAAGCTGAAAAGCATCCCACCCCCCTTTTATGTGGACCTTAATCAGATGGGAATTTCTCTGTATTGTTTCTGGAGTTGGAATGCCCAGGACAGCCTGGAGAATTGGTCATTTTCTTGGCATTCCCAGAGACATCACATACAAAGTTTTGCCTTCTCATGACATTTTGTAGATTGGTCAGAGAAGATAAATGTGATCAGTGTTTTGCAGTTATCAGTTGTTGCTTAAACACAACAAGATTGTTCTTGTTGTTGTAGAAATAAAGGGACAGCTTGTGAATAATTTCAGTTGAAATAAAATATAGTATCAAGTCAAGTGCATGCTGTTAACTTTCAAGAAAGCAGTGCTGAGACAGTTTCTCTATTGGAGTACTTTTGATTATTATTTTTTAAGCCTGCTCTATTGCAGAGTGTGTTGCTTTGGTTGTTGCTTAACCTAGTTTTTTATTTTTATGTGAAAAATGTTTTGTGCTGAGCTTTGTGGGTGGCTGGCCATTTCTCTTAGCTTTTTCTCGCTCCTTTTTTTTCCCAAGTGAAAGAGAACTCTTATCTGTTTTCTTAACAGATGAATATTGTATTGACACGTTTTGGAGGACTGGAAAGTCTAAGCTGAAGAATACTAGAGATGGCAGTGACATGCATTGCTGCTATAAAAGAGTGATAAAAGTTCCTAGCAGATCTTTCACATTTTATATGTGACTTTATTTTAATGATTGCAGCTCATAAAATGAGATTTTCAAATCATTCCCTCCCTTCTTTCACAAGCATAGGTAGTCTTACATCACTGGGCTAATACCATTAGTATTTAAATGATATATTTGAGTTCATTCTTCTGATGGTAATTGACAAAGTGTAGAGAAAAGACCATTTTCCGTAGGCGTTATTCTTTTTCTGACTATTTTGGGCGGTGTGAGTGTGACGTTTTCCCTATGATGCCCTAACATTTTATCTGTGATTAAAACACAGTGGCTTCAAAGCATAGCCTAAAATTTAACATACCAAAAGATTCTTTTTTGTTGAATTTCGTCGGTTTGCCACTCCCATTTTCCATCAAGGACCCTTTCTAGTAAGGCATCTACTCCCTCCCCCAAGTTCCTTGTCCTGTGGTGACTATCAATAGAAAGGGTCAGTGCTTTTTTTCTAAAAAAATGTTTAAAGGTAGTCTCATTTTGACTCAAGAAAATCACCATTTTATAGTTCAAATTGGGAAAAATAAATACAGTAAATGGACAAAAGTACAAAGATGCACAAAATGTTTAGGGGCATTCATACCCCTGTGTACCCCCAGAAAAAAAACACTGGAAAGGGTCAAACACCATGATGATGTAAGGACTGGTTGGAGCAAAAGTGGAAGACTATGGCAACTTTCGTGGACATGATCAAGACAGAATAGCTTGAGTTGCCCATGGCAAGAGAAGGCATCTAATAAATTCAGATAATAATAACTTGAGTGCCCAGTTATGTGACATAGACTACATTCGCCCATCCTAGTAAGGCATGGTTAATGGTTCACTGTGAACATGGAGATCAACTTTGATGCACCGTGCTAATACGTTAGAGCAACAACCACAATCAAAGGCTTAGAAACACACTTGGGGATTGTGCTGTGCTTTTCTCAAACCAGAAGCAGTGAGCCTTGGCTTCAGATGATGGCTTGTTTGAAGTGAAACAGACCATGATTCCTCATTTGAATGTAATGTTAATCTAAGAATCCTGGTTTGTTGCCCATGCTTGTTATCAGGGAGAATTGGAAGTAGGAGCACGCTGTGTGACTGTAGTGAAAATGTTATTTACCGTGAATTTCTGTTGTGTTGGAGGACATTCTCTTCTTACGCCTCCTCTTCCAGCAGGAGGAGTCATCATGCCCTCCAGATCTTCCTGCCTTAGATGGAATAGGACGGGTCTTTTGCCTATCTGGTGAAAATTCCTTTTTTTCCTTTACGTTTGCTGTGAGTTCATTCCTTCTATTTCCTCCTCTTCCCTTGCTGTGTTTGTCAGGTTTGTTGTTTACTTCTTGGTTTTTTTATGTTTGTGTTTCCCCACAAACGCCCACCCACACCTTGTGTGTTGCCTTTGTTTGTTTTTACTTCCCGGGGTGGTGGTGGTTTCCCTAGTCATTTTCTCCTGGTTCCTTTTTGGCCTCCTGGTGAGTTCTGCATTACTACATCAAACAGGACTACGACTGTTGGACACTGAGCACCCTTATTGCTTAGTGGATATGGCAGGGTGCTGCATTACTCCATCAAGGAAGACCACCATTATTGTGAAAATGAAATCCTTCACTCCTCAGTGGCAATTGCAGTAGGTCCCGCATTTACCCCACCAAGTGATATTATTGTCTTACCGGAGATAGACAGCTAGTGTTGATTTTACCCTTGGTCAGTCCTACATTTACCGCCTCATCAAGCGGGACCACAATTAAACAGCCTTTGGGTGCCTTTTTTGTTCTTTATGGAATGCACCTGTGATTTGTACTGACAACACTTTGACATGAGCTTACACCAACAAGCAGGGTGGTACCCTCTTGCAGAGGTTGTTTTTGTATGAACTGAGTTATCTTCCAAATAACTTACAATCTTCCACAGTCCAGTTAACTGACGTTTTTAACCCATGTGAATTTACAAAGGCTTCAGATGTGAATGTGAATTTTTTTTTGGTAAGGGAAGATATCTGAAAATTGTTTTACATCAATGCCATAATTTATTCAAAGGCTTAATTCAAACAATACAGAGATATTTCTGGGACAGAGAATATATCCCTTACCAGAGACACTCCTCCAGCTCAATCCAGTATACCATTAATCATGGCATATTGTAACCCACTGAGTCTTTGAATTGTCATTATGAGTTTGTTTCCAACACTGTGATCAAGGCTTCCATACTGATCTTCATAAAAAGAATATCTTTGTTTTTTTGGAACATCTGAGGAAATGTGCTAATTTAAGAAGTTGCCTCGTTGCATTGGCCACAGACCTTTGATCTCATCTGCTTATTTTGCTTGTTAATTAGTTGCCAGTTATTTGTGTAACTTTAATTTATTGAACCATTTCAGTGTTTCTTCGCAGATGTAAAATACCACCTGCAGTTTGGTTTTGAGGAATGTTTCCCTTCTAGCAAGAATAGAGAGATAAATAGAAGTTGCAATTTGGGTTGTGCAGAACAGAAATGGGAAGAGAACAGAAATTCATATGGTGCTGTAATTTACTGAGGTTGTGGGATAGCTCAGTCAGTAGAGCAAGAGGCTCTTAATCTCAGGATTGTGAGTTTGAGCCCTATGTTGGGCAAAAAGATTATTGCATTGCAGGGGGTTGGACTAGATGGCCCTTGTGGTCCCTTCCAACTCTACAATCCTGTAATGTTCCCAGGGCCTGTCTCCAGGTCAGTCCCTCAGCTGCTCTGCTGAGTCCAGACTTTCCTTAAAGTACTGTCTGCCATCATGTACTGGCAGCAGTAGGTCTCTCTCTTTATATTCTTCCTCTAGTAAATCTACGCAAGACACATGAAGTGAGATACAGTCACCTTGGAATCCAGCCAGACCAGATCATCGACAGTTAAAACATAAACATATATTTGCTTATGGAAAATAATATTTAAAACAAGTAGTCATTGTACACAGAATTCTCATATTTTCAGTATCATAACATAAGTCTTCTCCGCAACATCTGTGCTTTTATGCATGTGCTTTCATGATCTCTGTCATTTCATTCCTCTTGTCTGTTTTGCTCGCAGACACTCTCTCCTTTTAGTTGTCATTTCTGAACCCCACCCTGTCATTCACTCTGCTCTGCCCAACATTCCATTCAGCTTCCCTAATGTCAGTCATCCTTCCATTGGCACTCGACAACTTTTGAAGATTAATGCTGCAGGTCTTAATGACCATTGCCTATTGACACTTTTAGGAAATAGGTATTCATACTGTCACATGTTCTCCAAACTGGGGAGACCAATTACATAACCACATTTAAAAAAGTTATTATATATATATACTTCCCAAACAGATACAGTTTATTGGTCTCTGCCCCCCTTTGGCTTCTTTTCATATACCGTATTTTTCTCTCTATAACACTCACATTTTTTCTCCTAAAAAGTAAGGGGAAGTGCCTATGCTTGTTATTGAGCGAATGTGTGGTCACTGGAGCCGACTGGCCTGAGTACAGGGGCAAAAATCAGAACGCGCGGAAGAGGGAAGGCTAAAGAGAGGAGGTTGCTGCTTTCCTGCATTCTGCCTCAGGGTCTTACTGCCCACCCTCTTCTGTTTCCGGTTGCTGTGTTTGCTCAAACGCAACAAAGAGCAGGGAAATCCCCTGCCCTCCTGGCAAGCAGAGGGAAAAGGAAAAGATCACGTCCTTCCTTCTAATTCCTTCCTAGTCACACTGCGCGCAGGCTCCAGCCCACCCGGCTTAGGTTCCCTCGGCTAGGAGCGCAGCTGACAGCCACCACCTCCTCCTCTCCGTGCTCCGGTGCTGCTGCTGCTGCGTCCAGCATTATAGGGACTCACAGGCAGCCGGAAAACATGCAGGTGGGAGAGAGAGAGGGCTGGCTTGGGTGGGTGGGGGAAAACTTTTGCTTTCCTTTCCTCCCTCCCGTTAAACCCCTCTCCTGCATTGTTAGCCAGCTGCTTCTCTGCACACCCCTCTCGTGCTCCTTGTCCCTTCTGTGTTTTTCCTTCCCTCCCCGCTTAAAACGTGGTTACAAAGCACGGATCCACATGGATCCTCAGGATCTTTGCATTGGGTCACCCCAAATTCACCATCAGATCACATAGCATGTCCATGGCTACATCCTGCACCAAAAAAAATCACGCACCCACTGTTGCCTGGGGCTGCAATGGTGCAAAAACGTGGTTACAAAGCACAGATCCACATGGATTCTCAGGATTTTTGCATTGGGCTACCCCAAACTCACCGTCAAATCACATGTCTGTGGCCACAGCATGAAGCACAAAAATGATACGTCCACTGTTTCATTCAGATTTTTTTTTCTTGTTTTCCTTCTCTAAAAACTATGTGCGTGTTATGGTCAGGTGCGTGTTATCGAGCGAAAAATACGGGTAATTGTAAGTAGCCAGTTGAGTGCTTGAGAAAGAGCTGACAATAAGTAAATGCGAGAAATGAGAGAGTGCTTGCTTATAGTGATAGAGTCTTTGTATTGTACCACAAAGTGCCTCTGGCTCATAGTTCAGCCACACTATTAGGTGTTTGGGAATGTAGTAGGTTGTATTCTAGAGCCTTTTATAGCTTTGTCTTTCCTGAAGGAGGCTGAAGTGCTCAGTGGACACTGCTAGCTAGCTATTACTGTGATTACAATAGGTTTGTACACAGTCTCATAAATGTAACAGTAAGGATTTGTTTTCGCAGAAACTCTCTCTCTGTATGCATGTATATAAATATATCTAAAACCAACAACTTCATATGTCCCAGAGGCCTGAGATTTTGTTTTTGACAGTTCATAGAGAGATAGATAACTGTAATTATTTAATGATTGGTCTTTAGGCAGTGTATGTAATATTAGCCCTGTGCATGAGCAAGCAGGTGTTAATCAAACTGGCCGCTGAAACGACGTTTAGCACATAGTGGCCCAGTTTCCATATCATGGTAAACGTAGTTAATGGTTCTGTGAGTGTGGAGATTGCTGCTGCTGCTGCTGCTTTGTTCCTTCCGTAGTGCATGTGGGAGCATCGATGATCTGTGGCTTAGCGTTCTGTCTGCACCATGGATTGTGGTTTTGTTTTGCTCCAAACAAACCACAACATGAAGGCAGGAACAAGCCTTGCCTAATCTTTGTAGTTTGTTTGAAGCAAGCCAAACCAATATCTCCAGTTCAGACAGAACACTAAGCTAGGGATTGTTGATGGTTACTTCCAGTTGCACAAGGGAAGGGAAGCCCCATGTCCCCAGTCAACAATTAGCTATGTCTTACCATGATACGTACATGCAAAGAAAAGCTGTGCTGGAATCTCAGAATTCAGAAACTTCTTGAGGTGTTACAGCACTGAGCCCAGTTATGAAACTGCTGATATATTTGCAAATAAATATTGGATAGAAAATATTGAAGAAATGTAAGTAATAGTACATGTGACGAGGGAAATTTATTTTGACACTATATGATTAGAATTATCAACTACAGTTGTTATGGGAACAAGTCAGTGATGAGATAATTCTCATTCTCAGTGTGATAAGCTATGCCTTAAGCTCTGAAGACTTGGTTGACAAATGCTTTGGCTGATGTTTTTAATCTTTATTCTCTCATTGTGATGGATTGATCTTGCTTATTCACCAGAACAAACCCATGATCATTCTGTTTGGGAGGATTGTGTGTGTTTTGCATACTGCTTAGGGAATGCAAAATTGTTGTGTGTTTTGTTTTTTTTAAGAAATGAAATCAATTGTGTCCTTAAATGTTACTCCCTAATTTGGAGGCTGGGATGGAAGGAGGAGGAGAAATGACAGTGCAACTTGGGCAGATTAATGGCCTCATTTTAAAAATGGCATTGCTTTCAAGGCTTTGTTTGGTCTTTTATGGAACTGAATGTTTGTAGCTGGAATAATTAACATCCTCTAACTGTTCTGTGTTATATGGTTTATTTTCTAGTAAAAGGGATACCAGTAAGTTTTCTGCAATAAGGTTCCACTGAAATATGTGTGAAAAGTTAGGCATGGCTAAGAGAAGTCCAACTGATTTCAATAGGGACAGAGTTTGACTAACTTAATAATAATAATAATAATAATAATAATAATAATAATAATAATAATAATATCTTGCTCTGGATCTAACCCAAAGTACTTTAATCATAGCTGTGGATTATCTGATTCCTGCTGGCCTACGTAAGGGTTATGATGACAAATACTCTTTATTTCCACACTTCAAAGATGTTACTTGCTTTGTAGTTTGGGGGAAATGAGAATT